>NW_028225183.1:23918631-24635294 GCF_052327205.1 Somniosus microcephalus
GAGCGGGGGAAGAGCGATGAGAGGGGGAGGGGGAAGAGGGAGGAGAGGGGGAGGGGCGGAAGAGGGAGGAGGGGGGCAAGAGGGAGGGGAGGGGGAAGAGGAGGAGGAGGTGGGAAGAGGGAGGTGAGGGGGAGGGGGGAGAGGGATGTGAGGGGAAGGGGAAGAGGGAGGAGAGGGGGAGGGAAAAGAGAGGGGGAGGGAGGAGAGTGGGGGAGGGAGGAGAGGGAGGGGGAGGGAGGAGAGGGAGGAGGGAGGAGAGGGATAGGGAGAGGAGAGGGGAAAGAGGGGGAGCGGGGGAAGAGCGAAGAGAGGGGGAGGGGGAAGAGGGAGAAGGGGAGGGGCGGAAGAGGGAGGAGGGGGGAAATAGGGAGGAGGGGGGAAGAGGGATTGAGGGGGGAAGAGGGAGGTGAGGGGGAGGGGGGGAGAGGGGATGAGAGGGTAAGGGGAAGAGGGAGGATAGAGGGGGAGGGGGGAAGAGGGAGGGAGGAGGGGGGAAAGAGGGAGAAGAAGGAGGAGGGGGGGTAAGAGGTTGGAGTGGGAGGGGCTGAAGAGGGAGGAGGGGGAGTGGAGAAGAGGTAGGAGGGAGTCGGCGTTTCATCAATTAGGGGCATTTCCTAATTAAGAAAAAGTCACTGAAACGGATACAGATTTATTGGCATCATTCGAACAACCTGCAAAGATTCAGCATCAAACTATGTCTGAGTTTCTGCTTCACACAGTCGGCCAGAAGCTGCAACGTAAGACTTCAAGCATTACTAACTACACCCTGGATGCCAAATATTACCCAGAATTATATTCAATGTTAGAAGTATTTTAAACTACATAAAATTTTAATGTGGAACAAGTAACAGTATTTTGAAATTATTAAATCGCAGATTAATAGCCTTAAGAAAGAGGCTCCTGATTCCTCCAGTCGGAGGGTAGCTGGCTTCATTGTCCTATAACACAGTCGTCGCAATATAACCCTTGGTCACCGCGGCTGGGCTCTGTGTCCAAGCCCTTCCCCGCGGTCTCAACCGTCCCGCCGACCTCACAAAATAGCGGCCGCCCTTCACCCACTGGGCTCTGAGTCCAGCCCGTTCCCTCACTCTCAACTTCCCTCTCTCTCTCTGTCTCTCTCTCCTTCCCTCTCTCTCCTTCCCCCCTCTCTCTCTCTCCTTCCCCCCAGTCTCTCGCTCTCTCCTTCCCCCAGTCTCTCTCTTGCTCGCTCCTTCCCCCAAGTCTTTCTCTCTCTCTCTCCTTTCCCCCAGTCGCTCTCTCTCTTCCCCCCAGTCGCTCTCTCTCTTCCCCCCAGTCGCTCTCTCTCTCCCGCCCAGTTGCTCTCTCTCTTTCCCCCCAGTCGCTGTCCTTCTTCCCCCCAGTCGCTCTCTTTTTTCACCCCAGTGGCTCTCTCTCTTCCCCCCAATCACTCTCTCTCTTCCCCCCAGTCGTTCTCACTCTTCCCCCCAGTCACACTCTCTCTTCCCCCCAGTCGCTCTCTCTCTTCCCCCCTTGTCGCTCTCTCTCTTCCCCCCCTGGTCCGTTCTCTCTCTTCCCCCCAGCCGCTCCCTCTGTTCCCCCCCAGCCGCTCTCTCTCTTCCCCCCCAATCGCTCTCTCTTCCCCCCCAGTCGCTCTCTCTTCCCCCCCCAGTCACTCTCTCTCTTCCCCCCTAGTCGCTCTCTCTCTTCCCCTCCAGTCGCTCTCTCTCTCTCTTCCAACAACAACATCCCCTCAAAAAAGCCTCGGCACCACCGGGCACTCCAGCTAGTCTATCTATCTACATATATATAAAGCGGTTCCTTCCGTTTGTCTGTCTGGCTATACACTCGAAAGTTGTTGTGCGTACGTACACGTGCTTTACTTCCAAAGAGAGCTTACCATTCCAAACGGTCGTAAGCGTATTTACTTTTCGCTCGGACAACAATTGTTCGCGCGTTATACAAAAAACCTTCAAAAATCCACTCATTATCCACTCATTAGCATTGATTGACTGACGTAAATGTCGACCATTCCTGTGCCGTCATGATTGACCAATCCTACAGTTCAGTCACATGATGGTTGACCAATCGTTGTGTGTGTGGGTGGGACGAATCGTTTTCATCTCAGGGATCTGGCAGCCATTGCCTCAAGCTAAAAACCCCATTGCCGCAACCTAAAAATATGGTCATCGAGGTTAGTATCTTATTTTTTTTCCAAAAAGATTTACCAAAAACGTTTTATAAGTACTTTCACTTTCATCTTTGAAGGTATTAAAAGGTAGAAATGTTGCCCGGCAGCAGATTCACAGAGGGACAGAGAGACTGGGCCGAAAGCCTGGGACTCAATTTAAACTGCCCAGCCCAAAACAGCCCTGGCATCGCCGGGCTCCCCCAGCTAGTATATGTATAAACTCAAGTGTACATTTGGCTAACTAAGCTTACCGATGATTCTCTGTGAGTATGAAAATGCTAAAGTCTGTTCGAATGTAGCCACAAGACAGATAAAAAGCAGTTTTGACTAAGCTCAGATAAGAAACAGCCACAGGCTGCAAGTGAAGATTAAATTGTTAAATGACATTATTTAGTACTAATAACATATTATAATGCTAAGTAGGTATTAGAGTTGGCTTAACAAATCTAACAGCAAAGATATTTGAAAGTTAATTAGCAGAAAAGATGTAAAATGAAAGAAATCTTGGGAGTTAAATTATCCACTTGGTAGATCAAAGTGAGATAGTCTGAACACCATGGTAGATCGGGAGAGTGCACTAAAAGGTATGAAGGTGGACATGCAACTGCAAACATTCAAGGAAATCATGCATAATTTGCAACAAACATATATTCCTCAAGGCCATAAAAACAAAAAAGGAAAAGTGATCCAACCATGGCTAACAAAAGAAAGTAAAGTTGGTATTAATTCAAAGGAGGAAGATTATAATCTTGCCAGAAAAAGCAGTCAGCATGAGGAATGGGATATTTTTAGAAATCAGCAAAGGGGGAACCAAAAAATTGTGAAAGAATATAAAATGGAATATGAGCAAACCAGCAAAAAATATAAAAACGAATTTTAAATGCTTCTATAGGTATGTGAAAAGGAAAAGACTGGCGAATGTAAATGTAGGTCCATTACAGTCAGAGCCGGGAGAATTTATAATGGGGAATGAGGAAATGGTTGAGAAATTGAACAAATACTTTGCTTCTGTCTTCACGGAGGAAGACACAAAAGAGCTCCCTGAAATACGAGAAAACCAAGGGTGTGGCGATAATGAGGAACTTAAAGAAATTATTATAAGTAAAAAAACAGTACTAGCAAAATTTATGGGACTAAAAGCCGATAAATCCCAAGGACCGGATTACCTACATTGTCGGCTTTTGAAAGAGGCAGCATTTGGGATAGTGGACGCATTGGTTGTCATCTTTCAAACTTCTGTAGATTCTGGAACGGTTTCTGCAGATTGGAGGATAGCAAATATAACCCCGCTATTTAAGAAAGGAGAGAGAAAACGGGTGACTGCAGACCTGTTAGTCTCACATCAGTAGATGGGAAAATGCTGGAATCTATTATAAAGGACGCAACAACTGGTCACATAGAAACTCGTAGTAAGATTGCGCATTTTCAAAATGGATTTATGAAAGGGAGATCCTGTTTCACAAACTTATTGGAGTTCTTTGAGGATGTAACTAGTGGAACAGACTAAGTTGAACTGGTACATGTGGTTTTCAGAAGGCCTTCAGTAAGGTCCCACAAAAGTGGGTGGTGAATATAATTAGGGCACATGGATTTGGGGGTAAAATACTACCATGTATTGAGAATTGGTTAACAGACAGAAAACAAAGAGTAGTGATAAACGGGTCTTTTTCAGGATGGCAGGCTCTGACTAGTGGGGTACCACAAGGATCGGTGCTTGGGCCCCAGCTCCTCACAATCTATATCAACGATTTGGATGATGGGACTATAGCTAACATTTCCAAATTTGCTGATGCTGCAAAGTTAGGTGCCAGTGTCAGTTGTGAAGAAGGTGTCAAGAAGATTCAAGGGGATTTCGACAGACTCAGTGAGTGGCCGAGAACATGGCAGATGGAATATAACGTGGATAAATGTGAAGTTATCGTTATTGGTAGAAAAAACAGAAAGGCACAGTATTTCCTAAAGGTGGAAGATTGGGGAATGCAAATGCTCGAATGGACCTGGGTGTCCTTGTACATGAGTCACTGAAAGTGAATGCGCAGGTGCAGCAAGCCATTAGGATGGCAAATGGTATGCTGGCCTTCATTTCAAGAGGATTTGAGTACAGGAGTAAAGAAGTCTTACTCCAATTATTTAGGCCCTTTTTGAGATCATACCTGGAGCACTCTCTACAATTTTTTTCTCCTTACATAAGGAAAGACATACCTGCCATAGAGGAAGTGAAACGACGGTTCACGAGATTGATTCCTGGGATGGAGTGGCTATCATATGAGAAGAGATTGAGTAAAAGAGGCCTATATTCTCTTGAATTCAGAAGAATGAGAGGGGATCTCATTGAAGCATAGAACATTTCTAGAACAGTTGCCTCAGGATAAATGGTCAGACTGAGATGAGGAGACATTCCTTCACACAGAGGGTGGTGAATCCTTGGAGTTCTCTACTCCAGAGGGCAGTGGAGGCTCAGTCATTGGGTACATTCAAAACAAAAGTCGGGAGATTTATGACTAGAAAGTGCATCAAGGGATATGCCGATAAGGTAGTTGAATGGAGTCGAGGCAGAAGATCAGCCATGTTCTCATTAAATGGTGGAGCAGGCTCGAAGGGCCGAATGGCCTGCTCCTGCTCCTATTTCTTATGTGCTTATGATCTTATGTCAAGATAAGGGAGACAACTCTGACATGGGCCCCTTGGTATTAGTCCGTGGACTGCTTGACCAGGGAAGATAGAATAAGAGTGATAAGATAACGTCCAATAAAGTGAAGAAACGTATAAACAAGATAACGATGAAACAGAGTAGATTTATTGGAAAATTACAGCAGCCAGGCGTGGTCAAGTGTATGAGTGACAGATGGTATTTTGACCATTAGAACCTATTAAAAAAGGTGATTCTGTTAAAGGCCATATATGGCCACTGGCTAATCGAAATGTTGATAAGAAAATGGTTAAACCCTCGATAATAAAAGAATAACTTCCCAGAGAACTACTGCGAAGGCAAAGGAGCAGATTGAAGATGACGTCACCTGTGTCCGAGAGGTTCCAGAGACAAATGGCTGTGAGCTACTGCTTAAACTATCGCCTAATGTTCAGTATTAATTTCACTGTAAGCTCAATAAACCCTGATCTATTGCTCAAACATACTGGCTGCTGCAAATTGGTGTCCTGCCCAAGGGCTGTGAGCTACTCCTTAAACTATCACCTAATGTTCAGTATTAATTTCACTGGAAGCTTAATAAACGCTAATCTATTGCTCAAACATACTGGCTGCTGCATATTGTTGTCCTGTCCAAGAACTCTGAGGGATCATTTAAGATCTTACAGATTGGCACCCTTCAGATGGGACGAGACAAAGCGGCTAGTATTGTGTGGTAGATCGGATCTCGAAAGTAGCTTACTGATCAGCTGCTGCACTTCAGGAGGGATACCTCCCTCGTGCAGAGTGCCCGTGAATTGTGTGCCGATAGTTATTGATGTTAGAGGTCTGTTAATAAAATCGCAAAATTGCTAGTAAGATAAGGGTATATAAGAGTAAGTTAGACAGAGGTGCCTGTGAGGAGGAAGTACATATATTATTGCCGGAATGTTTAACCAAAGGAGACCGAGTCCCCTTTGAAGAAATGATAAACTTTATTCAGGAATTTGTGAATCTAAAAAAAATCAGAAGTGATAAGGCTACTAGGCTACTCGCCTATGCAGTATTTTACTTTGCTCAAAGCGATGATGAGTATTGTACGAAACAAAGTACAGAGATAGAATAGCTAAAAGCACAACAAAATGAGTTAAAAGAAAAACATAGTCAGGAGGTGGAGGACTAAAAAAGCAGCAAGAGCAGGAGGCAGAAAACATAAAAGAAAGCAGTTTCAGGAAGTGGGAGATTTCAAAGGCGAATTATTGACTTGGAAAGCCAGATCTCTCAATCTGCCGTAGATCCACAAAAACAGAGCACGTGCACAGTCCAGGCAGGAAATACTATGTGTGAACTAGCAGAAACCAAATAGCTGTTACAATCTTGTGAGATAGAGAGGGAGGATCCTCCACATGATCTGCAAGATGTCAGATACGCCTTGAGGGAAGCTCTCCAGCGTCGTTATAGAGAGACGGACAACACACTGTGTAGGTTGAAGATATACGAACTAGAGGGAAAGCTGTGAAAACGATAGGCTGTTGTGGCTGCTGTTACTGCCAGATCATATGATTCACCAGTGGGAGCAGTGGAGGGAGGAGAGGTGATAGACTGGGACGCACTGGAAGATAAAGGCATATCAACATGGTGGACATGATGGTTGGGGAGACCGTGGGGTGTCCTCCAGCCATGAGGATAGTCGGTCGGCCCCTGGATGTGTCATATTTAGAACCCAGACCTATGATGACAAGGGGAGAAAACCACCTCCGAGAAGCGCTCTGTTCCCCTCAATGCTGTCGAAGTACTTGCTTGTGATAATGGGTTAGGCCCCATAACACCATCCGAGTGCCCCATCGACATTAAAGTTCGATCGAATGCATGGCAGCGGGGTCACAGCGAGTTACAGGACACCTATTGTAAATGCGTCCACCTCATTGCCACCAACTCCAAGACACGGCAAAATCTTCCACTCCTGGTTTATAATATTGCCACTGCGTCGGCAGTAGTCATGAAGTCAATTCAGGAACAGCTACTAGATAAGAGCTTGGCTATGGCTAAGAAATTTTATCAAACAACACACAGACCAGTGGAGTCAACCACTGTATAAAGTGATAGGTTCGACACGTTTATTTTGCAACACAATGGGTTGCTATTGACTCCGATGACGAAGGGAAGGACCAGGAACCATTCAAGATACAATTCTTGAATGGCTTGCAACGCTCACTGAGGCGCACTCTGGGACACACGGTCTCGCCTGAGATTGGGTGGTGTGAGCTACTCCAGACCACCAATCATGCGTCAACTTTTGCAACGGAGGACTGCAGTCCAAAAAACATGTTACTGTTGTAGGAGGACCAGATATGCCCACTGCACCCTGCTACACACGTCGATTCGAAGTAAATTGTTACAAATGTTGGAGACCTGGGCACTATTCTAAATTATGTAAGAAGCCTCGAAAACAGTGTCAGCGGTACCTTCCCTTTCAAGGAAATCTGCCCCCACCACTCGCCATAATATCCGCTGATCCCTTGGAGACCAATGTAGATCAATTGGCCGGAGAAATGAGTAAATTAACAGCCATACCGAGCATTCAAATTATTACACATGCTAATCCGGTGGCGGCCGGCTCGGATCCGGCTGGACAACAACCACAGGGATCCCAGGCAACGGCCCAATGAACGGGACAGGCCACCTGTTGGTTCCGACGTGACGTTAACGGGCGACCGGAAATTTCGGTTATTCTACCGGGGGCCGGACAACAAATCATGCTTATTTACACCGGTTCATCTGTTTCCATCATCCATACTCCAAACCATGAAGGCATGCTGCCGTGAGCAAGGGTGGCTTGACGCTACAAGGCTCTGATGGAAGGTCAACCTCTGCTTTTAAGGCAGAAATTATACCTATGTGCACAACGGGGATTGATTTGACTGTTAATGACACTGTCATGATGACAATTCCTGACGGAAGGAGCATATTGGGAAGTGATGTTTTGGAAAGTTACGGGACAATTATTGATTACAACCAGTGGTGTATTTGGATTGGGACAGGAGTTAGTGAATCGGTCGAAATATCGGATACCTACTTCGTATTTGCGACTAAGAGGACTTGCTTGTAACAGGCACTGGATCACCCAGACAAGCGAGTCAAATTATAAATTCAAATAAACTGACCCACCTTCGCCACTAGTAAGCATGACTGCAGTCGAATGGAGGGTGAGGAGATGATTAAGGGACCGCTCCACTTCTTTGTTAAACAGTACCCAATTCCCAAACAAAGTCATCCCTTTATTCGAGATGTCATCGACTTCCTCTTAAAACATGGCATTCTGGGAACTGGCACTTTCATGACCAATTCACGAGCTTGGCCGGTTCAGAAGCCAGATGGTAGCTGGAGGCTCACTATTGGTTACGGAAGACTTAACACGGTTACACCCAAGAGCACCCCAATCATTAAAGATGCGCCGACACTATTATCAGAACTCCCAAAACACTCTAAATACTACTCCACCCTAGACAGTGTAAATGACTTTAGGAGTATTTGTCAGAGGAAAGGATCAATATTAACTTGCCTTCACCTTTGAGGACCAGAGTTACACGTGGACGTGCCTATCCCAAGGCTTCCACAACGCCCCGATCATCTGCCATACCAGAATCGTACGGCTACTGAAACCTTCTTCTAAGCCCCAGTGCCTGCTTTAGTATGTCGACGACTTGCGGCTGGCGACCAGTACTATCGAGGAGCACCTTGAAATGTTAGATGAATTTTTAACACTGTTAAGCAGTGTAGGCTTGAAAATTGACCCTCGAAAAGCTCAGCTTTTGTTGCAACAGGTCTCCTATTTGGGAGTGACGATCCCTCCATGGGGTAAGAACTTCTACATAAAAATGAAGAGGGTAGCTAAAGTAAACCTTGGTCCCTTACAGTATGAGACTGTGGAATTAATAGTGGGGAATTGGGAAAGGCAGAGATTCTGAACAAATATTTTGTATGTCTTCACGGTAGAAGAAACTAACAACATCCCAATAATGGATAATCAAGGGGCCTAAGGGACGGGGAACTAAGGAAAACAACTATCACTAAGGAAATAGTCATTGGTAAAATAATGGGTCTAAAAGATGACAAGTCCCCTGGACCAGATGGGCTGCATGACAGGGTCGTAAAAGAAATGGCTGCAGAGATAGTGTCTACCTTGGTTGCAATATACGAATATCCCCTGGATTCTGGAGACGTGCCAGGGGTTGAAAAGCCGCAAATGTAACACCCCTATTTAAGAAATGAGGGAGACTAAAAGCAGGAAACTATAGACCAGTTAGCCTAACATCTGCCGTTGGGAAAATGCTGGATTCCTTCATTAAGGATGCAGTAGCAGGGGATTTGGAAAAGCATAATGCAGGCAAGCAGAGTCGGCATGGTTTTATTAATGGGAAATCATGTTTAACAAATTTGATGGAGTTCATTGAGGAGGTAATGAGTAGGGTGGACCAAGGTGAACCAGTGGATGTGGTGAATTTGAATGTCCAGAAGGCATTCAATAAGATGCCACATAAAAGGTTACTGCATAAGATAAGAGCTAACGGAATTGGGGGTAATATATTAGCATGGATAGAGAATTGGCTAACTAACCGAAAGCAGAGGGTCGGGATAAATGCGTCATTTTCTGGTTGGCAAATGTTAACTAATGGTGTGCCACAGGGATCGGTGCTGGGGCCTCTACTATTTACAATCGACATTAATGACTTGGATGAAGGGACAACGTGTAATGTAGCTAAGTTTACAGATGATACAAAGATGTGTGGGAATGCAAGTTGTGCAGAGGCTGCAAATAACCTGCAAAGGGATATAGACAGGCTAAGTGAAAGGGCAAACATTTGGTGGATGGAGGATAATCACAGAATCACAGAAACCCCACAGTGCAGATAGAGGCCATTTCGGCCCATCGAGCCTGCACCGACACATATCCCACCCGATCCCTTTTACCCCTACACCAACACATATCCCACCCTATCCCCGTAACCCCACGTATTTAATCCCCCTAACACTAAGGGTCAATTTATCATAGCCAATCAACCTAACCCGCACATCTTTGGACTGTGGGAGGAAACCGGAGCACCCAGAGGAAACCCACGCAAACACGGGGAGAATGTGTAAACTCCACACAGACAGTCACCCGAGGCCGGATTCGAACCCGGGTCCCTGGCGCTGTGAGGCAACAGTGCTAACCAGTATGCCAATGTGGGAAAGTGCAAGGTTATACACTTTGGCATGAAAAATAAAAATACAAATTAGTATTTAAATGGAGAGAGATTACAAATGCTACAGTTCTGAGGGAACTGGCGGCCCCTGTGCATGATACACAAAATGTTAGCATGCAGTTACAGCAATTAATCAAAAAGGCAAATAGAATGCTGGCCTTTATTTCACAGGGGTTGGAGTATAAAAGCAGGAAAATCCTGCTACAACCTTACATTGTATTGGTGAGACTACACCTTGAGGACTGCGTACAGCTTTGATCTCTTATTTAAGGAAGGATATACTTGCATTGGAGGAAGTTCAGAGATGATTCACTAGATTAATTCCAGAGATGAGGCGTTTGACCTATGAGGAAAGGTTGAGCAGGCTGTGCCTATATTCATTGGAATTTAGAAAAATGAGCGGTGATCGTATTGAAACATATTAGATACTGAGAGGGCTCGACAATGTAGATACAGGCAGGATGTTTCCCCTCGTGGAGAGACCTAGAACTCGGGGGCATAGATTCAGAATAAAAGATCGACCTTTTAGAACTCAGATGAGGAGGAATTTCTTCTCTCAGAGTGTCGTAAATCTGTGGAATCCTCTGCCCCAGAGAGCTGTAGAGGCTGGGTCATCAAATACATTTAAGGTGGAGATAGACAGATTTTTGCAATACAAGGGAGTGAAGAGTTATGGGGAGCGTGCAGGGAAGTGGCTTTGAGCCCAAGATCAGCCATGATCTTACTGAATGGCGGAGAAGGATCGTGGGTGCAAGTGGCCTATTCCTGCTCGTATTTCTAAGGTTCGTATGTTCTTGTGTCTAAGTCCCGTCGAGAACAAGATAAAGGTCATTCAAACACTCCCGTTTACTATATCCAGGACAGCGCTCCGATTGTTTCTGTGTCTAGTTGGATACTAGCATTGTTTTATTCGTGGGTTTGCAGAACTTACAAAACCACTCTATGAACTGTTTAATGAAAAGAGGGTCACATTTCCTCCCTGTGGGGGCCACATCACACCGCTGCAGTTGAGATATTGAAACTGGCTGTTATGCAGGCTACCTGTTTGATATCATGCGACCTGACACAGCCATTCCATATCCAGATTGCATCCACTGACCACAGTTGGACTGCGGTCCGATATCAAGAATGCCTGGACGGGTTACAACCGATCGCATATGCCTCACGGGTTTTGCAGGGGGCAGAACGGCAGTTTTCAGCGTGTGAGCGCCACCTACTGTCGACGTTCTGGTCATGTCAACAGTTTAGCTACATTACGGGTTTGCAGAGGAACATCTTGCATTCCCCTCACACTCCATTGAATCTCCCTATCAAACCAAGCAATTCGTTGATCTCATCCCATCGCATCAGTAAATTGACTATAGAACTAATACAGTGGGACATTGATATAAACTCCATACAGACTACTGTTGTACTACTGATGCTTGCATACGAGGGACACCCTCACAAGTGTCCACTGCCTTTAATAGACTTTGAATACAAACCTGTTTTGCGATCACCAATATAAGGAATCTCTGAAGCATACGTGGATGGCTCCTCCTAGCACATTCAGTGCTCACCTCATACCTGATGTGCAGTGGTCCTACCTGAGAAGACTCTCAAGTTTAAAAGTAAAAAACACTTCTCCCCCAGTCGCTCTCTCTCTTCCCTCCCAGTCGCTCTCTCTCTTCCCCCCAGTACCTCTCTCTCTTCCCCCCAGTCGCTCTCTCTCTTCCCTCCAGTCGCTATCTCTCTTCCCCCCAGTCGCTCTCTCTCTTCCCCCCCAGTCGCTCTGTCTCTTCCCCCCCAGTCGCTCTCTCTCTTCCCCCCCAGTCGCTCTCGCTCTTCCCCCCCAGTCGCTCTCTCTCTTCCCCCCAGTCGCTCATTCTCTTCCCCACAGTCGCTTTCTCTCTTCCCCCCAGTCTCTCACTCTCTTCCCCTCCAGTCGCTCTCTCTCTTCCCCCCCAGTCGCTCTCTCTCTCCCCCCCAGTCGCTCTCTCTCTCTTCCCCCCAATCGCTCTCTCTCTTGCCCCCCAGTCGCTCTCTCTCTTCCCCCCAGTGGCTCTCTCTCTTCCCCCCCAGTCGCTCTCTCTCTTCCCCCCAGTCGCTCTCTCTCTCCCCCCCAGTCGCTCTCTCTCTCTTCCCCCCAATCGCTCTCTCTCTTGCTCCCCAGTCGCTCTCTCTCTTCCCCCCAGTGGCTCTCTCTCTTCCCCCCCCAGTCGCTCTCTCTCTTCCCCCCCAGTCGCTCTCTCTCTCTTCACCCCAGTCTCTCTCTCTCTTCCCCCCCAGTCGCTCTCTCTCTTCCCCCCAAGTCGCTCTCTCTCTTCCCCCCAGTGGCTCTCTCTCTTCCCCCCCCAGTCGCTCTCTCTCTTCCCCCCCAGTCGCTCTCTCTCTCTTCACACCAGTCTCTCTCTCTCTTCCCCACAGTCGCTTTCTCTCTTCCCCCCAGTCTCTCACTCTCTTCCCCTCCAGTCGCTCTCTCTCTTCCCCCCCAGTCGCTCTCTCTCTCCCCCCCAGTCGCTCTCTCTCTCTTCCCCCCAGTCGCTCTCTCTCTTGCCCCCCAGTCGCTCTCTCTCTTCCCCCCAGTGGCTCTCTCTCTTCCCCCCCAGTCGCTCTCTCTCTTCCCCCCAGTCGCTCTCTCTCTCCCCCCCAGTCGCTCTCTCTATCTTCCCCCCAATCTCTCTCTCTCTTGCCCCCCAGTCGCTCTCTCTCTTCCCCCCAGTGGCTCTCTCTCTTCCCCCCCCAGTCGCTCTCTCTCTTCCCCCCCAGTCGCTCTCTCTCTCTTCACCCCAGTCTCTCTCTCTCTTCCCCCCCAGTCGCTCTCTCTCTTCCCCCCAAGTCGCTCTCTCTCTTCCCCCCAAGTAGCTCTCTCTCTTCCCCCCCAGTCACTCTCTCTCTTCCCCCCCAGTCGCTCTCTCTCTTCCGCCCCAGTCGCTCTGTCTGTTCCAACAGCAACATGCCCTCGAAAAAGCCTCGGCACCGCCAGGCACTCCAGCTAGTCTATCTATATATATAAAGCGTTTCCTTCCATTTGTCCGGCTATACACTCGAAAGTTGCAGAGCGTATGTACACATGCTTTACGTCCAAAGAAAGCTTACCATTCCAGAACGCTCGGACAAAATTTTTTCGCACGTTATACAAAAATTCTTCAAAATTCCACTCATTATCTGCTCATTAGCATTGATTGACTGACGTAAAGGTCGACCATTCCGGTGCCGTCATGATTGACCAATGCTACAGTTCAGTCGCCTGATGGTTGACCAATCGGTGTGTGTGTGGGCGGGACGAATCGTTATCATCTCAGGGATCTGGCAGCCATTGCTTCAAGCTAAAAACCCAATTGCCTCAACCTAAATATATGGTCATCGAGGTTAGTATCTTACTTTTTTTCAAAAAGATTTACCAAAAACGTTTTATAAGTGCTTTCACTTTCATCTTTGAAGGTATTAAAAGGTAGAAATGTTGCCCGGCAGCAGATTCACAGAGGGACAGAGAGACAGGGCCGAAAGCCTGGGAGTCGATTTAAACCGCCCAGCCCAAAACAGCCCTGGCATCGTCGGGTTCCCCAGCTAGTATATGTATAAATTCAAGTGTACATTTGGCCAACTAAGCTTACCCATGATTCTCTGTGAGTATGAAAATGCTAAAGACTGTTCGAATGCAGCTACAAGACAGATAAAAAGCAGTTTTGACTAAGCTCAGATAAGAAACAGCCACAGGCTGCGAGTGAAGATTAAATTGTTAAATGACATAATTTTGTACTAATAACATATTATAACGCTAAGTAGGTATTAGAGTTTGCTTAACAAATCTAACAGCAAAGATATTTGAAAGTTAATTAGCAGAAAAGATGTAAAATGAAAGAAAACTTGGGAGTTAAAGCATTCTCTTGGTAGATCAAAGTGAGATAGTCTGAACACTATGGTAGATCGGGCGACTGCACTAAAAGGTATGAAGGTGGACATGCAACGGCAAACATTCAAGGAAATCATGCATAATTTGCAACAAACATATATTCCTCAAGGCCATAAAAACAAAAAAGGAAAAGTGATCCAACCATGGCTAACAAAAGAAAGTAAAGCTGGTATTAATTCAAAGGAGGAAGATTACAATCTTGCCAGAATAAGCAGTCAGCATGAGGATTGGGATACTTTTAGAAATCAGCAAAGGGGGAACCAAGAAATTGTGAAAGAATGTAAAATGGAATATGAGCACAATCTAGCAAAAAATATAAAAACGGATTTTAAATGCTTCTATAGGTATGTCAGAAGGAAAAGACTGGCGAAGGTAAATGTAGGTCCTTTACAGTCAGAGACGGGAGAATTTATAATGGGGAATGAGGGAATGGCTGAGAAATTGACTAAATACTTTGCATCTGTCTTCACAGAGGAAGACACAAAAAAGCTCCCAGATATACGAGAAAACCAAGGGGTGGCGATAATGAGGAACTTAAAGAAATTATTTTAATTAAAAAAATAGTACTAGCAAAATTTATGGGACTAAAGCCGATAAATCCCAAGGACCGGATGACCTACATTGTCGGCTTTTGAAAGAGGCGGCATTTGGGATAGTGGACGCATTGGTTGTCATCTGTCAAACTTCTGTAGATTCAGGAACGGTTTCTGCAGATTGGCGGATAGCAAATGTAACCCCGCTATTTAAGAAAGGAGAGAGAGAGAAAACGGGTGACTGCAGACCTGTTAGTCTCACGTCAGTAGTTGGGAAAATGCTGGAATCTATTATAAAGGACGCAACAACTGGTCACATAGAAACTCGTAGTAAGATTGCGCAGATTCAAAATGGATTTATGAAAGGGAGATCCTGTTTAACAAATTTATTGGAGTTCTTTGAGGATGTAACTAGTGGAACAGACTAAGTTGAACTGGTACATGTGGTTTTCAGAAGGCCTTCAGTAAGGTCCCACAAAAGTGGTTGGTGAATATAATTAGGGCACATGGAATTGGGAGTAAAATACTACCATGTATTGAGAATTGTTTAACAGACAGAAACAAAGAGTAGGGATAAACGGGTCATTATCAGGATGGCAGGCTCTGACTAGTGAGGTACCTCAAGGATCGTTGCTTGGGCCCCAGCTCTTCATGATCTATATCAATGATTTGGATGATGGGACTATAGCTAACATTTCCAAATTTGCTGATGCTACAAAGCTAGGTGCCAGTGTCAGTTGCGAAGATGGTGTCAAGAAGATTCAAGGGGATTTCGACAGACTCAGTGAGTGGCCGAAAACATGGCAGATGTAATATAATGTGGAGAAATGTGAAGTTATCGTTATTGATAGAAAAAACAGAAAGGCACAGTATTTCCTAAATGGTGAAAGATTGGGGAATGCAGATGCTCGAATGGACCTGGGTGTCCTTGTACATGAGTCACTGAAAGTCAATGCGCAGGTGCAGCAAGCCATTAGGACGGCAAATGGTATGCTGGCCTTCATTACAAGAGGATTTGAGTGCAGGAGTAAAGAAGTTTTACTCCAATTATTTAGGCCCTTGTTGAGATCACAGCTGGAGTACTCGCTACAATTTTTGTCTCCTTACATAAGGAAGGACATACCTGCCATAGAGGAAGTAAAACGACGGTTCGCGAGATTGATTCCTGGGATGGAGTGACTATCATATGAGAAGAGGTTGAGTAAAAGAGGCCTATATTCTCTTGAATTCAGAAGAATGAGAGGGGATCTCATTGAAGCATAGAAAATTATTAAAGGGCTTCATAGGGTGGATGCTGTGTGTTGTTTCCCTTGGCTGGGGTGTCTAGAACAGTTGCCTCAGGATAAATGGTCAGACTGAGATGAGGAGACATTCCTTCACACAGAGGGTGGTGAATCTTTGGAGTTCTCTACTCCAGAGGGCAGTGGAGGTTCATTCATTGGGTACATTCAAAACAAAAGTCGGGAGATTTATGACTAGAAAGTGCATCAAGGGATATGCCGATAAGGTAGTTGAATGGAGTGGAGGCAGAAGATCAGCCATGTTCTCATTGAATGGTGGAGCAGGCTCAAAGGGCCGAATGGCCTGCTCCTGCTCCTATTTCTTATGTGCTTATGTTCTTATGTCAAGATAAGGGAGACAACTCTGACATGGGCCCCTTGGTATTAGTCCCTGTACTGCTTGACCAGGGAAGATAGAATAAGAGAGATAAGATAACGTCCAATAAAGTGAAGAAATGTATAAACAAGATAACGATGGAACAGAGTAGATATATTGGAAAATTACAGCAGCCAGGCGTGGGCAAGAGTGTGAGTGGCAGATGGTATTTTGACCATTGGAACCTATGAAAAAAGGTGATTTTGTTGAAGGCCATATATGGACACTGGCAAATCGAAATGTTGATAAGAAAATGGTTAAAACCCGGATAATAAAAGAATAACTTCCCAGAGAACTACTGCGAAGGCAAAGGAGCAGATTGAAGATGACGTCACCTGTGTCCGAGAGGTTCCAGAGACAAAGGGCTGTGAGCTATTGCTTAAACTATCTCCTGATGTTCAGTATTAATTTCACTGTAAGCTCAATAAACCCTGATCTATTGCTCAAACACTCTGGCTGCTGCAAATTGGTGTCCTGTCCAAGGGCTGTGAGCTACTCCTTAAACTATCGCCTAATGTTCAGTATTAATTTCACTGTAAGCTCAATAAACCCTGATCTATTGCTCAAACATACTGGTTGCTGCATATTGGTGTCCTGTCCAAGAACTCTGAGGGATCATTTAAGATCTTACAGATTGGCACACTTCAGATGGGACGAGTCAAAGCGGCTAGTATTGTGTGGTAGATCGGATCTCGAAAGTAGCTTCCTGATCAGCTGCTGCACTTCAGGAGTGATACCTCCCTCATGCGCAGTTCCCGTGAATTGTGTGCCGATAGCTATTGATGTTAGAGGTCTGTTAATAAAATCACAAAATTGCTAGTAAGATAAGGGTATATAAGAGTAAGTTAGACAGAGGTGCCTGTGAGGAGGAAGTACATATATTATTGCCGGAATGTTTAACCATGGAGACCGAGTCCCCTTTGAAGAAATGATAAAATTTATTCAGGAATTTGTGAATCTAAAAAAAATCAGAAGTGATAAGGCTACTCGCCTATGCAGTATTTTACTGTGCTCAAAGCGATGATGAGTATTGTACGAAACAAAGTACAGAGATAGAATAGCTAAAAGCACAACAAAATGAGTTAAAAGAAAAACATAGTCAGGAGGTGGAGGACTTAAAAAAGCATCAAGAGCAGGAGGTGGAAAACATAAAAGAAAGCAGTTTCAGGAAGTGGGAGATTTCAAAGGCGAGTTATTGACTTGGAGAGCCAGACCTCTCAATCTGCCATAGATCCACAAAAACAGAGCACGTGCACAGTCCAGGCAGGAAATACTATGCGTGAACTAGCAGAAACCAAATAGCTGTTACAATCTTGTGAGATAGAGAGGGAGGATCCTCCACATGATCTGCAAGATGTGAGAGACGCCTTGAGGGAAGCTCTTCAGCGTCGTTATAGAGAGACGGATCACACACTGTGTAGGTTGAAGATATACGAACTAGTGGGAAAGCTGTGAAAACGATAGGCTGTTCTGGCTGCTGTTACTGCCAGATTGTATGATTCACCAGTGGGAGCAGTGGAGGGAGGAGAGGTGATAGACTGGGACGCACTGGAAGATAAAGGCATATCAGCACGGTGGACAAGATGGTTGGGGAGACCCCGGGGTGTCCTCCAGCCATGAGGATAGGTGGTCGGCCCCTGGGTGTGTCATAGTTAGAACCCAGACCTATGATGACAACGGGAGAAAACCTCCTCCGAGAAGTGCTCTGTTCCCCTCAATGCTGTCGAAGTACATGCTTGTGATAATGGGTTAGGCCCCATATCACCATCCGAGTGCCCCATCGACATTAAAGTTCGATTGAATGCATGGAAGCGGGGTCACAGCGAGTTACAGGACATCTATTGGAAATGCGTCCTCCTCACAGCCACCAACTCCAAGGCACGGCAAAATCTTCCGTTCCTGGTTTATAATATTGCCACTGCGTCGGCAGTAGTCATGGAGTCCATTCAGGAACAGCTACTGGTTAAGAGCTCGGATATGGCTAAGAAATTTTATCAAACAACACACAGACCAGTAGAGTCAACCACTATATAAAGTGATAGGTTCGACACGGTTTATGTTGTAGCCCAATGGGTTGCTACTGACTCCGATGACGAAGGGAAGGACCAGGAACCATTCAAGAAACAATTCCTGAATGGCTTGCAACGCTCACTGAGGCGCACTCTAGGACACAAGGTCTCGCCTGAGATTGGGTGGTCTGAGCTACTCCAGCCAACCAATCATGCCTCGACTTTTGTAACGGAGGACTGTAGAACAAAAAAACATGTTAGTGTGGTAAAAGGGCCAGTTATGCCCACTGCACCCTGCTACACACGTCGATTCGAAGTAAATTGTTACAACTGTAGGAGACCTGGGCAATATTCTAAATTTTGTAAGAAGCCTCGAAAACAGTGTCAACGGTACCCTCCCTTTCAAGGAAATTTACCCCCACCACCCGCCATAATATCCACTGATCCCTTGGAGACCAATGTAGATCAATTGGCTGGAGAAATGAGTAAATTAACAGCCATACCGAGCATTCACATTATTACAAGTGCTAATCCGGTGGCGGCCGGCTCGGATCCGGCTGGACAACAACCACAGGGGTCCCAGGCAACGGCCCAATGAACGGGACAGGCCACCTGTTGGTTCCGACATGATGTTAACAGGTGACCGGAAATTTCGGTTTTTCTACAGGGGGCCGACAACAAATCATGCTTATTTACACCGGTTCATCTGTTTCCATCATCCATACCCCAAACCATGAAGGCATGCTGCGGTGGGCAAGGGTTGCTTGACGCTACAAGGCTCTGATGGGAGCTCAACCTCTGCTTTTAAGGCAGAAATTATACCTATGTGCACAACCGGGATTGATTTGACTGTTAATGATAACAATTCCTGATGGAAGGAGCACATTGGGAAGTGATGTTTTGGAAAGTTACGGGACAATTACTGATTACAACCAGTGGTGTATTTGGATTGGGACAGGAGGTAGTGAATCGGTCGCAATATCGGATGCCCACTCCGTATTTGCGACGAAGAGGACTTGCTTGTAACAGGAACCAGATCACACAGGTAAGCGAGTCAAATTATAAATTCAAATAAACTGACCCACATTCGCCACTAGTAAGCATGACTGCAGTCGAATGGAGGGTGAGGAGATGATTAAGGGACCGCTCCACATCTTTGTTAAACAGTACCCAATTCCCAAATAAAGTCATCCCTTTATTAAAGATGTCATCGACTCCCTCTTAAAATGGCATTCTGGGAACTGGCACTTTCACGACCAATTCACGAGCTTGGCCGGTTCGGAAGCCAGACGATAGCTGGAGGCTCACTATTGATCGCGGAAGTCTTAACACGGTTACACCCAAGAGCACCCCTATCATTAAAGATGCACCGACACTATTATCAGAACTCCCAAAAGATTCTAAATACTACTCCACCCTAGACAGTGTAAATTACTTTAGGAGTATTTGTCAGAACAAAGGATCAATAGTAACTTGCCTTCACCTTTGAGGACCAGAGTTACACGTGGACGTGCCTATCCCAAGGCTTCCACAACGCCACGACCATCTTCCATACCAGAATCGTATGGCTCCTGAAACCTTCTTCTAAGCCCCAGTGCCTGCTTCAGTATGTCGACGACTTGCGACTGGCGACCAGTACTATCGAGGAGCACCTTGAAATGTTAGATGAATTTTTAACACTGTTAAGCAGTGTAGGCTTGAAAATTGACCCTCGAAAAGCTCAGCTTTTGCAGCAACAGGTCTCCTATTTGGGAGTGACGATCCCTCCGTGGGGTAAGAACTTCTACATAAAAGTGAAGAGGGTAGCTAAAGTAAACGTTGGTCCCTTACAGTATGAGACTGGGGAATTAATATTGGGGAATTGGGAAAGGCAGAGATTCTGAACAAAGATTTTCTTTGTCTTCACGGTAGAAGAAACTAACAACATCTCAATAATGGATAATCAAGGGGCCTAAGGGAGGGGGAACTAAAGGAAACAACAATCACTAAGGAAATAGTACTTGGTAAAATAATGGGTCTAAAAGATGACAAGTCCCCAGGACCAGAAGGGCTGCATACCAGGGTCGTAAAAGAAATGGCTGCAGAGATAGTGTCTGCATTGGTTGCAATATACCAACATTCCCTGGATTCTGGAGACGTGCCAGGGGTTGAAAAGCCGCAAATGAAACACCCCTATTTAAGAAATGAGGGAGACTAAAAGCAGGAAACTATAGACCAGTTAGCCTAACATCTGTCGTTGGGAAAATGCTGGATTCCATCATTAAGGAAGCAGTAGCAGGGGATTTGGAAAAGCATAATGCAGGCAAGCAGAGTCAGCATGGTTTTCCTAATGGGAAATCATGTTTAACAAATTTGCTGGAGTTCTTTGAGGAGGTAATGAGCAGGGTTGACAAAGGTGAACCAGTGGATGTGGTGTATTTGGATTTCCATAAGGCATTCAATAAGATGCCACATAAAAGGTTACTGCATAAGATAAGAGCTAAGGGAATTGGGGGTAATATATTAGCATGGATAGAGAATTGGCTAACTAATGGAAAGCAGAGGGTCGGGGTAAATGTGTAATTCTCTGGTTGGCAAACGGTAACTAATGGTGTGCCATAGGGATCGGTGCTGGGGCCTCAACTACTTACAATCACAGAATCACAGAAACCCCACAGTGCAGATAGAGGCCATTTCGGCCCATCGAGCCTGCACCGACACATATCCCACCCGATCCCCGTAACCCCTACACCAACACATATCCCACCCTATCCCCGTAACCCCACGTATTTAATCCCCCTAACACTAAGGGTCAATTTATCATAGCCAATCAACCTAACCCGCACATTTTTGGACTGTGGGAGGAAACCGGAGCACCCGGAGGAAACCCACGCAAACACGGGGAGAATGTGCAAACTCCACACAGACAGTTACCCGAGGCCGGATTCGAACCCGGGTCCCTAGCGCTGTGAGGCAACAGATGAAGGGACCACGTGTAATGTAGCTAAGTTTACAGATGATACAAAGATCGGTGGGAATGCAAGTTGTGCAGAGGATGCAAATAACCTGCAAAGGGATATAGACAGGCTAAATGAAAGGGCAAACATTTGGCGGATGGAGGATAATGTGGGAAATTGCAAGGTATTACACTTTGGCAGGAAAAATAAAAAAAACAATTAGTATTTAAATGGAGAGAGATTACAAAATGCTGCAGTTCTGAGGGACCTGGGGGCCCCTGTGCATGATACACAAAATTTTAACATGCAGTTACAACAATTAATCAAAAAGGTAAATAGAATGCTGGCCTTTATTTCAAAGGGGTTGCAGTATAAAAGCAGGAAAGTCCTGCTACAACCTTACATTGTATTGGTGAGACTACACCTTGAGGGCTGCATACATCTTTGATCTCTTAATTAAGGAAGGATATACTTGCATTGGAGGAAGTTCAGAGATGATTCACTAGATTAATTCCAGAGATGAGGGGTTTGACCTATGAGGAAAGGTTGAGCAGGCTGGGCCTATATTCATAGGAATTTAGAAAAATGAGCGGTGATCGTATTGAAACATATTAGATACTGAGGGGGCTCGACAATGTAGATACAGGCAGGATGTTTCCCCTCGTGGAGAGATCAAGAACTCGGGGGGATAGATTCAGAATAAAAGATCGACCTTTTAGAACTGAGATGAGGAGGAATTTCTTCTCTCAGATTGTCGTAAATCTGTGGAATCCTCTGCCCCACAGAGCTGTAGAGGCTGGGTCATCAAATACATTTAAGGTGGAGTTAGACAGATTTTTGCAAGACAAGGGAGTGAAGAGTTATGGGGAGCGGGCATGGAAGTGGCTTTGAGCCCAAGATCAGCCATGAATGGCGGAGCAGGCTCGTGGGTCCAAGTGGCCTATTCCTGCTCGTATTTCTTAGGTTCTTATGTTCTTGTGTCTAAGTCCCGTCAAGAACAAGATAAAGGTCATTCAAACACTCCCGTTTACTATATCCAGGACAGCGCTCCGATTGTTTTTGTGTCTAGTTGGATACTAGCATTGTTTTATTCCTGGGTTTGCAGAACTTACAAAATCACTCTATGAACTGTTTAATGAAAAGAGGGTCACATTTCCTCCCTGTGGGTGCCAGATCACACCGCTGCAGTTGAGAAATTGAAACTAGCTGTTATGCAGGCTACCTGTTTGATATCACCCGGCCTGACACAGCCATTCCATATCCAGATTGCATCCACCGACCATAGTCTGACTGCGGTCCGATATCAAGAACGCCTGGACCGGTTACAACCGATCGCATATGCCTCAGGGGTTTTGCAGGGGTCAGAATGGCAGTTTTCAGCTTGTGAGCGCCACCTACCGGCGACGTTCTGGTCCAGTCAACACTTTACCGACATTACGGGTTTGCAGAGGATCATCTTGCATTCCCCTCACACTCCATTGAATCTCCCTATCAAACCAAGCAATTCTTTGATCTCATCCCATCGCATGAGTAAATTGACTTTAGAACTAATACAGTGGGACATTGATATAAACTCCATACAGACTACTGTTGTACCACTGATGTTTGCGTACGAGGGACACCCTCACAAGTGTCCACTGCCTTTAATAGACTTTGAATACCAACCTGTTTTGCGATCACCAATATAAGGAGCCTCTGAAGTATACGTGGATGTCTCCTCCTACCACATTCAGTGCTCACCTCATACTTGATGTGCTGTGGTCCTACCTGAGCAGACTCTCAAGTTTAAAAGTAACAAACACTCAAACAACATGCAGATTTTGACCCTTCTCATCGCCGATCAAGACACTTCTGGCTACCCGACAAACATTTGTTCTGACAGTGCCTATGCCATCAATGCCCTGCTTTCAATTCCCTTGTAACACAAGAATTCCTACTTCTCTTCAGATGGTAAAGCCGTAACCCATGGGCCATGGTAACGTCTCATATGGCAGGCACTAAAGGCACGACAAAAGCATTGTCACATTGGTAAGGTTAATGCCCACAAGAGAGACAAGCCCGCTCACGCGCTGGGAAATAATGCAGCAGATGTAGCTGCTAGAAAAACAACCCTGACCGGCTATCCACTCCCTCTATAACTTGATAACGTAATCCCAGTTGCTGCAGTTAGCAAAGCTCTCAATTTGGCTTCCCTTCAAACAGAGTTTAGCCTGTATCAGATGACCAAGATAAACCCTTACCAGCACTCACTGCATGTGCCCCCAAGACACTTCTTACTACATTGGTTTCACAACCATTCCTTATCTAGCAAAATGCCCCAGAAAAGTACCTGATTGTCTGTATTCCCCCACACCTGGCAGAAGAACTCTTGTTCCTATTCAACTCCGACCCTGTAGGAGGTCTTTACTCGGCAGAAGGCACTTTTAAAAGGAATGCCTCCACAGCCTGGTGGCCTAATATGAAGGAAACTGTAAATTTATATGTTACCCGATGCATTCCCTGTTTACAGCAGGACCCCTTCACTTGCTGCAACTTGGCCTCCTTCGAAGTCAGCCAGGCCCTGATGGGCCCTGGACTCATGTTCAAATTGATTTTATTGGTTCTCTCCCACATTCGCAGGCAAATTATAAATACGCCCTCATTGTTATCGACTAGTTCACTAAATGGATTGAGGCCTTCCCGCCCCCCCCCACCCCCGATCCAATACTGCGCTTACTGCGGCCAGATTGTTATTGAGTGAGGTGGTTTGTAGGGGGCGACTGCCACTTCAAGATGATAGTGATCAGGGCACCCAATTCACTGGTAAAGTGTTTTTCCAAATTACACGAAATTATGGGAATTAAACATAAGCTACATATAGGTCATCATCCCCAATCAGGTGGGATAGTGGAAAGCGGGAATCGCACACTGAAATCCATGTTGGGAAAATTGTGTACAGAACACATCACACAATGAGTCAATATGTTACCCATGTCTTTAACGTCAATTTGGTCCACGCCACATAGGAACAAGGGGATAGCACCTTACCATTCAATGACTGGGAGGTTAATGAGGACTCCAGGTCATCTAACTTTGACTGGCACCACCCCACTCATGCAACAACCATGTAATGACTCGTGGTTGGAGCGCACAGTAGAGCATATTGATGAAGTTAACCGACCTGTGCAAAGAATTTAGGAAAATCTAAAAACCAATTCAAGAAATACATTGGCCAGAAGGTTCGAGCTTTTGAATATCAGATAGGTGATACAGTCATGGTACTAAAGTGTGGGAGAAAGGAAAATGCATTTGACCCTAAATGAAAGGGACCCTACTCGATAGTGTATACATTGAATACAGCCATGTATCTGATTCAGTACACTAAAGGGAGAGTGGAAAATACAAAATAACTAAATGGTACCATATCAATCAGTTAAAGACTGTGAAAGAATAAATGCTGCACTCTTTGTTCCTCCAGGTGGCCAAAATGGAAGGACTCAGATGCATAGTGGGAGGTCAGATTCTCGTTGGTATCGAACAGACTTTGAATTATAGCATCTACCAGAATGGAGTCAAGATGACAACAAATGACACGTTATCATTAGAATGGGCTTCAGCAGACGGATACGATATGACTGTGTACTGTAATTATTGTGAACCTGATAATACGACCGATGGGACTCCGTGTTTAGGGGCCAGGGAGGGCGAAGGGATTAAAACAGAGTGTCTATTTACTAAAGACAATGTTCAAGTAACCCCAATATTCCAAATAGGAAAAGGAAATTTTGTAGATCTCGGATTCGGACTCGACGAGGTGGATGAGATTACACCAAATAGTGTGGGGATCCCATATCTGTGACAGAGTTTGAATACACTGAATTGGCCCAAATTAGGTAAAAGATAGAGTGGAATGATAGGATGTTTCAATGTGGAGCACAAAGAGAGACCCAGGCAAGGACAAGCACTGCAGAAGGGCATCAGGGGAACAACAGAGGAGATAAGGTTACAAAGGAAAAGCGACAAACATAAAAATAAGTGATGCCCATTAATAGCAAAAGACCATCAATCGGATTGGTTGTCACCGTACCTATATACAGTTGTGTCGTGATGCTCGGTGCAAAATTATCCCGGTAATCTTTAATTTTACAGGTATTCCCTTTGCAGGAAAATTATCTCCTACAGAACACCGTGGATATTTTGACCACTTGGTGAGCAAAATTGTAAAGGATG
Organism: Somniosus microcephalus; assembly: GCF_052327205.1. Lineage (NCBI taxonomy): Eukaryota > Metazoa > Chordata > Chondrichthyes > Squaliformes > Somniosidae > Somniosus > Somniosus microcephalus. The sequence continues at coordinate 23,943,891 of NW_028225183.1, forward strand.
TTTTAGATGCGAACCATGCTCAAGACAGATGGGGTTCGTGGGATGTAAAACAGACATATGTAATGGTCAACATTTCAGGTCATATCATTAGCCACTTGAGAACAAAGAGAGGCCTGGGCAAATGGCTAGGGAAAGGAGCCACCGCAGGAACCGCTGCCTCGAACAGGGTAGATATAGAAACTATGTGGGAACATGACGAGGTAATGAGGAGACAGGTGAAAAGCCTTCTATCTAACATGAATAAGGAAGATTCAGACGCCAAACCGGAAGTGGAGAATATGCTGATAACCACGCGAGATGAAACATAAATATACTGACAAATTCAGCACCATTTTAAAAAGAGGGATTAGTAAAACAGACAGCTCAATGCTAGGATATGTTTAATTTATGGGAGTTACATGATGGACCATGTGATGGCATGGTTAAGTGAAATAGACCGCAACCGAGTCCCCTCATTTAGCAATGATATCATGATTAGTAAGTGGCTCCATTATGATAAGGAAATAATGTACAGGAGGCAAGAAATCAGGGATTAGCATATTTAGTGAGAGGTAAAGGTGATTCCTGTCATACTGTGGCTGCCGCAGGTGCACACGATGTGTCCTTGGGTAGTATTTACGGTGGAATCGACAGGGATGCTGGAAGAAGGGTTCCATAAGTCTTTTGCATCACCGCCCGCCCCCCCACCCTGATTAATTATACCTGGGACAGTTCAAATATGGGGTGTTGCACCGAATATAGTTGGGTTTACATTTGCAGGTGCGATGTGAGGAAACCAAGTCGGCCCGCCTGTGGGTTCACAGTAGACTCAGACTCACTCCTCTGCAGTATGAATGTGCAGAGGTGGGGATTAGACCAGATACATTATGATTATCTACAAATGGGCAACTGTTGCGTCACCAATCGTGCTAAATCATACCAACATGGACAGGATGAAAGTCCAATAGACTAACCTACCTTTTGCTTTAACCTCACACAAACGGTCCGAATAGGCAGCCAAACCCGCCTACCTGTAAGAATTCACAATATTACCGAACTGAGATTGAACTTTTCAATGTAAGCAGCAGCCCCGAGAGCAGTGGTTAACTTTGGACATCCAATTCCACCCCTATCCTTAAATCGTAAAGCCATTATAGAGAGAACTTCAACTTCACAAATACACTTAGTCCAGATGCAACAAAGCAATGATAGAACCCAGAGTGTGATTATAGACCTGGGGAGTAGCAGCTGGTGGTAAACCACATATAACGTGGGACAACACCCACTATACAGAATGACTCATATGGCAGTCTTACCTATCCAAATGATGTTAAAGTTTATTGTATTGATTATGATATGTTATCTGTGTATGATAATCCATAGAGTTTCTAGGCGTGCAATTACTATTCATAACTTAGACTTACAGCAATGTTGGCAGAAAGTAGATTGAAGTAGTCGAGGAATCAATGTTTAAACCATTTCATCCTCAAGGCGGGCACTTGTAGGAAAGGCTGATATTTAGTAGATGAGAATCATTTTTGTATAACTTCGAGTGGAGCCATTGACCAATCAATATTACCCATAATTGCTACTGAGTAACTAAAAAGCTAAGACTTGTTCAGAATGCAGCTGCGAGGACAGCCAAAAGCTATTTTGACTAAGCGTTGATAAGAAGCAGCTATTGATTGCGAGTGAAGGTCAGATCATTAAATTGCTAAGAAAAACATATTAAAATGCTGAATAGAACTTAGAATTCGCTTAACAAAACTATTTACAACAATATTTAAAGGATAATTGGTATAAATTCCAATAAAATCAGAGAGATCATGGATGTTAAGTTGTTTTTCTGGTAGATTAAAGTGAGATAGTCTGGATACCTCGAGTCAAGTGAGACAACAGAATGATATGGGCCCTTGGTATAAAGGCCTTGTACCAGAGAGGCAATGAAATGAAAGCATAAAGTGAATTCCAATGGGGGGAAAAGCTATAAACAAGATAACACGACAGCTGAACAGGGTTAATGGATATATACTGGAAAAGGAGTGGCCAGGTTACTAGCCTTAACCTGAGTGACAATGGTATTTTGACCATTAGAAACAATTGAAAAAGGTAATTTTGTTAAAGACCATATATGGACAATGGCCAAACGAAATGTTGATAAGGAATGGATTAAAACCTCAATATTCAAAGAACAAGTCCACACAAAAATTTGCTGCAAAGAAAAGGAACAGACATACGACGATGTTGCCTGTGTAAAAAGGACTCCAGAGGCTAAAGGCTGCGAGCTACTCGTTTTGCTATCGCCTAATGTTAAGTATTAATTACGCTGTAACCTTAATAAATCTAATCTATTGCTCAAACATACCTGCTGCTGCCTATCTGTGTATTGTCCAAGAACTCTGAGTGGTCACTTAACTGACTCACAACGACGTCACCCTTGCTAATATGTAAATTAATTTACCACAGTTTTGCCCATTCACTGAATCTTTTAGTTTCTGTTCAAATGTCTTGCTTCCATCTAAATGTTTTATTATGCCGCCTATCTTTTTTGTCATCGTCAAACTTGGATGTGTGGTTCTCAATCTCATCAAGTAAGTCGTTAATAAAATCGGTGAATAGTTGAAGCCACAAAAGTGATCCCTCAGAGACACTACTCGTCATATCCTGCTAATTAATGTACCTGATCATCATCCGTAAAATTAGTCTCCTGTCGTGCAACCAATTTCCTAACCAGGTCAATAATTTGCCTTCACTTACATGCGTTTCAAATTTAGCCAAAAGTCCCTTATGTGGAACTTTATCGAATGTCTTTTGCTCCATGTCTACCAGCTAATTATGATTTGTGAACTGGGACTCATAAACCTCTTTGCTCCTCAACAGATTATTTAGAAAATACTCAGAACTATCTTACTTTGTTCCAAAGTGGGTGGTGTCACACTTGCATATAGTGAACTCGATTTGCCTTTGTTTTGCCGGCTTACTTCGGCTGTCTCTGTCCATTTGTTTTGCTCCATTTCCCAACTGCACTATGAGCGGAGTGTCTAACATAGTGCGATCTTCAAAACACGATCTACAGTGATCTATTCCTCCATCCAAGTCAATCATAAATACGGTGAAAAGTTGAAGATCTAATACAGATATCTGGGGGACGGCACTTGTCACATCTGACGCTGCTGCTAAAGGGCATGTCGTTTGTGAGTGGGATAATATTTCTGACGTGATGGTGTTCTGAGGCAGTCAGTCTGGATTTGTGGGAGAAATGTGCTGTACAGGCTGGATTATGGACAAGAAAATTGAATTTGTAGGAGGTGCAATGATGCAGTGCAGCCAATGAACGTACTTCTGTGAGCTTTGGTTCATAATATCCTGGTTGGTTCAGTCGGTAAAACATCAGTCTTTTAATCTTGATGATCCAGGGTTCAAGTCCTATGCTCGGGTGCTGCTTTTCAATCGTGACACTCATCTCTATATTCGCGCTTTGATCCTTTAACAAAGAGAATAACAACATGAGCAAGCCATTTAATACCTCGAGCCTTTCTGCCATTCAATTAAATCTGTGATCGATGTCAGTTTGCATCCCTTCTCTCCAGATCCCTTAATACCTTTGGTTAACAAACATCTCTCAATATCAAGTTTAAAATTGACAATTGGCCCATCTTTAATTGCTGTTTGCAGAAGTGTGCTACAAATTTATGACACACAAACTTCTCTCCTGAAAGGCTTGGATCTAACGTTGAGGCTATGTCCCCTACTCCAAGACGGGTCAATCATCAGAAATAGCTTCTCGCTATCGACACTATCAGTTCCACTTAATGTCGTGAATACTTCAATCAAATCACCACTTAAGCTTCTAAATTCCAGGGAACATAACCCGAGTATGTGCAATATCCCACTGTAATTTGTCCCTTGGACTCCATGTATCCTTCTGGCAAATCGACACTTCACTTTTTAATCCTAATACTACCTTCCTAAGCTGTGATGCCCAGAACTAAACACAGTGCCGCAGGTGTGGTCTAACCAGTGCTTTGTATAGCTGTGGCATAATTTCTCCCTCTTATATTGTAATCCTACTGATATCACTATCACTTTTCAATTAGCCTTTTTGAATCTTTTCTGTACCTAACCATGACCATTTAATAATATATGTACAGGGACACTTCCGTCTATTTGGATCTCAACTGTTTCCAGCTTAACATTATAAGGCGTATGTACTAAATGCCCCTTTTTAGATCGGCAGTGGATCACGTCAAACTTGCTAATATTTAAATCAATTTGCCATAAATTTGCCCATTCACTTAATCTGTGAATATCTCGTCAAATGACGTGCTTCCATCTATACTGCTTATAATGCCGCCTATCTTTTTTGTCATCATCAAACTTCGATGTGTGGCTCTCAATCCCATCAAGTAAGTCGTTAATAAAGTCGGTGAATAGTTGAAGCACGAGAAGTGATCCCTCAGAGACACCACTCGTCATATCCTGCCAATTAATGTACCTGATCATCATCCGTAAAATTAGTCTCCAGTCATGCAACCTGATGTAACAAAAGAGTCTCACACATCAAGGAACTTCAAAGTGAGCTTTAAGCAACTTATAATTAAACTATATACAAGAGCGGTCTTCACCATGCCTCTAGGTGAAGCCCTTTTACCACACTGAGCAGTTCAGCATTTATACTAGTCTAAACACAGGAAGTGACGTATGCACAGGAAGTGATGTATGCACAGAGTTCACAGTTCACAGTTCACAGGAAGTGATGTGCACATAACTTCCCGGAAGTTATTATTATTATCACATTCTTCCCTCCTGCGAGATTAGAAGGCTGTGGTCTTCCTTTTATTCCACAGCCGCCGAACGAGGAAGATTCGCACCCGTTTGGGTTCCCGTCGCATAGGGTCGCTGGTCTGCTTACATGCTGTTGGCCATTGGTCTGAGTCTGTGTGGCCTGGATTACGCTGTGAAGGGTCGGGGAGATCATGGCTTCGTGTACGAGTCCCAGTAGGTGCAGAGTCGGTCTGTCTCTGTTCAGAGGGAGGTGCAGAGCTGGTCTGTGGTGGATCAGTACTTTGCTGCGCGGTACTGGGAGGGTCGCAACTTTGAGTATGGGGTTCTACCGGCGTCAAGCTAGTTGGTGTCAGATCAGGATCCTGGAGAGGGGTACCCGGTAGGTTCCAAGAGGCTCCTGGTAAAATACCATCACTCGATGTCCCACTAGGCCCTGGTGGGCTGGGAGCCAGATCCCGTAATGATATAGTAGATTCTCGGCCGTCGGGATATCGTATGTATGCATAGATGGGGTTGGCATCGGTTAGTTCGACCTCGTCTACGAGAGGGTCATTTTTAGACGTCTGAACGTATCTTCAGAGTAGTACAGGTCCAGGAGTAGTTAGCCATGACGGGAGGGATGTCCCATAAGGTGAGCGACGCTGGAATCCAAAGAACCGCTGATGAGGTGTAGTATTTGTGACTGTAGAAAGAAGGGACCGTATAGAGTGCAATGCATCCGGAAGCACTGTTTCCCATTGCTGGTTTGGTCGGCCCCGAGATCTTAAAGCAAGGTGTACGGAATTCCAGATGAAACCGTTATACCTCTCCACCTGCCCATTTCCGATGGGATGATATGGCGTCGTTTTGCTTGTAGCAATTCCCCGTTCTGAGAGGTAGTCCTTGAGTTCCCTTGACATAAAGGATGGACCCCGATCCGAGTGAATGTAAGCCGCCATGCCACAGAGAGAAAATACTTCCTCAAGGCAGCAGATTACTGTGGACGCCAGCATATTGGAGCAGGGGAAGGCAAACGGAAAACGTGAATATTCATCAATCATGGTGAGCAAATATGTGTTCCGAGTTGAAGAGGGTACTGGGCCCTGAAAATCGATGCTAAGTCGTTGCATCGGTTGGGTTGCGTGTATGAGCATACCATCTGAGGGGCGGAAGAACTGAGGTTTTAATTCTGCACAAAGCCGGCATTCTGAGCAAATTTTCTTTACATCTCCAGTAGAAAAAGGGAGATTCTGTGATCGTACGAAATGTAGCATGCGCATAACGCCAGGATGACACAATCCATTATGGACATCTATGAGAGTAGAGGACGACATAGTGGAGCAGAATGCTCGTGTGAGGGTACCCGGGGCCACATTCTCCTTGTCAGGTCGATAGTGAATGGTGTAACCAAAAGAGGCCAGTTCCATCCTCCAAAGCTGTATTTTATTATTCTTAATTTTGGTTCGTTTTCGATTATCGAGCATGAAGGCGACTGATCGCTGGTCCGTGATTAATGTAAAGTGCTGGCGAGCTAGAAAATGGTTCCACTTCCGTACCGCCTCTATGATGGCTGTGGCTTCCTTCTCAACCAGAGGATAATGTAGCTCGGCACCTTGCAAGGTCCTGGACATAAATGCTACAGGACGACCTTCCTGAATTAGAGTAGCCGAGATCGCCACCTCCGAGGCATCACATTCGACTATGAAAGGGAGATTCTCATCGATGGAGTGAAGAGCCGCTTTCTCCAACTGTTTTGTGAGAAGGTTAAAGGCTGCAACAGCCGCTGTTTCCAATGGAAATGATCGAGCATGCAGCAAGGGTTGGATTTTGTCTGAAAAATGAGGAATCCATTTAGCGTAGTATGCAAACAGATCGAGAGCCCAACGTAAAGAAGCCGGATTCTTAGGTGATGGGAGCTCTTGGAGCGGGCGAAGTCTTTCTGGGTCTGGCTTAATGATAACATTGCCTACGCAGTAGCCAAGGATGTTGATGGTCGGTTGCGACTCAACAAATTTAGATTCATTCAAAGTTAATTTACGGTGATGGAGGGCATCCCGAAATTTTTGGAGGTTGGCGTCGTGTTCCTGTTGATCGTGACCTGCAATAGTAATGTTATCAAGATAGGGAAAAGTGTCCCTTAAGTTTTCCTGCTTAACCAGGCCATCCATTGCCCGTTGGAAGACAGCCACTCCCTTAGTAACCCCGAATGGGAGGCGACGAAATTGGTACAGCCGTCCATTAGCCTCAAAGGCCGTGTACTGCTTATCTGAGACCTTCAAGGGTACCTGATGATAGGCACTTTTTAAATCGTAAGTTGAGAACACTTTGTATTCGGCCAGTTTATTAACCATATCATCAATGCGTGGCAATGGGTAGGCGTCCAAGTCAGTATATTGATTGATGATTTGCGAATAATCAATGCATAGTCGTTGTTTGTGAGATTTTAGAGGGTTCTTGACGATGACGATTTGAGCCCGCCAGGGCGACGAACATGGTTCGATGATATCCTCAGCTAAAAGTCGAGAGATTTCAGCCTCAATAAAAGATTGGCCTTCCTGACTAAAGTGCCACGATTTCGTTATTATTGGTTTGCATCGAGGAGTATTACTGGCAAATAATGAGGGTTCATCAAGTGAAGCTGCTGATAATGCACAAAACGGTAATTTAGACAGTATATTAGAAATAGTAAGTCCAGGTTTGGATCCGCTGAACTCAATGGTGAGTTTCTTGTGCTGTTTTTGAAAATCCAGCCCTAAGATGAGATCACTACATAAGTCCTTGAGCACCGAAAGTCGGGTGGAGGGATACATGCGACCATTAAGTGTCATATCAATAATACAAAAGCCGGAGATTCTGGTATTAAGTGATGACTGAGCCATCGCAATTGCCTGGTCTGATGGGAAGATAGGTGGTTTCAATTTCGCAACAATCTGTTCTCTAATGCAACTATCAGTACTTCCTGAGTCAATTAAGGCATCTAAGGTATGCCCATTAATTGAAACTTTTGTAGCTGCATGAATCAGGTTCTGTGGGCAAGCAGCTGTAATTGGTGTGGTTGCACAGAGAGTGGCTGAAACTCTAGGTGTGCTTCTTCGGGAGTGAGCTCGAGAGGAAGCTTGATAGGTCTTGGCTGGAGCATCGTGATAGGCCCTAATTGGGGCAGTTCTGTAGGCCTTAGCTGGATAGGCCCTCGTAGAGGCTCTTGATTGGCAAACTTTTGCAAAGTGTCCCTTTTTATCGCAATGACTGCAGATGGCATTGCGAGCAGGGCAGAATTTCCTAGGGTGAAAAGAATCTCCACAAAAGAAGCATTCCTTCCTAGATTGCCAAGAGGCTGCTAAAGTGGGGTCATACTCCTCTTCTTCATCAGAAGTATCATCAGGATTAGATTCCTCCATGATAGGGTTCACCTGAGGCCACTTGAATCGTCTGGTTGCAGTTACAGCAGCAGATCGAGATCTGGGCAGCTGATAGAGGTCTGCATTTTTCTTTGCCAAAGCCAGAGAACAAGCCAGGTCAGAAGCCTTTTGTTGCTCAAGTATTTTACTTTCTAGTAGATGCTGGTGTATAAATGGAGAGGCAATCCCGCAGATGAAAGCATCTCGAATCATTTCTTTCGCGGTACAGCTCAGCCGAGGCTGCCTGAAAGTTACAATCTACGCTGAGCCTGCAAAGTTCTTGAAGGAATTCGTTAATCGATTCCCCTGGCCCTTGTCGGGCTGTGGCCAGTAGATGTCTAGCATAGACCTCATTTGTGGACTTGGCATATAGTTTTTTAAGTGCCCGGATCACCTCATCGTAATTATCCCATTCATCAACATATTCAAACACTGTTGGGATCACATAGTTGATAAGTATCCTCAGTTTAGTAGAAGCATTCGCTTTACATTCATCAAGAAAATTCTCAAAAGTACGGTACCAATTCTTCCATACCCTGCCAGCTGCTGGTGCATTTGGCTCCAAGTCCAGACGAGTAGGTTTAAGGATGTTTTCCATTCTGGGTGGTTCCCTGGATCCTTAACTCCGAGTTTGTCCGAAGGTCTAGTATTTGTGAGTGTAAATACTAAGTTGCTTAAATTGATGTAACAAAAGAGTCTCACACATCAAGGAACTTTAAAGTAAGCTTTAAGCAACTTATAATTAAATTATATACAAGAGCGGTCTTCACCATGCCTCTAGGTGAAGCCCTTATACCATACTGAGCAGTTCAGTATTTATACTAGTCCAAACACAGGAAGTGACGTATGCACAGGAAGTGGCGTATGCACAGAGTTCACAGTTCACAGGAAGTGATGTGCACATAACTTCCCGGAAGTTATTATTATTATCACACAACCAATTTCCTAACCAGGTCCAGAATTTGCCTTCACTTACATGCGTTTCAGCTTTAGCCAAAAGTCCCTTATGTGGAACTTTATCGAATGACTTTTTCTCCATGTCTACTAGCTAATAATGATTTGTGAACGGGGACTCATAAACTTCTTTGCTCGTCGACAGTTAATAGCGTCCCATTATTTAGAAAATACTCAGAACTATCTTACTTTGTTCCGAAGTGGATGGTGTCACACTTGCGTACAGTTAACTCGATTTGCCTTTCTTTTGCCGGCTTACTGTGTCTGTCTCTGTCCATTTGGTTACCTGCATTTCCCAACTGCACTACGAGCGGAGCATCTAACATAGTGCGATCTTCAAAACACGATCTACAGCGATCTATTGCTCCATCCAAGTCAATCATAAATACGGTGAAAAGTTGAAGATCTAATACAGACATCTGGGGGACGGCACTTCTCACATCTGACGCCGCTGCTAAAGAGCCTGTCATTTGTGAGTGGGATAATATTTCTGAAGTGATGGCGGTCTGAAGCAGTCTGTCTGGATTTGTGGGAGAAATGTGCTGTACAGGCTGGATTATGGACAAGAAAATTGAATTTGTAGGAGTGGCAATGATGCACTGCAGCCAATGAAAGTACTTCTGTGAGCTTTGGTTGACAAGAGCCTGGGTAGCTCAGTCAGTGGAGCATCAGACATTTATTATGAGGGGCCAGTGTTCAAGTCCCTGTTCGGGTGTTGCTTTTAAATTGCGATACACATCTCTACATTCACGCTTTGATCCTTTAACAAAGAGAGTACCAACAAGAGTAGGCCTCGAGCCTTTCTGCCATTCAATTAAATCTGTGATCGATATCAGTTTGCATCCCTTCTCTCCAGATTCCCTTAATATCTTTGGTTAACAAACATCAAGTTTAAAATTGACAATTGATCCAGCTTTAATTGTTGTTTGCGGAAGTGTGTTACAAATTTCTGCCACACAAACTTCCCTCCTGAAAGGCTTGGATATAATGTTGAGGCTATGTCTCCTACTCCAAGTCGGCTCAATCATCAGAAATAACTTCTCGCTTTCGACCATATCAGTTCCACTTAATATCGTGAATACTTCAATCAAATCACCACTTAAGCTTCTAAATTCCAGGGAATATAACCCGAATTTGTGTAATATCCCATTGTATTTTGTCCCTTGGACTCTATGTATCCTTCTGGTAAATCGACACTTTGTGGCAGAACCACTGAATGACTCTGGCTAACTGTATATAATTCTCTTTACCGATGTTCTAACGCCAGCCTAAACCTGTACCATTGTGTTAGGCATTAATGCATATTGTATGTAGAGTTTGCTTGTATGGGGCGTGGCCCCTTTAAGAGCGCGGGAAAACGCGGGCAAACGCGGTGACGTCACGTCGCAATCCACGGGACTGCCCAGGCAGTCCTCGTGGCATCTCCGTTGATTAAAGATCGGTTTAATTGCTCTCCTGTGTCGATCTCAGTTATTCTTAGGAATTCGTCAATTCCTAAAACTTCACTTTTAAATCCTAATACTACCTTCCTAAGCTGCGATGCCCAGAACTGAACACAATGCCGCAGGTGTTGTCTAACCAGTGCTTTGTATAGCTGTGGCATAATTTCTCCCTCTTATATTGTAATCCTACTAATAAAAGTATCATTTTCAATTAGCCTTTTTGTATCTTTTCTGTACCTGTCCATGGCCATTTAATGATATATGGACAGGGACAGTTACGTCTATTTGGCTCTCAACTCTTTCCAGCTTAACATTATAAGGAGAGTATTCTAAGTGCCCCTATTTAGATCGGTGGAGGATCATATCACACTTGCTAATACTTAAATCAAATTGACAAAAATTTGCTCATTCAATTAATCTATGAATATCTGGTCAAATGACTTGCTTCCATCTAAACTGCTTATAATGCCACCTATCTTTATTGTCATCGCCAAACTTGGATGTGTGGCTCTCAATCCCATCAAGTAGGTCGCCAATAAAATCGGTGAATATTTGAAGCCCCAAAAGTGATCCCTCAGAGACACCACTCGTCATATCCTGCCAATTAATTTACCTGATCATCATCAATAAAATGAGTCTCCTGACCAATTTCCCAACCAGGTCAATAATTTGCCTTCACTTACATGCGTTTCAACTTGAGCCAAAAGTCCCTTATGCGGGACTTTATGATATCTTTTGCTCCATGTCTACTAGCTAATAATGATTTGTGAACTGGGACTCATAAACCTCTTTGCTCCTCAACAGTTAATTGCTTCCCATTATTTAGAAAATACTCAGAACTATCTTACTTTGTTGCAAAGTGGCTGGTGTCAAACTTGCGCACAATGAACTCGATTTGCCTTCTTTTTGCCGGCTTACTTTGTCTGTCTTTGTCCCTTTGGTTAGCTCCGTTTCCCAACTGCACTACGAGTGGACCGTCTAACATAGCGCGATCTTCATAATATGATCTACAGCGATATATTGCTCCAACAAAGTCAATCATAAATACGGTGAAAAGTCGAAGATCTAATACAGATATCTGGGGGACGGCACTTGTCACATCTGACGACGCTGCTAAAGAGCATGTCGTTTGTGAGTGGGACAATATTTCTGAAGTAATGGCGGTCTGAAGGAGTCTGTCTGGATTTGAGGGAGCAATGCGCTGTACAGGCTGGATTATGGACAAAAATATTGAATTTGTAGGAGGTGCAATGATGCACTACACCCACGAAAGTACATTTGTGAGCTTTGGTTTGCAAGTGCCCGGATAGCGCAGTCGGTAGATGCATCAGACTTTTAATCTGAGTGTCCAGGGTTCAAGGCGCTGCTTTTAAATCGCGATACTCATCTCTACATTCGTGCTTTGATCCTTTACCAAAGAGAATAACAACAGGAGTGCGCCTCAAGCCTTTCTGCCATTCAATCTGTGATCGATATCCGTTTGCATCCCTTTTCTCCAGATCCCTTAATACCTTTGGTGAACAAACATCTCTCAATCTCAAGTTTAAAATTGACAATTGACCCAGCTTTAATTGCTGTTTGCGGAAGTGTGTTACACATTTCTGCCACACAAACTTCTATTCTCAAAGGCTTGGATCTAATGCTGAGGCTATGTCCCCTACTCCTAGACGGGTCAAACATCAGAAATAGCTTCTCGCTATCGACACAATCAGTTCCACTTCATATCGTGAATACATCAATCAAATCACCGCTTAAGTCTGTAAATTCCAGGGAATATTACCTTAGTTTGTGCAATGTCCTATTTTTGTTTGTCCCTTGGACTCTATGTATGATTGTGGTAACTCAACACTTAACTTTTTCAGCATATTACTATTTGTACCTCAACTCTTTCCAGCCTTACATTATATAGAGAATTCTAAATGCCGCCTTTAAATCCGAAGTGGATGACCTCACACTTGCTAATATTGAAATCAATTTGCAGCAGCTTTGTCTGGATTTGTGAGAGAAATTCGTCGTAGTAGCAGGATTATGGACATGAAAATTGAATTTCTAGTTTGTGCAATGATGCACTGCAGCCAATGAAAGTCTTTCTCTGGGCTTTGGCCAAACAGATCACGGATACCTCTGTCGGTAAAGTATTCAACTTTTAATCTGACGGTCCAGGGCTCGAGTCCCTGTTCGTGCAGTGCTTTTAAATCGAGAAACTGATCTCTACATTTGCGCGCTTATCCTTCAAAAATAAGAATAACAACAGGAGAAGGCCAGTTAATCCCTTGAGCCTTTCTGCCATTCTGTGACCGAACTCTGATTGCATCCCTTTGCTCCATAGAAACATAGAAAAATAGGAGCAGGTGTAGGCCTTTGGGCCCTTCGATCCTGCTCCGCCATTCAATATGATCATGGCTGATCCTCTCTCTCAGTACTATATTACCACTACCTCCCCATACCCTTTGGTGCCTTTTGTGTCTAGAAATCTATCTATCTCCTCCTTAAATATATTCAGTGACCTGGCCTGCAAAGCATTCTATGGTACAGAATTCCACAGATTCACCACCCTCTGAATTAATTAATTTTCCTCATCTCAGTCCTAAATATTCTACCCCGTATCCTGAGTCTGTGACCCCTCTTTCTAGAACCCAGAGCCAGGGGGAACATCCTTCCTGCATCCAGTCTGTCTACCACTGCCCGAATTTTATACGATTCAATGAGAGCCCATCTCATTCTTCTAAACCCTATTGAATAAAGGCCTAGTCGGCCCAATCTCTTCTCATACGACTGTCCAGCCATTCCAGGAATCCGTATGGTGAACGTTCGCTGCACTTCCTCTCTGGGAAGTACATCCTTTCTTAGGCAAGATGAATAAAATTGCACACAGTGCTCCAAGTGTGGTCTCACCAACGCCCTGTGCAACTATATTAAGACATCCTTGCTCCTGTACTCAAAAGCTTTTGCAATGTTGGCCAACATACTTTTTGCCTTCCTAGCTGCTTGTGGCAACTGCATGTTTGCTTTCATTGACCGGTGTACGAGGACACCCCAGTCCATTTGTACAGCAAAATTTCTAATCTATCACCATTTAAATAATATTATGCCTTTCTGTTTTTCCTACCGATGTGGAAACTTCACAATAATCCACCTTATACTGCATCTGCTATGTATTTGATCACTGACTCAACTTGTCTCATTCGCCTGCAAGCCTCTTTGCATCCTTCTCACAAATCACAATCCCACCGATTGTCCTGTCGTCAGCAAACTTGGAAATATACATTTGATTTCCTCAACATATCATTGATATATATTGTGTATAGCTGGGGCCAAACACTGATCCCTTTGATACCACACTAGTCTCCGCCTGCCACCCCGAAAAAGAACCATTTATTCCTACTCTCTGTTTCCTGTCTGTTAACCAATTTTCAATCAATGCCATTATATTACCCCCAATACCATGTGCTTTAATTTTGCATACTAACCTCTAACGTGGGAATTTTTCATAAGCCTTCTGAAAATCTAAATACAGCACATCCACTGGTTCTCCCTTATCTATTCTACGAGTTACATTTTCAAAAAACTCCAATAGGTTTGTCAAACACGATTTCCCATTCATAAATCCACGCTGACTTTGTCGAATCACGCTAAGATTTTCTATGTGTCCTGTTATCACATCCTTTATAATAGACACTAGCATGTTTTCTACAACTGATGTTAGGCTATCAGGTCTGTAGCTCCCTGTTTCCTCTCTCCATCCATTTTTAAATAGTTGGGTTACAATTGCCACACTGCAAAGTGCAGGAACTGTTCCATAATCTATAGAATTGTGGAAGATGACAACCAATGCATCCATTATTTCCATGGCTACCTCTTTTACTACACTGGGCTGCAGATTATCAGGTCCTGGGGATTTACCTGTTTTCAGTCCCAATAATTTCACCAGCACTATTTTTTTACTAATACTAATTTCCTTTAATTCCACTTTCTCACTAGACCCTTGGTTCCCTTGCATTTTTGGGAATTTATTTGTGTCCACTTCCATGAAGACAGAACCAAAATATGTGTTTAATTGCTCAGTCATTTCCTTGCTCCGCATTTTAAATTCTCCCGTTTCTGACTGTAAGGTACCTACATTTGTCTTCACTAATTTTTTTCTTTGTACATACTTGTAGAAGATTTTACAATCCACTTTTATGTTCCTTGCAGGCTTAATCTTTTTATACCATCTGCCAACTCAGTTCCCTCTCACTTAAGCTATCTATATCCCTTTGCAGATTATTTTTGTTCTCCTCACAGCTTACTGTCCCCGCTAGCTTTACATCATCAGCAAACTTTCATACATTACTCTCGGCCCCTTCATCTAGTTCATTAATATAGATTGCAAATTACTGTGACCCCAACACTGATCCTTGCAGCACCCCACTAGTTAGAGCCTGCCAAACTGAAACAGATCCTTTTATCGCTAATCTATTTTCTCTCCGTTATCCACAACTCTATCCATTTTACTATATTACCCTCAATCCTATGAGCTCTAATCATATCTCGTGACTTTTTGAAATCGAATTAAACTACATCCACTGGTTTCCCTTTATCTACCATACTACTTACATCCTCAAAATCTATAATAAATTTGTCAAACACGATTTCCCTTTCAAAAAACCACGTTGACTCTGCCTAATCTTGTTATGATTTTCGAAGTGCCTGATACTACTGCCTTCACAATCAATTCCAGCATTCTTCCGGCGACAGATGTCATGCTAACTGGACAGTAGTTCATTGTTTTCTCTCTCCCTCCATTCTTGAATAGCGGTGTTACATTTCCGACCTTCTAATCTGCTGGGACAAATCTAGAATCTAGGGAATTTTGGAAGTTCAAAACCAGAGCATCAAATATCTCTTCAGCCACCTCTTTTAGAACCCTAGGATGTAGGACGGCAGGTCCAGGGGATTTGTCAGATTTTATCCCATTAGTTTCTCTAGTACCTTTTCTCTACTTATATTAATTACATTAAGCTCCTCATCCTCATTAGACCCTTGGTTCCCCATCACTTTTGGTATGCTTTTTGTGACTTCTACTGTGAAGGCAAATACAAGATATTTCATTAACGTTTCCGCCATTGCCTTATTCCTGATAATAATCTGTCCCATCTCAGCTTCTAAGGGACCAACGTTTACATTAGCTATTCTCTTGCTTATTACATACTTGTAGAAGCTCTTACAATCTGCTTTTATATTTCTTGTAGTCTTCTCTTAAATTCAATTTTTCCCCCTTTTATCAATTTTTGGTCAACATTTGCTGGTTTCTGAAACTCTCCTAATCGTCATGCTTACTATTACTCTTTGCAACATTATAAGCTTCATCGGTCAATCTAATGCTATTCTTAACTTCTTTAGTTAGCCACGGTTGGATCACTTTTCCCGTGGAGTTTTAGTTTCTCAACGGAATGTATTATTGTTGACAATTATGAAATATTTCCTTAAATGCTAGCCACTGCTAAAATAATGCCATATCCGTTAATCTATTGTTCCAATCTACCTTAGCCAACTCGCCCCTCAAACCTATGTAATAGGTTTTATTTACGTTTAAGACTCTAGTTTCGGACTTAAATAAATCACTCTCAAAATGTATGTGAAATTCTATCAAATTATGATCACTCTTCCCCAGATGATCCGTGTCTATTCAATTGGCTAATTAACGCTGTCTCATTACACAGTAGAGGATATACAATAGCCTGTTCCCTGGTTGTTTCCATGAAATATTGTTCTTGGAAACTGTCCTGAAAGCATTCCATGAACTCGTCCTCCAGACTACCTCTGCCAATTTGATTTGGCCAGTCTCTATGAAGATTGATGTCTCCCAAGATTATTGCATTACCTTTCTTGCAAGCTCTTACTATTTCTTGATTAATATTCTGTCCAACGGCACAACTACTGTAAGGAGGCCTATATACTCCTCCTACCTGTGTTTTCTGCCCCTTGTTATTCGTTAGTCCCACCCATACTGTTTCTACTTCCTGATCTTCCGAGCAGAGATGCCTTCTCACAACTGTCCTTATGTCATCCTTTATTATCAGGGCTACTGCCCCTGCTTTTCCATTCTGCCTGTCTTTTCGAAACGTCAACTACCCTGGGACCTTTACTTCCAACCTTGGCCAGCTTGCTACCATGACTCTGTAATGGTTATTAGATCAAACCATTTATCTTTATACTTGTGCCACGAGTTCGTCTATCTTGTAACGACTGCTTCATGCATTTAGACAAAGAGCGATTTTATTACATTTCTTTACCATTATTCCATGCTTTTAACTAATTCTCTGCTGCACTGCTACCGTTAAGGTCTCTGTCCATTCTTGTCACACTATGGTTATTTTTACCCTTATCGCTACACTGCTCTATTGCCTTGACCTTTCTCTTTAGATTTCTAAATTTATCCTCACCTGATCTCTGCCCCCTTTTTAGTTAACTCAAACTAATATTTAACCCAGCTCCTTCCATTCCTTCGTTCGTTCCTTCTTTCTTTCCTTCAAAACATCTCCCATCCTTCCTTCCTTCCTACCTTCCTTCCTTCCTTCCTTCCTTCCTTCCTTCCTTCCTTCCACCTTCCTTCCTTCCTATCTTCCTAACTACCTTCCTTCCTTCCCTCCTTCCTTCCTTCACTCCTTTCGTCCTTCATTCTCTCCTTCTTCAGTTCCTCCCTTCATTTCCTTCCTCCCTGCTCGCGGTTTATAATTATTGGACAAGGATCGCATCCTAACCTCGTGTTTTTGCAGATTTATTAATATGTATTTGATTGGAATCGCGACAACATCTAATAAAACCGTCCATTTAAAGCCTGTGAGTTATAACAGGCGTTATAATGGTGAGGGAAATATTTATTGGAAGAGAACAACTCCTGCAGCAATAGCAATAGAGTCAGTGCCAAGCTCTGCTGTTCAGGGCTATCCTCGCCTCCTCCTGTTTTATTTTCACACCGACGGGAGAAGCTGAGAGCGAAATCCGAACTACACGGGCTTTACAGCGCTTGTAAGATTGACAGGAAAAGCAAATGACGAGGGAGCTGTAAAAAGGGTTAACCTTATCATTTCTACATGAATACAAAACCCAGTTCTTCAGTTAACATCCCCGTTATCACAAGATTCCCCCAGGAAAACATCGTGAAAGTTTGGGCAGTGGCCTTGTGAACACCGGCCTTGCTTTCCCATCGCTTGTCTGCCGCGTGTTCCGCAGATCTAAAATTATCTTCTGGTTTTAAGGCACTAATGTGCATTGGTGCGAATGGGACATGTGCCCACTAGGAAAAGCGGTGGTAGCAGAGCAAACTAAATGCTGTAAGCACATGACAGTGAAGGTTAGATTAAGACAGTGCCGCAGGCAAGTAACAATGAATTTGAAGGAGGAAGGTAAAGGAGGGCTAATAATTGTGGAAGGAAGAAAAAGCTGGGAGAAGATGACAGTTTGAATTACGAAGCATAAGGCACAGGCATGTGAGCACTCGGTTTTGAAGGAGTAAATACGATTTCACCACCAACAAAATGTAACTAGCAGGGTAGATAAAAATTAACCAGTGTATGTAGTATATTTGGATTTCCAAAAGGCATTCGATAAGGAGCCACATAAAAGGTTATTACACAAGATTAGGGGTCATGGGTTTGGGGTAATATATTAGCATGAATAGAGGATCGGTTAACGGACAGAAAGCACAGAATAGGGATAAACGGATCTTTTTCAGGTTGGCACGCTGTGACTGGTGTTGTGATGCAAGGATCAGGGACTCTGCTAGTACAAATTATATCAATGATCTAGATGAAGGGATGCAGTGTAATGTATCCAAGTTTGCTGCTGATACAAAGCTAGGTGGGACAGTAAGCTGTGAGGGGAACACAAAAAGTCTGCAAAGGAATATAGATAGTCTAAATGAGTGGGCAGTAAGGTGGCAGATGGAGTATAATGTAGGGAAATGCGAGGTTATTCACTTTGGTAGGATGAATGGAAACCAGAATATTTTTAAATGTTGGTGTTCAGAGAGATTTGGGTGTCTTCGTGGAAGAAACATAAAGTTCGCATCCTGGTACAGCAAGCAATGAGGAAGACAATGATTAGTGCATTGGACTTCAAGTTCAATGGTCGGAATGGCATTTAAATGTTGTGGGCTCCAGTCCCGCCAGAGTCACTGTTTAGCCAGGTTTCGCTGGTGAGCTTCAGCAACAAAACAACAACTCGTTCATGCATGTCCTTCAAGGAATGGGAATCGCCAATGAGGTCAGTTTAATAGTGATTAATCAATTTGTCAGCTTCAGTCTGTGCACCGGCTTGGAATATTTTCTTTACTCCACGTGTGTTGTGTCGATAAACCCTGTGCATTCTGTCCACTGGAGCTCAAACATTCTCTAGAGATGTCAATCTCACCTTCTGCAACGCTAAAAAAGGCATTATATGGATCTGTGAATCTCTCCCATGTCAATCAATGAAAACCCTCCCCCAGCGAGAATCAAACCCCAAGACGAACGAGTTTCTGGAATCGAAGCCTTACAATTTTGTTGCTACTTACAACCGATCAGCCGTCCTTTCAGACCGCTTCTGTCCATCCAATCCCGATTTCTAATACAATACCGCTTCTCCCTATCCAACCCCGCTTTCTTATACAATGTAAAGCTCCTGTCCATCTGTCCCGCTTTCTTATACAATGTACAGCTTCTTTCCATACAATCCTGCTTTTTAATACAATGTACCGCTTCTGTCCATCCAGTCGCACTTTCTTATACAATGTACAGCTTCAGTCCATCCAATCACACTTTCTTGTACAATGTACAGCTTCAGTCCATCCAATCACACTTTCTTATACAATGTACAGCTTCTTTCCATTCAATCCTGCTTTTTAATACAATGTACCGCTTCTGTCCATCCAGTCGCACTTTCTTATACAATGTACCGCTTCTGTCCATCCAATCCCGCTTTCTTATACAATGTACCGCTTCTGTCCATCCAATCCCGCTTTTTTATACAATGTACCGCTTCTGTCCATCCAATCCCGCTTTTTTATAAAATGTACCGCTTCTGTCCATCCAATCCCGCTTTCTTATACAATGTACAGCTTCTGTCCATCCACTCCCGCTTCTTTATATAATGTACAGCTTATGTCCATCCAATCCCGCTTTCTTATACAATGTACCGCTTCTGTCCATCCAATCCTGCTTTCTTATACAATGTACAGCTTCTGTCCATCCACTCCCGCTTTTTTATATATTGTACAGCTTCTGACCATCCAATCCCGCTTTCTTATACAATGTAGCGCTTCTGTCCAAACAATCCCGCTTTCTTATAAAATGTACCGCTTCTGTCCATCCAATCCCGCTTTCTTATACAATGTGCCGCTTCTGTCCATCCAATCCCGCTTTCTTATACAATGTACCGCTTCTGTCCATCCAGTCCCGCTTTCTTATACAATGTACAGCTTCTGTCCATCCAATCCCCCGCTTTATTATACAATGTACAGCAAGATCATGTGGTACACGAAACATTTCGAGTCAACTATATAATAGCCTCACTTCCCCAGATTCGTTTTGAGAGTCCGAATTTTCCTTTTCTGAATTACTTCCCCGCCATCACAGTCAATCTTTCTTTCTTTACTCTTTTCTAATGGTGTTGCGGGTTAGATCAGCCTCGGCAGTTCAGGTCAGCCTGAGAAGTCAATCAGTGGAAAGTGACGGAGAAATTGAGAGATGGGGTCTAGGGGTATGAAATTCACACAGAAAAATCAACTGAATTAAATGTGAGAGGCGAGGTTCCAAATCACGGACGAGCTTCCCACTTTTCAGCCAGAAATCCCCAATTCGCTCAGCTTGGCGACATTGCAAAAGACTTAAAATAATAACTGCCAAAAATTCTGTGCAGACCCTGTGTCCAGTGTATAACAAGAAACACGCGATTTTATTGTTAAAAGCGGGAAATCAGTCCCAGATGTGCCGAAATTGTGAGGTAACTATATAAATGCATCTGTTTCCAGAAGCCTGCTGCACATTTTCCACATTGTCAACCTGGGAGCGCGGGCAGGTCTTATCTTCAAGTCTGCCACACAGACACAAAGCAGCACACACTCCTGGATTCAGAAACCACACACAGGTGGAGAATGAATGAACACAACCAGAGGGACCGACAATACCTGTAGCTTTCGCTCCGTGGCTTAGTCGGTTAAATTTCCTGTTCAGTAAAGAGGAGTTTCTGGCTTGGACTCCCAGCTTAATATTATAATTTGCGAATTTAAGCGACAAAATAACCCTGTATCTGTAAAGTCACACTGACGAGAGCGTGGACATATCAATTTTAATCAAATTACCTGCAATTTTTTTCATTGATTGGTGCAAAACCTTGGATCTGAGGAGCGCTCCTCGACCTGAAACAGTAACCCTGTGTTTCCTCTCCAGAGATGACCCCGGAGCTGCGGAGTGTTTAGAGCATTTTCTGAATAATTCACTTTCCAGATTCTGCATTATTTTGCTTTGTCTTTTATTCTTTCAATAGCAGAAACAAGAATTTGACAGGACAATTGAAACGCGGCTTTCGGTGTGCATTGGTAGTTCAGGGAAGAATTCTCGCATGCCACGCGGTGAAACCCGAGTTCACATTCCTGGTCAATACAGGGCTAAGCTTCTTACTTAAGTAACCATTATAATTAAAGAAGTCTCATTAAATGTTGCACAAAAAAGACAATTTTTAAAGCATGCATCAAACTTTTAGTAATTCTGCTGCCAAGGAACAGAATAATAACTTGAGTTAAGGAAGATAAATCTATCCTTTCCCTTCCGTGTGACAAACCTCAGGGAAACAGCTCCAAGCTTCCACAAGGAGGGAGACGCTGACCGCCGAGCGAGAAAGGAGAAGGATTGGGGGGAAGGATTTGGTTAAAGGTGGTTATCATGGCTGATCCTCTACCTCAACTTAAAATTACCTACCTAGCCCCATATACCTTGATTTCCGTAATGTACAAATCCATCTCGGTTAGGGATGTACTCAACGACTGAACAGCCACAGCCCTCTGCGGCGGAGAATTACAAAGATACCCAACCATGAGAATGAAGCAATTTCTCCTCATCTCAATGGCCGGCCCCTTATTCTGAACCTTTGACCCATAGTTCGGGGCTCCACAGACAGGGTAAACAGCCTTTCAGCATCCGCCCAGTCAAGCCCTGAAATAATTTATATATTCTTCCTTCGTACAGTCTGCTGATTTCATTTCACCACAGAAACCAATGTTTAACTGGATGGACAAGCACAGGTAATACAATGCAGCCGCAGATTTAATCTCCAACCACATTCTCTGACACACACGCGCCGTATAAAAGGACAAAAGCAGCACAGGAGAGAAAAGGCGATTTGAATCCCGTTCGCAGTGTCAAATTGCCTCAATTTGACCGTACGCCATATGAAGCAACAATTTGAGTCAGACATTGCACTTCATTTCAGTCTCAAAACGTTAAGCGATCACACACTGCAAACCGCACGCCAAAAGAAAAGATCAAGGCCCGTGCGAGGCACTAAAGCGCATTCAAACACAGGAACCAAATCAGCTTGCGTCAAAGAATTTCTGATTAGAAATTCATACCTCCAACATTTGGCTGAAAACAAGAGATTGCAGCGGCTGCTCGCTTCTCCACCACGGTGCCAGCGACAGGAACAAGAAATCCGCTCAGAACCGAGTCCTCCAAGGTACTGGAGCTGATTGTGACGGAGCTGCTCAATCTTCAGGCCCTGATTGGACACATTCAAATGGGGGCATTCTCACGCCGCTGTATGTGATTGAATGGTTGTTGACACCTGCTCAGGGTGCGGGGCGATGCAGGGAAGCTGAAGTTGTCTGGCAATTGTTATTGTTTCAAATTTTCCGTTCTAGTCCATGTAGGTATAAAACTGAGGAAAGTGTAGAAAAGAGTTTTCTGAATGCATTATTTATTGAAGCAAATTTTCCTGCTGGATTTTCATGGCAAGAACGCTGCACTTGGAATATTGGTAAAAGGGAAATAGATAATCCATGCTGCCTGGCAGAAGACTGATCGATAAAACGATTGTTCGCATTGGAAGCAGGAAGGCAGCAGCAGTATGCTCACCACTGTGCATTTCACGGAATCAACAACTCCATTTTTATACAATATTTATGTTGACAAAAAGTAAAAACTACTTACGTCCTTGGAAGGGCTCGAACCCCAACCTGTCAGTTAACAGCCAAACGCGTTGGCCCATTGCGCCACAGCGACATTCAAAAAGCACGTTGCAATTGGAATTATTCGACAAGAACCCAAGTTATTATATACCAGAGCGTTCACAGCAGAGGTACCGATTTTGCAACAAATGAGACGCTGTGTGGGTCTAATCGACTGTCATGGCCGCGCAGTTAAGGCGATGGACTTGAAAATTATTGGGGTTTTTCAGCGTAGGTTCGAATCCTGCTGGCTACATAAATGAAGACGTCGTCCCAAGTGATCCGTTTTTACTTCATTTTACCTGCTGCCTTTCGGTTCCTGTGGCGAGACATATTCAAAGCTACAATCAAACAACGATTCAAGCAGAAAGTTTAACCAGCACTTCACCCCATTATTACATCACGTCTTTACGAGAGGCGTCGGCCACAGGAGAAATAATACATTGTTTAATGCTCTTGAAACCGTGAAAGCAATTTTAACCGTCGAAAATATTTATTTTGCAACCCAATGAAGAATATGCACGTCGTCCGCGCAGCCATCTTCCAGTTTATGCTACTTCCTACTGCTATGCTCATTTAATGAACTAAGCCAGACCAGCCACAGTTCTCTACTCCACCGGCCAAGATCGGTACTTGAGAAAATGAGACATAGGAGCAGGATTTGGCCATGCCCCCCTCGACCCTGCTCCGCCATTCAATAATGGCATGACTGATCCTCTACCTCAACTGAAAATTACCGACCTAGCCCCATATACCTTGATTTCCGTAATGTACAAATGCATCTCGGTAAGGAATGTATTCAACGACTGATCAGCCACAGCCCTCTGAGGCGGAGAATTACAAAGATACCCAACCATGAGAATGAAGCAATTTCTCCTCATCTCAATCTTAAATGGCCGGCCCCTTATTTTGAATCTTTGACCACTAGTTCGGGGCTCCACAGACAGGGTAAACAGCCTCTCAGCATCCGGCCAGTAAAGTCCCAAAAAATTTATATGTTCTTCCTTCGTACAGTCTGCTGATTTCATTTCACCACAGAAAACACCGGATGGACAAGCAGCAGGTAATACAATGCAGACACAAATTCATTCTCCAACCACATTCTCTGAAACACGCGCCGTATAAAAGGACAAAAGCAGCACAGGAGAGTAAAGTCGATTTGAATCTCGTTGGTAGTGTCAAATTGCCTCAACGTGAGCAAACGCCATATGAACCAACAATTTGAATCAGACATTGCAATTCATTTCAGTCTCAAAACGTTAAGCGTCAAACACTGAAAACCGCACGCAAAAAGAAAAGCACAAGGCCCGTGCGAGTCACTAAACCGCATTCAAAAACAGCAATCAAATCAGCTTGCGTCAAAGAAATTCTGATTAGAAATTCATATCTCTAGCATTTGGCTGAAAACAAGAGATTGCAGGGGCTGGTCGCTTCTCGGCCACCGCGCCAGCGACAGGAACAAGTCAGCCGCTCACAGCCGAGTCCTCCAAAGTATTGGAGCTGATTGTGATGGAGCAGTTCAATCTTCAGGCCCTAATTGGACACATTCAATGGGGGCGTTCTCGCGCCGTTCTATTTGATTGGTTGGTTGTTGTCACGTGACTAGGGTGCAGGGCGATGCATGGAAGCTGAAGTTGTCTGGCAATTGTAATTGTTTCAAGCATTCCGTTCTAATCCATGCAAGTGTAAAACTGAGGAAAGTGTGGAAAAGGGTTTTCAGAATGGATTATCTGCTGTGGCCGATTTCCCTGCTGGATTTTCGTGGCAAGAACGCTGCACTTGGAATATTGGTATAAGGGAAATAGATAATCCAGGCTGCCTGGCAGACGACTGATCGATGAAGCGACTGTTCCCATTGGAAGCAGGAAGGCAGCAGCAGTATGCTCACCACTGTTCATTTCACGGAATCAAATACTCCATTTTATACAATAGATAAATTTGCAAAAATTAAAAGGTATACACCACTTTCGGTGGGCTCGAACCATCAACTTTTCAATTAACAAGCGAACGAGCTGGCCCATTGTGCCACAGAGACAGATGCGAAAAACTTTGCAATTGGAATTATTCCACAGGAACCCAAGTGATTATGTACCAGAGCGTTCACAGCAGAGGCACCGATTTCGCAGCAAATGATAGTTGCGTGGGTCCAACCCACGGTCGGGGTAGTCGTGGCCGGGTGGTTAAGGCGATGGAATAGTAATCTATTGGGGTTTGCCTGCGCAGGTTCGAATTATGTCAACGAAGACATCGTCCCAAATTATCCGCTTTTACTTAATTTTAACTGCTGCCTTTCGGTTCCTGTGCCGAGATTAAAAGCTACAATCAAACAACGATTCAATCAGACAGTATAACAAGCAGGTCACCCCATTATTACATCACGTCATTACGAGAGGCCTAGGCGACAGGAGAAATACTACATTGTTTAATGCTCTTGAAAACGTGAATGCAATTTTAACCGTCGAAAATATTTATTTTGATACCCATTGAAGAAAATGCACGTCGTCCGCGCAGCCATCTTCCAGCTGATACTGCTTCTTACTGTGATGCTTATTTAATGAACTAAGCCAGACGAGCCACAGTTCTCAATCCCTCCGGCCAAGATCGGTACATGAGAACATAAGAAATAGGAGCAGGATTTGGCCATGCGGCCCTCGATCCTGCTCCGCCATTCAGTAAGATCATTGCTGATCCTTTACCTCAACTGAAAATTACCGACCTAGCCCCATATAGAATGATTTCTGTAATGTACAATCCATCTCGGTTAGGGATGTACTCAACGACTGAACAGCCACAGCCTTCTGCGGCGGAGAATTACAAAGATACCCAACCATGAGAATGAAGCAATTTCTCCTCATCTCAATCCTAAATGGCCGGCCCCTTATTCTGAATCTTTGACCCCTAGATCGGGGCTCCACAGCCAGGGTAAACAGCCTCTCAGCATCCGCCGAGTCAAGCCCTGAAAGAATGTATATATTCTTCCTTCGTAAAGTCTGCTGATTTCATTTCACCACAGAAAACAATGTTTAACTGGATGGACAAGCAGTAGGTAATAAAATGTAGCCGCAGATTTATTCGCCAACCACATTCTCTGACACACACACGCCTTATAAAAGGACAAAAGCAGCACAGGAGAGTAAAGTCGATTTGAATCCCGTTGGTAGTGTCGAATTGCCTCAACGTGACCAAGCGCCATATGAACCAACAATTTGAATCAGACATTGCACTTCATTTCAGTCTCAAAACGTTAAGCGATCAAACACTGCAAACCGCACGCAAAAAGAAAAGCACAAGGCCCGTGCGAGTCACTAAACCGCATTCAAAAACAGCAATCAAATCAACTTGCGTCAAAGAATTTCTGATTAGAAATTCATATCTCTAGCATTTGGCTGAAAACAAGAGATTGCAGGGGCTGGTCGCATCTCGGCCACCGCGCCAGCGACAGGAACAGGTCAGCCGCTCACAGCCGAGTCCTCCAAAGTATTGGAGCTGATTGTGATGGAGCAGTTCAATCCTCAGGCCCTAATTGGACACATTCAATGGGGGCGTTCTCGCGCCGTTCTATTTGATTGGTTGGTTGTTGTCACGTGAATAGGGTGCAGGGCGATGCATGGAAGCTGAAGTTGTCTGGCAATTGTAATTGTTTCAAGCATTCCGTTCTAATCCATGCAAGTGTAAAACTGAGGAAAGTGTGGAAAAGGGTTTTCAGAATGGATTATCTGCTGTGGCCGATTTCCCTGCTGGATTTTCGTGGCAACAACGCTGCACTTGGAATATTTTTATAAGGGAAGTAGAATATCCAGGCTGCCTGGCAGAAGACTGATCGATGATGCGATTGTTCCCATTGGAAGCAGGAAGGCAGCAGCAGTATGCTCACCACTGTTCATTTCACGGAATCAAAGACTCCATTTTATACAATAGATAAATTTGCAAAAATTAAAAGCTGCTTTTCTCTTTCGGTGGGTTCGAACCATCAACCTTTACAATTAAACAGGCGAACCCGCTGGCCCATTGTGCCACAGAGACAGATAAGAAAAACTTTGCAATTGGAGTTATTCCACAGGAACCCAAGTGATTATGTACCAGAGCGTTCACAGCAGAGGCACCGATTTCGCAGCAAATGATAGTTGCGTGGGTCCAACCCACGGTCGGCGTAGTCGTGGCCGGGTGGTTAAAGCAATGGAATAGTAATCTATTTGGGGTTTGCCTGCGCAGGTTCGAATTATGTCAACGAAGACGTCATCCCAAATGATCCGTTTTCACTTAATTTTAACTGCTGCCTTTCGGTTCCTGTGCCGAGATTCAAAGCCACAATCAGGCAACGATTCAAGCAGAAAGTATAACAAGCACGTCACCCCATTATGGCATCACGTCATTAAGAGAGGCCTAGGCGACAGGAGAAATACTACATTGTTTAATGCTCTTGAAAACGTGAAAGCAATTTTAACCGTCGAAAATATTTATTTTGCAACCCATTGAAGAAAATGCACGTCGTCCGCGCAGCCATCTTCCAGCTGATACTGCTTCCTACTGTGATGCTTATTTAATGAACTAAGCCAGACGAGCCACAGTTTTCAATCCCGCCGGCCAAGATCGGTACATGAGAACATAAGAAATAGGAGCAGGATTTGGCCATGCGGCCCTCGATCATGCTCCGCCATTGAGTAAGATCATTGCTGATCCTCTACCTCAACTGAAAATTACCGACCTAGCACCATATAGAATGATTTCTGTAATGTACCATCCATCTCGGTTAGGAATGTACTCAACGACTGAACAGCCACAGCCTTCTGCGGCGGAGAATGACAATGATACCCAACCATGAGAATGAAGCAATTTCTCCTCATCTCAATCCTAAATGGCCGGCCCCTTATTCTGAATCTTTGACCCCTAGTTCGGGGCTCCACAGCCAGGGTAAACAGCCTCTCAGCATCCGCCCAGTCAAGCCCTGAAAGAATGTATATATTCTTCCTTCGTAAAGTCTGCTGATTTCATTTCACCACAGAAAACAATGTTTAACTGGATGGACAACCAGTAGGTAATAAAATGCAGCCGCAGATTTATCCGCCAACCACATTCTCTGACACACACACGCCTTATAAAAGGAATAAAGCAGCACACGAGAGAAAAGGCGATTTGAATCCCGATCGTAGTGTCGAATTGCCTCAATGTGACCGAACGCCATATGAAGCAACAATTTGAATCAGACATTGCACTTCATTTCAGTCTCAATACGTTAAGCGTTCACACACTGCAAACCGCACGCAACAAGAAAAGATCAAGGCCCGTGCGAGGCACTAAACCGCATTCAAAAACAGCAGCCAAATCAGCTCGCGTCAAAGAATTTCTGATTAGAAATTCATACCTCTATCATTTGGCTGAAAACAAGAGATTGCAGGGGCTGCTCGCTTCTCGGCCGCGGCGGCAGCGACAGGAAGAAGCTATCCGCTCACAGCCGAGTCCTCTAACCTACTGGAGCTGCTTGTGACGGATCAGATAAATCCTCAGGCCCTGATTGGGCATATTCAATGGTGGAGCTCTCGCGCCGCTCTATGTGATTGGTTGGTTCTTGTGACGCGTTCCGGGTGCGGGGGCGATGCAAGGAAGCTGAAGTTGTCTGGCAATTGTAATTGTTTCAAGCTTTCCGTTCTAATCCATTTAAGTGTAAAACTGAGGAAAGAGTAGAAAATGGTTTTCAGAATGGAATAACTACTGTGGCCGATTTCCCTGCTGGATTTTCATGCAAGAACGATGCACTTGGAATATTGGAATAAGGGAAATAGAATATCCAGGCAGCCTGGCAGAAGACTGATCGATGAACCGATTGCTCCCATTGGAAGCAGGAAGGCAGCAGCATTATGCACACCACTGTTCCTTTCATGGAATCTAAGACTCCATTTTTATACAATAGATATGCTTGCAAAAATTATAAGCTACTCACGTCCCTGGGTGGTCTCGATTTCGCAGCAAATGAGAAGCTGCGTGGGCCCAGTGCACCGTCGGGGAACTCGTGGCATAGTGTTTAAGACGATGGAATAGTAATCCATTGGGTATTTCCCGCGAAGGTTCCAATCCTGCCGACTACGGCAACGAGGACGTCGTCCTAAATGATCTGTTATTATTAATTTGAACTGCTGCCTTTCGGTTCCTGTGCCGAGACGCATTCAAGCAGAAAGTAAAACAAGCATTTTATCCCATTATTACGTCACGGCATCACGAGAGGCCTGGGCGACAGGAGAAATAATACATTGTTTAAAGCTCTTGAAACCGTAAAAGCAATTTTAACCGTCGAAAATGTTTATTTAGCAACCCATTGAAAAAAATGCACAACGTCCGCGCAGCCATCTTCCAGTTGATGCTGCTTCCTACTGCGATGCTTATTTAACGAACTAAGCCAGACCGGCCACAGTTCGCAACCCTGCTGGCCAAGATCGGTACATGAGTACATCTGAAATAGCAGCAGGATTTGGCCATGCGGCCCTCGAGCCTGCTCCGCCATTCAATATGATCACGACTGATCCGCTACCTGAACTGAAAATTACCGACCCAGCCCCATATACCTTGATTTCAGTAATGTCCAAATCCATCTCGGTTAGGAATGCACTCAACGACTGAACAGCCACAACCCTCTGCGGTAGAGAATTATAAAGTTTCAGAACCCTTAGAATGAAGCAATTTCTCGTCATCTCAGTCCTCAATGACCGGCCCCTTATTCCGAAACTTTGACCCCCAGTTCTGGACTCCAAAGCCAGGGTAAACAGCCTCACAGCGCCCGCCAAGTCAAGCCCTGAACTAATTTATATGTTCTTCCTTTGTACAATCTGCTGATTTCATTTCACCACGGAAAATAATGTTTAACTGGATGGACACTGTTGGATTGCAAAATTACGCCTGTGAGCCGAAGCTTGAATCCTCCAGTCTCTAACACATAAACCATTAGGCTGTAATACTAGAAATCATATTTAAAGGATGATTAGCTTTACATTATTGAGAGATATAGGTAGTAAAAGCGTACATGTAGCATTTAGATAGCTGCAAAGCATGATGGGATGCTTGACCGTTATATATTAACGCTTTTTATCTAGTACTGTAGAATGGCTGACCAAAGCAGCTTCGCCAGACTGCTTGATGCCACCCCACGCATCTCCAAACATTCTGGAACGTTGTTACCAGCTTTACAGAAGCAGTGTTCAACATAGCTTTCCCTTCAAAGAGGTAAGGAGAACTAACCACAGAGTATATGGCTTTTTGATTTGTTTGCTCCATGGTTAGGGGAGACACATGTCATTTTTGGAGCTACAATCCTTCATGCCCTAGCTCCTACTGTAGAATTGGGTTATACAACATTTATAAGAGAAGTCCCTAAAATCCCACAACAAGTTGTGGCCACCAAGTTAACACAAAATGGAATCAGCCTTTTCTGAGTCAATCCTTGCTTCAAACATCTTATCTCGCTTTGGAATGTTTGCTCGAAGCTCGAGCTGACATTGATTTTCACAACAAGCTTTTCTCGAGAGATTAAAGAAGTAACTGCACATCTCCAGGATTAGCACAATTACACCAGGGGTGATAAGCATGGTTGCGGCCTTGCTGAAAGCTACTTTGTGGAGTCTCAATATCTGGAAACTATGCTTTTACTGCTAAAAAGTAACTACAACTAGTGTGAGATGTTTAGTGTCACACGACACCTCAAGGCGGGCCCTGACAGTTGAGTGACAAACGCATCATCCAATAAGAGAGTAACTGTAGTGACACTGATTGTATGTGTACGCCCACATTTTGTAACCGGTGGGTGTTGCCCATTTAAAGGTATAAATATGCTTGTATTGCAGCTTTTCTTTTTAGAGTTAGCTGCGAGCTTGAGGAAGCTCGTCTCCCTCCCTTTGTGCACATGGCCTCCCGGTCGTTTTCTAGTAAACTTTAATTTTATCAGCAGTTCCGTCTCCCCGTCTGGTTTTGCTCCAAAAATTCGTGTCTAACAGTTGGTTTCAGAAGTGGGATACTGTGCTTCGGGTAGGACGCTCAAACGGGTCCTGTATTGAAGGGTGGAGTTTGATGTGGTGCGTTCGGCCCTGTGCTCGAGACAGGGAGGTTTTCTGTCTAAAGCCCTTGTGGGCAACGTCTGTAGCCTATGGAATTGAGATGCGTGTCTCGGCAGAAAGGGGATAGGCTCGCCATTAGAGACAAGGTTTGGCGGAAGCACCTGCCACAGTATTAAAATTATTCACATAGTTAAATTATTCCTCACGGAGACCACGGGTTGACGGAATAGACTAGACCTGAATGTGTATTCCTGATTTAGAGTCTAAGGTAATACGTTTGTGCCGATTAAAGTATAAGATTAGTGTGAAGTAAGCAAGTTAAAGTATAAGATAGAGCATAAGGATATACGTAACGATTGACATGGGTGATGAGGGGGAAACCTTTTCACCGGACGTTCCAGCTATGGCCACCAGTGTCACTGTTGTTAAACGGGTCCAAGAGGCTAATTTAAAATACCAAAGTGAAATGATCAGGAATGGCTGGAAAGAATCGAGTCCGGTAGCTGATCACATTACCGACTCAGAATTTCCCACTATAGTTCGAAACATCCAAATAAGTGGGGCTAGTGGAGAAAGCGCGATCCTCCAACAGATTTTTCCGATTCCTCTGCAATTATCCCCAGGAAGCCGTAGCTGATGGGTCACTCTTTGGGTAGGTCCCAACAGCGAGTGCCTGACTTTAGGTATAGATGTCCTGCACCAGATAGAGGCAAAGTTGCTGCTAAGTGTCCACCTATTGGATGTACGGGGCCCGGGTGGGGGATGTCCCTTCCAGGAATATAAAGCCCGAAAATGCAGAGTACAAGCCCCCCGCCCGGTTAAATGCGCGTGATCTGAGGAAGGACCATGGGGGAGGGTTTGTGAGACTTACCCTCTCACATGGGCGGAGGAAGGACCATGGGAGAGAGTTTGTAAGACTTACCCTCTCACATGGGCGGAAGAAGGACCATGGGGGAGAGTTTGTGAGACTTACCCTCTCACATGGGTGGAGGAAGGACCATGGGAGAGAGCTTGTAAGAGTTATCCTCTTATATGGGCGAAGGAAGGACCATGGGGGAGAGTTTGTAAGACTTACCCTCTCACATGGGCGGAGGAAGGACCATGGGGGAGAGTTTGTGAGGCTTACCCTCTCACATGGGTGGAGGAAGGACCATGGGGGAGAGTTTGTAAGACTTACCCTCTCACATGGGTGGAGGAAGGACCATGGGGGAGCGTTAGTGAGACTTACCATCTCACATGGGTGGAAGAAGGACCATGGGGGAGAGTTTGTGAGACTTAACCTCTCACATGGGCGGAGGAAGGACCATGGGGGAGAGTTTGTAAGACTTACCCTCTCACATGGGCGGAGGAAGGACCATGGGTGAGAGTTAGTGAGATATACCCTCTCACATGGGCGGAGGCAGGATCATGGGAGAGAGTTTGTGAGACTTACCCTCTCACATGGGCGGAGGAAGGGCCATGGGGGATAGGTGTGAGACTTACCCTCTCACATGGGCGGAGGAAGGAACATGGGGGAGAGTTTGTGAGACTTACCCTCTCACATGGGCGAAGGAAGGACCATGGGGGAGAGTTTGTGAGACTTACCCTCTCACTTGGGCGGAGGAAGGAACACAGGGGAGAATTTGTGATACATACCCTCTCACATGGGCGGAGGAAGGACCATGGGGGTGAGTTTCTGAGACTTACCCTCTCACATGGGCAGAGGAAGGACCATGGGGGAGAGTTTGTGAGACTTACCCTCTCACATGGGCAGAGGAAGGACCATGGGGGAGAGTTTGTGAGACTTACCCTCTCACATGGGCGGAGGAAGGACCATGGGTGAGAGATTGTGAGACTTAACCTCTCACATGGGCGGTGGAAGGACCACGTGGGAGTGTTTTTGAGACTTACCCTCTCACATGGGCGGAGGAAGGACCATGGGGGAGAGTTTTTGAGACTTAGCTTCTCACATGGGCGAAGGTAGGACCATGGGGGAGAGTTTGAGATGCTTACCCTCTCACATGGGCGGTGGAAGGACTATGGGTTAGATTTTGTGAGACGTACTCTCACACATTGGCCACCCACAAATTAAACTGTGGCAGAGCGGAGATGGACCCAGTTAGCGTCCACAGTCCCTACCTCGAGGCCCACCGACAATACCCCCTCCGATCAGAAGCTCAATGGTCTGTTGAGTCTATAGTAGTAGACTTATTAGAAACCGGTGTAGTGACTAAGACCTGCTCCCATACTAAGTCCCTGCTATGGCCAGTGCAGAAACCAGATGGATCCTGGAGAATGACCGTTGGCACTGAATCGGGAACCTCCTAAGCTCCATGCCTTAGTGGCAAAACCCACCACTATTTTAAACGGCCTCCTACCCAACCCTGTCCATATTCACGGCACTGGACATCCAAAAAGGATTTGGGACATGTCCTTTGGATCCCGAATCTCAAGAGCGCTTTTCTTTCACTGTCTGATCCACCCAGTATATTTGGACACGGTTGCCTCAGGGATTTCACAATGCCTCTACTATTTTTCACGAGAGACCGGAGAAGGCTATACAGCCAGCATAAACAGATAGCCGAATGCAAGCTTCCGCCTGTCTTCAATATGTTGATGACATTCTCATAGGTAGTCCCTCGGCCTCAGCTCATCTGGACGCCCTGACGTGTGTCCTGGAGACTTTAGTTCTAGGGGTGTTCAAACTGAATCCGATCAAAGCTCAGATTGGGCTTCCTAGGATTACCTACCTTGGTCAGATCATCTCCCCAGAGGGTAGGACTCTGACCCCCAAAAGGATTCAAGCACTCATTGGGCAGTCTGTCCTGATGGGCAGTAGTAGGCCCATCAGGACAGAACCTCGCCCAAGGGGCTTGGGGATGGGTGGCGCCCAGCTGGCGGAAATCACCACCCTCACTGGAGCCCTTCAGTTGGCAGGAGGAACAACCACAAATATCTATACAGACAGCCAATATGCCTGCTCTGCCGTCCACGATTACTCCCGCCAGTGACAGCAGCGGGGATATTTGACTACTTTAGGCAACACTATTAAACATGCTTCGCGATCATGGAACTCCTTCGGGCAGCAGATGGCCCCACGCAGGGGGTGATAGTAAAGAGTCAGGCCCCCCAGGCAGGGGAGTCGCCGGAAATCCAGGGTAATCGAGCTGCCGATTTGACCGCCCGACTGGCCGCGTTGGCTCTCCCTGTGATGGCCCTTAGTCCTACGGAAGTAGTATGAACTGAAGAGACTTCTCTGGCCGGCGATTTACCGAACGATATGCTCCTAACCACGTAACTTTCCGATTCCCCTGAGAATATACAGTTCTGGTTGCGTGAGGGAGCGTACAAAGACCCTAATGGGTTTTGGCATCACGAGACCCAGTACGTCGTTCCTACTTTGATTCGACATGCCCTGATACAATCTTAGCACGAGCCCGCGTATTTGTGGGTGTATAAGTTATATTACATTATAGCTGACACCTGGTGGTGGCCCAGCATGGCCAGAGAGATCCACGAGTAAGGGCGCCTAAGTCTATCTTGCCTCCAAACGGGAATCAAGGGTCACATATGTTTACGTATGGGGCACGCCCGGCGGCCCAGCGGACCTTGGACGCACTTACAAATGGATTTCGCAGGACCACTACCACCCAGCGGCGGGTATAACCA
Organism: Somniosus microcephalus; assembly: GCF_052327205.1. NCBI lineage: Eukaryota > Metazoa > Chordata > Chondrichthyes > Squaliformes > Somniosidae > Somniosus > Somniosus microcephalus. The sequence goes on from NW_028225183.1 coordinate 23,978,296, forward strand.
TGTATTTTTAGTCACCGACCCTTTTACCCGTTGTGTCGAGGCCTTCCACACTAGGAGGAATACAGCCGAAGCAGCTGCGAAAATCTTAGTGATGGAAGTCCTTCCCTGATGCGGGGTGCCTTACCAGAGAGTGTGCGATCAGGGAACCTATTTGAGCAGCAAGGCCATGAAACATGCTTTAGCCCTCCTGGGGGTTCGACAATGGTTGCACATCCCTTACCATCCGCCATCCACAGGAATGGTGGAACGGATGAACCGTACTTTAAAACAGTCTGTGACTAAGGCCATGTTACAGACCGGAAAAGGGTGGCACGCAATCCTCCACGCCATTCTTTGGGGCACACGAGCCACGCCTGCCAAAGGCACTGGCTTAACCCCGTTAGACCTAATGACTGGACGAGCTATGATGTTACCCCAAGACGCACCCCCTCAGGGTACGGGGGACACTTCCTAATTCGAGACAACTTTCCTGACATATCAACGCCTGATCAGTGAGGCCAATGAGGCCAAACACTTTTGGGTTCAACACTTACAGGAGGCACATGATGCCAAAAGACAAAGGGGAATTTGGGAAGCGCCCCCTCGGGTAGGACAGTGGGTGATGTTAAAGCAATCGGTTCGAGGTACCTTGGAGCTACGGTGGGATGGGACCTTCCATATCCTCCTAAGTACAGGAACCTCCGTTTGCCTACAGGAAAAATTGGATGTAAGATGGAGACACTGGGGCCAGATCAAGCCGTTGATGGAGCCCGGGAGAATATTTCCCCATCTCTTGGGGACCCTATGATTCAAAGGAAATAATAACGAGTATAACCTGTCTTTTCTCCCCTATATTTGATCAGGACCGCATTTTGAAGGAGTAATTCAATTCTTCGGGTTGCTATTTTACCTGACTCTTTCTTACAGATGTGTAGACCCGCCCTCATTACTGCCACCACTTCCGGGGCTGTCGACCTTTCTACAGTCCAGTTATTTGACTTAACCAGAGATCCTGCGATCTCTCACTACTATACGACTCTAACCTTCCTCGGAACTCATCCCTTGACTCTAGAGTTCCGATTATCTCCCTTTTCTGGTAAGATTACCGGACCCCTCGTTCTACATCCCAACAGAACTCTGAATCTTTTATTTACCCTACCCCGTGCAGAGGAGATAGACCGGTTGCGAGACACAGCTGCTCTTTGGGAACTGCTGGTGTCGGGACTGGAGGACTTTCCCGAGGGGATATCCGCCCCATTTTATAGGCCCTCCTGCCTCTGAAGGAGGACAGTGCAAACTGTCTTCACACATTCCCGTCCGACAGCTGCTAACCCTCACCGAATTTCGATAAGTCAGGTAAGTTACATTGAGCCACTGTCACAAGGCCACCTCCTCCGCCTCAACGGCACGTATGAAGTAGCCTTAACCCCGCTCCGAGCCTTGTGCCCACGGCTAATAACAGGACAGACCGAAAGGGGGCTGGAGACAGACAGAGGGTCAGAGGGAGAGAGAGATAGAGGCTGCTATTTACAACAAGCTAGTGCCGAGATAGCTAAACGGACTGGACTCCTTATGCCTGGCGGTGGCATAGGATAACGATGGGATGGCTTATCTTGGGAATGATAGGGTTACTGATAAGCGATCAAACGACACCTACCACGGCGCTGTGGTTCTGCGTTGTCTGGCTGGGAGCCCCCTTTTTCTGTGAGATGGCCACTGGTCCACAGAAAGCACACAAGGTGGTCTGTACCAGTAAAGTCACAGGAAGGAAGGACTGGATATGCTGCCAGAATTATATGGGGCGTTCGGACCCCTTATGTATGCCTACCCTAGAGAGATGTCAAACTTTCGGGATTACAGAACAATATGAGGAGCCCGGGCTACCACTTGTGATTGACTGCTACTGGAGTGTCCCCACCCACACCCCCACCCCCAGTGGGTTCCATGACACCATTCTCCATGGAGCGCGAGCCACTGACCTGCCCCCACATGAAGGAGGGACCTGCTAGTGGGCTGGTGTCCACCCGTACTGGGGATATATTGTATGATAACGTGCATCATGAATTAGTGTCAGTCGTGCTGAACCTGGCCAGCACCACACTGCCTGCTTGGTGTTCACCAGAAACTCAACTTATACCAGTGCCTTCTAACACAGGTATTGAAACAAGGCTTGGATCGTACTAGAGGCAGACTCAGACAGAAAAGCCGGCGGGTATGGCGACGTAAGTGATCTTTAGTTAATGATGCAGCGACGGCCTTTAACACCGGCACATCGGTTGTTAACACCATTGATCCGGCTACCTTAGATCAGAACGTCCGGGATCAGGGTTCCCGCATTAAAGCCATCTTACAAAAGCAGAATATGAATGAGGACCAAGAGTTAAAGGAGGACCAGATATTAATCGTATACCTCCAGGATATAGCTAATGTATTAGAAAAACACGCGCAGACTATACATAAGTTAATTAAAGAGGAATACAATGCCTCACAGCAGGCAGCAGCAAACGGCGCTTGCAGCACATATGGGAATTGGAAGGTGGAGCAAAGCCGAGATAACTTGAAACAGATACAGGCGGGGGAGGCACCCCTGTGGATTACCAACCAACAGTTAAAAGGGACCCTGACTCATGGACGTGGGCCAGTACGGCCAAACGTCTCTTAAGTAGCCTCAATATGACAGTTTGTCAATTCCAAGCCATGGTACGGGTATACCCCACGCAGGTCGAAAGCAAACCAGACAGTGGGTGGCGGGTTCCTGGGTTTAGTTTTGGTCTTCCCGGTGATGACACCGGAGACACAAGGGCGGGAGGTATATCAGGTGCATAATATTGGTGTACTAAAAGATGGCATACATATATCTTTCCACAATATGTCACCTTACGCAGTGATGGTTAAGGGAAACCGGGTGGGTACCAAGCTGGAAGGATGTGTCACCAGACATGCCATCATCATGTGCCCGCATGCCATCAGCCAAAGCCCACTGTGGTTTCAATAACACAGGCATGGAGATTAACTGCACCATGGAGGCATTGGACGCAGGCTCAAAGCCCACCCATGTGGCAAATGCCGGTAAAGGCGAATACTGTGTAACGAACAGCTTGGAGACGTTTGAATATGTCAATCTAACTTGCGACATCCCCAGTCCAGAGTTCTGCATCACACCAGCAGTTCCGGTACGGATTGGACACGAGTAGTTGCTGGGCATACACCAGTTTAATATTACCTCTCTTCAAGTGTCTGAAGACATCAAGTATGGATTATGGAACTACATCAACACATTTGAGTATCCTATACCCCTAAGGTCCGAACACCATTGGCAGTTACGAAAGGAGATACGGCTCTCCCAAAAGTTCGACTACACTCTGCAACAACGGAACACGGATTTGAAGAAAGACATTGACGCGATCAAGGTGTCCACATGAGTGGATGACATTTGGAACTAAATATACAGATCCAGCCATGGATCCGACTGATTTCACATGCATTAGTCGTGGTGTAGTTAGTAATTGTCCTGGCCTTGTTAGGTATGACATGCAGGAAATGTAAACGGCCTCGGGCGAAACAAATTGCAAAACAAATGGTTAAAAATGTTAATGCTTGTACTGCTCCTACTCCAAGCGTTTCAGATGATGACTTTAACAAGTTGTTGGAAAAATCATGTGTATGAATAATGAAGCAATCGTATAATGAATCAGGGAATGCATAAATATTAACTTTACTGATCTGATGCATATCTTGTTCCTCGACGGGTGGCCACCCCGACAGATTCACACCAGACCATATGCAACAAATGTGCGGCCTACCTGGAATTGCCAAAGTCCTTGGGGGTAGGGGGGAGTAAAGAACAAATTGGGGGGGTTACAGGAAAACCGTCATCATTCGTGCTATTTGAACTGGGAAAACGTATATGCGTTTCTGACATACTATAAACCCACCAGCTTATCACACTATCGTAGCGTAGAGAGCACAACCTCCAATCACGCTTTAAGGGTCCTTTACTGGGGTTGGAAGGGGGGACTGAAAGGTCCAGCTTCGTCCTAATGAATTCTGGGATACTTGACTATGTTAAACCCCTATTTACCCATAGTGTAGGTTTAGCTGACTAAAGCACATTGGCAGACTGCAAGACACCATTTACTTATCAAAGTTCGGAATGTTTTTGTTCACAGCCTCAGTAGAGCCATTGTCTAAACACGGCCTGTCCTCCCAGGAGAGAAGGGTACAATTACCAACGAGCATTGTTCCAATCACAGGGTACATGAATCACTGCGGCCTGTTAGCCATTCTGCTTGTTCGACAGTTCAGGATAAAATATATTTTCTCAAATTATACTCCATGCCGACAATGGGATGTGTGGAGTAGGATGAAACAACTAACATCTGTGACTGGCATGGTCAGAGGGTACCCGAGTTCAAGGGGTGGGCCCGACTGTTGAGTGACTAACCACACAAACCAATAAAGAGTAACTGCTGTGAAACTGTTTGTACGTGTACGCACACATTCTGTAGTAGGTGGGCATTGCTTATAGAATTGTATAACTTGAATGAACTGCTACTTCTCCCTCGAGAGTGCACCCGTACCTTGAGGAAGCTGGATGGCTCTCCCTTTTGAACTTGCCCTCAATTCTGTCTTAGTCTGGGGTTTCGCCAAATTCGAATCTAACACCACTGCAGTGTGCTATTGCACTACAGCTGTCGATAATATTGCACTGAATTTCCATTGCAATGCTCTATTGCATTGCAAATTCCTATTATATTGCAAATGAAATTACATTGCAATGTTTTCTTCATTGCAAATGACGATCGTATTGCAAGGCGATATTCCATTTCAATGTTCTATTATATTGCAAATGTTATTGTATTGTAAAGTCATGTTCCATTTCAATGTCCGATTGAATTGCAAATGACATTCATATTGCAATCTGATATTCCATTGCAATGTTCCATTTCACAGCAACGACTATTCTGTTACAAAGGAATATTCTATTGCAATGTTCTATTGCATTGCAAATGACGATTGTTTTGCAGTGAAATTCCATTGCAATATTCTGTTGCAGTGCGAATGACTACTATGATGCCAACTGCAATTCCATTGCAAGGTGCTATTGCATTGCAAATGAATATAATATTGCAAGTTAAAATTCCATTGCAATATCTATTGCATTGCATATAAATATTATATTGGAAAGTGATATTTCATTGCCATGTTCTATTGCATTGCAAATGACGACCATATTACAAAGTGATATTACATTGCAATGTTCTATTGCATTGCAAATGACTATTATATTGCAAAGCGATATTCCATTGCAATGTCCTACTGCATTGCAACTGACGATCATATTGCAAAGCGATATTCCATTGCAATGCGCAATTGCATTGCAAATGACTATTTATTGCAAAGTGATATTCCACTGCAACATTCCATTGCATTGCAAATGACTATTATATTGCAGTGCTATTCCATTGTAATCTGCAATTGCATTGCAAATGAGATTTATATTGCAAAGTGAAGTGCCATTGCAATATTCTATGGCATTGCTAATGACTATTATATTGCAAACTGATATTCCATTGCAATGTTCCATTGCATTGCAATACCTATTATATTGCAAATTGATATGCCATTGCATTATTCTATTGCACTGCAACTTATGAAAGTATTGTAATGAAATGCCATTGCAATGTTTATTGCATTGTAAATTTCTATTATATTGCAAAGTGATATTCCACTGCAAAGTACTATTGCATTGCAAATGATGATCATATTACAAAGCGACATTCCATTACAATGTTCTATATGCATTGCAAATGACGATCTTATTGGCAGTCGATTATCCATTTCAACGTGCTATTGCATTTCAAATGTGTATCCTATTTCGAGGTAATATTCCACTGCAATGTTCTATTACATTGCAAATGACTATTGTATTGCAAACTGATATTCCATTGCAATGCACTAGTACATTGCACATGACTGTTATATTGCAAACTGATATTCCATTGCAATACTCCATTGCATTGCAATGACTATTATATTGCAAAGTCATATTCCATGGCAATTTTTGTTTGCATTGCAAATGACGATTATATTTCAAAGTGATATTCCATTGCAATGTTCTATTGCATTGCAAATGACGATTATATTGCAGTGTTAATCCATTACAATGTTCTGTTGCATTGCAAATGACTTCTATGTTGCAAAATGCTATTCCATTGCTAAGTCCTATTGCATTGCAAATGGATATAATATTTCAAGTTAAAATTCCATTAAAATGTTCTATTGCAATTCAAATGACAATTATAGTGTAAAGTTATTCTCCATTGCAATGTGCTATTGCATTTCAAATTACTATTGTTTTGCAACGCGCTAATCCATTGCAATGTTCTACTGCATTGCCATGGACGATCATATTGAAATGCGATATTATATTGCAATGTGATATTGTTCTGCAAATAACTATTACATTGTAAGTTAATAGTCCATTGCAATGTCATATTGCATTGCAAATGACTATTATATTGCAAAGTGATATTCCATTGCAATGTGCTATTGCATTGCAAATGACAATTATATTGCAAAGTGATATTCCATTGCAATGTTCTACTGCATAGCAAATGACGATCATATTCCACAATCGATATTCCACTACAATGTTCTATTGCATTGCAAATTACGATCTTATTACAAAGCGATATTCCATTGCAATGTTATATTGCATTGCAAATGACTATTATAACTCAAACTGAAATTGCAGTGCAATGTTCCATTGCATTGCAATGACTATTATATTACATAGTAATATTCCATTGCAATGTTACACTGCATTGCCATGACTTTTATATCGCAAAGTAATATTCCATTGCAATGTGCTATTGCATTGCAAACGACAATTATATTGCAAAGTGATATTCCATTGCAATGTTCTACTGCATTGCAAATGACGATCATATTGCAAAATCGATATTACACTGCAATGTTATATTGCATTGCAAATGACTATTATAACGCCAACTGAAATTGCAGCACAATGTTCCATTGCATTGCGATGACTATTATATTATAAAAGTAACATTCCATTGCAATGTTCCATTGCATTGCCAAGAGCATTATATTGCAAAGTCATATTCCATGGCAATAATTTATTGCATTGCAAATGTCAATTATATTGCAAAGTGATATTAGATTGCAATGTGGTATGGCATTGCAAATGACGATGATATTGCAGTGATATTGCATTGCAATGTGCAATTGCATTGCAAATGACTGCTACAATGCAAAGTGTGGTTCAGCTGTAAAGTCCTATTGCATTGCAAATGATGATCAGAAGGCAAAGCGGTATTCCATTGTAATTTTCTATTACATTGCAAATTACCATTATATTGCAAAGTGAAGTTCCATTGCAATGTTCCATTGCATTGCAACGACTATTATATTGCAAAATTATATTCCATTGCATTGTTTGATGGCATTGCAAATGTATGTTAATTGCAAAGTGATATTCCATTGAAATGTTCTTTTGCATTGCAAATGACGATTATATTGCAGTGATAAACCATTACAATGTTCTATTGCATTGCAAATGACGATCATATTACAAAGCGATTTTACATTGCAATGTTCTATTGCATTGCAAATGATGATTATATTGCAAAGTGATACTCCATTGCAATGCTCTATTGCATTGCAAATGTCAATTATATTGCAAAGTGATATTCCATTGCAATGTGCTATTGCATTGCAAATGACTGTCATATTGCAAAGTGATATTCCATTGAAATAGCTTCATCAACTCTTGGACACCAACGCCCCTCCGGTACCTTCTTACCCTTCATTTTCCTCTGACCCCCCTTCTCCCAATCTCACCCCTGCCACTTTTTCACTATCCCCTCTGACTTTCCACACTCTGACCCCGTACGATCAGTCCTGACCAAAGGCCTGAGCTTCATTCCCTTATGCCCCAACCTCAAAGAATTTCGAGCTCGGCACGATGTTGAGATCATTTTATGCCGCCTTCATCTCCGTGCCCACTTCTCTGGCCAGGAGTCTTCCCCCGCATGACTGACCCTTTCTCCCACTTGCAGAATTCCCATTCTCCCTGGACCCCTCCCCCTGGCCTCTTACCCTCTCTAGATCTTTTCATCGCTAACTGCTGCCGTGATATCGGCCATCTCCATTTCTCTGCTCCCCTCACTCACTCCAACCTACCACCCTCTGAACTTTCAGCACTTCATCCTCTTAGATCCAACCCTGGCATTGTCATTAAACCCACTGACAAGGGTGGTGCTGTTGCTTTTTGGTGAACTGACCTCTACCTAGCGGAAGCTGAACGCCAACTCTCCGAAACCTCTTCCAACCTTCACCTGGACCATGACCTCACTACCGAACATCAAACTACCGTTTCCAAGACTGTCACTGACCTCATCTCCTCTGGAAATCTTCCCCCCGCGGCCACCAACCTCATAGTTTCCCAACACCGCACAGCCCACTTCTACCTCCTTCCCAAGATCCACAAACAGGACTGCCCTGGTAGACCCATCATTTCAGCCTGTTCTTGCCCCACGGAACATATCCCTTCCTATCTCGAATGTATCTTTTCACCCCTTGTCCAGTCTCTTCCCACTTACATCCGCGACTCTTTGGACACCCTCCACCACTTTAACAGTTTCCAGTTTCCTGGCCCCAACCGCTTCCTTTTCACCATGGACATACAGTCCCTCTACACCTCCATCCCCCACCAGAATGGCCTGAGGGCGCTCAGCTTCTTCCTTGAACAGAGTCCCGACCAGTCCCCATCCACCACCACCCTCCTCCGCCTGGCTGAAATTGTACTCACATTCAACAACTTCTCCTTTAACTCCACTCATTTCCCCCAAATCAAAGGTTTTGCTATGGGTACCTGCTTGTGGCCTAGCTATGCCTGCCTTTTCATGGGATATGTGGAACACACTTTCTTCCAGTTCTAGTCAGGTCCCCTCCCTCACCTCTTTTTCTGATACATTGATGACTGTATCAGCGTCGCTTCCTGCTCTCGCCCCGAACGAGACAATTTCATTCACTTTGCCTCCAATTTCCACACTTCCCTCACCTTCACATGGTCCATCTCTGACTCTTCCCTTCCCTTCCTTGACTTCCCCGTCTCCATTTCTTGGGATAGGTTATCGACCAATATTCACTACAAGCCCACTGACTCCCACAACTACCTGGACTACACATCCTCCCCCCTGCCTCCTGTAAGGACTCTATTCCATTCTCCCAGTTTCTCCATCTCCGTCGTATCTGCGCCGACGATGCCACCTTCAACACCAGTGCTTCTGACATGTCTTCCTTTTTCCTTAACCGAGGATTCCCCTCTACCTGGCTGACACGGCCATCGACCGTGTCTGTTCTATCTCCCGCACTTCAGCCCTCAACCCTGCCCCTCCCTCCTGGAACCACGATAGTGTTCCCCTTGTCCTCACCTGTCACCCCACCAGCCTCCACATTTAGCGGATCATCCTCTGCCATTTCCATTACCTCCAAAGTGATCACACCACCAAATGCAACTTTCCCTGCCCTCCCCTTTCAGCATTCCATAGGGACCACTCCCTCTGAGACAACCTAGTCCTCTCCTCTATCACCCCCAACAGCCCTTCCCCTTCGCCTGGCACCTTCCCGTGCAAGCACAGGAGAAGAAACACCTGCCCCTATACCTCCCCCCTTCCCACTGTCCAGGGCCCCAAACACCCCTTCCAGGTGAAACAGAGATTTACTTGTACTTCTTGCAAACTAGTATACTGTATTCGCTGCTAACGATGCAGTCTCCTCTACATAGAAGATAGGAGCAGGAGTAGGCCATTCAGCTCTTTGAGCCTGGGGAGACCAAACGCAGATTGGGTGACCGCTATGCGGAACACCTCCATTTAGACCATAAGGGTGCCCCCGAGCTTCCGGTCACCTGTTATTTTAAATCACCACTCCATTCCCACTCGGACCTCACCGTTCTTGGCCTCTTGCATTGTTCCATGGAAGCTCAATGTAAACTCAAAGAACAGCACCTCATCTTCCGATTAGGCACTTTGCAGCTTTCCAGACTCAATATCGAGTTCAACAATTTCAGATCATAACCTCTGCCTCAATTACATTTTTACTTATATTTTTATTCCACCCCTTTGTTTTGGGTTTTCCGTCCCCCCACTTTCCTTTTTTCTCTATTTCATTGCAAATTACTATTATATTGCAAACTTATATTCCATTTCAATGTTCTATTGCATTGCAAATGAGAAATATATTGCAGTGATAATCCATTACAACGTTCTATTGCACTGCAAATGATGATCTTATTAAAGAGCGATGTTACATTCCAATGTTCTATTGCATTGCAAATGACGATTATATTGCAAATTGATACTCCATTGCAATGTTCTATTGCATTGCAAATGTCAATTATATTGCAAGGTGGTATTCCATTGCAATGTGCTATTCCATTGCAAATGACTATCATATTGCAAAGTGATATTCCATTGAAATGTGCTATTTCATTGCAAATTACTATTATATTGCAATGTGATATTCCACTGCAATGTTCTATTGCATTGCAAATGAGGATTATGTTGCAGTGATATTCCACTGCAATGAGCAATTGCAATGCAAATGACTGCTACAATGTAAAGTTAGGTGTAATTGCAATGTCTTATTGCATTGCAAATGATGATCAGAAGGCAAAGCGATATTCCATTACAATGTGCCATTGCATTGCAAATGATGACTATATTGCAAAGCGATATTCCACTGCAATGTTCTATTGCATTGCTAATGACTATTATATTGCAAAATAATATTCCAGTGCAAAGATCCATTGCATTGCAATGACTATTATATTGCAAATTTTTATTTCATTGCAAAGCTCTATTGCATTGTAAATGACGATTATATTGCAACCTGCTATTCCATTGCAATGTTCCATTGCATTGCAATGACTATTATATTGCAAAGTGATACTCCATTACAATGTTCTAGTGCATTGCAATTGTCAATTATATAGCAATGTTTTATTCTATTGCAATGTGCTATTGCATTGCAGATGAATTATATTGAAAAGTGATATTCCATTGCAATGTTATATTGCATTGCAAATTATTATTGTATTGCAATGTGATATTCCACTGTACTGTTCAATTGCATTGCAGATGACGATTATATTGTAGTGATGTTCCAATGCAATGTGCAAATAAATTGCAAATGACAGCAACAATGCAAAGTGAGGTCCAATTGCAAAGTCCTAATGCATTGCAAATGACGATGAGATGGCAAAGCGATATTCCATTGCAATTTTCTATTGTTTGCAAATGACTGGTACATTGCAAAGTTTTATTCCATTGCAATGTTAGATTGTATTGCAAATGCCAATTATATGGCAAACTGATATTCTGCTGCAATGTTGCATTGCATTGCAGTGACTATTATATTTCCAAATTTATATTGCATTGCAATATTCTATTGCTTTGCAAATTACTATTTTGTTGCAACGTTATATTTCATTGCAAAGTTCTATTTCCATGCAAATGATGATCATATTGCAAGGCGATATTCCATTTCAATATGTCATTGCATTGCAAATTATTATTATATTGCAAACTGGTATTCCTTTGCAATGTTCTATTGCATTGCAAATGAATATTATATTGCAAAGTGATATTCCATTGCAATGTGCTATTGCATTGCAAATGACGATTATATTGCAAAGCGATATTCCATTGCAATGTGCCATTGTTTTGCAAATGAATATAATTTTGCAAGGTAATAGACCATTGAAATGCCATATTGCATTGCAAATGATTATAATATTGCGAAGTGGTATTCAATTGCAATGTGCTATTGCTTTGCAAACGATTTATATTTAAAAGTGATATTCCACTGCATTGGTGTGGTGTATGTGCCTTTAAGAGCAATTATGGTGTATGTGCCTTTAAGAGCACCAGGTGTGCGTAATGCCGGTAATTGCCACTTGGGCTATATAAGCCTGTGTATTGTGTATATCCTTTAGAAACACCCCCCAGATTTGCTTTGTAAATACCTATGAACCAACTCCTGTCTTCAGTGTCTTTATCTACACACGGACACGACAGTGGCGACGAAGTGGAAACGGACTTACCTGCAATTCGGCAGCACCTCAAGGACATCGAATCCTCTAGCGTCCAGAAGACTCAAGGAAGTAAGAGAAACTGTGGCTTCACTAGCTGGACAACCTGCTGAAAGTTACTGCGCTAATCCTTCCTGGGCATCAGGCTGGAGCTCCAGCGGTGGGCTCAACAGCTGAGAGAGGCAGCAAAATCGGAGGCAAGCAATAAAGGACTGGAAGGGTGCACTCGAGAGACAGCCGGCGCGGCAAGCAGGTCAGCGTTTAGACCTCCATCGGGAACGAGTCTCCAACAGTGAATAAACAGAAACCACAGTAAAACAGCGTTGTTATCGGTAGCAGTGGCGGGAAAGCGCGGGAAGCGCCATATCGTTGCTACAGAGAGAAAAAAAAAGCGCGGGAAGCGCCATATCTTTTCTGAAATGCCTAAATCAATAATATTGAGGCTTTTGATGGTGAAATAGAAGATTGGACCACATACGTGGAAAGAGTAGAGGTTTATTGCACTGCAAATGGAATAACAGATGAAAAAAACGCTTCAGTACTTCTGAACATAATGGGCGCAAAGACATATGGGCTGTTACGAAATTTAATCACTCCAGCCAAACCAAAGGACAAGACTTTTAAAGAACTTTTTGATACCCTGCAGGAGCATTTAAACCCAACACCGCTGCTGATTGCGGAACGATTCAAGTTCTTCAAGAGAAATCAACACAAGAATGAAAGTAACGCTGATTACCTAACCGAATTAAGAAAGCTATCAAAGTACTGCCAATTCGGAGCAGAACTATCAGATTATCTTCGAGACAAATTTGTTTGCGGTCTCTTAAGTGAAGGAACACAAAAAAGACCGCTTTCTGAAAAATATTTAACATTGGACAAAGCTTTCAGTATGGCTGTATCATACGAAGCAGCAGCAAAAGGAGCTGCAGAGATACAACAAGAGACACAGGACTTCAGCACCCATAAAATGACAAGGAGTTCGGAAGATGTTATCGCTGTGGCAGGTCCACCCATAACCAAAGGGACTGCTGGTTCAAGGGCAAAGCATGCAGGCAATGTGGTAAGATTGGACACATTGCACGGGTATGCCAATCTGGACAAAATAAATCCACTGACAGAAAACAAAAAATCAATAAAGAAAAGTACAGGAAGGTACAAATGATGACGGACAATAGCTCCGAAGACCAGAATAGCGATAGCGACTCCGGAAACAAGAGACTAAGCTGTCTCAAATTACATAATGTACTTGCCAAAGAGGATTACCAAACCATTTGGGTTACCCTCACAATAGCAGGGTCCCCAGTTAAAATGGAGCTAGATAGAGGATCAGCTCTAACCGTAATAAATCGACGAGATTACGAGAGGCTATTTTCGCATATACCTCTAAAAGACACATCCATTATCTTAAAAACATATACGGGGCAGAAAGTCTACCCCAAAGGAAAAATAAGGGTGCCTGTGGTATACAACGGCAAAGAAATACAAAAGTTGTATTTATACATTCTACAAGATGGTGGTCCACCGTTGTTGGGACGTGAATGGATAAGGAAGATGCGTTTAGACTGGCACTCCATTCAGGCACTGACGGTGACCAGTAAGGAAAAAACAATGATGACATCATACCTGAACCATTAAAAGACATCTTGGCCAACGCCAAAGAAGTGTTTCAATAGAAACTAGGAACCTTGAAAGGCATCACCGCCTCAATAAAAGTGGAAGATACAGCAATTCCAAATTTTTTTAAGGCAAGACCGGTGCCATACACAATACGTCCGGCAGTCGAGGCAGAGCTGAAGAAATTGGAAAAGGCAGGCATATTATCCAAAATAGATTGGAGCGAATGGGCAACACCCATCGTTCCAGTCATGAAAAAAACATTGAAAAATAACTCTGAGGAACAGAAAAACATTTGCATCTGTGGGGACTTTAAGGTGACTGTAAACCCGGTCCTTCACACGGTACAGTATCCTCTTCCGAGGATAGAAGATATTTTTGCCTCACTATCCGGAGGGAAATGTTTCACAAAAATTGACTTGGCACAGGCATATCTAAAGATGGAGCTTGAGGAGACCTCTAAAAAGTATCTCACAATAAACACACACAAAGGCCTGTACCAGTACAATCGACTGGTTTTTGGAATAGCATCAGCTCCAGCTATCTGGCAAAGAGTTATGGAGCAAGTCCTGCAAGGGATTCCGGGGACTCAATGCTACCTAGACGATATCCTTAAAACAGGAGAAAACGACAACGAGCACCTTGCCAATTTGGAGCAGGTGCTCACTAGGCTGAAAGAACGGGGCCTACGAGCAAATTGCCCCAAGTGCGAATTTTTCCAAAATCAGATATCATATTGTGGCCACATAATTAATAAGGAAGGGTTGCATAAGTCACCTGAAAAAAATTGAAGCAGATATAAAAGCCCCAGCACCTGAAAATGTTTCACAATTAAGGTCATTCCTGGGATTAATAAATTACTATCATAAATTTTTACCGAACTTATCAACTATTCTACACCCTCTTAATGATCTTCTACAGACAGGAGTGATTTGGAAATGGAACGAAGACTGTAAACGTGCCTTCCATAAATGTAAAGACTTAATCACATCCGAGAAAATTTTGGCTCATTACAACGCATCAGTACCAATCAGACTGGCTTGCGATGCATCCCCTTATGGCATAGGAGCGGTATTGTCCCATAGATTCCCTGATGGCTTGGAACGTCCAATAGCTTTTGCGTCACGCTCATTGAACTCAGCTGAGCGTAACAATGCCCAGATAGACAGGGAAGCACTCAGCCTGGTATGGGGATTGAAGAAATTCAACCATTACCTACATGGACAAAAATTTACCTTGCTGACTGACCATCAACCCTTCATCTTCATATTCAACCCTAAAAAAGGTGTCCCCATTATGACGGCACAAAGACTACAGAGGTGGTCCCTTTTTCTAGGGGCACACCAATACAACATTGAATACAAAGGGTCAAAACAGCATGGGAATGCTGATGGTTTATCACACCTACCTTTGCCAACGATAGAAGAGGCACCTACAGTAGACCCAGTAGAGATATTCCACTCTACCATAGTGGAATGTCTACCGGTGACAAATTCTGCCTTTGAAAGGGAGATACGAAATGACCCTACTCTCTCACGGGTCTATGATTTAACAGGGAAGGGGTGGCCAGCACATGGCGAACCAGTGTTGCCAGCATTCTCGCAAAGAAGAGAACAGCTGTCAGTGTGCCGAGGAACCTTGATGTGTGGATCCACAGTGGCGATTCCACCCAAACTCCAGGATAAAGGGCTAAAGGAGCTTCACGAGGGGCATCTGGGTGGAGTGAAAATGAAGAACCTAGCTAGGGCGTTTGTATGGTGGCCAGGTATCGATGGAGACATCCAAGACATGAACAAGAGCTGCCTAGGATGCCAGAAGGTCCAAATTGCTCCACCACAGGCCCCTCGACATCCATGGGAGTGGCCCTCATCTCCCTGGCAAAGGGTGCACATCGACTTTGCTGGTCCATTTATGGACTCAAAGTTCTTAATCGCAGTTGATGCACACTCCAAGTGGCCGGAGGTAATAAAGATGTCCTCCACCACCACGGAAAAAACCATCACAGTATTAAGGACCATATTTGCCAGGAATGGGCTGCCGGAGCAGATATGTTCTGATAATGGACCGCAATTTGTGTCCGAAGAATTCAGAAAGTTCTTAAAGAACAATGGGGTGAAGCACTACACGTCCGCCCCATACCATCCCGCCACCAATGGATTGGCTCAAAGGTTTGTCCAGACCTTCAAGAAGGCCATCAAGGCCATGGGTAATGAAGACATAAAACTTCAGCACAAAGTGGATAACTTCTTATTTGCATAGAGGAATACAACGCATATGGTTACTAACCAAACTGCGGCCATGATGTTCTACAGAAGAAACCTAAGGTGCCGGCTGGATTTGGTGAAGCCCAACATCCGAAGGGACGTGGAGAACCAGCAGTTTCAGGGCATGAATGAAAGGCCAACTAGGGACTTCCAGATAGGCCAACCGGTTTTGGCCTGGGACTAATGTACCAAGAAATGGCAGCCTGGAACTATCTGCACACGATTAGGACCACTGATGTATACCGTGGACATCGGAGACAGCATAATAAGGCGCCATGCTGACCAAATCATCAAGTCATCCGAAAAGGGACCACCTACACCACCACTCTATACATCTAACGATGAAGTAGAGATACCCATATCTACCTCCGATCCGGTGATACTGGAGCCCGATGAACCCGACACTGGCATTCAAGCCGAATCAGCCTTGCCAGAAGAACCTACTACACCACCAGAAACTACTACACCCCCGAGGCGTTATCCGGACCGAGTCAGGAAGCCTCCTGAGAGACTAACTTATAATTAATTAATACAGCAATGTATATTATTTTGCATATAACATGTAATTAATAATTACTTAAAATATGATGTACTAGTTAGCTAGAAGGGGAGGAATTGTGGTGTATGTGCCTTTAAGAGCAATTATGGTGTATGTGCCTTTAAGAGCCCCAGGTGTGCGTAATGCCGGTAATTGCCACTTGGGCTAGATAAGCCTGTGTATTGTGTATATCCTTTAGAAACCCTCCCCAGAATTGCTTAGTAAATACCTATGAACCAACTCCTGTCTTCAGTGTCTTTATCTACACACGGACACTACAATTGTGCTGTTGCACTTCAAATGACTATTATATTGCAAGGTAATGCCATATTGCATTGCAAATGACTATTACATTGCAAAGTGGTATCCCATTGCTATGTTCTATTGCAATGCCAAATATTAATATATTGCAAAGTGATAATCATTTGCAATGTTCCATTGCATTGCAATTGACAATCATATTGAAAAACAATATTCCATTGGAATGCATACTACTATTACATTGCAACGTGATATTCTATTGCAATGTTCTATTGCATTGCAAATGACGAGCATATTGCAAAGTGATATTTCATTGCAATGTTCCATTGCATTGCAAATGGCGATCATATTGAAAAACAATATTCCATTGCAATGTTCTATTGCATTGCAAATTGATATTCCATTGCAATCTTCTACTGCATTGCAAATGACGATCATCTTGCAAAGTGATAGCCCATTGCAATGTTCCATTGAATTGCAAATTACGATTATATTGCAAACTGATATTCCAATGCAATGTTCCAATGCATTGCAATGACTATTATATTGCAAAGTGATATTCCATTGCTATGTTCAATTGCATTGCAAATGACTTTTATATTGCAAAGTGATATTCCATTGCAATGTGGTACTGCATTGCAAATGACTGTCATATTAAAAAGTGGTATTCCATTGCAATTTGGTATTGCATTGTAAATGAATTATGTAGGAATGTGATGTTCCATTGCAATGTGTTCTGCATTGCAAATGAGTATTTTCGTTTGCATTGCAAATGACGATTATAATGCAGTGATATACACAATGAAGTAGTGCATTGTAATGGAATAATACTGCAATGCAATCGTGGTTTGCAATGCAATAGAACATTGCAATGGAATATCATTTTGTAGTATGATTGTCATTTGCAATGCGATATAATATTGACTTGGAATATCACTTTGCAATATAATAGTCATTTGCAATGCAAAAGCACCTCGCATTGGAATATCAGTTTGCAATATGATCGTCATTTGCAATGCAATAGCACATTGAAATGGAATATCACCTTGCAATATGATCGTCATTTGCAGTAAAATATATCATTGCATTGTAATATCATTTTGCAATACAATAGTCATTTGCAATATAATTAAACATTGCAGTGGAATATTACCTCGAAATATACTACTCATGCGCAATGCAATAGCACATTGAAATGGATAATTGACCTGCAATAAGATCGTCATTTGCAATGCACTTTAAAATTGCATTGGAATATAACTTTCTTATATACTAGTCATTTCCAATGCAATAGAACATTGCAATGGAATATTGCCTTGCATCGTGATCGTAATTTGAAATGCAATAGAACATTGCAAAAGAATATCACGTTGCAATATAGTTGTCATTTGCAATGCAATTGCAATGAACTATTAGTTTGCAAAGAAATAGTCATTTGCAATGCAACAGGACATTGTAATGGACTATTAGCTTGCAATGTAATGGTCATTTGAAATACAATAGCAATTGCAATGGAATATCGCACAGCAATATGATCGCCATTTGCAATGCAATAGGCCATTGCAATGGAATATCACTTTGCAACATAGTAGTCATTTGTAATGCAGCAGAAGTGGGGAATGGAAGATCACTGCATTATAATCGTCATTTGAAATGCAATACAACATTGCAAAGGAATATCGCTTGGCAATATAATGGTCATTTGCAATGCAATAGCACATTGCAATGTAATTTCAGTTTGCAATATAATAATCATTTGCAATGCAATAGAACATTGCAATGGAATATCACTGCAATATAATCGTCATTTGCAATGCAATGTTAATGTCAATTGCAGTGAGATAGAATATTGCAATGGAATATCAATTTGCGATGTAATAGTCATTGCAATGCAATGGAACATTGCACTAGAATATCAGTTTGCAATATAATCGCCATGTGCAATGCAACATTACATTGTAATGGAATATAACTTGGCAATATAACACTAATTGCAATGCATTGCAACATTGGAATGGAATATCAGTTTGCAATATGATCGGCATTTGCAATGCAATAGTTCTTTGCAATGGAACATCGCTTTGCAATATAGTAGTCATTTTCAGTGCAGTAGCATTTTGCAATGGAATATCACTTTGCAATATATTAGTAACCTGCAATGTAATACAAAATTGAAGAGTAATATCACTTTGCAATATAAAAGTCATTTGCAATGCAATTCTTCATTGCAATGGAATATTACTTTGCAATATAATAGTCATTTGCAATGCAATAGGACATTATAGTGAACTATTACCTTGCAAATTAGTGGTCATTTTCAATACAATAGCACATTGCAATGGAATATCACCTTGCAATATAGTAGTCAGATGCAATGCCACAGCACATTGCAATGGAATTTTGCCTTGCAGTATGATAGCCACTTGCAATGCATTAGAACATTGCAATGGAATATCACTTTGCAATATAATAGTCATTTGCAATATAATAGCGCTTTGCAATGGAATATTGCCTTCAATATGATCATCATTTGCAAAGCAATAGAACATTGCAAACGAAATCGCTTTGAAATATATTAATGATTTGCAATGCTGTAGGATATTGCAATGGTATATCACTTTGCAATATAATAGTCATTTGCAATGCAATAGGACATTGCAATGGAATATCGCTTTGCAATATAATATTCATTTGCAATGCAATAGGACATTGTAATGGAATATCACTTTGTAATATGATGATGATTTGCAATGCAGTCGAACTTTGCAGTGGAATATCACTTTGCAATATCACAGAAATCACAGAAACCCCACAGTGCAGATAGAGGCCATTTCGGCCCATCGAGCCTGCACCGACACATATCCCACCCAATCCCCACACCAACACATATCCCCATTTAATCCCCCTAACACTAAGGGTCAATTTATCATAGCCAATCAAACTAACCCGCACATCTTTGGACTGTGGGAGGAAACCGGAGCACCCGAAGGAAACCCACGCAAACACGGGGAGAATGTGCAAACTCCACACAGACAGTCGCCCGAGGCCGGATTCGAACCCGGGTCCCTGGCACTGTGAGGCAACAGTGCTAACCACTATGCCACCGTGCCCCCCTCATAGTCAGTTGAAATGCAACAGCACATTGCAATAGGCCCATTCTACACAACCTCTCATCATTGGACAGCCCTTTCATCTCAGGAATCAACCTAGTGAACATTCGCTGCACCGCTTCCACGGCAAGTATATCCATCCTTAGATAAGGAGATCAGAACTGTGCACAGTACTAAAGGTGTGGTCTCACCAAGGCCCTGTACAATTGTATCAAGACTTCCTTACTCTTATATTCCAATCCATTTACAATAAAGGCCAACATACAATTTGCCTTCCTTATTGCTTGCTGTACCTGCATGCTAGCTATCTGTATTTCTTGCGTGAAGACACCAAAATCTATCTGAACACAAACAATTAAAATTTCTCACCATTTAAAAGATATTCTGTCTTTCTATTCTTCCTTCCAAAGTGAATAACCTCACATTTCCCTGCAATATACTCCATCTGCCACCTTACTGCCCACTCACTTAGACTAGCTATATCCCTTTGCAGACTCGTTGTGTTCCCCTCACAGCTTTCTGTCCCACCCAGCTTTGTATCATTTGCAAACTTCGATACATTACACTTGGTCGAGTCATCTAGGTCATTAATATAGATTGTAAATAGCTGAGGCCCCAACACTGATCCATTTGGCACTACAGTACCTGCCAAGCTGAAAAAGATCCATTTATCCCTACTCTCTGTTTTCTGTCCATTCACCAATCTTCCCTCCATGATAATATATTACCCCCAACCCTATGAGCCCTAATCTTGTGTCGTAAGTTTTTTTCTGGCTCCTTATCGAATGTCTTTTGGAAATCCAAACATACTACATATACGTATTCCTCTTTAATTACCCTACTAATTACATCCTCAAAAAACTCTAATAAAATTGTCAAGCACGATTTCCCTTTCACAAAAAAGGCTGACTCTGCCTAATCACCTTATGATTTTCTAAGTGACCTGAAACCACTTCCTTGTCAATGGATTCCAATAATCTGCCGACGACTGATGCCAGACGAACTGGCCTGTAGTTCCCTGATTTTTCACTCCTTCCTTTTTTGAATAGCGGTGTTATATTTGTGACCTTCCAATCCGCTGGGACCATTCTGGAATTTAGGGAAATTTGGAAGATCAAAAATAATGCATCCACGATCTCTTCAGGCACCTCTTTTAGATCCCTAGGATTTAGGCCTTCAGGTCCAGGGGATTTGTCAGCTTTTAGTCCCATTAGTTTCTCTGTTATTTTTTCTCCACTTATATTAATTATATTAAGTTCCTCACCCTCAATAGCATCTTGGTCCCCCACCATTTTTGGTATGCTGAGAAACATTTTGGAATTCTCTATCAAGTCTATTACGTGGCACTTCATTAAACGCCTTTTGAAAGTCCAGATGCACAACTACCATCAATCCTCTCCGTTACCTCATCAAAGCATTCAATCAGGATTGGCAGACACATTGAGACATTAAAACAAGCTGTGCTGGTTGTCATTTATTAATCCATATTTTTCCAAGTGACAGATAATTTTAGCCCGTAATATGGCCTCTTGTAGTTTCTGCACCACCGACATTAGGCTGAACGGCCTGCAGTTACAGGGTTTATCCCTCACTTTTTATTAAACATGGTGTGACATTTGCAATGCTCCAGTCCTCTGGCAACACTCACATATCCAAGGAGGTTTGAAAGATTGTGGCCAGAGCCGGCAATATTCTACCATTCCTTCCCTCACAAACCCTCATATGGTCTGGGTAAATGTTCTAATTTTCTGTGGTACAAAAAGTGCAGATATGAAATGGGTTAACTGAAGCTGTTTGTTCGGTGACAGTAATTAATGTCAGTCTGCACAGGTTAACTGAAGCTATTTGTTCACTGACTGTAATTAGTGTCAGTCTCTGGGTACTCTAATTGTATCAGTGCAGTGTTTCCCTCTTCTATTAAAAGGGACACCATTCAATGTGTTATCCCATAGTGTCAATGTGAGCATCAACTCCGGCACTGACAGGGATCAGCGCACTGCTCCACAGAGAGGGAGTCAGAATATGAGAAGAGTAGATTGGAATGTTAAAACAATGGATCAGAATCTAACAACTGTAGATTGGAATGTTACAACAATGGGTAGGGCTTTCATCGGGGAGATGGAATATATTGATGCAAATTATGATACACCACAGTTACAAAGCCGGATCTATGAAGCACTTGTGATTATTCAACACTTTTACTATCCTCTCCTTGCTGCGTTTGGTGTTCCTGGTAAGCTTCTCTAACCAACTATTCAATTAACCATGTTTTACTGTATTGCTGTGTTGTTATTTATTATCCTATCCTTGCTGCTGTGGGTGTTCCTGGTAAGTCTCTCTATCCGTCTGTTCTATTAACCATGTTTTACTGTATTACTGTTCTTCTGATTTACTCTCACCTCCTTGCTGCGGATGTTGTTCCTGGTAAGTCTCTGTATCCAGCAGTTAGATCTGGTAACCATTTACCACTGCATTATTGTGCTTGTCCTTTAAATCTTGGGAAAACCAAAACCATTTCTTATGTCGTCGTCACAAAATCCATTCCCTATCTAGCCACTCAGACCCACTCTCTGGCCAACGTCAGAGGCTGAACCAGATTTTCGCAACCTCGGCGTTCTCGTTGACCCTGAGCTCGGTTCCGACCTCGTATCCTGTGTACCACCAGGCCTGCCTACTAGCACCTCCATTATATCGACCACCTCAGCCCTTCTGCTGCATAAACCCTCATCCGTGCCTTCGTTAAATCCAGGCTCGACTAATCCTATGCTCTCCTGGTGGGCCTCCCCGTTACAAGCCTCCATAAACTGGAGTCCAAATGCTACCCATATCCGAACAGGCACCAAGTCACATTCAGCCATCGCTACTATGATCACTGACATTGGCTCCCGATCCGGCAACACCTCCATTATAATATTCTCATCCTTTTGATCAAATCCATCATGGGCTCACCACTCCAATTATTCCCATAGTCCTGCATATTGCTCCCCTTCAAGTATTTATTCAATTCCCCTTTTAAAGCTAATTTATGTCCCTCTGTACCTCTCCCAGTCTGTCAATCTCTATTTTACTTTCTCTCCTTACCTCTTTTCTCTCTCTCTCTGTCTCTTGCTCATAGAATCATGGAATGGTACAGCACAGAATGAGACCATTCGATCCATCGTGTCCGTGCTGTCTCTTTGAAAGAGCTATTTAATTAGTTCTAATATTTTGCCAGTGCCCTGTAAATATTTCCCATTCAACTAATTATCCAATTGTATTTCGAAAGTTGCTTTTGAATCTTTTTCCACCACGTTCTCTGACAGAGCATTCCAGATCACAACAACTCACTGCATAAAGAAAATCCTCCATCTCTCCTCTCTTTCTTTTGCCAGTTACCTTAAATTTGTGTCCTCTGGTTACTGACGATTCTGCCACTAGAAATAGACTTACTTACTCTATCAAACAGATCATGATTTGGAAGATTGATATTAATTCTCCCCTTATGGAAAAGGACAAAGATAGACCAGGTGTAAAAGTTCTCAATTGGGAAAAGGCCAATTTTACTCAGCTGAGGAGTGATTTAGCAAAAGTGGACTGGAAGCAGCTGCTTGATGGGAAATGAGTGTCTTTGCAGTGGGAGGCATTCAAGGAGGATATAGCGAGGGTTCAGAGCAAATATGTTCCCAGAAAGAAAAGGGTGGGATTTTCAAATCTAGAGCCCCCTGGATGTCAAGATGCATACAGGATATGAGAAGGAACAAAAGGGAATCCTTTGTCAGACACAGAGAGCTCAATACTACAGAAAGCTTAGAGGACTTTTGAAAGTGCCTGATTGAAATTAAAAAGGCAATTAGGAAGGCAAAGAAAGGTCATAAAAAATGGCACGCAATATCAAGGAAAACCCAAAGATGTTTTATAAATACATTAAGAGCAAGAGGATAACTAAAGCAAGAGTATGGCATATTAGGGACCATAAAGCTAACATGTGTGTGAAGGCAGAAGACGTGGGTATAGATCTTAATAAACAATTTACATCTGTCTTCACAGCACTGGGGTAAGGCACACATTGTTGTTAAGGAGGTAGAGTGTAAAATATTAAATGAGATACATAGTGAGAGAGGAACTATTAAGGAGTTTAGTATAATAGCAAAATACTGCAGATGCTGGAAATCTGAAATAACAACAGAAAATGCTGGAAATACTCAGCAGGCCAGGCAGCATCCGTGGAAAGAGAGACAGAGTTAACGTTTCATGTCTGGGACCATTCATCAGAACTGGAAAAAGCTGGAGATGTAACAGATATTAAGCAGGTGCAGAGACGCGGGGGGGGCTGTTAGGAGGGGAGGAAGGAATTGTAAGAGGCAGGAAAGATAACATTATGCAAATCGGAATGGCAAATATCATACTGCATGAAAAATGGGGGCAGGGAGAATTAGCTGAAATTGTTGAACTCAATGTTGAGCCCGGCAGGATGCAAAGTGCTCAATCGAAAGATGAGGTGCTGTTCCTCGAGCTTACATTGAGGTTATTTGAAACAATGCAATAGGCCGAGGACAGAGAGATCAAAGTGGGAGTGAAGCGGTGAATTAATGTGACAGGCGACCGGAAGCTCAGGGTCAACCTTACGGACTGAACGGAGGTCATCCACAAAGCGGTCGCCCAATCTGCGTTTGGTCTCCCCAATGTAGAGGAGACCGCATCGGGAGCAGTGAATACAGTATACTACATTGCAGGAAGTACAAGTAAATCGCTGTTTCACCTGGAGGGGGTGTTTGAGGCCCTGGACAGTGGGAAGGGAGGAGGTAAAAGGGCATGTGTTGCATCTCCTGCGCTTGCACGGGAAGGTGCCAGGTGAAGGAGATGTGCTGTTGGGGTTGATTGATGTGTGGACCAGTGTGTTGCGGAGGGAGCGGTCCCTTCGGAATGCTGAAAGGGGAGGTGATGGGAAGATGTGTTTGGTGGTGGGTTCACGTTGGAGGTGGCAGAAATGGCGGAGGATGATCGGTTGAATGTAGAGGCTGGTGGGGTGAAAGTTGAGGACAAAGGGAACCCTATCGTGGTTCTGGGAGGGAGGTGAAGGGGTGAGAGCAGAAGTGCGGGAAGTTGAACGGGCACGGTCAAGGGCGGTGTCAACCACGGTAGAGGGGAATCCTCGGTTGAGGAAAAAGGAAGATATGTCAGAAGCACTAGTATGGAAGGTGGCATCGGCAGAACCGATGCGGTGGAGACGGAGAAACTGGAAGAATGGAATAGAGTCCTTACAGGAGGCAGGGTGGGAGGAAGTGTAGTCCAGGTAGCTGTGGGAGTCGGTGGGCTTGTAGTGGATGTTTGTTGAAAGCTGATCGCCAGAAATGGAGACAGAGAAGTCAAGGAAGGGAAGGGAAGAGTCAGAGATGGACCATGTGAAGGTGACAGAAGGGTGGAAATAGGAAGTAAAGTAAATGGACTTATCTAGTTCAGGGCGAGAGCAGGAAACGGCACCAATACAGTCACCGAAGTACCAGAAAAAGTGGTGAGGGTGGGGACCTGAGTAGGACTGGAGCAAAGAATGTTCCACATATCCCATGAACAGGCAGACATAGCTAGGGCCCAGCGGGTTCCCATAGCAACACCTTTAATTTGGAGGAAGTGAGTGAAGTCAAAGGAGAATTTCTTCAATGTGAGAACAAGTACAGCCAGGTGGAGGAAGGTGGTAGTTGATGGGGACTGGTTGGGCCTCTGTTCAAGGAAGAAACGGAGCGCCAGAAGGCCGTCCTGGTGGGGGATGGAGGTGCAGAGGGATTGGACGTCCATAGTGAAAAAGAGATTGTTGGGGCCAGGAAACTGGAAACTGCTAAAGTGACAGAGGGTGTCGGAAGAGTCCCAAATGTAGGTTGGAAGAGACTGGACAAGGGGAGAAAAAATAGAGTTGAGATAGGAAGAGATAAGTTCCATGGGGCAAGAACAGGCTGAAACGATGGGTCTACCAGCGCAGTCTGGTTTACGCATCATGGGAAGGAGGTACAAGTGGCCTGTGTGGGGTTGGGAGTCTATGAGATTAGCGGCCATGGAGGGAAGATCTCCACAGGAGATGAAGTCAGTGACACACTTGGAAACAATGGTTTGATGTTTGCTAGTGGGGTCATGGTCCAGGCGGAGGTAGGAGGAGGTGTTGGAGAGTTGCCGTTCAGCTTCCACATGGTAGAGCTCGGTTCGCTAAACAGCATTAGCATCATCCTTTTCAGCAGGTTTAATGATAATGTTAGGGTTGGATCGGAGAGAATGGAGTGAGGCAAGTTCAGAAGGAGTTAGGTAGGAGTGAGTGAGGGGAGCAGAGAAATGGAGACAGCCGATGTAACATCGGCAGTTAGCAATGAAAAGATCTAGAGAGGGTAAGTGGCCAAAGGGAGGGGTCCAAGTAGAACGAGAATTTAGAAAGCGGGAGAAAGGATCAGCCGTGGGGGGGAAGTCTCCTGGCCAGAGAAGTGGGCATGGAGAGGAAGGCGATGGAAGAAGAGCTCAGCATCGTGCCGAGCTCGAAATTCATTCTGAAGGGGGCGTAAGGGAATGAAGGTCAGGCATTTTCTGAGGACTGATCGTTCGTGGTCGGAGAGGGGAAGGTTAGAGGGGATAGTGAAAACACGCCAGGGGGTGAGTTTGGAAGAGATGGGATCAGAGGAAAGTAACGGGGAAGAAAGTTTGGCACGGGGGCTATGGTGTCCATGAGTTGATGAAGCTTGCGATCCTTGACATCAGAAAGGAAAAAAAATGTTTTTTGTTGAAGCGTCAGATGAGTCGAAGGATGAAATGGAACTGTGGACCAGACAGCATTGAAATAGAATGCATTGGTGCTGCTGAAGAGAGAATGATTTTTGCCATTAACATTTGCAACATTTTATCTGTCCTGCCTCTTACAAAAGTACAGAGTGTTCTTTCAATTCCTTCCTCCCCTCCTAAACCGCCCCCCCCCCAATGTCTCTGCACCTGCTTAATATCTATTACATTTCCAGCTTTTTCCAGTTCTGATGAAGTGTCCCAGACCTGAAACGTTAACTCTGTTTCTCTCTCCACGGATGCTGCCTGGCCTGCTGAGTATCTCTAGCATTTTCTGTTGTTATTTAAGGAGTTTAGTGTCATGCAATGCAGATAAAACTCAAGACCCGGATGAAGTTTTTTAAAAAGGGAGAAAGGGATTGACCAATTACAGGCCAGTCAGCCTTAGCTCGGTGGTGGAAACATTACTGGACGAATTCTGATGGCCAGTATAAATCGGCAGTTCGAAAGGCATGGATTAATCAAGGACAATCAGCATGGATTTGTTAATGGAAGGTCGTGTCTGACTGCATTTTTTGCAGAGGTAACGAGGAGTTTCATTATGGGTAATGCATTTAATGCAGTCCACATAGATATTAACAACGCCGTTGAAAATGTCCCACATGGCATGTGACTCAAAAAAGTAAAAGCCCATGGGATCCAAGGGCAAGTGGCAAGTTGGCGGTGGCAGTGGACTTGAGGGGAGCGAGGCAACGGCGGGGATATATAGAGTGGGAGAGGTGCAGGTAGGCCCCACAGCGGTGGCAGCGGCGGTCCTGAGTGGAGCGAGGCAGCGGCGGCGATTTAAAGAGTGGGAGTGGCGCAGGTATGCCCCACAGCGGTGGGGGCAGCGTACCTGAGTGGAGCAAGGCGGCGGCGGTGATATAAAGAGGCAAGGAGCAGGTAGGCTTACCAATCTCCGAGCTCAAAGGGACGGAGAGAGAGAAGTAAAAAGTAATCGAAGTGTGACGTCACCAGAAAGCAGGTAAGTGATTGGTTGGTGAGTATTTCTCTCTTCCTCATTTTTTCCAAAATTAAATCTTGTGGTTTCTAGTCTTTAGGGTGTCTGTAGTGTAGCAGGGACTGCTGGTAAACCAAGGCCCTTATGTATATCATTTAATTGTATTGTAATTGGTGGAATTGATTTGATTTAATTTAATTTGAATTCATTAAAGGGTACTCCATGGCAGGAGTGCTCGGCCACATGATATGCTCCTCCTGCACGATGTGGGAAATCTGGGACAGTTCCTGTGTCCCTGACGACCATGTGTGCAGGAAGTGTTTCCAGCTGCAGCTAATAACAGACCACATTGCAGCGCTGGAGCTGTGAGTGGATGCATACTGGACCATTCACGATGATGAGGAGATCTTGGATAACATGTTTAGGGATTTGGTCACACCGCATGTAAAGGCAGCACCGGCAGTAAGGGAATGGGTGATCACCAGGCAGAGTTGTAGGTGCAGGCACATAGTGCAGGGGTCCCCTGTGGCTATCACCCTCTCAAACAGATATACCGCTTCGGATATTGGTGAGGGAGATCACTTATCAGAGGAAGGCAGCAGCAGCCAACTTCCTGGCACCGTGGGTTGTTTCTGCTGCACAGGACAGGAGGAAAAAGAGTGGCAGAGCTATAGTAAAAGGGAATTATATTGTAAGGGGAATAGATAGGCGTTTTTGCGGCCGCAAACGGGACTCCAGGATGGTATGTTGCCTCCCTGGTGCAAGGGGCAAGGAGATCTCAGAACGGTTGTAGAACATTTTGGAAGTGGAGGGTGAACAGCCAGTTGTCCTGATGCATATGGGTAACAAAGATATAGGTAAAAACCCGTATGAGGTCCTAAAAGCTGAATATAGGGAGCTAGGAGGTAAATTAAAAAATATCACCTCAAAGCGAGTGATCTCAGGATTGCTCCCAGTGCCCCGTGCTCGTACGAGTAGAAATAGAAGGCCATTTCAGATGAATACGTGGCTAGAGGAATGGTGCAAGGAGTAGGGATTCAAATTCCTGGGACATTGGAGCCGGTTCTGCGGGAGGTGGGACGATTACAGACCGGACGGTTTGCACCTGGGCAGAACCAGGACCGATGCCCTAGGGGGAGTGTTTGCTGCTGCTCTGGGGGAGGATGTAAACAAAATGGCAGGGGGTAGGGACCCTGAGCAGGGAGACAGAGGAAAGGGAAACGAGGATAGAAGCAAAAGAAAAGAAGTGGAAAAATAAAGGTGGCAGTCAGAGAAATCAAGGGTATAAATCAAACATGGACACAGTAAATAATAATTCTTAAATGTGTAAGATTGTTAAAAAACAAGCCTGAAGGCCTTGCGTCTTAATGCGAGGAGCATTCGTAATAAGGTGGTTGAATTAGCTGCACAAATAGAGGTAAACGGATATGATATGATTGGGATTACGGAAACAGGGTGATGAAGGCTGGGAACTCAACATCGAGGTGTATTCAATATTCAGGAAAGATAGGCAATAAGGAAAAGTAGGTGGGGTAGCATTGCTGGTTAAAGAGGGGATTAACACAATTGAAAGGAAGGATATTAGCTCTAATGATGTGGAATCTGTATGGGTAGAACTGAGAAATACCAAGCGGCGGAAAACGTTAGTGGGAGTTTTATACAGACCTCCAAACAGTATGCGGATGTTGGGGATGGCATTAAACGGGAAAGTAGTGACGTGTGCAATAAGGGCATAGCAGTTATCATGGGTGACTTTAATCTACATATAGATTGGGCTAACCAAATTAGTAATAATACTGTGGAGTAGGAATTCCTGGAGTGTATACGAGATGGTTTCCTGGACCAATAGGTCGAGGAACCAACTAGAGATCAGACCATCTTAGACTGGGCATTATATAATGAGAAAGGATTAATTAGCAATCTAGTTGTGCGAGGCCCCTTTGGTCGGAGCGATCATAATATGATATCATTCTTCATTAAGATGGAGAGTGAAGTAGGGTCCTGAATTTAAAAAAAGGAAACTACGATGGTCTGAGGTGCGAGTTGGGTAAGATTGATTGGGCAATGTTACTCAAAGGCTTGACGGTGGATAGGCAATGGCAAACATTCAAAGATTGCATGGATGAACTACAGAATTTGTTCAACCCTGTTTGGCATAAAAATAAATCAACCGTGGCTAACAAGGGAAATTAGGGATAGCATAATATCCAGGAGAGGACATAAAAATTGACCAGAAAAAGCAACATACCTGAGGAGTGGGTGCAGTTTAGGGTTCAGCAAAGGTGGACAAAGGGATTA
The DNA here is from genome assembly GCF_052327205.1 of Somniosus microcephalus. Classification (NCBI taxonomy): domain Eukaryota; kingdom Metazoa; phylum Chordata; class Chondrichthyes; order Squaliformes; family Somniosidae; genus Somniosus; species Somniosus microcephalus. Next base: position 24,008,213 of record NW_028225183.1, read on the forward strand.
ATTAAGAGGGGGAAAATAGGGTATGAGAGTAAGCTTGCAAGCAACATAAAAACTGACTGTAAAAGCTTCTATAGATATGTGAAGAGAATAAGATTGGTGGAGTCAAGCGTAGGTCCCTTGCAGTCAGAATCAGGGGAATTTATAATGGTGAACAAAGAAATGGTAGGTCAATTAAATACATACTTTGGTTCTGCCTTCAAAAGGAGGACACAATTAACCTCCCAGAGAGGTCGGGGAACATAGCATTTAATGAGAGGGAGGAACTGAATTAAATCAGTATTTGTAGAGAAAAGGTGTTAGGGAAATTGACGGGATTGCAGGCCGAAAAATCCTACGGGCCTGATAATATACATCCTAGGGTACTTAGGGGAGTGGCACTAGAAATAGTAGATGCATTGTTGGCCATCTTCCAAAATCTATAATACTCTGGAACAGTTCCCATGGATTGGAGGATAGCTATTTTAACCCCACTATTTAGCAAAGATGTTAGAGAGAAAACGGAGAATTATAGCCTGATAAGCCTGACATCGGTAGTGTGGAAAATGCTAGAGTCCATTATAAAACATTTAATCGCAGAGCAATTGGAAAACAGTGACAGGATTGGACACAGTCAACATGGATTTACAAAAGGTAAATCCTGCTTGACTAATCTACTGGAATATTTTGAGGATGTAACTGGTAAAATAGATAAGGGAGAACCAGTGGATGTGGTGCATTTGGACTTTCAGAAGGCTTTCGATAATGTCCCGCATAAGAGATTAGCGTGTAAATTTAAAGCACATGGGATTGGGGTTAAAGTACTGTCTTTGATAGAGAACTGGTGGGCAGATACCAAGCAAAGAGTTGGAATAAACAGATCTTTTTCCGAGTGGCAGACAGTGACTAGTGGGGTTCTGCAGGGTTCGGTGCTTGGACCCCAGCTATTCACAATATAAATAAATGATCTAGACAAGGGAACTAGATGTTACATCTCCAGGCTTGCAGACGACACAAAGCTGGGTGGGCGTGTGTGCTGTGAGGAGGATGCAGAGAAACTCAAGTACGAATTGAACTGGTTGGGTGATTGGGCAGATCCATGGCAAATTCTATAAAATGTGAATAATTGCGAGGTTATCCGCTTCAGTGGCAAAAACAGGAAGACAGATTAGCAATATATTGGGAAAAGGGGAAGTGCAACGAAACCTGTGTGTCCTTGTGCACCAGTCGCTGAAGGTAAGCATCTAGGTGCAGCAGGCGGTTAAGAAGCCAAATGGTATGCTGGCCTTCGTAGCGAGTGGATTTTAGTACAGGATCAAGGAATTCTTGCTGCAGTTGCGCAGGGCCTTGGTAAGACCACACCCTGAGTATTGTGTGCAATTTTGGTCGCCTTATCTGAGGAAGGATGTTCTTGCCATGGAAAGAGTGCAGCGAAGATTCACCAGACTGATACCTGGAATGGCAGGAATGACGTATGAGGGGAGATTGGCTCGATTAGGCTTATATTCGCCAGAGTTTAGAAGAATGAGAGGGGAGCTCATTGAAACTTATAAAATTCTAACAGGACTAGACAGACTAGATGTAGATAGGATGTTCCCGGTGGCGGGGGAGCCCTGAACCAGGGGTCACAGTCTAAGGATAAGGGGTAAGCCATTTAGGACTGAGATGAGGAGGAATTTCTTCACCCAGAGAGTGGTGAACCTGTGGAATTCTCTTCCACACAAGGCAGTTGCGGCCAATTCATTAAATTTATTCAAGAGGAGTTGGATATATTTCTTGAGGCTAAAGTGATCAAGGGGTATGGGGAAAAGGCAGGGACAGGGTACTGAATTTGGATCATCAGCCATGATCTCATTAAATGGCAGAGCAGGCTCGAGGGGCCGAATGGCCTAATCCTGCTCCTGCCTTCTATGTTTCTTTGTTTCCATGTAACTGCGTTGCAAGAAGCCCAGCTGGGAGTATTCTAGAATCAATGAATCCTAGAAAGTTACAACATGGAAGGAGGCCATTTCGGCCCATTATGTCTGCGCTGGCCAACAACGAGCTCTCCAGTCTAATCCCACCTCCCAGCTCTTGCTCCGTAGCCGTGCAGGTTAGAGCACCCCAAGTGCACATCCAGGTACATTTTAAATGTGCCAGGGTTCATACCTCTGCCACACTTTCATTTAGTGACTTCCAGACCCCCACAAACCTCTGTGTTAAGAGATTTCCCCTCAAATCCCCTCTAAACCGTCCCCCAATTACTTTAAATCTGTGCCCTCTGGTTTTCGACCTCTCTGCTAATGGAACTAGGTCCTTTCTATCTACTTTATCTATGCCCCTCATAATTTTATAGACCATAATAAAGTCTTCCCTCATCCTCCTCTGCTCCAAAAAAAATAGAGCCAGCCTATCCAGTCTTTCCTCATAGCTAAGATTTTCTACACCCGGCAACTTCCTTGTAAATCTCGTCTGTACCGTCTCTAGTGCAATCACATCTTTCCTGTAATGTGTTGACCAGAACTGCACGCAGTAGTCTAGCTGAGGCCTATCAATTATTTTATACAGTTGAAGCATAACCCCCCTGCTCTTGTATTCTTTGCCAAGGCTAATAAAGGCACGCTTTCTGTATGCCTTCTTAAAAACCTTATCGACTTGGCCTGCAACCTTCATGGATCTGTGGACATGTAATCTAAGGTCCCTTTGTTCATCTACACTACTCAGTGTCCTACCATTCGCTATTAATCTAGTAATGGGGAATCAACCAGAGCAGATAAGTGAAGGAAAATTAGGGAAACATCTGGGCAATAGCGACCATAATGTAATACGCTTTTAGATGATAATTGAGAAGGACATACGTATGACGAAAACCAGGTTCATTGATTGCAGAATAGCAGAACTTGACGAGCAGAGAATAGAACTTGGGAAAATGAAATGGGCAACAATATTGGCAATTAACGAAGTAGACAGACAATGGGAAACATTTAAAACAGTGTTCAACGGGGAGTAGGAACTATATATTCTGTGAAACGGAAAGAAAAAGCCAAACACTAATGAGACACCCTGGATGAAACAAGCCATAAGGGAACTATTGAGAATAAGGAAAGAAGCATTCATTAAGTTCATAGACAGCAGGGGAGTGCATGATAAGGGTGAATATGAAGAGATTAGGAGAGAATTTACAAAAAAATAGAAAAGCAAAGAGGAACTATGAACTTAAATTATCAAGAAGCATTCATTAAGTTGATAGACAGCAGGGGAGTGCACGATAAGGGTGAATATGAAGAGATTAGGAGAGAATTTACAAAAAATCGATAAGCAAAGAGAAACTATGAACTTAAATTATCAAGAATATAAACCAAAATAGTAAAATATTTTGCAGGCAGATCAATAAAAAAGGAAGGCTCGGATGGGAATAGGGCTATAAAGCGATAGACAGGATGATGCCACAGGTAATGATAGAGAGATGGCAGAAACACTAAATAGTTATTTTGCTTCAGTATTTACCAAGGAGATAGAACATTACATTTGATGATGAGATTAGTAATGAGGTAAGTGCATTTAAAATAAAAGAGGGGATATATAATAAATAAACTAATCAAATTCAAAGAGGATAAAATCCCTGATCTGGATGGATAATTGTTTAAAATAGTTATTTCATGTAATTTAGTTTATTTAAAAATGTGACTTTTTAAAAATGTATTTTAAGCTTTAGTGCTGTTTTGGGGCCGTATTAATCATAACTTTTGACAGGTCTTCCTGTCAATCTTATGAATGGAGCAGTCCCTGCTCCCATTGGATCCCCGTGGCCCACGTGATCCCAGGGGATGCTTCAAACTAACTGCGCCCCTGGGATATGCAAGCACTGCGCGCCGGCAGCTGGAGTAGGTCCAGGATCAGAATTCCACGGGGGCCCACATCTCAACGGCCGACGCGCTAGGTAAGTGCAGGTCGGGGGCTTACACCCGCGGGAAACCCCCGACCCGAATTACTGGGCCAATGGATATTCTAACCAGGAGCAGGAATCCGAATGGGATTTCCCCCTCCCTAACACAGGGGCACAGAAGCGAATTGCACCGCTCCAAATGCTGACTGCTCCCGGGACACGACGGCTACCTGAGAGGTTCTGGTCCTTTGTGTCCCTGGCACCTCTGGCAATGCATTTGCCTGCTGGGCGAAAGGTAAATCTATCGGTTAATCTCTCCTTGATCAAACATCTGATACTTTGCTGTTGTATATATCCCCATTTGATTTCTTGATTCCACAATACATTCCCGCTTATTCTTACAATGAACCCTGTATTCAGCTCCACTGGTAATAGATTTAGATTATGTTATTGAATGGAGCTAGTGATTTGCAGATTTCACCCCGAATTCCATCAAACTGCTGCTTTTGCTCCGAGAATGATGAATAATTTCCCTGTATATTTCCCTTCCTCACAGTGAACTTAATGAATATTGTGATCCTGTCTCGGGGAAAGTGCGGTCTCTCCAAATGTGTCACTCGCTACCTGGTGGCCATGGCAACGGCGGATCTACTGGTCGTTATCCTCGATCTGATATTGCGGCACATTCCGATTGTTTATTGGGTACAATTTAGTTTCTTGCGGTCCATCCCCGTGTGTAATATTCACGCCGTCATGCTTTATGCAGCGACAGACTCTTCTGCCTGGTTCACCGTCACTTTCACCTTGGATCGATTTGTGGCCATTTGTTGCCAGAAGCTGAAAACTAAATATTGCAGCGAGAAAACAGCGGTTGTGGTTCTGGGAACAGTGACTGTGCTGAGCTGTTTAAAGAACATCACCTGATATTTTATGTTCACCGCTTATTATTGGCTTATGAACGTCCCCTGGTTCTGTGATGTAAAATTTGATGTTCAGGTGTCACTATTCTGGACATCAATCGAGCTCCTTCATTATATTCTCACCCCGTTTGTCCCATTTGTTGTGATTCTGTTGCTCAATGCTGTCACCGTCAGACACATTTTAGTGGCCAGCAGAGCCCGCAGGAGACTCCGGGGTCCCAGCAGTGGAAAGAGTCCCAGAGACCCAGAGATGGAGAGCCGCAGGAAATCCATCATTTTACTGCTTGTTATCTCGGGCAATTTCATCCTGTTATGGGCAGTGTTTATGGTGTATTCTATATGGAACCGGATGCTGTATTTCGGGGATGTGTATGCAATTCCACCTTCTTATTTACGGGAAATGGGATTCATGCTGCAGCTGCTGAGTTGTTGCACAAACACGGGGATTTATGGCGTGACCCAGACTAAGTTCAGAGAGCAGATGAAGAAAATGGTGAAATATCCCTTTACACTGATTGTAAAATTCATTAAAGAATGAGATGAATCATAGAATCATAACTGCACAGAGGGAGGCCATTTGGCTCATCGATTCCATGCCGGCTCTCTGTGGAGCAATCCAGTCAGTCCCATTCCCCCGCTCTATTCCCGTAACCATGCAAGTTTATTTCCCTCAAGTGACTATGCAGTCTCCCCTTGAAAACATTGGGTGTCTCCGCTTCCAACACATACGTCGGCAGCGAGTTCTAGCTCCTCACCACTCGCTGTGCAATAACACTTTCCCTCACGTCACCCCGTATCTCTTGTCCAATACCTTAAATCTGTGTTCCCTAGTCCTTGTACCATCAACTGGTGGGAACAGCCTTTCCCCACCCAGCCTATCCAAACCCGTCATATTCTTGTGCACCTCTATCAAATCACCCTCAGCATCCTTTGCTGTAATGAAAACAAATCCAGCTTCTCCAACCTGACCTTATAGCTAAGATCCCCGATCCCAGGAACCATTCTGGTAAATTTCCTATGCACCTACTCATGGGCCTTCACATCCTTCCCAAAGTGAAGTGACCAGAATTGGACGCAATACCCCTGTTGTGGCCTAACCAGCGCTTTATAAAGGTGCAGCATAACTTCTCTACTTTTTTCTCAATACCTCTATTTATGAAGCACAAGCTCCCAAATGCTTTGCTAACCATTCACTCAATATGTCCAAACACCTTCAGGGAGCTGTGCACATTAACTCTCAGGTCCATCTCTCCCTGCACACACTTCAATACTGTGCCATTAAGTGTTTATTGCCTCTCCTTGTTCCTTCTGCTAAAATGCATCACCTCACACTTCTCTGTATTAAATTCCATCTGTCTCTTGTCTGCCCATTCTGCTTGACTTTCTATGCCATGTTGCAGTTGATTGCTATCATCCTCGCTTTGATGTCATCAGCAAATTTAGGAATTCTACTCTGTATTCCAATATCTAGGTCATTTATGTATATCAAAAGGCAGTGGCCTCAGCAATGACCCTTGGGGAAAACCAATGTCTACCATCCTCAGTCTCAAAAAAAGCCATTTACCACAATTCGCTGATTTCTGTCCTTAAGATAAATCCTTACAAAGCTGTCACTGACCCATTCAACCATGAACCTCAATTTTGTTAACCAGCATTCACATCCAAGCCGCCCACGGGGCATGAGATCGGCGAAATCACACGCGCACTCACACACTGTTTACGCTGGGCTCACTTGGCCTGACATTGTGGTGAACCGCTCTCCCTGGGCCACACGTGGGGTCGGTGATCGGGGACATTCACACGCTCATACTCACACTGTCTAAACTGGGCTCCCTGGGCCTGATATTGTGGTGAGCCGCTCTCCCCAGGCCACGGGACCAGTGATCGGGACATAAACACATTCACCCACACACTGTCTACACTGGGCTCCCTGGGCCTGATATTGTGGTGAGCCGCTCTCCCATGGGCCGCCCGCAGGGCCGGTGATCGGGGACATTAACACACTGACTCACACACTGTCTACACTGGCCTCCCTGGGTCTGACACTGGGGTGTGCCACTCTCCCTCAGGCCGTGGGGCCGGTGATCGGGGACATTTACACACCCAATTACACACTCTCTACACTGGGCGACCTGAGCCTTATATTGTGGTGAGCCTCTCTGCCCCAGGCCGCCCGCCGGGCCGGTGTTCGGGGACATTCACGTGCTCGCTCACAAACTGTCTACACTGGGATCCCTTTGAGGGACGCGGCCATCTGTCAGGCCCTTCTGGAAAGGAACCAGTGTCCTAAACAAAAATGGCCGCCCCTAACGAGCCACCGGAAGCAGCACAACTCCCGTGCGCATTAAGTTGGTGGCCGCCCTGCCTAGACAAAGATGATGGCGCTGCTCACTGAACAAAGCAGCGGGACCCGCCATCCACCCCGCTGCAAGATGGTGGCACCGGCGCACCGCTGCAAGATGGCGGCACCGGCACACCGCAAAATGATGACTGCTCTGGGACCCCGCAGAAAGATGGCTGCCCCTGGACCCCGCATGAAATGGTGGCTCGATGGCCCTGCACAAGAATGTCGAATTTCACTCCGGGCCTTTTTCTGGCGGCGACAGCCGAGCAGCAGTAGGGCAGCATCAAATGGAGGCCGGATACGGTGATGGTACTGCGAGGGGTTGCAGCCCGGCCTGGCCCGAGCGACAGGAGCCCGAGCAGCCTGGAGGATGCCTGGCATCATTTCAAAAGTTTACAAATCTTTATAACCCTTTATAAATCATGATGACGATTAATAAATCATTAAGAGGCATTTTTAAACAATTATGAAAATTAATAAGTATTTTTAAGAATTCATTCTTGGGATGTGAGTGAGGCTGACAAGGCCAGTATTTATTGCCCAGCATAATTGCCCTTGAGATGGTGGTGGTGAGCCACCTGAGACTAACGAGTGTCTTGCTGGGCCTTTTCAGAGGGCAGTGAAGAAGCAACCACATTGTCGAGAGTTATATTTCGGCCAGACCGGGTAAGGACGGCAGATTTCATTCTCTAAAGCACATCAGTGAACGAGATGGGCTTTTACGACATTCCGGTACTTTCATGGTCACGATTACTGATATTAGCTCTTTGTTCGAGGTTTGTTGAATTAATTGAATTTAAATTCTCCAGCTGGTGGGATTTATGAACTTTGGATCATTCATCCGTTGTACTAGTCCAGCAATATAACCACTGTGCTACATAACCATTCAAATATATCACTGTTCCTTCATCGACACTGTCTCAAACGCCTGAAATTCCTTCTGAAAGTGTATTGTGGGAGCATCTTCACAACATGGACCACAGCAGCTCAAGATGAAAGCCCACCATTGTCTCATGGGTAAATAGGGATGTGCAGGTAATACCGGCCTTGACAGCCTCACCCATATCCTGAGAACAAATAGATAGAAATAATAAAATAGGAATAACATTAATGATTCTGTAATTCATGGATTTAATCCAGGATCAGAGTGGGGCATCAAACTCCGTAAACAAATTGTCAACACAACTTGGTCCACTAATTCTATGGTTCTATGATTGATACCACTCACACTTTCCCAATTTGCCTATCCTTACAAAATATGGTTGATAATCTATCACATATTACCAAAATTGAAGCCAATGGGATAACAGTGGCAATGACAACAGTGACTGATGTGGGGAGTAACAGACCAGAGTGAGGCATATATCTGAGTGTAACAGTGAGGGTTGTGGAGTATATTAAAGTGTTACAGTGAGGGCTGTGGGGTATATCAGAGTGTTACACTGAGGGGTGTGCGGTATAGCAAAGTGTTACAGTGAGGATTGTGGTTTGTATCAGAGTCTTACAGTGAGGGGTGTGGAGTATATTAGTGTGTTACCGTGAAGGTTGTGGGTTATATCAGAGTGTTACAGTGAGGGGTGTGGAGTATATCAGAGTATTACAGTGAGGGTTGTGGGGTATACCAGAGTGTTACAGTTAGGGGTGTGGATCATATCAGAGTGTTACAGTTGAGGGGTGTGAGGTATAGCAGACTGTAACAGTGAGGGTTGTGGGGTATATCTGAGTGTTACATTGAGGGCTGTGGGGTATATCAGAATGTTAAGTGATGTGTGTGGTGTATATCGTTGTGTTGCAGTGAGAGGTTTGGTATATGCAAGGGAGCATTATAGTGAGGGGTATAGCAGAGTGTTACAGCGAGGCATGTGGAATATATCAAAGTGTTGCCGTGAAGGGTGTGGGGTATATCGGTGTGTTACAGTGAGGGAAGTGTGGTGTATAGCAGAGTGCTATAGAGAGGGGAGTGGGTTTACATCAGAGTGTTAAATGCAGGGGTGTGTGGTATATCATACTGTTATTGTGACGAGTGTGGGTTAGATAAGAGTGCTATAGAGAGGGGTGTGAGCTATATCAGGGTGTTACAGTTATGGACGTCGGGTATATCAGAGTGTTACAGTGAGGGTTGTGGGCTATAGCAATGCGTTACATTGAGGGGTGTGGGGTATATCAGAGTGTTGCAGTGAGGGGTGTGGGCAATACCAGAGTGTTACACTGAGGGATCTGAGTTTTATCAGAGTGTTAGTGTGAGGGGTGTGGGGTATATCAGAGTGATACAGTGAGAGATGTGCTGCATATCAGCGTGTTACAGTGAGGTGTGTGGGCAGTAAGAGAGTGTTACAAGGGTGTGGGTTATATCAGTGCGTTGCAGTGAGATATGTGGGTTTTATCACAGTGCTACAGAGAGTGGCGTGGGGTATATCATTGTGTTAAGGGGATATGGGATAACTCAGAATGTTACAGTGAGGGATGTGGGCTGCAAGAGTGTGTTGCAAGGTTATGGGGTATATCAGCGTGCTACAGTGCAGTGTGTGGATTATATCAGAGTGTTAAACTGAGGAGTGTGGGGTTATCAGAGTGTTAGCGTGAGAGATGTGGTGTATATCAGTGTTACATTGAAAGCTGAGGGTTTATCAGAGAGTTACAGTGAGGGTTGTCGTTATATCAGTGATACAGTGATGAGTGCAGGGTATATTAGCGTGTTACAGTCAGATGTGTGTGGTATATCAGTGTGTTACGAGGTTGTGGTCTATCAGAGTGTTACAGTGTGGGGTGTGTTGTATATCAGAGAGTTACATGTGTGTGGCGTATAGCAGAGTCTTACAGTAAAAATGTTGTGTATATCATCGTGTATCAGAGTGTTACACAGAGTTGTGATCTTTTAAATCGGTGTGTTAGAGTGAGGGGCTTGGGCTATATCAAAATGTTGCAGAGAGGGCTGTGGGGAACCTATGATTTTCACAGGGGTGTGTGGTACGTCAGAGTGCTACAATGAGGGTATTGGCGTATCGCAGATTGTTACATTGATGGGTTTGGGTTATATCAGATAGCGTTACAGTGAGGGATGTGGGGTATATCAGAGTATTACATTGAGGCGTGTGGGGTACATCAGAGTACTACAGTGAGATATATTGTTTATATCATGGTATATCAGAGTGTTGCACTGAGCTGTGATGTCTAAAATCAGAGTGTTACAGCGAGGGGTTCGGGCTATATCAGTGTGCTAAAGTAAGGGTTGTGGGGTATATTAGAGTGTTTCATTGAGGGGTGTGGGATATATTAGAGTCTTACAGTGAGGTTCATCAGTGCGTTACGGGGGTGTGGTATATCAGAGTGTTCCGGGGGTGTATGGCATATTAGAGTGCTGCAGTGAGGCTTTTGGCATAGTTCATATTGCTACTTTGATTGCTGTGGGTTATATCAGAGTTTTACAGTGAGGGATGTGGTGTATATCAACGTGTTACAGTGAGGGCCGTGGGGTATATCAGAGTGTTACAGTGAGGTGATTGGTGTATATCGTTGTATTGCAGTGAGAGGTTTGGGATATTCAAGGGAGGATTATAGTGAGGGGTATATCAGAGTGTTACAACGAGGGGTGTGGAATATATGAGAGTGTTACCGTGCGATTTGTGGTGTATATCAGTGTGTTACAGAGAGGGATGTGTAGGGTATACCTGAGTGCTATAGAGAGGGGACTGGGTTTACACTGGAGTGTTAAAGTGAGTGGTGTAGGATATATAGTACTGTTACATTGACGGGTGTAGATTATATCAGAGGGCTACAGATAGAGGTGTGCGCTATATCAGAATGTTCCATTTATGGATGTGGGGCATATCAGAGTTTTACAGTTATGGATGTGGGGTATATCAGGGTTTTTCGGTGAAGGGTTTGGATTATATCAGTTTGTAGAGTGAGTGGTGTTAGGGATACTAGAGTGTTTGTCTGAGGGGTGTGTGGTATATCAGAGTATTACAATGAGGGGTATAGGGTATCCCAGAGCGTTACACTGAGGGGTGTGAGCGATATCAGAGTGTTAGTGTGAGGGGTGTGGGGTATATCAGAGCATTGCAGTGAGATATGTGGGTTATGTATCAGTGTTAGAGTGAGTGGTGTGGTGTATATCAGAATCTTACAGTGAGATGTGTGCGGCATATCAGAGTGTTACGAGGGTATGTGGTATATGAGAGTGTTACAGTGAGGGGTGTGGGGTATATGAGAGTGTTACAGTGAGCGCTGTGGGCAGAAAGAGTGTGTTACAAGGGTGTGGGATATATCAGCGTGCTACAGTGAGGTGTGTCGGTTATATCAGACTGTTACACTGAGGGGTGTGGATTTATCAGAGTGCTAGTGTGAGGAGAGCCAGTAGATGTGGTGTACCTGGACTTCCAAAAGGCCTTCGATAAGGTCCCACATAAAAGATTAGCATGGAAAATTGAGGCTCATGGGATAAAGGGGAAAGTTTTGGCGTGGATAGGGAACTGGCTGTCAGATAGAAAACAGAGAGTTGGAATAAACGGCTCATTTTCTGAATGGCAGGCAGTAACAAGTGGGGTACCACAGGGATCTGTCCTGGGCCCCCAGCTGTTCACAATTTACATTAATGACCTGGATCAGGGAGTCGGATGCAGCATTTCCAAATTTGCAGACGACACTAAACTAGGAGGGGGGGTGGGCTCAGAGGAAGAGACCAGGAAGCTCCAGAGCGATTTGGACAGACTGGGCGATTGGGCGGATAAATGGCAGATGCACTATAATGTGGACAAGTGCGAAGTTATCCACCTTGGGTGCAGGAACGGGAGGGCAAATTATTATTTAAATGGCAATAGATTGGGAGAGGGGGAAGTACAGAGAGACCTGGGTGTTCTTGTACACCAGTCACTGAAGGCGAGCATGCAGGTGCAACAGGCGGTCAAGAAGGCAAACGGTATGCTGGCCTTCATAGCAAAAGGGTTAGAATACAGGAACAGAGATACCTTGCTGCAGCTGTACAGGGCACTGGTGAGACCACACCTCGAGTACTGTGTACAGTTTTGGTCGCCTCATCTGAGGAAGGATGTTCTTGCCATGGAGGGGGTGCAGCGGCGATTCACCAGGCTGATACCAGGAATGGCGGGAATGACCTATGAGGAGAGACTATGTAGTTTAGGGATGTACACACTGGAGTTTAGAAGATTGAGAGGGGACCTCATAGAAGTGTATAAAATTCTGACAGGTCTAGACAGACTGGATGCAGAAGGAATGTTTCCCTTGGCGGGTGAGAACAGAACTAGAGGACATCATTTAAGGATAAGGGCTAAACCATTTAGGACAGAGATGAGGGGGAATTTCTTCACTCAGAGAGTGGTGAACCTGTGGAACTCATTGCCACAGAGGGCAGTGTACGCCAGCTCATTAAATATATTTAAGAGGGAATTAGATATATTTCTACGGGCAAAAGGGGTTAAGGGTTACGGAGAGAAGGCGGGGACGGGATACTGAATTAAAGGATCAGCCATGATCTCATCGAATGGCGGAGCAGGCACGAAGGGCCGAATGGCCTACTCCTGCTCCTATCTTCTATGTATCTATGTATCTATGTAGGAGTGTAGGGTTATCAGAGTGATACAGTGAGAGATGTGGGTTATATCAGAGTGTTACAGTGATGGCAAGGGTTATATCAGAGAGTTACAGTGAGGGGTGTGGGCTATATCAGAGTGTTACAGTGAGGAGGTGAGGAGTGTGGGGTATATCAGAGAGTTACAGTGAGGAGTGTGGGGTATATCAGAGCTTTACAGTGAGGTGTGTGGGGTATATCAGTGTTACAGTAAAGGCTGTGGGTTATATCAGAGTGCTACAGTGAGGGGTTTGGGCTATATCAGGGTGCTCCAGTGAGGAGTGTGGGTATATCAGAGTGTTACAGTGAGGAGTGTGGGGTATATCAGAGTTTTACAGTGAGGAGTGTGGGGTATATCAGTGTTACAGTGAAGGCTGTGGGTTATATCAGAGTGTTACAGTGAGGGGTTTGGGCTATTTCAGAGTGTTATAATCAGAGGTGTGCGGTATATCAATGTGTTACGTGGTTGTGGGCTATTTCAGTATGTTACAGTGTGGGGTGTGGTGTAAATTGGAGAGTTACGTGTATGCGGCGTATATTAGAGTATTACAGTGAGATATGTTGGTTATATCATTATGTATCAGAGTGTTACAATGAGGTGTGATGTATTAAATCAGAGTTTTAAAGTGAGGCGTTTGGGCTATATTAAAGTGTTACACTGGGAGCTGTGGGGGATATTGAAATGTTTCATTGAGAGGGCGAGATATATTAGAGTGTTACAATCAGGTGAGTGGGGTGTATCAGAGTTTAATGGTGGTTTGTGTATATCAGTGTGTTACGTGTACGTGGTATATCAGAGTGTTACTGGTGTGTGTGATGTATCAGAATGTTACGGGTGGTGTGATATATCAGAGTGCTACAGTGAGGGTATTGGCATATCTCAGATTGCTAATTTGATGGGGATGGGCTATATCAGATAGCTTTACAGTGAGTGCTGTGGGGTATATCAGAGGGTTACAGTGAGGGCTGTGGTGTATATCAGATTATTACAGTGAGGGGTGTGGAATATATCAGAGAGTTACAGTGAGTGGTGTGGGTTATATCAGATATTGTTACAGTGAGGAATGTGGAGTATAGCAGAGTGTTACAGTGAGGGCTGTGGGGTATTTCAGAGTGTTATTGTGAGGCGCGTGGGGTATAACAGAGTGCTTCAGTGAGGGGTGTGGGTTATACCAGAGTGTTACTGTGAGGGCTGTGGCGTATATCAGAGTGTTATAATGAGGGGTGTGAGCTATATCAGAGTGTTATAGTGACGGGTGTGGGCTACATCAGAGTGTTACTCTGAGGGGTGTGGGTTATATCAGAGTGTTACACAGAGGTGTGATGTTTTAAATCAGAGTGTTGGAGTGAGGGGTGTGGACTCTATCAGACTGTTACAGTGATGGCTGTGGGGTATATCTTTACAGTGAGAGGTGTGGGCTATATCAGAGTGTTACAGTGAGGGGTGTGGGTTATACCAGTGTGTTACACTGAGGTGTGATATTTTAAATCAGTGTTTTAGTGTGAGGGCTGTGGGGTATATCAGCGTGTTACATTGAGAGATGTGGGCTATATCTGAGTTACAGTGAGGGGTGTGCGGTATATTGAGGTGTTACAGTGAGGCGTGTGGGTATTTCAGGGTGTTACAGTGAGGGGTATGGGGTATATCAGAGTGTTACAGAGAGGGGGTTGAGCTATATCAGGGTGTTACAGTGAGGAGCGTGGGGTATATCAGAGTGTTACAGTGAGGAGTGTGGGGTATAGCAGAGTTTTACAGTGAGGAGTGTGGGGTGTATCAGTGTTACAGTGAAGGCTGTGGGTTATATCAGAGTGTTACAGTGAGGGGTTTGGGCAATATCAGAGTGTTATAGTCAGAGGTGTGCGGTATATCAATGTGTTACGGGGTTGTGGGCTATTTCAGTATGTTACAGTGTGGGGTGTGGTGTATATCGGAGAGTTACATGTATGCGGTGTATATTAGAGTATTACAGTGAGATATGTTGGTTATATCATTATGTATCAGAGTGTTACAATGAGGTGTGATGTTTTAAATCAGAGTTTTAAAGTGAGGCGTTTGGGCTATATTAAAGTGTTACACTGAGAGCTGTGGGGGATATTGAAATGTTTCATTGAGAGGGTGAGATATATTAGAGTGTTACAATGAGGTGAGTGGGGTGTATCAGAGTTTATGGTGGTTTGTGTATATCAGTGTGTTACGTGTACGTGGTATATCGGAGTGTTACTGGTGTGTGTGATGTATCAGAATGTTACGGGTGGTGTGATATATCAGAGTGCTACAGTGAGGGTATTGGCATATCTCAGATTGCTAATTTGATGGGGATGGGCTATATCAGATAGCTTTACAGTGAGTGCTGTGGGGTATATCAGAGGGTTACAGTGAGGGCTGTGGTGTATATCAGATTATCACAGTGAGGGGTGTGGAATATATCAGAGAGTTACAGTGAGTGGTGTGGGTTATATCAGATATTGTTACAGTGAGGAATGTGGAGTATAGCAGAGCGTTACAGTGAGGGCTGTGGGGTATTTCAGAGTGTTACAGTGAGGCGCGTGGGGCATAACAGAGTGCTACAGTATTTTACTGTGCTCATAGAGATGATGAGTACTCAAAGAAACAAAGTAAAGAGGTAGAAAAGCTAAGAGCACAAAACAATGAGTCAAAAGAAAATCATAGGCAGGAGATAGTGGACTTAAGGAAGCAGCAAGAGCTGGAGCTGGAAGACCAATAGAGAAATCAGGTTCAGGAAGTGGGAGATTTGAAAAAGCGAATTACTGACTTAGAGAGCCAGACCTCTCAAGCTGCAATCGTTCTGCAACAGAAGAGCGTGTGTGCAGTCCAGGCAGTCAGCTCCATGCGTGAACTCGAAGAAACCAGACAGGCGTTACAATCTTGTGAGATAGAGAGGGAGAATCTTACACATGATCTACAAGATGCCAGAGGCACCTTGAGGGAAGCTCACCAGCGCCCTTATAGAGAGATGGATCACACTCAGTGTAGGTTAAAAATATACGAACTAGAGGTAAAGCTGGGAAAACGGGAGGCTGTTGTGGCTGCTGTTACTGCCAGGTCGTATGCTTCAGCTGTGGGAGCAACAGGAGGAGGAGAAATGATAGACCGGGATGCACTCGAATGCAAGACATATCAGCACGGCCGACACGATGGTTGGGGAGACCCCGGGTTTTACTCCATCCATGAGGAGAGGCAGTCGGTCCCTGGGAGTGTCATAGTTAGAACCCAGGCCTATAGTGACAAGGGGGTGGAAACTGACTCCGAGAAGCGCTCCGTTCCCCTCAATGCTGTCGAAGTAAAATCTTGTGTTCATCAGTTAGGCCCCATAACACGATCCGAGTGCCCCATCGACGTTAAAGTTCGATGGACTGCTTGGAGGCGGGGACACAGCGAATTAGAAGACGCCGATTTGAAACGCGTCCTCCTCGCTTCCACCAACCACAAGATACGGCAAAATCTTCCGTTCCTGGTTTTTAATATTGGCACTACCTCGACAGTAGTCATGGATCCATTCAGGAACAGTTAGGCATTAACAGCAAGGCTATGACTAAGCAATTTTATCAAACAACACAGAGATCAGTAGAATCACCCACTGTATCGAGTGATTGGCTCTACACGGTTTATGGGGAACCCAAAAGGTTGCTCCTGACTCCGATGAAGAAGGGAAGTACCAGGTAGCCTTCAAGAAACAATTCTTGAATGGCTTACAATGCTCATTGAGGCACGCGCTAGCACACACGCTCTCACCTGTGACTGAGTGGCCTGAACTACTCCAGAGCCCCAATCGGGCATGGACTTTTGCAAGGGAGGATGTAAAAAAAAACCTGTTAGTGTAGTTTAAAAAACTCAATGTGGAAGATAAACCTGTTAGTGTGGTAGAAGAGCCAGTTATGCCCACTGCACCCCCCCTACCCACGTTGAAGAAGGAAATTGTTACAATTGTGGGAGACCTGGGCACTATTCTAAATTTTTTAAGAAACCCCGAAATCAGGGCCAAAGGTACCCTCTCTTTCAAGGAACTCTACCCCCACCACCACCAATAACATCCGCTGATCCCCTGGAGACCAAGGTAGATCAATTGCCCGGAGAAATGAGTAAAGCAACAGCCATTCTGAACACCCAACTAGTTACAAGAGCTAATCGGGTGGCGGCCATCTCGGATCCGGCTAGAGACCAGCCACAGTGATCCCAGGCATTCGCCCAATGAAGGGCACCGCCCCCCTCTTTGTCTGAAGTGGGGTTCCGATGTGATGCTTAACTGGAGACCAGAAATGTTGGTTGTTCTACGGGGGGCCGACAACAAATGATGCTTATTGACACCGATTCTTCCGTTACCATCATGCATTCCCCACACCCTGAACGCCATGCTGCGGCGGGCAAGGGCTGCTTGACGTTACAAGGCTTTGATGGGAGGTCAACCTCTGCTTTTAAGGGAGAAATGATAACTATTTGTAAAAAACGAGATTGATTTGAATGTTGATGATTCTGCCTTGATGACACCTCCTGATGGAAGGGGCATATTGGGAAGTAATGTTTTGGAAACTTAGGGGGCAATTATTGATTGCAACCAGAGGTGTATTTGGATCGGGACAGGAGGTAGTGAATTGGTCGAAATATCGGATGCCCACTCCGTATTTGCGATTAAGTGGACTTGCTTGCACGAGGCACTAGGTCACACAGATGAGCGAGTCAAAGTATTAATTCAAAAGCACTCACCCACATTCTCCACCAGTAAGCATGACTGCGGCCGAATGGAGTGTGAGGAGACGATTAATGGCCCGCCCCACTCCTTTGTTAAACAATAACCAATTCCCAAAGAAAGTCATCCCTATATTATAGACATCATTGACTCCCTCTTATCACAGGGCATTCTGAGAACAGGCACTTTCACGACTTATCCAGCAGCTTGGCCAGTTCGGAACCCAGATGATAGCTGGCGGCTCACTATTGATTACCAAAGTCTTAACAAGGTTAAGCCCAAGAGCACCCCTATCGTTAAGGATGCGCCGACCTTATTATCAGAACTCCCAAAACACTCTAAATATTACTCCACCCTAGACATTGCGAATGGCTTTTGGAGTATTCCTGTCAGAACAGAGGATCAATATAAATGTGCTTTCATCTTGGAGGACCAGAGTTACACGTGGACGTGCCTACACCTAGGCTTGCACAACGCCCCGACCATTTTCCATACCAGAATGGTACGGATCCTGAAAGCTTTTTCTAAGCCGCAGTGTCTGCTTCAGTATGTCGACGGCTTGCTACTGGTTACTAGTACAATCGAGGAATACTTTGAACTGTTCGATGAATTTTAACACCGTTAAGCAGTGCAGGCTTGAAAATTAACGCTCGAAAAGCTCAGCTTGTTCAGGAACAGGTCACCTATTTGGGAGTGACAATCTCACCACAGGGTCTAAGTACTGACGAGCACAAGATCGAGGTCATTCAACGACTCCCGCTTCCTGTATCCAGGACAGCGCTCCAATCGATTTTGGGACTAGTGGGATACCAGCGTAGTTTTATTCCTGGATTTGTAGAACTTGCAAAGCCCCTCTATGAACTGCTAAAAGGAAAATAGGATCAAATTTCCACCTTGTCGGTGTCAGATCACACCTCTGCAGTTAAGAAAGTAAAACAAGGTGTTATGCAGGCTACCTGGTTGATATCAGCCTACCCGAAATAGCCTTTCCATTTCGAGTTCGCATCCTTCGACCATAGTCTGACTGCGGTGATAAGTCAAGAATGACTGGACAGGTTACAACCGCTCTGTATGCCTCACGGCTTTTTCACAGGGCGAACGGACTTAGCCAGCGTGTGAGCGCCACCTACTGGCGACGCTCTCGTCCAGTCAACACTATACCGACAATATGGGCTTACAGAGGACCATCTTGCATTCCCCTCACACCCCACTGAACCTCCTTATCAAACCAGGCAATTGTTTGATCTCATCCCAACGCATCAGCAAATGGACTTCAGAACTATTACAAGGCGATATTGATATAACATCCAAATTGACTACTCTTTTACCACTGATGCTTGCGTACGAGGGACAGCCTCACAAGTGTCCACTGCCTTTAATAGACCTTGAGTACGATCCTGTTTTGCAATCACCAATAGAAGGAGCCTCTGAAGTATACGTGGATGGCTCCTCCTACCACATAGAGCTCACCTCATACCGGATGTGCTGTGGTCCTACCTGAGAAGACTCTCAAGTTTAAAAGTAACAAACACTGAAGCCAATATGAAGAGATTTTGGTCCTTCTCATCGCCGATCAAGAAAGTTCTGGCTACCCGACAAACATTTGGTCTGACATTGCCTATGCCATCAATGCAATGCTGTCCCTTCCCCTCTACCAAAAGAATTCCTACTTCTCGTCAGATGGTAAACCCCTAACCCATGGGCCATGATTAACTCTCATATTGCAGGCCCTAAAGTCACGACAAATGCCTTGTCACATTGGTAAGCTTAATGCCCACAAGAGAGTCGAGTCCACTCGCACCCTGGGAAGTAATGCGGCAGATGTAGCTGCTAATGAAGCAACCCTGACCGGTGATCCCCTCCCTCTAAACTCGAGGAGGTCATCGCAGTTGCTGCATTTAGCAAAGCTCTCGATTTGGCTTCCCTTCAAACAGAGTATAGCCCCTATCAGATGGTCATCAATTGGCATGACCAAGGTAAACCCTTACTGGCACCCACCGCATCGGCCCCCAAGATCCTTCTTATGACAAAGGGTTCGCAACCATTATTATGTATCAAAATGCCCCAGATAACTACCCGGTTGTCTGCATTCCCCCACACCTGGCAGAAGAACTCTTGTTCCTAATCCACTCCCACCCTGTACGAGGTCATTACTCGGCAGAAGTCACTTTCACATTGATTGCCACCACAGCCTGGTGGCCTAATATGAAGGAAACTATAACGATATATTTTACCCGATGTATACCTTGTTTGCAGCAGAACCGCTCCTATTGTTCCAACTGTACCCTCCTTCGAAGTCAACCAGGCCCTGATGAGCCCTGGACTCATGTTTAAATTGATTTTGTTGGTCCCCTCCCACCATCGCAGGGCAATTTTGAATATGCCCTCGTTGTTATCGATCAGTTCACTAAATGGATTGAGACCTTCCCCTCCTATTCCAACACTGCGCTTACCAAGGACAGATTGTTATTGAGAGAGGTA
Source organism: Somniosus microcephalus (assembly GCF_052327205.1). Taxonomy (NCBI): domain Eukaryota; kingdom Metazoa; phylum Chordata; class Chondrichthyes; order Squaliformes; family Somniosidae; genus Somniosus; species Somniosus microcephalus. The sequence goes on from NW_028225183.1 coordinate 24,028,092, forward strand.
TTCTGTAGGTGGGGACTGCCACTTCAAGTTGACAGTGATCAGGACACGCACTTCACTGGTAAAGTCTTTTCCAAATTACAGGAAATTATGGGAATTTAACATAAGCTACATATAGCTCACCATCCCCAATCATCCGGGATAGTGGAAAGAGGGAATGGCACACTGAAATCCATGTTGGGAAAATTGTGTACAGAACACCCCACTCAATGGGTCAATATGTTGCCCATGTGTTTAATGGCAATTCTGTCCAAGCCACATAGGACCACGGGGATATCACCTTACCAGGCATTGGCTGGGAGGTTGATGATGACTCCACGTCATCTAACTTTGACGGGCACTACCCCACACATGCAACAACCATGTAACCACTCGTAGTTGGAGCGCAGAGTAGACCATGGGCCAGAAATTCGGGCCCCCACGGGTGAGTACGCGCTGGGTCTCTCCGGTAAGGCCAACGGAAGTGCTGGTGTTATGCATGCACTGCGCATGTGCTGGAAACCGGAACTTCGGTTCCCTTGAAGGAAGGGGTTCGGAGGTCAATTGCGTGCGCCGGATTGGCAGCGTGTAGACCTGCAACTTCAGATTTTTTTACAGCTTTCTCCACGCGGGTATGTCCCTAGCAGCTGTGCATGGAAAAAGCAGGCGCCCACGGGAAGCCTCCGACCCGAATTGCTGGCCCCATATTAATGAAGTTAAATTACGCATGGCAAAAAGAATTTAAGGAAATCTAAAAACCGAATCAAAAACTATTTGACCAGAAGATTTGACCTTTTGAATATCAGATATGTGATAAAGACATGGTATTAAATTATGGGAAAAAGGAAAATGCGTTTGACGCCAAATGGAAGGCATCCTTCTCAATAGTGGATACATTGAATCTAGCCATGTATCTGGATGAGTAACGTAAAGGGAGAGTGGAAAAGAGAAAAGTAATTAAATGGTATCATATCAATCAGTTAAAGACTGTGAACGAATAAATACTGCACTGTTATGTCCTCCAGGTGGCCAAAATGGCAGGACTCAGACACATAGTGGGACTTCTGATGCTCGTTGGTATCTACCAGACTTTGAATTTTATCATCCTCCGGAAAGGAGTCAAGATGCCAACCGACGATACGTCATCACTGGAATGAGGAGCGGCTTCAGGAGATGAATTCGATATGAATGTGTACTGTGAATATTGTGAACCCGATAATACGACCAATGGGATCACCTGTTTATGGGCCAGGGAGGGCGAAGGGTTTAAATTAGCGTGTCTATGTATTAAAGAAAATAATCAAGTAACCCCAAAGTTTCAATTAGGAAAAGGATAGTTTGTAAATCTAGGGTGCAGATTCGACGAAGCGGTTGAGATTACACCAGATAGTGTGTGGATCCCATACCTGGGACAGAGTTTGAATACACTGAATTGGACCAAAATAGATAAAACACATAGAGGAATGATAGGATGTTTTAATGTGGAGCACAAAGAGAGACCCAGGCAAGGATAAGTACTACAGATGGAAATCAGGGGAAGAACAGAGGAGATAAGGTTACAAAGGAAATGCGACAAGCATAAAAATAGCAAATAACAAATGGACCATCAAACGGATTGAATGTCACCCGTACCTACAAACAATAGTATAGTGATGTTCGGTACGAAATTATCCCGGTAATCTTCAATTTTACAGGTATTCCCTTTCTCGGAAATGTATGCCCTACAGGACACCACAGATAAAATGACCACTTGTTGAGGAAAATGGTTAAGGATATTTTAGATAAGAAGAATGCCCCAGACAGATGGGGTTCGTGGGATGTCGAACGTCTTACGTAATGGTCAACATTTCAGGTCATAATATTAGCCACTTGAGAACAAAGAGAGGCCTGGGAGAATGGCTAGGGATAGGACCCACCGCAGGAACCGTTGCCTTGAACAGGGTAGATATAGAAAGTATGTGGGAACATGACGAGGTAATGAGGAGACAGTTGAAAGGCCTTCTATCTAACATGAATACTGGAATTGGAGAATATGCTGATAACCTCACAAGACAAAACAGAAATATACAGACAAATGCAGGTTCATTTTAACAATGCGACAAGAGGGATTCGTAAAGCAGAACAAGACATCTCAAGGGCTATGATATGTTAAATTTATGGGAGTTACATGATGGACCAAGTGATGGCAGTGTTAAGTGAAATAGAACATAACCGAGTTCCCTCATTTGTCAATGATTCCGTGATTGGAAAGTGGCTCCATTATATAAGGACTACAATGTACAGGAGGCAAGAACACAGGGATTAATATATTTAGTGAGAGGAAATGGGGATTATGACAGTCAGCCAATCGTTCCTGTCTTACTGTAGCTGCAGCAGGTACATAATATGAGACCTTGGGAAGTAGTTAAGGTAGAATCGATAGGGATGCTAGAAGGAAGGTTCCATAAGTCTTTTGCATCACCCCCCCCCATCACTCTGATTAAATGAAATAATGCCGGGGACAGTCCACATATGGGGTGTTGCACCGATATAGTGGGGTTTACATGTGCAGTTGCGATGTCAGGACACCAAGTCTGTGGTTTCACACTAGACTCAGACTCACCCCTCGGGAGTATGAGTGTGCAGAGGTGGGGATTAGACCGAATGAATTACGTTTATCTACAAATGGGCACCTATTGCCTCACCAATCGTGCTAGATATTACCAGCATGGGCAGGATGACAGTCCAATAGATTATCCTACCTATTGCTTTAAACCCACACAAACGGTCCGAATAGGCATTCGAACCCTCGTACCTGTAATCATTCATAATATTACCTATCTAAGAGTGAATTTTTCAATGCAGTCAGAAGCCCTGAGAGCAGCGGTTAACTTCGGATATCCAATTCCAACCCTATCCTTAAATCTTAAAGCCATTATAGAGAGAACTTCGATTTCACAAATACACTTAGTCCAGATGCAACAAAGCAATGACAGAACCCAGAAAGAGATTATGACCCGTGGGAGTTGCAGTTGGTGGGAAACCACGTATAACGTGGCACAACACCCACCGTACAGAATTATTTCAATGGCAATCATAGAAATATAGAAGATAGGAGCAGGAATAGGCCATTCACCCCTCGAGCCTGCTCCACCAATTAATGAGATGATGTCTAATCATTCAAATTCAGTACCCTGTCCCTGCTTTCTCCACATATCCCTTGATCCCTTTACCCTCAAGAAATATATCCAACTCCTTCTTGAATATATTTAATGAATTGGCCTCAACTGCCTTCTGTGGTGTAGAATTCCACAGGTTCACCATTCGCTGGTTGAAGTAATTCATCGTCATCTCTGTCCTAAATTGCTTACCCCTTATCCTTAGACTGTGACACCTCGCTCTGGACTCCCCGCCATCGGGAAAATCCTTCCTGCACCTAGTCTGTCTAGTCCTGTTAGAATTTTATAAGTTGCAATCAGATCCCCTCTCATTCTTCTAAACTCTAGCGAAAATAAACCTAATCGACCAAATCTCTCCTCATATGTCATTCCTGCCATCCCAGGTATCAGTCTGGTGAACCTTCGCTGCACTCTCTCCATGTCAAGAACATTCTTCCTCAGATAAGGCGACCTAAACTGCACACAATATTAAAGATGTGGTCTCACCAAGGCCCTGTACAACTGCAGCAAGACATCCTTGTTCCTGTACTCAAATCCTCTCGCTATGAATGCCCACATACCGTTTGCCTTCTTAACCGCCTGTTGCACCTGCATGCTTAACTTCAGCGACTGGTGCACAAGGACACCCAGGTCTCATTGCACTTCCACTCCTCCCAATCTATTGCCGTTCAGATAATAATCTGTCTTCCTGTTTTTGCCACCGAAGTAGATAGCCTCACATTTATCCACAATAAACCGCTGTTGCCATGCATCTGCCCAATCACCTAACCTGTCCATATCGCACTGGAGTTTCTCTGCATCCTCCTCATAACACACACGCCCACCCACCTTTGTGTCTTCTGCAAATTTGGAGATATTACATCTAGTTCCCTTGTCTAGATCATTTATATATATTGTGAAAGCCAGCACCGATCCTTTTGCTACCCCACTAGTCACAGCCTGCCACTCAGAAAAAGACCCGTTAATGCAACTCTTTGCTTCGTGTCTGCCACCCAGTTCTCTACACAGGACAGTACCATACCCCCAATCCCATGTGCCTTAAATTAACAGGCTAATCTCTTATGTGGGACCTTATCAAAAGCCTTCTGAAAGTCAAAATACACCACATCCACTGGTTCTCCCTTATGTTTCTACAAGTTATATTCTCAAAACATGCCAGTAGATTAGTCAAGCATGATTTAGCTTTTGTAAATCCATGTTGACTTAGTCGGATCCGGTCACTGTTTTCCAAGTGCTCTGCTATTACATCTTTTATAATGGACCCTAGCTTTTTCCCCACTACCGATGTCAGGCTGACTGGTCTGTAATTCACCGCTTATTCTCTACCACACTTTTTAAATAGTGGGTTTACATTAGCTATCATTCAATCCATTGGAACTGTTCCAGAGTCTATAGAATTTTTGAAGATGACTCGTAATGCATCTACTATTTCTGGGGCCACTTCCTTAAGTACCCTAGGATATAGATTATCTGGCCCTGAGGACTTAACGACATTCAATCCCATCAATTTCCCTAAGATCATTTCCCTATGAATACTGATTTCATTCGATTCCTCACTCTCATTAGACCCTATGTTCCCCGACATCTCTGGGAGGTTATTTGTGTCCTCCTTTGTGAAGACAGAACTAAAAGATGTATTTAATTGGTCAGCCATTTATTTGTTCCCCATTACAAATTCCTCTGATTATGACTGCAAGAGACCCACGCTTGACTTCACCAAACATGTTCTCTTCACATATCTTTAGACAATTTTACAGTCAGTTTTTATGTTCCCTGCAGGCTTACTCTCATAATGTATATCCCCCTCTTAATTAATCCCTTTGTCCTACTTTGCTCAATCCTAAATTGCTCCCAATCCTCAGGTCTGCTGCTTTTTCTGGCCAAATGATATGTCCTCACCTCGGATCTTATGCTATGCCTAATTTCCCTTGTTAGCCGTGGTTGAGTCCCCTTTTTTGTTTTATTTTTATTCCAAACAGGGATGAACAAATTCTGTATTTTATCCATGCGATCGTAAAATGTTTGCCATTGCCTATCCACCGTCAACCCTTTAAGTAATGTTCCTCAATCCATGCTAGACAACTCGTGCCTCATACCATCGTAGTTTCCTCTATTGAAATTCAGGACACTAGTCTCTGAGTCAACTACTTCACTATCAATTTTAATGAAGAATTCCATGATATTATGATCGCTCCTCCCCAAGCGGCCTCACACAACAAGATTGCTAATTAATCCTTTCTCAATACATAATACCCAGTCTAAGATGGCCTGATCTCTAGTTGGCTCCTCGACATATTGGTCCAGGAAACCATCCCGTATACTCTCTACGAATTCCTCCTCCACAGTATTATTACAAATTTGGTTAGCCCAATCTATATGTAGTTTAATGTCACCCATTATAACTGCTGTGCCCTTATTGCACGTGTCTCTAATTTCCCATTTAATGCTCTCCCCAACCTCAGCATTACTGTTTACGGCTCTGTATACAATTCCCACTAACGATTTCTGCCCCTTGGTATTTCTCAGCTCTGCCCATACAGATTCCACATCATCAGAGCTAATATCCTTCCTTGCTATTGTGTTAACCTCCTCTTTAACCAGCAATGCCACCCCACCTCCATTTCCTTTTTTCCTGTCCTTCCTGAACATTGCATACCCCTGGATTTTGAATTCCCAGTCTTGGTCACACTGGAACCATGGCTCTGCAATCCAAATTATATCATATCCGTTTAAATCGATTTGTGCAGCTAATTCATCCACCTTATTACGAACGCTCCTCGCATTAAGACACAAATCCTTCAGGCTTCATTTTTTAAAACTCGTTGTCCTTTTAGAATTCTTATTTACTATGGCCCTGTTTGATTTACACCCTTGATTTCTCTGCCTTCTACTTTTGCTTTTCTCCTTCCTCTCTTTTGTTTCTAGCCTTGCTTCCTTTTACTCTGTCTCCATGCACAGGTTCCTATCCTACCCAACCAAATGATATTAACGTTTAATGTAATGATTATGATATGTTATCTGCATAGGCTAATCGGTAGGGTTTCTAGGCGTTCTATAACTATGCATAATTTAGAATACAGCAATGCTTGGTAGAAACTAGATTGATTTAGTCGATGAATCAACGTTTAAAATATTTCATCCTCGAGGTGGGGATTTGTAAGATATTTAGTAGATGAGAATCATACATGTATAACTTTATTGTAGCCATTGACCAAATAATATTACACATAATTACTCCTGGGTAACTAGAACGCTAAGAGTTGTTGAAAATGTAGTTGCAGACAGTTCAAAACCAGTTTTGAGTAACTTTTGATTACAAACTGCCACAATTCAATTCAATTCAATTTTATTTGTCATATATGCAGCAGACGTGTGTACTGCACAATGAAATGTTGATTTTTACGAGTTCTCCCAACATTGGAATAAATATGGCATAACAATGTTAAAAATACTAAGAGAAATACTAATAGAAAGACAGTAATAATAAATAAACCAACAGTAATAATTAATAATAAATTAATCGTTCATGAGTCTTATGGCCTGGGGGTAGAAGCTGTTTCGAAACCTATTGGTACGAGACGGTATGCTTCGGTATCTCTTACCAGGCGGGAGCAGGGCGAAGAGGTTGTGGCTGGGGTGACTCACGTCTTTAATGATTCTCAGGGCCTTCCCCCGGCACCTCTCGGGGTAGATATCCTGCACAGCAGGTAGTTTAATTCCTATAGTGTGTTGTGCAGCTTTCACTATCTTCTGTAGAGCTTTGCAGTCTGTTGTGGTGCAGTTGCCATACCAGGTAGTGATGCAGCCGGACAGGATACTCTCGATGGTGCACGGGTAGATGTTGGTGAGAATCTGGGGGGCCATTCCAAATTTCTTCAGTCTCCTGAGGAAGAACAGGCGTTGGCATGCCTTCTTGGTTACAACGTCGATGTGATGGGACCACGTTAAGTCCTCCGTAATGAATACACCCAGGAATTTGAAGCTGCTGACCCTCTCCACCTCAGCCCCTTCGATGTAGATTGGGGTGTGTCCCTCCCCCTGCCGCTTCCTGTAATCTGCAAGTGAATGTCAAATAATTAAATTGCTAAGAAATACATATTATAATGCTGTTGGAACTGAGAATTTGCTTAACAAAAATAATTGCTACAACCTGTAAAGAATAATTAGTATAAATTCAAATAAATGAGAGAGATCATTGAAGTTAAGGTATTTATCTGGTGGATTAAAGTAAGATAATCTGGATATATCAAGACAAGTGAAACAGCGTTGAAATGATCTGGGCCCTTGGCATAAAGGCCATGTACTGGTTGCGGCATAAAAGGAAAGATATATGGTAAATTCCAATGGGGTGAAAAGCTTTAAACAAGGTAAAACGACAGCAGAACAGGGTTATTGGAAATGTACTGGAAACGGATTGGCCAGGTTATTAACCTTAATCTGAGTGACAATGGTATTTTGACGATTAGAACCAATTAAAAAAGGTGATTTTGTTATAGACCATATATGGACACTGGCCAAACGAACTGTTGATAAGGAATGGGTAAAAACCTCGATATTCAAAGAACAGTTTCACGCAGAGTTTTGCTGCGAAGATAAGGAACAGGCCTGCGACGACGATGCCTGTGTCCGAAGTGCTCCAGAAAGCAAGGGCTGCGAGCTATTTGTTACTCTTACCTAACGGCAGCACGGTGGCATAGAGGTTAGCACTGTTCCCTCACAGCGCCAGGAACCCGGGTTCAAATCCTGCCTCGGGTGACTGTCTGTGTGGAGTTTGCACATTCTCCCCGTGTTTGCGTGGGTTTTCTCTGGGTGCTCCGGTTTCCTCCCACAATCCAAAGATGTGTGGGTTAGGTTGATTGGCTATGATAAATTGACCCTTAGTGTTAGGGGGATTATATACGTGGGGATAGGGTGGGATGTGTGTTGGTGTAGGGGATCGGGTGGGTTATGTGTTGGTGCAGGCTCGATGGGCCGAAATGGCCTCTATCTGTACTGTTGTGATTCTGTGAATGTTAAGCTTTGATTACGCTGTAAGCTTAATAAATCTGATCTATTCTACAAACATGCTGCTGCCTATCTGTGTCTTGTCCAAGAACTCTGAGTGGGCACTTTACTAACTCACATCCCTTTACTTTCAAGTTTTGTATCAGCTGCAAATTTTGAAATTGTGTCCTGTACCCCCACATCCAGTTCATTAATATATATAATGAAAAGCAGTGGTTCTAGAACAGATCCCTGGGGTACACCGCTGTATACCTTCCTCCAGTCCAAAAACAACTGTTCACCCTTACTCTCTGTTTACTGTCACTTGGCAAATTTCGTATCCATGCTGCCATTGTCCTCATTATTAGAAGGGCTTCGACTTTGCTGGCAAGCCTTTGTTCAACGCCTTTTGGAAATACATGTACACTACATCAAACGCATAACCTTCATCAAACCTCTCTGTTAATATCTCATAAAACTCTATCAAGCTGGCTAAACACGATTTGCATTTAACAAGTCCGTGGTTAATTTTTTTAATTAATCAAAACCTATCCAAGTGACTGTTAATTTTGTCCCTGATTACTGTTTATCAAAGCTTACCCACAGCCGAATTCAAACTGACTGGACTGCAGTTGCTGGGTTTACCTTTTCACAGTTCATTATTCCATCATATGTAATGCCTTACTCCCAAACCCATTCAAATTTCTGATGACTGTTACTTAACCAAACTTGGAATAACAGTCAATTATAAACAAGCAGTTCTGTTTACCGTTCTGAGTCTTTTGAAATGGGCCGAATCAATCAAAGTGCAAATTTCTTCACTGGCGATGGATGCTGGGACTCGGCTGGAGAGCGTTTTAACGCCAGGATCGTCCTGGTCACAGGTGAGGCTTCCATTAATTATATCATTCACAGTCTGATCAATACTGGGCCACTGTAACTGCTGCACCTGCCATTCAACCAGGCTTACACCCTTCCGGTGCCTACTAGGTGTGTGGCCGACCGGACACCTCATGAGAAGTGAATCTGGGACATACCATTTACGCAGATCAAATAACACATCAACTTGTGGTGTAAATTGTCCCTTCTTTGAAATTCATCTTTGGGCCATGAGGCTTCAACTTTGAACTGATTTAATTCAAGAGCCCTCACCCTGCAACACTGAATGAGCCAAAGGGGGATGTTTCGCTTTCGACTCTAATTATCTGGCCTGCAATGCTCCATGTGGTTCCCTTACTTGCACAGCACTCTAATCTCCATCGTTTTGGACAGCTGATGTGCCCTTCCATTCTAATTGTCGCTGAGGACGATGGAGGAATATGCTCAGCGTTTTACCATCCCGAAAGGCTGTTTCCTCCTCTCAGCCTCTGTCAGAATCCAGGAGATCTTCCCGGCTGAAGGCAGCGACTGGCCGTCCACAGAAATAAATGTGCTTTTATGCCAAATTACTTCCTGCTTGTCAGAAGCTGAGTGGGCAAGGGAGGAGCCAATCAAAAAAGATATTCTCGGACTTGCAGTAACCGAATTAAGAGAAAAGTGCTTTTTAAAAGTGTACATCCATTTCAAACAATACCACGCCTTTTTAATATAATCTGCGTCAAGCAATTGCAGTTTCTTTCGCTGTAATCCCATTAGTACAAAGTGCTTTGAAGAACTTCCAAGAGATTTACTACCAGACAGCGCCCTGCGATTGTAACTTGTAATCTTCAAAACTGTATCTTATCTTTCTTTTGTAAAGTAAACTTATGCAACGTTTCACAGTTACACAAGTAAACTTCAGCCAAAATAAATCCACACCAGCATCTTCACCTTAAAATGAAAATCAGAAAAGTTTAAAATATTGATCTCTGCAATGGGTTATGAGCTCAGTTAGGGCATAACCTTTACCTGATATTCTCAGGTCGGGAGCTCTTGAAGTATTTCCACAGTTTAAATCAGTTTAAAACCAAAAAGGAATCAAAGTATCTCAAACATAATACACATGTGTAGACATATATAGGGAAATAAATGAACACACTAAAAACAGCACGTGCTTCTAGAAACTGAAACCAGAAACACACAGCACACTGACACATGGGAAGAGTGTTTGTCGAAGAAAAGAAATGAAGTAGAAACATTCTGAGCATTCTTAATGTGAAGCTCTCGGCTCTTTTACACATTCACACATAATTCCCTACACACGGTACTGGACCTAATTCTAGGGAATGTAGCCGGGCAAGTGGCGAAAGTGTCAGTAGGAGAGCATTTTGGCGACAGTGACCATAATTCGGTGAGATTTAAGGTGGTCATGGAAAAAGACAAAGACGGCCTGGAAATAAGGGTTCTAAATTGGGGGAAGGCCGATTTTAATATGATAAGGCAGGATCTGGCCAAAGTGGACTGGGAGCATCAAAACAGTGGGAGACTTTCAGAAGGGAAATAGAGAGAGTACAACGCCAACATGTTCCTGCAAAGGTCAAGGGCAGGACCAACAAGCAAAGGGAACCCTGGATGACAAGGGATATACAAAAATGCATTAGGAAAAAAAGAGGGGCTTTTGGCAGTTACAAAAGACTAAGGACGGAGGAAGCCCTAGAGGAGTATAAAAAGTGCAGGGGCATACTTAAAAAAGAAATTAGGAGGGCAAGGAGTGGCCATGAAATAACACTGGCGACCAAAATAAAGGAAAATCCTAAGATGTTTTATAAGTATATTAAGGGCAAGAGGATAACCAGGGAAAGGGTAGGGCCCATTAGGGACCAAAGTGATAATCTGTGTGTAGAGCCAGATGATGTAGGCGGGGTCTTAAATGAATTTTTTGCATCTGTGTTCACTATGGAGAAAGACGATGTAGACATAGAAATCGGGCAAGGGGACTGTGACATACTTGAACATATTAGCATCGAGAGGGAGGAGGTACTACCGGTTTTAGCAGGCCAAAAAGTGGATAAATCGCCAGCCCCGGACGAGATGTATCCCAGGCTGTTGTGTGAGGCAAAGGAGGAGATTGCAGGGGCTCTGACATAAATTTTCAGAACCTCTCTGGCCACAGGGGATGTACCAGAGGACTGGAGAACAGCTAACGTAGTACCATTATTCAAGAAGGGTAGCAGGGATAAACCATGGAATTACAGGCCAGTGAGCCTAACATCTGTGGTGGGGAAATTATTGGAAAAAATTCTGAGGGACAAAATTAGTCTCCACTTCGAGAGGCAAGGATTAATCGGGGATAGTCAGCATGGCTTTGTCAAGGGTAAATCATGTCTGACCAATCTGATTGAATTTTTCGAGGGGGTGACTAGGTGTGTGAATGAGGGAAATGCTCTGGATGTGGTTTACATGGACTTCAGTAAAGCTTTTGACAAGGTCCCGCATAGGAGACTGGTCAAGAAGGTAAGAGCCCATGGGATCCAGGGTGCCTTGGAGCGTTGGATCCTAAACTGGCTGAGTGGCAGGAGGCCGAGGGTGATGGTCGAAGGTTGTTTCTGTGACTGGAAGCCTGTGTCCAGTGGGGTTCCTTAGGGATCGGTGCTGGTTCCCTTGCTGTTTGTGATATACATAAATGATTTGGATGAGAATGTAAAAGGTATGATCAGTAAGTTCGCAGATGACACGAAAATTGGTGGGGTGGTAAATTGCGAGGAGGAAAGCCTCAGACTACAGGACGATATAAACGGGTTGGTCAGATGGGCGGAAAAGTGGCAAATGGAATTTAACCCTGAAAAGTGCGAGGTGATGCATTTTGGACGGACAAATAAGGCAAGGGAATACACAATGAGTGGTAGGGCCCTAGGAAGTACAGAGGGTCAGAGGGACCTTGGTGTACATGTACATAGATCCCTGAAGGCAGCGGAACAGGTAGATAAGATGGTTAAAAATGCATATGGGATACTTGCCTTCATTAGCCGAGGCATAGAATATAAGAGCAGGGAGGTTATGATAGAGCTGTACAAAACGCTGGTGAGGCCACAGCTGGAGTACTGTGTGCAGTTCTGGTCGCCTCACTATAGGAAGGATGTGATTGCTTTGGAGAGGGTGCAGAGAAGATTCACCAGGATGTTACCTGGGATGGAGCACCTCAGCTATGAAGAAAGGCTAGACAGGCTGGGGTTGTTTTCCTTGGAGCAAAGAAGGCTGAGGGGGGATCTGATTGAGGTGTACAAAATGATGAGGGGCATAGATAGGGTAGATAAAGAGGAACTTTTCCCCTTAGTAGGGGGGTCAATAACAAGGGGGCATAGATTCAGGGTAAGGGGCAGGAGATTTAGAGGGGACTTGAGGAGGAACTTTTTCACCCAGAGGTTGGTTGGAATCTGGAACTCACTGCCTGAAAGGGTGGTAGAGGCAAGAGCCCTCACAACATTCAAGAAGCATTTCGATGAGCACTTAAAATGCCATTGCATACAAGGCTATGGACCAAATGCTGGAAAATGGGTTTAGACTGGACAGGGATTGATGGACGGCGCAGACACGATGGGCCGAAGGGCCTCTTTCTGTGCTGTAAAACTCTATGGCCTAGAAATTCAGTTGCGTTCGCCAGCCGTTAGCGCCTTAGGAGGGGTAGATCTCGAGCGCTAGGCACTTAGCACCCGGGCACAGGATGATCTGCGCCTACGCCCAGCTTCAGCAGACATTTAGCGCCGGCGCAAAGTGTTTGCGCGCGCTCAGCTGCGCGCGCAACTTATGACGTCATTTCGTCGTGCAACGCCCTTTGTGCGCCCCAAACTGGAACTTCAGTCACGCCCGCCCAATGTGGGCGTGGCGGTGTTAAGAACTGTGAAGTGGAATGCAGCAGAAGCCCTGCGAGCCTCGGGGAGCGCTAATTAAAGGGCACTTACACTGAACTATAAAGGCCAGCCATTTTGCTGCAATGACTTTTCTGCAACGGATTTCTGGACAGAGACCAAGGAAGAGACCTTACTGATTTGGCCCAACATAGGAGAGGTATTTTTGGCTTCTGGCCAGAGCTTGGAAATTTGCCTCATTGTGATTTCATTGTTTGCAAGTATATTATGGGGGCTGCATGGGGTTCCAACCCTCCGTTCCAGCATTATGTGCGAAGGGCTCGCAGACGCTTGTGAGAGGGGCAGCCATGCCTAGACGCAGAGGGGGCATCAGGCGTCGGCAACGTAGGCCTTACCCACAAAGGGAATACCGCCAGCAGGTGTCCTATCTCACCATGACTGCCACGCAGTGTGTTAAGAGGCTGCGCTTCAGAAGGGAGGTGGTTGCAGAGATCTGCCAGCTGCTTCACAGAGATCTGCGTCCACAGCTGATGTGCAGGACGGCTCTGTCGGTGGAAGTGAATGTCACGGTGGCTCTGAACTTCTATGCAAGCGGCTCCTTCCAAGCCGCTGCTGGGGACATAGCTAACATCTCCCAGTTCGCCGTGCATCGCTGCATCCGGCAGGTCACCGATGGCCTTTTCACAAGGAGACACCAATTCATCTCCTTCCCCATGACCCTCGAGAGGCAGGAGCAGCATGCAGTCGGTTTTGCGAGGATCGCCGACTTCCACATGGTGCAGGGCGCCATTGGCTGCATGCATGTGGCTTTGCGGGCACCTATCGACAATGCCGAGGATTACCGCAACCGGAAGGGCTACCATTCCCTCAATGTACAGCTGGTGTGTGACCACAGGCTGCGCATCCTAGCTGTCAATGCCCGCTTTCCAGGCAGCAGCCACGATGCATTTATCCTGCGCCAGACTACTGTGGCTGACATGTTCCAGGCACAGCCTTCCCCAAGAGGATGGCTTATCGGGGACAAAGGCAATCCTTTGTGTACATGGCTCATGACCCCGCTCCGGGTGCCCAGGACCCCTGCTGAGGATGCATACAACGAAAGCCATCAAGCCACAAGGAACATCATAGAGCAAACGATTGGCGTCCTCAAGCCACGGTTCCGCTGCCTGGATCACTCCGGCGGATCTCTGCAGTATTCGCTGGATAGAGTCTCCCAGTTCGTCGTCGTTTGCTGCATGCTGCACAACCTGGCTATCCGCAGGACTCAGGCACTGCCACCTCACCTTGGACCCCCACCTCAGGAGGACGAGCAGGAGGACCATGAGGAGGAGGAGGAGGAGTACCAGCCCAGGAGGGAGCCACAAGGTCCAAGGGCCGTCCATCGGCGGCTTATTGAACGACACTTCTAGGCCCCCTGTCAGGGAATGGCTTGTGGCAATGAAGGCACATGAATGCAGCCGCTCCGCAAGCCCTCAGCCGGTTAACGCAACAACCACTTGAAACATCACACATGGACAAGCAGAATAAAGAAAAAGCTTTATTGAACAAACTCAGGGCCCTTCCCACATGAAACCCAAAAACAGACAACACCCCCAAAAAACAGTCAAAAACATATCTCACTCCCACAACCTGGGGAGGAATAACAAAACTTGTCCATCCAAATGGCCTTCATCCTCGGCCTTACCAAAAGAACCCCCCCCCCCCCATAGACAACACAGCCACCCCCATATAAAAAAACATTTGCCAACACACTCTACTTTGTGTGCTGAGAGGGCGAGTCCTTGTCCAGGCTTTTCCGGCCCCTGGCCGACCTGCTGCTCCGCCTCAACCTGGGCCCTGTGGGTGCTGCAAGGCTGGGGGAAGGCTCCTGAGGGGCACATTGCGTGACGGCAGATGCCCTTGGGGGTCGGCCTAGACGAGCTCTGGCCCTCGAGGGGTTGGCTGCTGACTGCTGCAGCTGTGGCTGGGCAGCATCAGTCCCTCCAGCAGCTCGTCGCAGCTTCGCTGGGGGAGTGGCAGTGGCGGCTGCAGCAATGGGGGCAAGCTGGCTGATGCCAGGCGCTCGCTGCTCGCCTGAGACACTGGCACTCGGCCGGGCTGGCACTGCAGCAAGCGCAGCAATCTGGTGAAGGCCAGACCGCTGTGCTGCTGCAGCGCGGCGGGTGCCCTGGCGATGTCTGCCTGACACAGCGAGTGTGGCAGCAGTGAGTGCCCGTACTGCCCTGGTCTGTGCCCGCATCAGACCAGCCAGTGACTGCACAGCACCACTGATCAGCTGTCCACTCGCTGCCTTTGCTGCCCTGAATTAATCCCGACTCGCGCCCTGTGCTGCCCTGAATTCGGCCCGACTCGCGTCCTGTGCTGCCCTCAATTCGGCCCGACTCGCGTCCTGTGATGCCCCGTATTGTTCGAGACCCCTGGCCTGTGCTGCCGTGAGTTGTTCGAAACCCCTGGCCTGTGAGGCCCCGAAATCGGACACACTATGAGCCAGGGACTCAATGGCCTCAGGCAACCGTGCCACAACCCCCATGAACTCGGTGTGCCGACGATCCGAGTCCGCATACATTTGATCAAGGAGGCGCACCTCCTGGGCGAGGACCGTCTCCGGACTGGAGGCCGGACTCTCCCTTTCTGGGGAGAAGGCCGCTGAGCTGCCCGATCCTTCCCGCGTGGCTGCACGCCACTGGGCCCAGCAACTACACTCCCCTGCAACACTTCCCCCCTCTGGGGAGAAGGCAGCCGAGCTGCCCGAACCTTCCCGCGTGGCTGGACGCCACTGGGCACAGGAGCTACACTCCCCTGCAACACTTCCCCCCTCTGGGGAGAAGGCAGCCGAGCTGCCCGACCCTTTCTGCGTGGCTGGACGCCACTGGGCACAGGAGCTACACACCCCTGCAACACTTCCCACCTCTGGGGAGAAGGCAGCCGTGCTGCCCGACCCTTCCCGCGTGGCTGGACGCCACTGGGCACAGGAGCTACACCCCCCTGCAACACTTCCCCCTGGCTCTCCTTCAGGGAAGACGTGTCCCCTCCATTGCCATCCCCTGGCGCGGATGAGGGTTCCCCCGATGGGCCGCCTTCCTCTTGCTCCTCCTCGTCCTCCTCTTCCGAGGGACTGACACTCGAAGCTTCAGGGACCTCCTCCTCACCAGCTGAAAGCAGGAAGGCACAAGAGTAGCTTTAGAGTGAGGACAGGGCGTCAGCGAGGGAGGCATGAGTGGTGGCATTCTGCGCATTGGTCGGACAGTGGCAAAGGATGTAGATCTGAAGCGCAAGGGGAACGAGAGAGGTCCAGAAGGTCATGTCCTTACCATTGGGGCCCAGCACAGGGTCGGCATCTCCAATTGCAATGGGGCCAATCACCCGGGCACCCATGAGTCGACCCACGCGGTCCTCAAGGTCACTGAGCTGCTGGAACTGGGGACGGCCTCCCCCGGTGACAGTCCGGCTCTTCAGATTCTGGGCCAGCTTGGCCTGCAAGAGAAAGGACGGCCTCTAAGTACAGTGTGGTGCCCTGTTGTTGTGTGCATTGCCTCCCATGGTCGAATAGCTTGGCCAGTGTGTAAAGTGCAGAATGTGCAATTGATGTTCATGCCAGTGCCATAGCTGCTGGATGAGGGCTGGCCATTAGGCCTTTGAGGTCCCTTTGCCCATAATTTGAGGTGCACATGCAAGGATGAGGAGGACACTGGAAAGGGAACTCACCCTGACAATCCGAGTGAGGTCGTTAAACTTTTTCCGGCATTGGACAACAGTCCGGGGGACATCGCAGGTGGCTGTGACCCTCTGGGCGATATCCCTCCAGGCTCTCCTGTACACCCTGTTGGGAGGCTTCTTGCCACTGTCCGGGAACAAGATATGGCTTCTCTTCTCCAATGCCCTAACTAGCACCTTTAAATCATGGCCAGAGATGCGCTGCGCTCGCTCACGGGCCCTCTGCATCCTTCCTGGTGCTATTTCTCTCCAGCTGCAGTGTTTAGGCCTAGCTGGAGGGCTGCAGTATCCAGGGCGTGGCAGCAGACCAAGTTGACCCTTCCCCCTTTAAGAGCTGGCCGGCGCCAGGGTGTCTGCTGTCAATCAAAACATGACTGCACCTGCACTGCGCCCAGCCTCGGCGGTATCAGTCTGCACCGCCGGCTTAGCACCTAAAGATAGCCATGCATCGCCAGTTTTAGCGCTCGAGCAAACTCCTTGGCCAAAGCTACTGAATTTCGGCGAACTGCCCTCCACTTTCCGGCGGGCGCAAACTTTAGCGGCCGCCCGACTTTACC
This sequence comes from Somniosus microcephalus, assembly GCF_052327205.1. Taxonomy (NCBI): domain Eukaryota; kingdom Metazoa; phylum Chordata; class Chondrichthyes; order Squaliformes; family Somniosidae; genus Somniosus; species Somniosus microcephalus. The sequence goes on from NW_028225183.1 coordinate 24,045,204, forward strand.
GCCCCAAAAGTGGCTAGACTGAATTTCTAGGCCTATGACTCTGTGGGCTAGATTTTCAATATAGGCAGTTTTGGGGCGCTAACCTTAGCGCCCGCCCGAAGTTAGCGCCCACCCCAAAGTAGCGCCCCGTTGCCGGAAATTCAGTGGCTTCGCCCTAAGAGGTTGGTGGAGCGCTAAAAGAGGCGTTCCACTACTATCTTTAGGCGCTAAGCTGGCGGTCCAGAGGGATAGTGCCCAGGTGGGGCGCAGCGCGGGTGCGGTCATTTTTGGACTGACAGCAGAGCCCGTGGCGCCGACCAGCTCTTAAAGGGGGAAGGGACGAATTGGTCTGCTGCCACGCCCTGCACACTGCAGCCTTGCAAAGAGGCCTCAACACCGCTGCTCAGCCCCAGGGAGTCATGGCAACGCCAGAGAAGGCCCGTCAGCGTGCCCTGCGCTTCTCAGAGGGTGATCTGGACATAATGGTCACAGCTCTGGAGGTGAGGCGCAAGATCTTGTTCCCAGAGAGTGGGAGGAATCCAACCCACCACGACAACACCAAAGCCTGGAAGCAGATCGCCCAGAGGGTGACGTTCACCGGCGATGCCCCCAGGACCCACAAACAATGTCGTAAAAAATACAACGACCTGACCAGGATTGTCAGGGTGAGCACCCTTTCCAGTCTCCTCCTCATTCTTGCATGTACACCTGACATGATGGGCAAAGGGAGCTGAAAGTCCTATTGGCCAGCCCTCAGCCAGCAGCATTGGGACAGTCATGAGCATCAATTGGCCATTCGGCACTCTACACTCTGGCCAAGCTATTCCACCATGGGAGGCAGTGCACACTGCATCAGGGCTTCACTCTGGCCAAGCTATTCCACCATGGGAGGCAGTGCACACTGCATCAGGGCTTCACTCTGGTCAAGCTATTCCACCATGGGAGGCTGTGCACACTACATCAGGGCTTCACTCTGTCCAAGCTATTCCACCATGGGGGGCTGTGCACACTACATCAGGGCTTCACTCTGGCCAAGCTATTCCACCATGGGGGGCAGTGCACACTACATCAGGGCTACACTGCGCACTTACAGCCCGTCCTTTCTCTTGCAGGCTAAAGTAGCCTTTAATCGCCAGGCCCGTGCCAGGGGTGGCCGCGCCAAGCTGCAGAAGCTCACTCGGCTGGAGGAGCGCGTGTGTGTGCTCATGGGAGCCCGTGTGCTCGTCCCCACAGCGTGCGGAGTAGCCGACCCTCCACTGCCCGGCAATGGTAAGGACCTCGCCTTTTGGCCCTCTCGCGTCACACTGGCCCATCCGAGCTACCTCCTTTGCCACTGTCCCACCAATGCGCTGAATGCCACCAGTCCTAACTCCCTCGCTGACGCCGTCTCCTCACTCTGAAGCTACTCTTGTGCATTCCTGCTTTCAGCTGGTGATGACCAGGACCCTGAAGCTGCCAGTGACAGCACCTCCGAGCAGGAGGAGGAGGAGGAGCAAGCCGGACCATCGTGGGAACAGTCACGTCCAGCAGGAGAGGAGGAAATGCTTGACACCTCCTCACTGGACGAGTGCCTGGAGGAACTGTCACAGGGCAATGCAGCTTCTGGGACCAGTGGCGTCCAGCCACCAGAAGCCATGCGCGTGGCCTGCGGCCTTCCCCCCATTGGGGGCAAGGATCAGAGGGGCGTGCTGCTGATCGGCACACTCGTCGCCACCAACGTGGCAAGGGTCCCCTAGTTCAGCCCCCTCCTCCCCAGTGGGAGAGTCGCAACTCCAGTCCGGACACCTTCACCTCGGAGGAGGTGCGGAAGCTGGATAAGATGGCCGAGGATTCGGACCGGCGCCACACGGAGCTCATGAGCGTGGTGGGGCGCATGCCTGAGGCCATCGAGTCGCTGGCGACCAGTGTGCGCGAGTTCGGGGCAGCAACTGCCGCGAGTGGCCGCATGCTGACTGATGCCGTCTAGACCCGGGCGGATGTGATGCGGGCGCACACCAGGACAACAGGGGCACTCACTGCTGCCACACGCGCTGTCTCAGGCAGGCATCGCCAGGGCAGCCGCCGCGCTGGACCATCCCAGCAAGCCGCCCCTCGGCTGATTGTTGCGGATCCTGCAGTGCGGGCCCGGCCGAGTGCCACCGCGCCACAGCACCAGCCAGCTCATCCCAGACGCCAGCTGGCCCACATTGCGCCATCCGTCGCCGCCATTCCCCCACTGGGGCGTCAAGGGCAAGCGGCTGCAGCTGATCGTGGCCAGGCTCAGGTGCACCACTCAGCAGACGGCCCCTCGAGGCCCAAACGCCGTGTAGGCCGATCCCCAGCGGCATCTGGTGGAAGGGCATCTGAGCCTCAGGCGCCTTCCCCCAGCCTCGCAGCAGCCACTGGGCAGAGCTTCCGAAGGAACAGCAGGCCGGGCAGGGGTGGCAAAAGGCTGGGCAAGGTCTCGCCCTCGCGGGCCACCCTGTAGAGGGTGTGGCCAGCTTTCCTTTTATATGGCGGTGGCCATCTTTATTTTGCCCATGGTTGTGTTGTTGGAGGGCTTATTTTTTGCGTTAGGCCGACGTTGAGGCCCGGTTTGAAGAAATGTGGAGTGACTCCTCCACAGTTTGTGGGAGCGAGTCGTTTGTTGGGCTTTTTGTGGGGCCCGTTTATTGTTTTTGGGGATTCATGTGGGAAGGGCTTTTCATTTTTGTGTAATAAATAATTATCTTTATTCATGCAGTCTCCATGGTTGTTCTTCTTAGTGTTTGTTGGCTTCGCCTGCTGAGGGCTTGCGGAGCGGCTGCATTCATCTTCCCTCATGGCCCCTGGCCATTCCCTGACAGGGGGCTTAGAAGTACCGTGTAATAAGTTGGCGTCGTGCGGCCCTTGGCCCTGGTCGCTCCCTCCTGGGAATGTATTCCTGCTCCTCCTCCTCCTCCTCCTCATGCTCCTCCTGCTCCTCCTCCTGAGGTGCTGGTCCAACGTCAGGTGGCAGTGCCTGAGTCCTGCGGATAGCCAGGTTGTGTAGCATGCAGCAAAGCACCACAAACTGGGAGACCCGGTCCGGCGAATACTGGAGAGCTCCTCCGGAGTGATCAAGGCAGCGGAACCATTGCTTGAGGACCCCAATAGTTTGCTCGATGATGTTGCGGGTGGTTTGATGGCTCTCGTTGTAGGCCTCTTCAGCAGCGGTCCGGGGCGCGCGGAGCGGGGTCATGAGCCAGGTGCACAAAGGATAGCCTTTGTCCCCTAGTAGCCATCCTCTTGGGGGAGGCTGTGCCTGGAACATGTCATGCACAGTACTCTGCCGCAGGATAAAGGCATCGTGGCTGCTGCCTGGGAAGCTGGCATTGACTGCCATGATTCGCTGCTTGTGGTCACACACCAGCTGCACATTCAGAGAATGGTAGCCCTTCCTGTTGCGATACTGCTCGCCATGCTCCAGAGGGGCCCGCAAAGCCACATGCATACAGCCAATGGCGCCCTGCATCAAGGGGAATTCCCCGAGTCTGGAAAATCCCAATGCGCACTGATGCTGGCTCTCCAGGGCCATGGGGAAGGAGATGAATTGGCTTCTACTTCTGAACAGTGCTTCGGTCACCTGGTGGATGCAGCGATGTGCGCCGTACTGGGAGATGTTTGCGATGTCCCCAGCAGCGTATTGGAAGGAGCCGGTGGCATAGAAGTTCAATGCCACCGTCACCTTCACTTCCACCGACAGAGACGTCCTGCACCTGAGCTTTGGCCGCAGATCTCGGTGAAGCAGGTGGCAGATCTCTGCAATCACCTCCTTTCAGAATTGGAGCCTTTTAACACATCGCGCGGCACTCATGTTTAGGTAGGAGCGCTGCTGGCGGTATAGCCTGACTGGGTAAGGCCTACGTGGCAGACGCCTGCAGCCCCCTCTGCCTCTAGCCAGGGCCGCCCCTCTCACAATGTGTCTGCGAGCCCTACGGACATGGAGCTGCAGCTTCGCGTTGGCACCCCATGCAACCCCCATCAAATCCTGGCAAACACTCAAATTTCCAAAAGGCCACTTGCAGCGCTCTGGCCTGAGTCCAAAAATACCTGAGCTCTTGCTGCTTGAAACCAGTTAGCTATCCTTCTTGTTGTGTCTCCAGAAATGCGTTGCACAAGAGTGTTTTCTGAAAAAAGGCTGGCCTTTATACTGGAGAGCACGTCCCCTTTAATTTGTTCCCCCCAGGGCCCGCGCTGGTTGTGTTGCGTTCCTTTTTCCAAACGCTCCGGCCGCCAGTCGCACAATGGGGCGGTCCGACTGAAGTTTGGAATTGGGGTGGCCAAAGGGCGTTGCACGAGGATGTGACATCATTTTCTGCGCGCGCATCCGGCCGGGCGCTAAACTTTGCGCCGGCGCTAACGGGCAACTTAATTTGGGGCGGGGCGCAAACAGCGCTGCGCACGGGCGCTACACGCATAGCGCCCGAAAATCACTTCTCTTAAGGTGCTAACTGCTGGCGCTAGCAACTGAAAATCTCGCCCTATGACACTGAAACAACAAACAGCAGCCTTTACCTGCTGTGACGGGACTGATGTTAAGCTTTGTTTCCAAATCGTTCTCCCCCTTCTCATTACTATCTTTGGCCATTCTTCTAACACTCATCAGCACACGCTTCAAAGGGATTTGAATGAAGAAGGTCCTCTACCTGGAACCATTCCATTCTCCATGGTAAATTCACCGCTGTGTATTTTTGGACTGCTACTTCCAGATTCCACCTGGAAGACCCTCCACGCCTCTGCCCAGGAAACCTTGTTTCTGCTGGGACGTGAACACTGTATTCAGTGGGATCCACCCACCCGGGTAACCTTCCTTTTTTTTATATGTCAGGTCCCTGTTCGGGCGCCAATTTATCTGTAGGGATATAGATGTTACAGTAACTCGTGAACCTGGACAGCAGCCAGCCAGAGAAAGTCACTCTACTCTGTAAATTAATGAAGTAAATGTTAAGGAGTTAAACATAGCAAACAGCGATAAAACAGTTTACTCAAGCATCAAGGCAACATTAAGGAATGAAAACGGCCAATAAACCAAGGATCTCAGCATTAAGGCAGAAGAGTGATCAGCTCTCCCACAGGCCCTGAATATTCTCCTTTTTGTTCCTGTACGTCCTTCCTCTCGGCGAAGGTTCTTCAGGCTCCATCCACTGCAGTAAATAATCTGCGACAATCTCCAAAGTTTATATGATTTTGTTCAGTTGAGGTCTGAATTAAAGTCAAGAGAAATCCCATTTTGAGCACTCCGCTGGGTTCTTTAATGATGGACGGCTGGCTGAGCCACTCAAAACCACGTGAACCCAGAATCTATATTTCGTGTCTTTCACAAAGATTTCTCAATATCTCAGCTCTGTTTTTCCAAGACAGTTTCTTGGAAAGCCAACATTGTTTTGAAAAAAAGAAGCCTGTTCAAAGCGCGTCGAAGCTTCACCCCATTGGTGCTTTTGCAGTTTCAACTTTAAATGTAGAAATGTAAAGGGCAAAGTTGACCTTTTCCTTCATTCGTCAGGTAGTGGTCAGTTTCTGGCTGTTCACTCAGGTTGTGGTCAATTGGTCAGTTTCTCGATGTTCGGTCAGATTGTGGTCAGTTGGTCAGTTTCTCGACGTTCGGTCAGGTTGTGTTCAATTGGTCAGTTTCTCGACGTTCGGTCAGGTTGTGGTCAATTGGTCAGTTTCTAGATGATCCGTCAGGTTGTGGTCAGTTGGTCAGTTTCTCGACGTTCGATCAGGTTGAGGTCAATTGGTCAATTTCTCGACGTTCGGTCAGATTGAGGTATATTGGTCAGTTTCTGGACGTTTTGTCAGGTTGTGGTCAATTGGTCAGCTTCTCGATGTTTGGTCAGGTTGTGGTCAATTGGTCAGTTTCTCGACGTTCAGTCAGGTTGTGGTCAATTGGTCAGTTCCTCGAGTTTCGGTCAGATGGTGGTCAGGTGGGTCAGTTTCTCGACGGTCGGTTAGGTTGTGGACAATGGGTCAGTTTCTCGACGTTCGATCAGGTGGTGATCAGATGGTCAATTTCTGGTTGCTCGATCAGACAGTGGTCAGTTACAGGATTTTCGGTCAGGTAGTGGTCACTTGGTCAGGGTCTGCCTGCTTATTCATGCTCTGGCAAATTGGTGTGTTTCTGCAGACTGGTTCAGGTATTGGTCACTTGTTGAGTTTCTGGGTGTCTGGAGAGTTTGTGGTCAGTTGGCCAGTTTTTGTGTGCTTGGTCAGGTTTTGTTGAAATTCTGTGTGCCAGGATGTGGTCCGTGCTAGGTGGTTGTGGTCAGCTAGTCAGTTTCTGGATGTTCAGAGAGGTTGTGGTCAGTTTCCCAGCTTCTGGATGTTCATTTTGTTTGCTGTCACCTGGTCACTTTAATTTAACATATTCATTCACGGGACGTGGGCTTTGCTATTAAAGTCGCATTTATTGCCCATTCCTAATGGACCTTGAGAATGTGTTGTTGAGCAGATTTCTTGAACCGCTACAGTCGGTGTGGTGAATGTGCTCCCACGGTGCTTTTCCAGAGGGAGTTCCATGATTTTAACTGAACGACGATGAAGGAACGGCCGATATATTTCCAAGTCTGGATTGTGTGTGCCTTGAAGGGGATTTGGGGTTGATCTTGTCCTTCTAGGTGGTAGAAGTCACAGCTTTGGGAGGTGCTGGTCGAAGAAGTCTTGTCGGGTTGCTACTTGTAGATGGTACACACTCTGCTGGTAGTGGAGGGAGTGAAGGTTTAAGGTGGTGGATGTGGTGCCGATCAAGCAGGCTGATTCTTCCTGGATGGTATCGAGCTGTATTGCTTTGATGTAGTACATTAGTTTACGGTACTGCATTAGTTTCAGGTGGTGAAATTGTTTGAGGTGCTGGGATAGTTTAAGGTGCTCTATGAGATTCCGCTGCTATGCTTCAGGTGCTGCATTTGAGGTGCTGTATGATTTTGAGGTGCTTTAGTAAGCTGAGGGTCTGTTTTAGGTTGAGTGCCTGTATTAGCTTGGGGCTGAATTGGTTAGAGTTTCTGTACTGGTTTATGATGCTGTATTGGTTTTTGTTCTGTATTTTTAAATATGCTCTGTTGGTTTGAAGGGCTGTATTAGTTTGAAGGGTTGTGTTAGTGTGAGGTGCTGATTGGTTGCAAGTGCTGCTTTATTTTAGTTATTTTTATTCCATGTAGCACCTTTATTATATTAGGAGCTTTATTAGATTGAGGGTCTGTATAAGTTTGTGGATCCATCGACACAAATCCCCACTTTAATTGCTTAACTTATTGGTTACAGTTAACGAGAGACGTCACATCCCAGAGTGCAGCAGGGCAGCCCTGAGAGGACACTTTTACATTGGGAATTCAATTACTGAATGGCCACAGCAGAGAGAAGGACGTCACCGAAACAATATGAGGTCTAGAGATGGACCTGAAGGTGCTTGAAACAACAACCCCATTGCAGGGAGACTACAGCTGGCAATTTTCATTAGTTAATCAATGTGATCAGCAACTCCCAAATTTGGGGCTTTTAATTTCAATCTCAGCACTAAATGTATACTTTCCCAACAGGGACTATCTTGGCTGTCGTTATCTGTTTGTTCAAATTTAAATAATGTCTATTTTGGACGATGTTGCAACCTCAATGTCCCGCAGGGTATAAATTAAAGGCAGTGGGAATGTACCGCCTCCGAGTATAATTCAGAGAGATTGCCTGCAGCACGAAGGGCATATCGCTTCACACAGAAATTCAGTTACCAATTGACAGTATCGAGAAAATATATTACATGGTCCTTGCCGTCATTGGTGTTACTGGTCCGTGACTGTAAGCATTGAAGTTGTGTGCATCTTTGTGTGAGCTGGTCTCTGGTTTTGCTCTGTGACTATTAATGTTACATGCTGGTCTAGTGGTGACAGTTACATAGACACCCGACCAGTGATATCATTTCGTTAAGTCAAATGTCCTGAATTACCTCTGCGGTTTTATTCCATTGCATCAACTGAAAATACACCACTGTTTTTAGTTCACAGGCTAGCTGAAATATCAAGCTATTCCCTTTAGTTGAAGATCATGTAGTATTGACTCAATCCTGAGTGCAAGCAACTCACTGAGGGGAAGCTATTAGTGAAAGAGGCTGTCACTGTAGAATTTTCTGAGGGTGGTCACTAACTGGAGTGGAACACCTGACCACAGTGGCCATGTTTTACTGGGAGTATCTTTCACTGTAGAACAGTACTGAGTGTGGGTCACTAACCAGAAAGGAACACCTGACACCAGTGGCCATGTATCACTCTGAGTGTTTGTCAACGTAGAGTTGTACTGAGTGTGGGTCACTAACCGGATTTAAACAATTCAGTTCTACTTTGAATTCATGGTTTTAGGTGACTGATCTCTCCACTCCATGGAGCTGCCGATTTACGAATGCTGTTTTTGCTGTTCATTGAAGATATTTGGTAATATTCATATAGAGGAAAATGCATTCATATTGCTATGTTTCCTATTTAACTGCATCAACCGACACAGATGATATCTATTCACTGACATGTCAGCAGCAGTTCAGCACTGTTACGTTATTCAAATCCTCTGTATAATGAATTATTCTAACTCTAACTACAGGTACTGTAAACACTTTAATAGTCTGGGTGCTGATAAGTCCCCTTCCCCCAACATGGTCCTGTGAATCTGTGGGTCATGAGTGCTGGCTTTTATTATCTTGTCATTATACAGGATGAATATTGGGCTGTGGTTATTGAATAGGCCACTTCTGCAACTGATTAACGTTTGACGATCGGGCTCTTATCTATGATATAGTCACTACACAGGTAACCTGCACCGATCTCTCTCCTTAGCTCAGTGGGATGTGTTATTGCGAGGTGGGAAATAACTGAAGAACATATATATCGGGGTTTTATAATACAGAGAGCAGTCCTAGGGTAGTAATACTAACATTAGTAATTGTTTAATAATGAAAGAAATAGTGCACTGCTTCAATAAATAAATACTTCAGCCTCGGGCGACTGTCTGTGTGGAGTTTGCACATTCTCCCTGTGTTCGCGTGGGTTTTCTCCGGCTGCTCCGGTTTCCTCCCACAGTCCAAAGATGTGCGGGTTACGTTGATTGGCTATGATAAATTGACCCTTTGTGTTAGGGGGTTAAATACGTGGGGTTACAGGGATAGTGTGGGATATGTGTTGGTGTAGGGGTTACGGGGATTGGGTGGGATATGTGTCGGTGCAGGCTCGATGGGCCGAAATGGCCTCTGTCTGCACTGTGGGGTTTCTGTGATCTGCAATGTTAGGAAAGAACGTCTTCTTCTAATCGTGTCCATGGACAGTCTATTCATAGCCCAGCCAGAACTGGACACATTTTTGCGCCTTGTTGTTGAATTCGGCAAGATCTGCAACAGTGCAGGGTTCCTCTAACGATGGGCATTGCAGGAGATGTTGCATAGTCTGTGCCTCAGTTCCACATTCACAAGTTGCCGGGTTGGTTGAATATCACCATTTGCTTTGCGATACCTTTGAGCAACCTACACCTCAAAGTCTGTTAAGGCACTTCCAGGTTGCCCAGTTTCAATTAGCTCTTGGGGGAAGGCTTTCATCAAGTAAAATTTCCATCGTTGGGGCTTGTTCAAGACGGCGAGCCGGTCTTTCCACAAGGTGATGCGGGCTTCAGATGAGTTTGTGTGTAATGGAACAACACTGTTCATGAAGCTCTTTCTTGACTTTAGGTGGCTGGGTGTAGGCATATGACAATGCAGAGGGTGTCTCTCATCTGATGTTTGACGGAGTCGCTCTTTCTTGCTGGCTACCATTCTTCTTCTATCAGGGGGAGTGATACCCACCAGGATATATAGGTTGCTGGTGTTTGTTGGTTTTAAGCAACCTGTGATAAATCGGCAGCTTGCATTCAGAACTGCATCCATCTTCTTGGCATGAGTAGACTTTTCCCAGGCAGGGCAGGTGTATTCGGCAGTGGAATAGCAAAGAGCAAGTGCAATGGTTCGCAATGTTTTCGGGCTTGTTCCCCATCTTGTGTTGGTGAGCTTATTCAGGATGTTGTTTTGTACGCTCACTTTTGCCTTTGTCTTCTCGATGTGGTTCTTGAAGGTGAGGCATCGGTCAAGGGTGGCTCCTAAGTAGATAGGCTGCTCGCAATGCGTCAGTGTTGCTCCACACCAGGTTACTTTCAGCTGGCTTCACGGTTTCTGAGGTGGAATGCACAAACGTGCGCCTTTGATGGGTTTGCGCGAAGGTGGTTTTCTTCATAGTAGGATTTTAGTCCCTCCAAGGCCTCAGAAAGCGTTTTCTCCACGGTGTAAAAACCAGTGCTTTGGGCAATGACACATAAGTCATCAGCATATATAAAACGGCGTGTGACACCGTCTACAGGTTGGTCATTCATGTAGATGTTGTACAGCAGCGGTGCAAGCACGCTTCCCTGAAGAAGACCATTCTTCTGAATACGCCACCTGCTGCAGGAAAGAACTGATTACAGTGATTAATTTGTACTTATGTTACAAAGAACTACATAGAATTTAAAGCACAAAAGCAGGCCATCCGGCCCAATTGGTTGTTTGATGTTTATCCTCCACATGAGCCTCTGTCCATCCCAGCCCTTCTAACCATATCAGCATATACTTCTATTCCTTTCTCACTCATGAATTTGACTGCCCTCCACTTAATTGCATTATATTTTTGAACTCAACTGCTCCATAGTGTAGCGAATTCCACATGCTACCCACACTCTGAGTAAAGAAACCTCTCCTAAATTCATTATTGGATTAATCAGTGACTACATTATATTTATAATCTCCAGATTTGGACTCCCTTACAATTGAACATATCTGCTCTACGCCTATCCTATCGAACTCATTCATCATTTCAAAGCCCTGTATTAAGTTACACTTCAGCCTTCGATTATCTACAACAAGGAGACGTAGTCTGTTCATTCTGTACTGTTAGTTATGATCTCTCAGTCGTATTATCATCATTGTAACATAAATGTGCCCTTTTTGCAGTGCCTAGAATTTGTTTTTTTAACATGGCGATCAGAACTGTACACAGTACACTAATTGTTGTATAAAGAAGGTTCCTTATAGGTTTTATATAACCTCTTAGCTTTATGATGCTATTCCTCTAGAAATGAACCCCGATGCCTTTTTGACACTTCCTGGCCTTGTTAACCTGCATTGCTACCTTAAATGATTTAATCGTCTGTACCCCTGAACCCCGTTGCTACTCTAGCCCATTCATACTCTTACTATCCAAGGAGTATTTGAGAACCTTTTTCCTCCTAACAATCCAGCACTTGACACTTAGCTTCATTGAAATTAATTTTCCATGTAAACATGTAAACGCCCATTCTGCAAGTTTACTAATATCTTCAGGTATTTTCAGGTATTCCACCAATCTGCGAAAATGCCTTTATTCCCTACTCCCTATTTTCCGTTTTAGCAGCCAACATGCCTTCTATTATGCTGCTTGTCCACTAACTCCAGTTGCTCTGAGATTAGTCATGTGTCTGCCATGTGATACCTTATCGAAGGGATTTAGAAAACCAAGCTATATTACATCTATTACATTTACCACAGTGTCAGCTGTGGCAATGTAGGTAGCACACTCGCCATGAGTCATGAAGGTTGTGGGTTCAAGTCACACTCCAGGGACGGGAGCACATAAAGCTAGGAATACACTCCACTCCAGTGCAGTGCTGACGTCCCTTCTTCCTTCTCAGGTAGATTTAAAAGATCCCATGCCACTATTTCGAAAAAGAGTAGAGGAGCTATCCCTGATGCCCTGACCAATACTTATCCCTCAAAAATAATACAAACAGGTCATCTGGTCATTATCAGATTGATGTTGGTGGGTACTTGATGAGCACAAATTAGCTGCCACTTTTCACACATTACAACAGTGACTATACTTCATTGTCTGTAAAGCGCTTTGAGATGACCGCTGGTAGTGAATGGCACTATATAAATCTAAGTTTTTCTCTACACTTTCTGATACTTATTCAGAGAATTCAGCAAGATTGGTCAAGCATGACCTTGCCGTTTGGAATACTTGTTGACAATTCTTTATTATATGTCTTTGTTTCTAGAAGTTTTCCTATTACATCTCTGAGTAAAAATGCAATTATGTTTCCTGCGAGCGGCTTTAGCTTAACTGCTCTAATGGCCCTTGGATATTTATTCAGTCTTCTGTTATAAGTACTCGTACAATATTTACTCTCTGCCAGTTTTCTAATGCCATTTTACAATGATATACTAATGTATCTGTTCTTTCTTCTTATCTGTTTTGGTATATGCTAATGCAATCCTTCTGAACCAATGGTTTTATTCGCTGTTTGATTATTTTATCAATTACTTCCCCCTTTATTCCGTAATGTCTTGAAGTTGTTTGATGAATTTAGTCAATTAGTATTTGACAGGGTTTAATTCCACACCACACAGACATCTCTCCCTTCTTCAGGCACTGAACATTCATCCATATCTTTCTTCTACCCCTACTGTCCCACATCAAGCGTGACTTCTTTCCTTCTGAGGTCGGATCTGCGCTCCAGATGTCCATTTATATTTCTATACATGTCACTCTGCCTCTCTCCGGTGCAACCTCTGGTAAACCCGAGCTCCCCTCAAATTCAAAATGGATGGTATCTCGCCTGATAGACACCAGGAGGTCATTGTCTGGCCAGTTTCCCTCCACCGTCTCCGGCTTGTACATTTCTAGGGCCCCATTTGCAATTTATTGGTTTGGATCCATTCACTCGCCATTCCCGCTGGAGATCCACTCAGCTTCTCCAACTCTGGGCTGGGAATGATGTCCCTTAGAGATTCTTGACCTGACCCTAGTGCAGTGCCCCTGCTTCAAAGCACAGGTGCATAGACCTCGGCTGGGAACACTGGCATATCCCCACTCTCAAATAGTGTCGCTATGGGAGCGTGGATTTGTCTCAGCTAGGCTGGATATTTGTGGTGTACTTGGAAACTTCATGTTCCAAGAATAACCCGGTGCACTGTTTCAACATTTTACTGTACATTGATGACTAGCACAATTTCCAAAAATAATCTGGACCCCTCCTGCAAGGTTTTGCAGTACACTGATGATGGGGGCCATTTCAAAACCTAATCTGGTCCCCTCCTTCACCATTTTACAGTAAGAATATAACAACATAAGAATTAATAGCAGCAGTAGGCCAAACGACCCTCGAGCCAGCTCCGCTATTGAATAATATCATGGCTGATCATCGACCTCAACTCTACTTTCCCGCCTGCTCTCCATATGCCTTGATTCCCCTAGAGTCCAAAAATCTACCAACCTCAGCCTTGAATTTAATGAAAGACTCAGCATTCCCTGCCATCTGGTGCAGACCATTCCAAGATTCACAAATCTTTGAGGGAAGAATGTTTCCTCATCTCAGTCTTAAATGGCCTACTCCTTATCCGGAAACTATGCCGCCTAGTTCTGGACACTCCAGCCAGATGAAAGTACCTCTCAGCATCCACCCTGTCAATCCCCTTCAGAGTCTTGTATGTCTCAGTGAGATCAGCTCTCATTCTTCCAAACTCCAGAGAGTATAGGCCCTTTCTACGCAATATCAACTCATAGGACAGCCCTTTCATCCCAGGAATCAATCTTGTGAACATTCGTTGCGCCGCCTCCAAGGCAGATATATCCTTCCTTAGATAAGGAGATCAATACTGTTCACAGTACTCCAGGTGTGGTCGCACCAAGGCCCTGTACAGTTGTAGTAAGACTTCCGTACTCTTGTACGCAAACCGCCTTGCAATAAAGGCCAACATGCCATTTGACATCCTTATTGCATGTTGTACCTGCATTCTAGCTTTCTGTGTTTCTTGCACGAGGGCACCCAAATCTCTTGAAACGCCAACATTTGAAAGTTTCTCACAATTAAAAAAAATATTCTGCTTTGCTATTCTTCCAAAAATTGAATAGCCTCACATTTCCCTATACTACATCTACCACCTTACTGCACAATCACTTATTCTACCTAAACCCCTTTTCAGACTCTCTGTGTTCTCCTCACAGCTAACTGTCCTAACTAGCTTTGCATCATCAGCACACTTGGATACATTACACTCGGTCCCTTCATCTAGGTCATTAATATGGATTGTAAATATCTGAGGCCCCAACACTGATCCTTGCGACACAACACTATTTACAGCCTGCCAACCTGAAAACGATCCGTTTATCCCTACTCTCTGTTTGCTTTCCGTTTATAAATCATCTATCCATGCTACTATATTACCCCCAACCCCATGAGCTCGAAACTTTTGTAATAACCTTGTATGTGGCACGTTAGCAAATGCCTTTTGGAAAGCCAAATATAACACACCCACTGGTTCTCCATTATCTATCCTGTTAGTTACATCCTCAAATAACTGTAATACATTTGTCAAACACGATTGCCCTTTCATAAAGCCATATGATTCTGCCTAATCCTGTTATGATTTTCTAAGTGACTTCATACCACTTCCTTAACAATGGATTCCAGTAATTTCCCGACGACTGATGCCAGGCTAACTGGCCTGAAGTTCAATGTCTTTTGTCTCCCTGCTTTCTGGAAAAGCGGTGTTCCATTTGCGAACTTCCAATCCACTGGGACCATTCCAGAATCTAGGAACTTTTGGAAGATCAAAACCAATGCATACACTATCTCTTCAGCCACCTCTTTTAGAACCCTAGAATGTAGGACGTCAGGTCCAGGGGATTTTTTGGCTTTTAATCACCTTAGTTCCTCTAGTACTTTTTCTCTACTTATATTAATTACATGAAGTTCCTCACACTCATTAGACCCTGGGTTCCCCACCATTTTTGGTATGCTTTATGTGTCTTCAACTGTGAAGACTGATACAAAATAGTTGCTTAACCTTTGTGCCATTTCCTTATTCCCCATAATAATTTCTCCAGTCTCAGCTTCTAAGGGACCAACGTTTACTTTTGCTACTCTTTTCCTTTTTCCATACTTTTAGAAACTCTTACAATCTGTTTTTATATTTCTTGCCTTTTTTCTATCATATTCTATTTTTTCGCCTTTCATCAATTTTTTGGTCAACCTTTGCTAGTTTCTTAAACGTTCCCAATCCTCATGCTCAGTATTCTTTGCAACATTATAAGCATCTTCTTTAAATCGAATGCCATCCTTAACTTCTTTAGTTAGCCACGGTTGGATGATTTTTCCCGTGGAGTTTTTGCTTCTCAATACAATGTATTTTTGCTGAGAATTATGTTATATGTCTTTAAATGCTAGCCACTGCTTCTCCAGCGCCATACCTTTTAATCTTTTTTTCCTAACTACCTTAGCCAACGTGCCCCTCATACCTATGTAATTGACTTTCTTTAAGTTTAGGACACTAGTTTCGGACTTAGGCAAGTTATTCTCAAAATTAATGTAAAATTCTATCGGGCCAGAAACTCGGGTCCCCAAGGGTGAGTATGCACTGTGAACTCACGCAAAGGGCCAACGGAAGTACCAGTGCTGTGCATGCACTGCGCTTGCGCTGGAACCTGGAACTTCCATTCCCTTGAAGGAAGGGATTCACTGGTCAAACGCGTGCACCGGAGAGGCAGCGTGTACGCCTGGAACTTCTGATTTTTTTACAGGTTTCTCCGTTGGTATAAGTCCCCCGCAGTTGTGCAAGTAAAAAGCAGTTGCAAGGCCTGCTTTTAACAAGGTAAGAGGTTAATTAAGTAAAAGTAAAACATTTTTTCCACAGGTTACTCATTTCAAAATAGTTTAAAGAAAGTAAGTTTATTTTTAGCCCCGTTATAAAATTTAATTAATTCTTGCAAAAATTTAAATTTTTGTTTGAAATTTATGTACTTAATTGTTATTTACAAAATGTGATTTAAAAAAATATTTGACGTTTTACTTAGGGCCGTTCTCTATTCATAGATTTGAAAGGTCTTCCTGTCAAATCTGTGAATATTGATTCCCTGCTCCGATTGGCTCCCCGTGGCCCACGTGGTCCCAGGTGATGCTGCAAATTAGCTTCGCCACTTGGATACGCAAGCACTGCATGCCGGCAGCTGGAGGAGGCCCAGGATCGGAATCCTACGTAGGCCCACAGCACAACGGCAGGTGCACTATGTAATTGCAAATCGGGGGCTTGTGCCTGCGGGAAGCTTCCAACCCGAATTTCTCACCCATTATATTATGATCACTCTGCCCCAGAGGCTCCTTTAGTATGCGATTGCTAATATACCCTGTCTCATTACACAATAGAAAAGTTAAAATTGCCTGTTCCCTGGTTGGTTACATGGCATATTGTTCGAGAAAACTCTCCATTATATTGATGACTGGTGCCATCTCCAATACATTTTACAATATATTGATGACTGGGACTATTTTCTGTCTGTTAACTGAACTGCAAAGATTCATTAAAATTGCATTTAATTTCCGATCCTCCATCATCTTCAAAATTTCCATCTTTGAAACTTACCTAAGCTTGCTCTGCGCCTCTATCTCCATTTCAGAGGATAGGCTGTCCACTAATTTCTACTATAAACCCACCGACTCCCACAGGTATCTTCATTACACCTCCTCCGAGCCTGCTTCCAGGAATAACGCTGTTCCATTCTGCCAGTTTCTCCATCTCTGCTGGATCTTCTGAGTTTCCAAAATCTCTTCATTCTTCCACAGCCATGGATTCCCGTCCACTGTGGTAGACATGGCCCAAGACCATGTCAATCCAACTTCCAGCATTAATGTCATCACCCCGTACCCTCCCTGCTGGAACCAAGATAGGGTTCCCCTGGTCCTCACCTTCCACTCCAACTGCCTTCACCTTCAACAGATCATGCTCTGCAATTTCCACAAATCTAGCTAATGCTGTTGGCAAACATATTTTCACTCCTTCTCCGCCCCTCCCATACCCCATCCCCTTGCGTCTGCCTGGTCCACTCTTCCATCACCCCCAACATCCGCTGCCTTTCCCCTGACACCAATCTATGCAAACAGAGAAGTTGCAGCACCTACCCTTTCACGTCCTTCCTTCCCACCGTCCAGGGTGCCAAACATTCCTTCCTCACAATTAGCGATTTACTTGTACTTCTTCCAGTTCAGTGTACTGTATTCACTTCTCAGGATGCAGTATCCTTTTCATTGGGGAGGATAAACGCAGATTGGGTGAAAGCTTCGCTGAAAATCTTGGTTCAGTCTGCAAGCGTGACCCGGAGCTTCCAGTCGCTTGCTGCTTCAATTATACGTCTAAATCCCGCTATCGTCACTCTATCCTCGGCCTCCTGCACTGATCCAATAGATTTCAATGAGAAACAGCTCTGTATTTTTCAATTAGGCTCTTTATTGTCTGCCGGACTGAACAGGGAGGTTACAAACTTCAGGTCATAACCACCTCTCCCGTTTTCTCAGACAGCATGTGCTGGTAATGGGGGATGGTTAATCTGGAGCCAATGGGAGTGGAGGAGGTGTGAGCTGGTGCTCTCGGTGGGGATCCCCTATCGGTGCACAGCCTGGGGCTGGTCCAAACCCCTGTGGCCAACCCGCACTTTACCCTCTTTTCTCCATCACAATCCCGGGCCATAGGATCCTTCTCTGCTTTGCGCGATTAACCATAATTCCCTCCCTGCACTATTCTGCTATAAACATTTACACCGCCTCTGGACCAGTATTTTTTAATTGTCCCATTCAGCATCATCATCACACTTTTGCTATTGAATCACACTTGCCATCCAGCCGATCACAGACCTCCGCGTTCTTGTTTCCTCCACTACCCCAGATTTCTCCAGCTCTATCAATCCTATAAAAGTGTTCATCTGTAATATCTTCCACTTCTGCAGAAAGGTGATCGACCTGAAAATTTAACTGTTTCTCTCTCCACATAAGAACATACGAACATAAAAATAGGAGAAGGAGTAGCCCATTTGGCCCCTCTAGCCTGCTCTGCCATTCAAGAAGTTAATTGCTGATCTTCTACCTTATCTCCATTTTCCTGCGCTATCCCCATATCCTGTGATTCCGTTAATATTAAAAACCTATCGATCTCTCTCTTGAATATACTCAAAGACTGATCCTCCATAGCACACTGGTTTAGAGAATTCCAAAAATTATCCACGCTCTGAGTGAAGAAATTTCTCCTCACCACGGTCCTAAATGGCCGACCCCATATTCTGAGTATGTGACCCCTGGATCTAGACTTCCCAGCCAGGGAAATCGTTCTCCCTGCATCTACCCTGTCAAGCACTGCAAGAATTGTGCATGTTTCAATGAGATCACCTTTCATTCTTCTAAACTCACGAGTATATATGCCTGGTCTACTCAATCTCTCCCCATTAAGACAATCCCTCCAATCCAGGAATCAGTCTGGTAAACAATTATTGCACTCTCTCAATGGCAAGTATACCTTTCCTTAGATAAAGAGATCAAAACTGTGCACAATACTCCAGGTGTGGTCTCACCGGGGTCCTATATAACTGCAGAAAAACGTCTTTACACTTATACTCAAATCATCATACAATAAAGGCCAGCATACCATTTGCTTTCCTAATTGCTTACTGTACGTGCATGTGAACTTTCACTGATTCGTGTACAAGGACACCCACGTCCGACTGAACTCCAACATTTCCCAATCTTTCACCATTTAAAAATAATCTGCTTTGCTACTTTTCCTACCAAAGTGGATAACTTCGTAATTCTCCACAATTTGCCATGTTCTTTCCCACTCATGTAACCTGTCTATATCCCCTTGAAGCTTCCTTGCACCCCCCTCAAAACTTATATTCCCACTCAGATTTCTATCATCAGCAAACTTTTATGTATAAAATGTTTCCCCTCATGCAAATCATTGCTGTCGATTGAGAATAGCTGAAACTGAATATTGATCCTTCCGCTAACCCACTAGTTACAGCCTGCCAACCCAATAATGACCCGTTTTTCCCTTATCTGTGTTTTCTTTCCTATAATAAATCCTCAATTCCTGATAGTATCTTGCTCCCAATCCAATAAGCACTGGGTTTGTTTGATGACCTCTTGTACGTCATTCAATCGAAAGCCATCTGAAAACCCAAATACACCACATCAACTCGTTCCCCCTTATCTATTCTATCAGCTGCAAACTCAAAAATCTCTAACAGATTCGTCAAACAGGATTTCCGTTTCATAAATCCATGTTGTCTGCCAAATCGGCCCAGATATTCGGATCGGAGGCTTCCCTCGTGTGCAAGCCCCCGACCTGCACTTACCTAGCGCGCCGGCCGTTGCGCTGTGGGCCCGCTTGGGATTCTGATGCTGGGCCTCCTCAAACTGCCAGTGCGCAGTGCTTGCGTATCCCAGGGGCGCAGTTAGTTCGAAGCGTCCCCTGGGATCACGTGAGCCAAACGTAGCAGGGAATCTCTATTCATAGATTTGACAGGAAGACCTGTCAATTTATGAATACAGGTCAATCGCAAATCATAACTAAAACTTCAAATAAATTTTAAAAAAACATCACATTTTTAAAATATCTATAATTTACATACAATAACTGTTTTAAACAATAATTTAAATTTTTGAAAATGTTAATTACAGTTTCTAACGCGGCGAAAAATAAATTTACCTTTCTCTGAAATATTTAAAAATAATAAAACTGTGGAAAAAATGTTTTATTTTACTTAATTCACCACTTACCTTGTTAAAAGCAGCTCTTGCGACTGCTTTTTAAAAGCGTAGCTCCTGGAAATTAACCCTCCCAGAGGAAACTGCACTCGATCGGCCTGTGAGGCGCTTCGTTTAATTCAACAGAATTTCTGGTTTCCCGCGCATGTGCAGTGCATGCACGAAACTGGCACTTTCGTTGGGCCTACGCGTGAGTACCCAACGCATACTCACCCTTGGTGACCCGAAGTTCTGGCCCAATATTATTATATTCAAAGTGTCCTGTTACCACGTCCTAAACAATAGATTCTCGCATTTTCCCTATTACTGATGTCAGGCTAACTGGTCTGTAGTTCCCCGTTGGGGGTGGGGGGAAGCACTCCAGCTCCTCCTGGCCCACAAGCAGTGCTGTGAAGACAGTTACTGTCTCCTCGAAACTGTCCTCGCCTCCCTTCAGCTACCAGGTTTCGCGCGAGGTTTGGGAAACCCAACCCGTCACAATTAAACCCGTATAACAGGTTAAATCAAAGGCTGCCAGCCGCAATAGATTATTAAATTGCTAGCCCACCTTCTGGGAGCACTCCATTGCCCGCCCCCTGCTCCGCATCGGTTTAACCCGGAAGTGGCGAGCTGGAGTCGGGATGAAGAATTTTTATATTTTACTGTCCGAACAGACTCCAATCCTGCCGTTTTTGGTGCTAAAATACAGCCCTTACTTTCTTGGCTTTGTCAAGGAGAATGTTTGATTAGTAATGTCCAGACTTTTCTCCTTTTTCTTACAGTTAATTTTGTGGCGATTGTGATCCTGTCCCGGGGAAAGTGCGGGCTTTCCACCTGAACCACTCGCTACCTGGTTGCCATGGCAGTCGCGGATCTAATGGTCATTATCACTGAGGTCATACTGTGGCAGATCAGTTACTATTATTTCCCAGGATCTTTCCTGGACATCACCCCTGTGTGTAGTGTTCAAAGTATCCTGAGTCGTGCAGCCGCAGGCTATTCTACCTGGCTCACCATCACTTTCACTTTTGATCGATTTGTGGCCATTTGTAGCCAGAAGCTGAAAACAAAATATTGCACCGAGAAAACTGCAGCTGTGGTTGTAGCAACAAGCTGCATTCTGCTCTGTTTAAAAAGCGTTCCCTTCTACTTTATATATGAACATAGACAGATAACCGACAATGTGCCGTAGTTCTGTTATGTAAAGCCAAGCTATTTTACTGAGCCCAAATGGGTGGGATTTGACTGGTTTGATGCGGTTTTAACCCCACTGCTCCCATTCGCTTTAATTCTGTGGCTCAACGCTCTGACAGTCAGACACATTTTAATGGCCAGTCGGGTCGGTAAGGGGCTGAGGGGTGAGAGCAAGGGAGAGAATGGCAGAGACCCAGAGATGGAGAGCAGAAGGAAGTCTATGGTTTTATTCTTCACCATATCCGGCAGCTTCATACTCCTGTGGTTGGTATTTGTTATAGATTTCTTATATTATTGTATTGGAGGAACAAATCCCTATTATTATAATGATTCTTTGTATACATTTGAAGAAGTTGGATATATGCTGCGGAGTTGAAGTTGCTGCACAAACACGTTTATTTATGGGGTGACCCAGTCCAAGTTCAGAGAGCAGGTGAAGAGTGTGGTGAAATATCCGGTTACCTCAATTATTCAATTAATTACGAATCACAACAGCTGAGCTCAGGCCAGAGGCGGGTCCCAGTGTTTCCAGTCCAGGAATGTAATATTTAGCGCCAGACTCCCAGCATCTGAAATACACCAGGATTCGCTGGTGATCTGAAAATAGGTCATGGCACTATTTCTGACTGATAGTTCGTTATTTTCTTTCGGGACAGGACCAGTAGTTTGCTGAATGTCACCTAAGCTCTTCTGTAAAGAGTCAATTCAGCTATTTAGTGCAGAAATTAGGAGGATTAGATTTCATAGAATATACAGCATATAAACAGGCCATTCGTCTCAACTATTCTATGATATCTATGCTCCACACTTGTCTCCTCCCACTGCATCTTCCTCATCCCTGCCTTTCAGCTTATCTTTCTGTTACCTTTTCTCTCACATACTCGTCTGGTTTGCTTTTGACAGAATCAAGGCGCCAACTCGCACCAAAGACCGGTAACCCACCACCCCTGAGCTCGCTGACCTACATTGGCTCCCTGTTCGTCAACACTTTAATCTTACAATTATCATCCTTGATTGCAAACCTCTACATGGCCTCCCTAGCTCTGTAACCACCACCAGCTCCACGTAAGCAGCACCGCTCCACACTCACCGAGATCTCTGAATCCTCCAAATCTGGCACCTTGCACATGCATGATTTTAACCACGCCGCCATTACCGGAGGTGCTTTCAGCTGCCTGGGCCCTGAGTATTGGTATCCCCTCCCTAAAGCTTTACCTCCTTAACTCTCTCCCCTCCATTAATATGTTCCTCAAACATTACCTATTCGACCAAGTGTTAGGTAATCTGTCCTAATATTTCCCATGTGGCTCGGTGTCAATATTAATTGATGACGCTCCTGTGAAGCACCTTCGTACATTAAACTATGTTAAAGGCGCTATATAAATGCAAGCTCTTTTTTTAGAGGAAAATAATGCACTTTCTCCGGTACATCCATGTCCTTTTTAAAGTATGGAAACCACAACTATGCAGAGTTCTCTAAGTGTGAGCTGACCAGGGTCCTATACAAATGTAACACAAATTACGAATCAGTTACAGCACAATGACAGGCCATTCGGCCCCAAATGTCCATGTCGGTGTTCAAGCTCCAGACCAACCTCCTCCCACTCTCCTTCTTTCAACACAGTCAAAATACCCTTCTATTCATTTCACCCTCGACTGCTTAACTCACCTCCCCTTCAATACATCCAAGCTCTTCGCATCAACTACGGCTTGTGGTAGCGAGTCCACATTCTGACAAGTAAATAGGGTTTATTGGTGGCAATCATATATCTGTAGCCTGGATTTCTGTTCTCTCCCGCAAGTGGAATTATCTTCTCAACATCTATCCCATCAAAGCCTTTCACAACTCTAAAGACCTCTATCAGGTCACGCCTCAGTCTTCTCCTTTCAGTAGAAAAGAGCCTCAGCCTGTGCAATCTGTCCTGGTAGATATAACCTCTCAGTTCTGGTATCATTCTAGTAAATCCTTTTTGCACCTACTCCAGTGCCAATTTGCCCATTTTATATGCTGGAGACCAGTAATTTTCGCAGTGCTCCAAGTACGGTCTAACCCATGTTTTATATAAGTTATAATAAATTATCTGCTTTACAATTCTATCCCTCTGGAAATGAATCCATGTGTTCTATTTGTCTTTTATGGCCTTATCAACCTGCATCGCGACTGTTAGTGATTATTGTATCTCTACCATCACATCCCTCTGTTCCTCAATCCCATTGAGACACTTATTTCCCAAGGAGTATGTGACATCCATAATCTTCCTATTAAACTGCACTACCTCATACTTCTCTATTTTGAAGTTAGTTTGCCAATTACACGCCCACTCTGCAGGTTTATTAACGTCTTCCTGTATTTTGTCGCAGCCCTCCTCTGAATTAACTATAAAACCACATTTTGTGGTCAAGGCCCAGCCAAATTTGCTGTGGATTTAGGGTCCGTTTTAGGCGGTACTGAAATTTTATTCCGTTAATGCAAAATATACCAGTAAACTGAGTAAGCAGATAACTGTTTATGCAGGAATGAGGGTCAGTTAGTTGGTGTTACATGAATGTGTTTTTAACCGAAGATTAGCCATGATTTATTGAATGGTGGAGCAGGCACGAAGGGCCGAATGGCCTAATCCTGCTCCTATTTCTTGTGGTCTTATTTTGACCAGTCATTCTACATAAAGCTAAGTCTGTTACTATTGTCCTCATTGTGTACTGCAATTCCGAGTTTCGCTTCATCTGCAAACTATAAAATGGTGTCATGCTTACCCAACCCTAGCTTATTAATATTCATCAAACAGAGCATTAGAACTAATAGCGACCCCTGGCGTACACCACTGTCTGCCCCTTTAATCCCACGGGTGACAATTTTATGAACAGTTCTATTCTGTGCTACTTCTGCAAACACCTTTTGAAAATCCACCCACACACCATGAACCACATTACACTCATGAAGTTCCTATTATTCTATCAACTCGCATTCATCTATGTTAAGGTTCATTTGCCACTTAACAGCACAGTCTGCAAGTTTTCTTATCTCTTTTGTGAGATGTCATTTAGTGAAAAATTTCTTCAATATTTGAAGCGAAGCATCAGTTGTGTTGAATAAAAGCAATAATAATAAATAAAGGCAGATATCTACAACTGTGTGAGGTTTTGATAATTTCATCAGAAAATCTGAAGATTTATTGCAGAGTAAACTCCTTGTTTGTCACTTTGTACGATTGCTTTTCGAAAAAGTGGATGAAATTTGTATTTATTTCAACAAAGAGAACTGCTGTCCTGTTTGCATCAGAGCCTCTTTGTGTCTTTCATTAACTATTTATACCTTTAGGTTTCAGCTCTGGCTCAGTGAGTAGCACATTCGCCTCTGAATCAGAAAGTTGTAGCTTCCAATCCCACTTCCAGGGACTTAAGCACATAAAGCTCAGCAGACACTCCAGTGCAATGCTGAGGGAGTGCTGCACTGCAGGAGGTGCCGTCTTTTGGATGAGACTTTAAACCGAGATCCCATCTGCTCCCGTCCTGACAAAGTGTTTCGACCTGAAACCTTGACGCTATTTCTCTCCACGGATGTTGCCTGGCCTGCTGAGTTTTTCCAGCATTTTCTGTTGTTATTCCCGTCTGCTCTATCAGGTAGTGGTATAAGATCCTGTGGCACTATTTCGAAGGAGAGCACGGCAGTTCTCCCCGGTGACCAGGTCAATATTTATCCCTCAAACAACATAACAGAAACAGATTATCGGGTCATTAGCACATTGCTGTTTGTGGGAGTAGGCTACCGCGTCTCCTACATGACAACTGTTACTTCACCCCAGAAGGACTTCATTGGCTGTAAACTGCTTGGAGATTTCTGGTGGTCGACATAAGTTCCTCATTATCCTCAGTTGTTCCCAACACCGCCTAATATCAGCAGCTCCACACACCCGACACAATATCCTCAGCTCCACCCCACCCCACCATATATTCTCAACTCCACCCAGCCACTTACCCGGCGCAGCTCCTCCTTAATATCGTCATCTCCTCCCCACCCCAAGAATATCCAAATCTCCTCCTCACCACAACTAATACCTTAGCTCTTCCCCACCCCACCTAAAAGCCTCAGCTGCTCCCCACGCCAAGCTAACATCCTCAGCACCTACCTAACCCTGCCAGGTAAGCTCTTCTTCCTACCCGCTTATTATCATCAGCTCTTCCCCATCCCACCTAATATGCTCAGCTCCTCCACAGCCCACCTAATTATCTCAGCTCCTCCCACCCCACCTAATATACGCAGCTCCTCCCCACACCAACTAATATCTCTGCTCCCCCCGACCCTACCTCTATCCTCTGCTCCTCCACACCCCAGCAACATCTTCAGCTCCTCCCTACCCCACCTAATATATTCAAACCCACCCACATCAACTAATATCCTC
Organism: Somniosus microcephalus; assembly: GCF_052327205.1. Classification (NCBI taxonomy): domain Eukaryota; kingdom Metazoa; phylum Chordata; class Chondrichthyes; order Squaliformes; family Somniosidae; genus Somniosus; species Somniosus microcephalus. The sequence goes on from NW_028225183.1 coordinate 24,070,352, forward strand.
AGCCCCTCCCCACCTCATCTAATATCCTCATCTCCTCCCCACAGCAACTATAATTTCTGCCCCTCCCCACCCCACCTATATCCTCAGCTCATCCACAACCTATCTAATATCCTCAGCTACTCTGCGCCACAACCTAATATCCTCAGCTCATTGCTCACCTGCTCATATCCTCAGATCCTCCACAACCCACCTATTAACCTCAGTTCCTCCCCACCCCACCTAATATCCTCAGCTCCTCCACACCCCACCTAATATCCTCAGCTACCCACCACCCCACCTAACTGCATCAACTCCTCCATCTTCCTAACATTCTCAGCTCCTCCCCAACCCACCTGATAGCCTCAGTTACAACCAGTCCCAGTTAACATGCTCAGCTCCTCCGCAATTCATCTAATATCAACAGCTACACACGCCTCCACCGAACATCCTCAACATCTCTGCACTTATCTCTGCATACATTCAACAGCTGCCAATCCAGTGGGTGCGATGAGCTGTCATAGATTATCAATCAAATAGAGCAAGATGTTCCTGTCAATTCTTTGCAATTCGATGTAAGAGCAGAAATCCGCTGACAAATCCCTGGAGGAGAAATGGTGATTGACAGCTGTAGCCTGTTTGCAGAAATAGGTGAAGGGAGTACCTTCCCCTCCATAAACTGTCAAAGAACTCCACGTGCTTATGTATGCACGCAGTCTGCAGCTGTCAATCAAACCTTCTCCTCCTGTGAACGGTGCGGGAACTTCCTGCTCTTACATCAAGCTGTAACCAATTGACAGGAAGTTGTTGTTGTTCTATCTGATGCGGAATCTATGATAGTAAATTGTATGAATATAACAGAAGAACCTCCAGTTGTATTTTAAATGTCGTTATTTAACGTCTACGGAAATTATTTTTTTAATATTGGTCATATTGCACAGATGTGTTCAATAATGGTAATGCTCTGATCGCCCTCTCTGCTCCGTGCAGTAACTGCAGATAATTAGTGACTGAACGCGGCGCTGCTACATTTTTCAGTGTAAAGTGGAAATATTTTAGCCCGTATTTTCCGCACGCGCTGAAAACCGATACTGCCGATCTGTCAATAATCCTCTTTAGATATCGCACGCCTGCCCTGGAGGATGGCCTCTGCAGGTGGAGAATTCCACTTTCTGCAGAATCTCTGCCCACTGATAACATTTAAAAATCTTATGCCTGGTAAAGGTAGGTGTGAGGGCTTCTTTTACCAGCATAAGAGTTTCATTTTTCTTTTTAAAAAGGTTATTCGCTCATTTATATTTTAAAAATGCTTTCAGAAAAGCTAAGTTTATTTTTAGCCCCTTAAAAAAGTAATTATTTTTTTCAAAGTTTTAATATATTTAATTTAATGTAATTTTAACTAAGTACGTGAATTAATTTTTTTAACATTTTAGTTTCTTTGATTGATCACCATTCAAAATTTTGAAAGGTCTAAGCTGAGAGGCCGGGCAAAACTGTGAAGGGTGATTCCCTCCTTCGATTGGTTCCATTGATCCCGGGGACGCTTGCAAACTGCCTGCATTTCAGGGATACCAGGTCCTCTGCGCACGTGCCCCAGGTGAAGCACAGGAGTGGAAGTTTCTGGCGCTCCGGAGCCCACAGGTAAGGGCGTAATATTTTTTCCAGATTGGGAGCATCCAAACTTAGGAAGCCTCTGATTAAAAAATCAGGGCCAATTGTGCAACAAGAAAGATTGCTAAACTGCGTTTTTGAAGAATTACTTATGACTGTTGAATCGAACCATATAGCTGACTTGAGTCATGCTCTTTCTGAAAAATTGCAGTCGTGTAAATGGTGTGTCATAAATCGCAACTTCTACAAGAAGTAACTCAGGAAGTACTACTGAACGGCCAGCTGAGGGCGCCGCCAGAGGAGTATAAATATTCAGGCGTGGGCCCAACGTGGCCAGAGACATTCTGGAAACAGGAAGCTAGTGGCTACTAACTAGACCTCCATGTTTTGTTACGTCGATTAAAGCCTTGCATTATGTACAACCAAGTGCATAGTGAGTCTTTATTACGTCAATTTAATCGACTTGTTATCGTCTCCAAGCCTTGGGTGATTCGGCACAGCCAGCTGCAAGTCGAACTGCAGAAAGGGACCTGGGCAAGAAACTGATCTATCATGGAAAAACTCCTTAGACCCACTCGTCTTGACTTGGATGCGAATGCACCTGTGGCAGCGAAGGTATGGAAGCATTCATTTCGTACCTTTAGCAACTTTCGTGAAGAATGTGGGGCAGGTGCCTCTAATAAGTTATGAATGCTTATTAACTACGTTTCCCCTCATGTGTATGATTATATTGAGGACTGTATAGACTACGACACTGCTATCGAAATTTTACAGCAGGTGTTTTTCAAGTCCCTGAATGAAATCTTTGCTGGACACCTATTGGCCACAAATCGGCAGCAGCCTGGGGAATCATTCGAAGAATTCCTCCAGAAACTTCGCAGGCTCAGCAAAGATTGTAACCTTAATGCGGTACAGCTGAACAGTATCAACAGGAACTAATCAGCGATTCCTTTATCAACGGGATTGTGTCCCCTTTTATACATCAGCGCCTGCTGGAAAATAAAACCCTCAATTTGCGGGCTGTTTATGACCAGGCGTGTTCCCTGGACTTGGACAAGAAGAATGCAGGCACTTATATCCCACCACATGGACGGGTGGCGGCTATCATCCTCAATAATTCTTTCGATAGGTCTCGTGTTGATGCCCCAGCTGATGATGACTCTACTCTAACAGACGACGGCCCTACCCTAGAGGCCTTTGCTGATGATGACCCCGCCCTAGCAGCATCCTGGCAATGAGGAAGAAAGCGTTTCTTTTGTGGGGGTGTATTCCATTACAGAAAATTTTGCCCGGCTCGTAATGCGACCTGCAATCATTGCAGCAAGAAAGGACACTTTTCCAAGATATGCCAATCACGGGCCTCTGCTAACAAGAAAGGCCGATCCTCTAAAGTACACCAGTCGAGAGCTCCTGTTAGCTTCACAGCTGCTATCTATGGAGATGCTCCTCCCCCAAGAACCACTGCTAAGGCTACAGCTGCCGAAGGAAAAATTACCCCTCCTCCAATCACAGCTGTTCTTCCCCAAAGTTTGTCCCATGCAGCTACGAAGGTTTCAGTAAATGGGCAGACTCTAAGCGTGCTAATCGACTACTGCAGCTCTGACAGCTTCATTAGTAAGCGGGCTGTAAGTAGGTTAAAACTTTGCATTTATCTCTCGGACAGGGAGATTGCAATGGCTCTGACGACTCTGACCACCAATTCTTCTGGCTTCTGTCTTGTCAACCTCATCCTCTATGGTCACACGTCTACCTCCACCTGGCTTGGAGTACTCAAAAACTTATGTAGCGATGGGCTTCTGGGACAGGTGTTCCAGAAGCAGCACAAAAGAATCACTTTTGAGTTTGGAGGGTCGAAGTCGGAGCTTACCATTTCTAAAGTGCCGTTTTGTGCGCTCTTGGCGGCCTTACTCGGTGAGCCCTCCCTGTTTGCCAATCTCTCCCCCCGCTGTAAACCCATAGCCACCAAATCGCGGCAATTTACCCAAGACGACCGAGCATTTATCGAGGCAGATATCTCTCGCCTTTTAGCTGACGGTATTATCGAACCATGTTCAACCCCCTGGCGGGCTCAAGTCATCATTGTTAAAAACCCTTGAAAACAACATAAGACACGTCTGTGTATTGATTATTCACAGAGTAGTAATCAATATATCGGTTTGGATGCCAACCCGATACAACGCATAGATGTCATGGTCAACAACCTTGCCAAATACAAGGTATTTTCAACCTTCGATTTAAAGAGCGTGTACCATCAGGTACCACTGAAAGACTCTGACAAAAAGTATATGGCCTTTGAGGGCACTGGTCGGCTTTATCAGTTTTGTTGCCTTCCATCTGGGGTCACCAATGCGGTGGCCATCTTCCAACGGGCCATGGATGGCCTAGTCCGGCAAGTGAACTTGACATATACCTTTCCATATTTAGACAATATCACTATTGCCGGCCATGATGAAAAGGAGCATGACGCCAATCTTCAGAGATTTTTTGACGTTCTCTGTCGTCACCACTTAACATTAACCGAATCCAAATCAGTGAAATCGGTGCCAGCAGTGAACATTCTCGGCAACTGGGTGGGCAACGGTGTTATTAAAACGGACCCAGACTGACTTCATCCACTTCAGGAGCTCCCTCCCCCTACGAATCTCGGCTCTCTTCGTCAGGCACTTGGCATGTTTGCTTATTATGCAAAGTGGATAGCTCACTTCTCCGATAAAATACAGCCCCTGCTTCATGCGAAGTCTTTTCCACTAGAAGCAACGTCTATTTCTGCCTTCAACCTCCTCAAACGACAGCTGGAGAAAGCCACGCCTCACTCCATGGATGAAAACCTTCCTTTTGTGGTCGAATACGATGCATCGGAGGTGGCGATCTCGGCTACCTTGAATCAAGGTGGTCGGCCCATGGCATTCCTATCCAGAACCATACAGGGTAGCGAACTCCATTACCCCCCCGTCGAGAAGGAGGCTACAGCCATCATCGAGGCTGTATGCCACTGGAGTCATTTTCTTGCTCAGCGTCATTTCACACTCGTAACTGGCCAGCGCTCCGTGGCCTTCATGTTGGATAACCAGAAGTGCACAAAAATTTAAAATAATAAAATACAACTCTGGAGGATGGAGCTGGCCGCCTTTGAATATATTATCCTTTACCGACCCGGCAAATAGAATTTTGCCCCTGATACCTTCACACGGGCATTTTGCTCTTCAATATCAACGTCGACTCTGGTGGATCTGCATATGGACTAATGCCATCCTGGCGTTACCCTTATCTTGCACTTTGTGCGCTCCAAAAATCTATCATTGTCAACGGAAGACATAAAGAAAACTTGCTCCTCCTGTAGGATTTGTGCAGAATTGAAACCACAATTCTTCTGCCCATCAGGTGACTTGCTCATACATGCAATGCAGTCTATGCAGAGGCTCAGCATAGACTTTAAAGGGCCATTGCCTTCGTCGACGCAGAACACCTACCTACTTACAATGGTAGACAAGCATTCACACTTTCCCTCTGCCTTCCCTGTCCTAATATGCTTACCTCTATGGTAATTAAACACCTCGATCAGGTCTTTTCCCTTTGCTGGATGGCCAATTTTATCCAAATGGATTGGGGTCCCTCCTGTATGTCGAGTGAACTTAAAAGGTATCTCTCCCAATGGGGAATCATCTCGAGTAAGACGACACCATCTCACCCAATCGACAATGGACAGGTTGAAAGCTACAATGCCATTATCTTGAATGGTGTCTGTCTGGCGCTGAGGTCACGCAACCTACCAGACCAGCAGTGGGAAACTGTGCCGCTGACGTGTTACACTCTATCAGGTCTCTCCTCTCCAACTCCACTAATTTCACACCTCATGAGCTATTCTTCAAGTTCTGGCGTCGCTCTACACATGGGACATCTCTACCATCATGGTTGGTGGCTCCAGCCCCGTGCTACTCCAGAGGTTTGTCCGGTCGGCCATGAATGAACCTCTCGTTGACGAGGTGGAGTTAACGGAGGTAAACCCAACATATGCACATGTGCAGTACCCTAATGGCCGGGAGTCCATTGCCTCGCTCAGAGATCTGGCTCCATGCCCAACTGGTCACACAGGCCCGAATGATGTAGGATCCCATGACGATGATGTCAACACTCCGCACCCCTATGAAGATGATGCCCTACCTGGGACATCGAGGGATCTGCCGGCAGTGCTACCGGATCAACTCAGGGAGCCGAACGCTCCCCGTAGGATGGCCGCACGAAATGAGGACGCCGGACAATCTCTGGCTACGACCCAGGATGAGGCCAGCTCCATGCCTGTGAGGACCCGCACCCAGATTCATGATATTCCCAGGCCTCCACAGGACAATCAAGACAATGTGGACTCTACCGACTTACCGGTACGGGCCAAGCGACCCAGGGCCCAGGACACGGTCCGGGGAGATGTGCCCTCCGGTCACAAGCAGAAAGCTAAACGACTACGGCTATTTTTGGTCTGCCTAGTCCGTTAAAGGAAGAGTGGACTTCCAAACCTTTTAGGGAGGAAGAATTTCATAAATTGAAATTTCCACAGGGAAGTACTACTGAACGGCCAGCTGAGGGCGCTGCCCGAGGAGTATAAATACTAGGGCGTGGGCCCAGCTTGGCCAGAGACAGTCTAGAAACAGGAAGCTAGTGGCTACTAACTAGACCTCCATGTTCTGTTACAAGTCGATTAAAGCCTTGCTTTATGTACAACCAAGTGCGTAGTGAGTCTTTATTAATCACAGGGTACTGAATTTGGATTATCAGCCATGATCGCATTGAATGGCAGAGTAGGCTCGAGGGGCCGAATGGCCTACTCCTGCTCCTATCTTCTATGTTTCTATGTTTCTTTGTTTATCGTTTTGCCTTCTGATCGTTATTTGCAATGCAATAGGACATTGCAATTGCACCTCACTTTGCATTGTAGCAGTCATTTGCAATGTAATTGCACATTGTAATTGAATATCCCTGAAACATAATCGCCATTTGCAATGCAATATAACATTGCAGTGGAATATCACTTTGCAGTATAATAGTAATTTGCCATGCAATAGCACATTTCAATGGAATATCACTCTGCAATATACTTCATTTGCAAGGCAATAGTACATTGCAATGGAATATCAATTTGCAATATAATTGACATTTGCAATGCAATAGAACATTTCAATGGAGTATCACTTTGCAATACATTCGACATTTGCAATGCAATAGAACTTAGCAATGGAATATCGCTTTGTAATATGATTGTCATTTGCAATGCAATAGAACATTGTAATGGATTGTCTCTGCAATATAACCAGCATTTGCAATGCAATAAACGTTGCAATGGAATATCAGTTTGCAATATAAAAGTCATTTGCAATGCAATCAAACATTGCAATGGAATATAACTTTGCATTATAATAGTCATTGCAATGCAATGGAACATTGCAATGGAATATAACTTAGCTCAATAATAGCAATTTGCAATGTAATAGAAAATTGCAACGGAATATAGCTTTGCCTTCTGATCGTCATTGCAATGCTGTAGGACTTTGCAATTGAACCTAATTTTGCACTGTAGCAGTCATTTGCAATGCAATTGCACATTACAATGGAATATCACTTTGCAATATAATAGTAATTTACAATGCAGTAGCACATTGCAATGGGATATCACTTTGCAATATGATAATCATTTGCAATGCAATAGAACATTTCAATGATGTATCACTTTGCAATATAACCGTAATTTGCAATGCAATATAACTTTGGAATTAAATATCACTTTGCAATATAATAGTCATGGCAATGCAATGGAACATTGCAATGGAATATTATTTTGTAATATAATAATAATTGCAATGCAATGGAACATTGCACTCGATTATCAGTTTGCATATTAATCATCATTTGCAATGCAACAGAATATTGCAATGGAATATCGCTTTGTAATAAGTTCATGATTTCCAATGCAATAGAACATTGCAATGGAATATTGCTTTTGGATATGATCGTTATTTGCAATTCAGTAGAAAATTGCAAAGGATTATCATTTTGCAATATAATCGTCATTTGCAATGCACTAGCACTTTACAATGTAATGTCACTTTGCAATATAATAGTCATTTGCAATGAAATATGACATTGCAATGGACTATTAACTTGCAATGTAACAGTCACTTGCTACACAATATCACATTGCAATATAATATCACTTTGCAATATGATCGTCATTTTTAATGCTGTAGAATTTTGCAATGGAATAGCGCGTTGCAAAATAATAGTAATTTGCAATGCAATAGCACATTGCAAATTAGTATCACTTTACAATATAATTGCCATTTGAAATGCAATAGGATATTGCAATGTAATTTTAGCTTGCAATATTATATTAATTTGCAATGCAATAGGACATTGCAATGGAATATCAATTTGCAACATAGTAGACATTTTCAATGCAACAGAACATTGTAATTGATTATCACTGCAATATAATTGTCCTTTGCACTGCAATTAACATTGAAAAGGAATATCACTTTGCAATATAATTGTCATTTGCAATGCAATCAAATATAGCAATGTAATATAACTTTAAAATGGAATAGTGATTGCAATGCAATGATCATTGCAATGGAATATCAGTTTGCAACATAATAGTCCTTTGCAATGTAATAGAAAATTACAAATCAATGTCGCTCTGACTTCTGACCATCGTTTGCAATGCAGTAGAATATTGCAATGGAATATCACTTTGCAATATAATCGTCATTTGCACTGCAATAGCACATTGAAATGGAATATCACTTTGCAATATTATAGTCATTTGCAAAGCAGCATGGCATTGCAATGGACTAGTAACTTGCAATATAATAGTCATTTGCAAAACAATATCACATGGCAGTATAATATCGCTTTTATAATATGATCGTCATTTGCAATTTAGTAGAACATTGCAATTGACTAGTGCATTGCAAAATAATAGTAATTTGCAATGCAATAGCACCTTGCAATGGAGTATCACTTTACAATATAATTGTCATTTGAAATGCAACAGAAGATTGCAATGGAAATATAACGTTGTAATATATTTGTCCTTTTACACTGCAATAGAACATTGCAATGGAATATCACTTTGCAATATAATCCTCATTTGTAATGCAATCAAACATAGCAATGGAATATAACTTTGCACTATATTAGACATTGCAATGCAATGGAACACTGCAATGGCATTTCAGTTTGCAATATAATAGTCCTTTGCAATGTAAAAGAAAATCACAATTTAATTTCGGTTTGACTTCTGATCATCATTTGCAATGCAATAGGTCTTTGCAATTGAACCTCACTTTGCATTGTAGCAGTCATTTGCAATGCAATTGCACATTGCAATGGAATATCACTGCAATATAATCGTCATTTGCAGTGCAGTAGAACATTGCAGTGGAATATCAATTTGCAATATTACAGTAATTTACAATGCAATGCCACATTGCAATGGGATATAACTTTGCAATATAATTGACATTTGCAATGCAATAGCACATTACACTGGAGTATCACTTTGCAATATACTCTTCATTTGCAATGCAATAGAGGTAAGAAATGAAGTATCACTTTGCAATATAATAGTCATCACAATGCAATGGAACATTGCACTGGAATATCAGTTTGAAATATAATAGTCATTTGCAATGTAATACAAAATTACAATTTAATATCCCTTTGACTTCTGGGCATCATTTGCAATGCAATAGGACCTTGCATTTCAACCTCACTTTGCATTGTAGCAGTCATTTGCAATGCAATTGCACATTGCAATGGAATATCACTGCAATATAATCGGCATTTGCAATGCAATAGAACATTGCAGTGGAATATCAATTTCCAATATAACATTAATTTACAATGCAATGGCACATTGCAATGGAATATCACTTTGCAATATAATTGACATTTGCAATGCAATAAAACATTGCACTGGAGTATGACTTTGCAATATATTCTTCATTTATAATGAAATAGAAGTTTGGAATGCATTATCACTTTGCAATATAATAGTCATTGCAATTCAATGGAACATTGCAATGGAATCTTACTTTGCAATATAATAGTCATTTGCCATGCAATAGAGCATTGCAGTGTAATATCACTTTGGAATATGATCGTCATTTGCAATGCAGTAGAATATTGCAATGGAATATCACTTTGCAATGTAATCGTCATTTGCAATGCAATAGCACATTGCAATGGAATTTCGCTTTGCAATATAATAATCATTTGCAATGCAATATGACATTGTAATGGACTAGTAACTTGCAATATAATAGTCATTTGCAAAACAGTATCAAATGGCAATGTAATATCGCTTTGCAATATGATTTTCATTTTCAATGCAGTAGAACATTGCAATTGATTAGCTTGTTGCAAAATAATAGTAACTTGCAATGCAATAGCACATTGCAATGGAGTATCACTTTACAATATAATTGTCATTTGAAATGCAACAGAACATTGCAATGGAAATATAACTTGCAATATTATATTCATTTGCAACGCAATATGACGTTGCAGTGGAATATCCCTTTGCAACATAGTATTCATTTGCAATGCAACCAAATATTGTAATTGATTATCACTGCAATATACTTGTCATTTGCACTGCAACAGAACATTGCAATGCAATACCACTTTGCAATATAATCATCATTTGCAATTCAAATCAAACATTGCAATGAAATTTAACTTTGCAATATAATAGTCATTGCAATGAAATGGAACATTGCAATGGAATATCAGTGTGCAATATAATAGTCATTTGCAATGTAATAGAAAATTACAATTTAATATCCCTTTGACTTCTGAGCATCATTTGCAATGCAATAGGACCTTGCATTTCAACCTCACTTTGCATTGTAAGACATTGCAATGGAATATCACTGCAATATAATTGTCATTTGCAATGCAATAGAACATTGCAGTGGAATATCAATTTCCAATATAACATTAATTTAAAATGCAATGGCACATTGCAATGGAATATCACTTTGCAATATAATTGACATTTGCAATGCAATAAAACATTGCACTGGAGTATGATTTTGCAATATATTCTTCATTATTAAAGCAATAGAAGTTTGGAATGCAGTATCACTTTGCAATATAATAGTCATTGCAATTCAATGGAACATTGCAATGGAATCTTACTTTGCAATATAGTACTCATTGCAATGCATTGGAACATTGTACTGGAATATCAGTTTGAAATATAATAGTCATTTGCAATACAGTATAACATTGCAATTGAAGATAACTTCACCATATAATCATCATTTACAATACAATAGCACGATGCAAAAGAATATCACGTTGCAATGTAATAGTGATTTGCAATGCAATATGACATTGCAATGGACTAGTAACTTGCAATATAATAGTCATTTGCAAAACAATATCACATGGCAATATAACATTGCCTTGCAATATGATTGTCATTTGCAATGCAGTAGAACATTGCAATTGATTAGCGTGTTGCAAAATAATAGTAATTTGCATTACAACAGCACATTGCAATGGAGTATCACTTTAAAATATAATTGTCATTTGAAATGCAACCGAACGTTGCAATGGAAAAATAACTTGCAATATAATATTCATTTGCAATGCAATATGACGTTGCAGTGGAACTTCCTTTTGCAACATAGTATTCATTTGCAATGCCACAGAATATTGGAATTGATTATCACTGCAATATAATTGTCATTTGCACTTCAATAGAACATTGCAATGGAATAACACATTGCAATAAAATAGTCATTGCAATGCAATGGAATATTGCAATGGAATATCAGTTTGCAATATAATAGTCATTTGCAATGTAATAGAAAATTACAATTTAATAGCGCTTTGACTTCTGTTCGTGATTTGCAATGCAATAGGACTATGCAATTGAACCTCACTTTGCACTGTAGCAGTCATTTGCAATGCAATTGCACATTGCAATGGAATATAACTGCAATATAATCGTCATTTGCAATGCAATAGAACATTGCAGTGGAATATCAATTTCCAATGTAACATTAATTAAAAATGCAATGGCACACTGCAATGGAATATCACTTTGCAATATAATTGACATTTGCAATGCAATAGAACATTGAACTTGAGTAACATTTTGCAATATACTCTTCATTTGCAATGCAATAGATGTTTGGAATGAAGTATCACTTTGCAATATAATAGTCATTGAAATACAATGGAATATTGCAATGGAATATTACTTTGCAATATAATAGTCATTGCAATACAATGGAACATTGCACTGGAATATCAGTTTGAAATTTAATAGTCATGTGCAATGCAATAGCACATGGCATTAGAATATCACTTTGCAATATAATAAAGATTTGCAGTGCAATATGACTTGCAATGGACTAGTAACTTGCAATATAATTGGCATTTGCAAAAGAATATCACATGGAAATATAATATTGCTTTGCAATATGATTTTCATTTGCAATGCAGTAGAACATTGCAATTGATTAGTGCATTGCAAAATAATAATAATTTGCCATGCAACAGCACATTGCAATGGAGTATCACTTTAAAATATAATTGTCATTTGAAATGCAACTGAAAATTGCAATGGAAATATAACTTGCAATATTATATTCATTTGCAATGCAATAGGACGTTGCAGTTGAATATACTTTTGCAACATAGTATTCATTTGCAATGCAACAGAATATTGTAATTGATTATCACTGCAATATAATTGTCATTTGCACTGCAACAGTACATTGCAATGGAACATCACATTGCAATATAATCGTCATTTGCAATACAGTAGAACATTGCATTGGAATATAAATGTGCAATGTAACATTAATTTACAATGCAATGGCACATTGCAAAGGAATATCACTTTGCAATATAATTGACATTTGCAATGCAATGGAACATTGCACTGGAGTATCACTTTGCAAAACACACTTCATTGCAATGCAATAGAAGTTTGGAATGAAGTAGCACTTTGCAATATCATGGCCATTGCAATGCAATGGAAAATTGCAATGGAATATTACTTTGCAATAGAATAGTCATTGCAATGCAATGGAAAATTGCACTGGAATATCAGTTTGAAATAGAATAGTCATTTGCAATGAAATAGCACATTGCAATGGAATATCACTTTGTAATATAATAGTCATTTGCAACGCAATATGACATTGCAACATAATATCACTTTGCAATATGGTAGTCATTTGCAATGCTTTAGAATATTGCAATTGATTAGCGCATTGCAAAATAATTGTAATTTTCAATGAACAGCACATTGCAATGGAGTATCACTTTACAATATAATTGTCATTTGAAATGCAACAGAACATTGCAATGGAAATATAGCTTGAAATATTACATTCTTTTGCAATGCAATAGGACGTTGCAGTGGAATATCCCTTTGCCACATTGTAGTCATTTGCAAAGCAATAGAAAATTGTAATGGATTATCACTGAAATATCATCGTCATTTGCAACACAATAGAATATTGCATGGAATATCACTTTGCAACATAATAGTCATAGCAATGCAATGGAATTTTGCTATATAATATCAGTTTGTAAGATAATAGTCATTTTCAATGCAATAGAGCATTGCAATGGAATATTATTTTGCAACATAACATTTATTGCAATGCAATGAAACATTGCATTGGAATATTAATTTGCAATGGAATAATAATTTGCAATGCAACAGAACATTGCAATGGAATAAGACATTCCAATGGAATATCACTTTGCAACTTAATGTTCATTGGCAATGTAACAGAACATTGCAATGGAATAGCACTTCAATATAATCGTCATTTGCAATGCAATAGAGCATTGGAATGGAATATCACTTTGCAATATAATGGTTATTTGCAATCCAATATGACATTGCAATGGTCTTTTAACTTGAAATAAATTAATCATTTGCAGAACAAAATCACATTGCAATATAATATCGCTTTGCAACATGATCGGCATTTGCAATGCAGAACATTGCAAAGGATTATCATGTTGCAAAATATCAGTAATCTGCAATGCCGTAGCACATTGCATTGGAGTATCACTTTACAATATAATTGTCATTTGAAGTGCAATAGAAGATTGCAATGGAATTTTAACTTGCAATATTATGTTAATTTGCAATGCAATACGGCGTTGCAATGGAATATCACTTTGCAACAAAGTTGTCATTTGTAATGCAACAGAACATTGTAATGGATTATCCCTGCAATATAATCATCATTTGCAATGCAATAGTGCATTGCAATGGAAAAGCACTTTGCCAAACAATCGTCATTTGCAATGCAAACAAACATTGCAATGAAATATAACTTTGCAATGGAATAGTCATTGCAATACAATGGAGCATTGCAATGGAATATCACTTTGCTATATAATAGTCATTGCAATGCAATAGAATATTGCAGTGAAATATCACTTTGCAATATAATAGTAATTAGCAATGCAATAGCACATTGCAATGGAATATCAACTTGCAATATGATAACCATTTGCAATTCAATAGCACATTGCAATGGAATATCACTTTTCCATATAATTAAAATGCAATGCAACAGCACATTGCAATGGACTTTATCAAATGTCTTTTGCTCCATGTCGACAAGCTAATAATAATTTGTGAACTGGGATTCATAAACCTCTTTGCTCCTCAACGGTTAATAGCTTCCCATTATTTAGAAAATACTCAGAACTATCTTACTTTGTTCCAAAGTGGCTGGTGTCAAACTTGCGTACATTGAACGCGATTTGCCTTTGTTTTGCAGGTTTACTGTGTCTGTCTCTGTCCGTTTGGTTACCTCCATTTCCCAACTGCACGACAAGCAGACTGTCTAACTTAGTGCGATCTTCAAAATATGATGCACAGTGCTCCATTGCTCCATCCAAGTCAGTCATAAATACGGTGAACAGTTGATGATCTAATACAGATATCTGGGGGACGGCACTTGTCACATCTGACTCCGCTGCTAACGAGCGTGTCTTTTGTGGGTGGGTTAATATTTCTGAAGTGATAGTGGTCTGAGGCAGTCAATCCGGATTTGTGGGAGAAATGTGCTGTGCAGGTTGTATTATGGACAAGTAAATTGAATTTGTCGGAGGTGCAATGATGCACTGCAGCCAATGAAAGTACTTTTGTGAGCTTAGCATTGCAAGAGCCCGGACAGCTCAGTCGGTAGAGCATTAGACTTTTAATCTGAGGGTCCAGGGTTCAAGTCCCTGTTCGGGCGCTGCTTTTAAATCGCGATACTCAACTTTACATTCGAACTTTGATCATTTTGCAAAGAAAATAACAACAGCAGCAGGCCATTTCATGCCTGGAGCCTTTCTGCCATTTAATTAAATCATCGATCGATATTCCTTTGCTCCAGATGCCTTAATACCTTTGGTTAACAAACATCTCTCAATCTCAAGTTTAAAATTGACAATTGGCCCAGCTTTAATTGCTGTTTGCGGAAGCGTGTTACAAATTTCTGTCACACAAACTTCTCTCCTGAAACGCTTGGATCTAATGTTGAGGCTATGGCCCCTTCTCCCAGATGGGTCAATCATCAGAAATAGCTTCTCGCTATCTACACTAGCATTTCCTCTTAATATCGTGAATACTTCAATCAAATCACCACTTCAGCTTCTAAATTCCAGGAAAAAAAACCGAGTTTGTGCAATATCCCGTTGTAATTTGTCCCTTGGACTCTATGTCTCCTTCACTTTTTAAGCCTAATAATACATTCCCAAGCTGTGATGCCGAGAATTGAACACAGTACCGCAGCTGTGGCCTAACCAGTGCTTTGTATAGCTGTGGCATCATTTCACCCTCTTATATTGTAATCCTACAGATCTAAGTATCACTTTTCAATTAGCTTTTTGATTCATTTCTGTACCTGTCCATGACCATTTAATGATATATGTACAGGGACACAAGTCTATTTGGATATCAACTGTTTCCAGCTTAACATTATAAGGAGTGTATTCTAAATACTCCTATAAAGATCGGTAGTGGATCACGTCACACTTGCTAATATTTAAATCAATTTGCCAGAAAATTACACATTCACTTAATCTATGAATATCTGGTCAAATGTCTTGCTTCCATCTCAACTGATTATAATGCCGCCTATCTTTTTTGTCATCCTCAAATTTGGATGTGTGGCTCTCAATCCCATCAAGTAAGTCGTTAATGAAATCGGTTATTAGTTGAGTTCCCAAAAGTGATCAATCAGAGACACCACTCGTCATAATCTGCCAATTAATGTACCTGATCATCATCTGCAAACTTTGTCTCCTGCCGTGCCACCAATTTCCTAACCAGGTTAATAATTTGCCTTCAATTACATGCGTTTCAAATTTAGCCCAATGTCCCATATGCGGGACTTTTTCAAATATCTTTGCTCCATGTCTACAAGCAAATAATAATTTGTGAATTGGGATTCATAAACCTCTTTGCTCCTCAACAGTTAATAGCTTCCTATTATTTAGAAAATACTCACAACTATCTTACTTTGTTCCAAAGTGGCTGGTGTCACACTTGCGTACATTGAACTCGATTTGCCTTTGATTTGCCGGCTTACTGTGTCTGTCTCTGTCCGTTTGGTTACCTCCATTTCCCAACTGCACTACAAGCGGACCGTCTAACTTAGTGCGATCTTCAAAATATGATGTACAGTGCTCCATTGCTCCATCCAAGTCAGTCATAAATACGGTGAGCAGTTGATGATCTAATACAGATATCTGGGGGACGGCACTTGTCACATCTGACTCCGCTGCTAACGAGCGTGTCTTTTGTGGGTGGGTTAATATTTCTGAAGTGATGGTGGTCTGAGGCAGTCAATCAGGATTTGTGGGAGAAATGTGCTGTACAGGTTGTATTATGGACAAGTAAATTGAATTTGTCGGAGGTGCAATGATGCACTGCAGCCAAAGAAAGTACTTTTGTGAGCTTGGCACGGCAAGAGCCCGGATAGCTCAGTCGGTAGAGCATCAGACTTTTAATCTGAGGGGCCAGGGTTCAAGTCCCTGTTCGGGCGCTGCTTTTAAATCGCGATACTCAACTTTACATTCGAACTTTGATCATTTAACAAAGAAAATAACAACAGCAGCAGGCCATTTCATGCCTGGAGCCTTTCTGCCATTTAATTAAATCATCGATCGATATCCGTTTGCATTCCTTTGCTCCAGATCCCTTAATACCTTTGGTTAACAAACATCTCTCAATCTCAAGTTTAAAAGTAACAATTGGCCCAGCTTTAATTGCTGTTTGCGGAAGTGTGTTACAAATTTCTGTCACACAAACTTCTCTCCTGAAACGGTTGGATCTAATGTTGAGGCTATGGCCCCTTCTCCCAGATGGGTCAATCATCAGAAATAGCTTCTCGCTATCTACACTAGCATTTCCTCTTAATATCGCGAATACTTCAATCAAATCACCACTTCAGCTTCTAAATTCTATGAAAAAAAAACGAGTTTGTGCAATATCCCGTTGTAATTTGTCCCTTGGACACTATGTCTCCTTCACTTTTTAAGCCTAATAATACATTCCCAAGCTGTGATGCCGAGAATTGAACACAGTACCGCAGCTGTGGCCTAACCAGTGCTTTGTATAGCTGTGGCATTATTTCACCCTCTTATATTGTAATCCTACAGATATAAGTATCACTTTTCAATTAGCTTTTTGATTCATTTCTGTACCTGTCCATGACCATTTAATGATATATGTACAGGGACACAAGTCTATTTGGATATCAAATGTTTCCAGCTTAACATTATAAGGAGTGTATTCTAAATACTCCTATAAAGATCGGTAGTGGATCACGTCACACTTGCTAATATTTAAATCAATTTGCCAGAAAATTACACATTCACTTAATCTATGAATATCTGGTCAAATGTCTTGCTTCCATCTCAACTGATTATAATGCCGCCTATCTTTTTTGTCATCCTCAAACTTGGATGTGTGGCTCTCAATCCCATCAAGTAAGTCGTTAATGAAATCGGTGATTAGTTGAGTTCCCAAAAGTGATCAATCAGAGACACCACTCGTCATAATCTGCCAATTAATGTATCTGATCATCATCTGCAAACTTTGTCTCCTGCCGTGCCACCAATTTCCTAACCAGGTTAATAATTTGCCTTCAACTACATGCGTTTCAAATTTAGCCCAATGTCCCATATGCGGGACTTTTTCAAATGTCTTTGCTCCATGTCTACAAGCAAATAATAATTTGTGAACTGGGATTCATAAACCTCTTTGCTCCTCAACAGTTAATAGCTTCCCATTATTTAGAAAATACTCAGAACTATCTTACTTTGTTCCAAAGTGGCTGGTGTCACACTTGGGTACATTGAACTCGATTTGCCTTTGTTTTGCCGGCTTACTGTGTCTGTCTCTGTCCGTTTGGTTACCTCCATTTCCCAACTGCACTACAAGCGGACCGTCTAACTTAGTGCGATCTTCAAAATATGATGTACAGTGCTCCATTGCTCCATCCAAGTCAGTCATAAATACGGTGAACAGTTGGTGATCTAATACAGATATCTGGGGGACGGCACTTGCCACATCTGACTCCGCTGCTAACGAGCGTGTCTTTTGTGGGTGGGTTAATATTTCTGAAGTGATGGTGGTCTGAGGCTGCCAATCCGGATTTGTGGGAGAAATGTGCTGTACAGGTTGTATTATGGACAAGTAAATTGAATTTGTCGGAGGTGCAATGATGCACTGCAGCCAATGAAAGTACTTTTGTGAGCTTGGCACGGCAAGATGCCGGATAGCTCAGTCGGTAGAGCATCAGACTTTTAATCTGAGGGGCCAGGGTTTAAGTCCCTGTTCGGGCGCTGCATTTAAATCGCGATACTCAACTTTACATTCGAACTTTGATCATTTAACAAAGAAAATAACAACAGCAGCAGGCCATTTCATGCCTGGAGCCTTTCTGCCATTTAATTAAATCATCGATCGATATCCGTTTGCATTCCTTTGCTCCAGATCCCTTAATACCTTTGGTTAACAAACATCTCTCAATCTCAAGTTTAAAAGTGACAATTGGCCCAGCTTTAATTGCTGTTTGCGGAAGTGTGTTACAAATTTCTGTCACACAAACTTCTCTCCTGAAACGCTTGGATCTAATGTTGAGGCTATGGCCCCTTCTCCCAGATGGGTCAATCATCAGAAATAGCTTCTCGCTATCCACACTAGCATTTCCTCTTAATATCGTGAATACTTCAATCAAATCACCACTTCAGCTTCTAAATTCCAGGAAAAAAAACCGAGTTTGTGCAATATCCCGTTCTAATTTGTCCCTTGGACTCTATGTCTCCTTCACTTTTTAAGCCTAATAATACATTCCCAAGCTGTGATGCCGAGAATTGAACACAGTACCGCAGCTGTGGCCTAACCAGTGCTTTGTATTGCTGTGGCATCATTTCACCCTCTTATATTGTAATCCTACAGATATAAGTATCACTTTTCAATTAGCTTTTTGATTCATTTCTGTACCTGTCCATGACCATTTAATGATATATGTACAGGGACACAAGTCTATTTGGATATCAAATGTTTCCAGCTTAACATTATAAGGAGTGTATTCTAAATACTCCTATAAAGATCGGTAGTGGATCACGTCACACTTGCTAATATTTAAATCAATTTGCCAGAAAATTACACATTCACTTAATCTATGAATATCTGGTCAAATGTCTTGCTTCCATCTCAACTGATTATAATGCCGCCTATCTTTTTTGTCATCCTCAAACTTGGATGTGTGGCTCTCAATCCCATCAAGTAAGTCGTTAATGAAATCGGTGATTAGTTGAGTTCCCAAAAGTGATCAATCAGAGACACCACTCGTCATAATCTGCCAATTAATGTACCTGATCATCATCTGCAAACTTTGTCTCCTGCCGTGCCACCAATTTCCTAACCAGGTTAATAATTTGCCTTCAACTACATGCGTTTCAAATTTAGCCCAATGTCCCATATGCGGGACTTTTTCAAATGTCTTTGCTCCATGTCTACAAGCAAATAATAATTTGTGAACTGGGATTCAGAAACCTCTTTGCTCCTCAACAGTTAATAGCTTCCCATTATTTAGAAAATACTCAGAACTATCTTACTTTGTTCCAAAGTGGCTGGTGTCACACTTGCGTACATTGAACTCGATTTGCCTTTGTTTTGCCGGCTTACTGTGTCTGTCTCTGTCCGTTTGGTTACCTCCATTTCCCAACTGCACTACAAGCGGACCGTCTAACTTAGTGCGATCTTCAAAATATGATGTACAGTGCTCCATTGCTCCATCCAAGTCAGTCATAAATACGGTGAACAATTGATGATCTAATACAGATATCTGGGGGACGGCACTTGTCACATCTGACTCCGCTGCTAACGAGCGTGTCTTTTGTGGGTGGGTTACTATTTCTGAAGTGATGGTGGTCTGAGGCAGTCAATCCGGATTTGTGGGAGAAATGTGCTGTACAGGTTGTATTATGGACAAGTAAATTGAATTTGTCGGAGGTGCAATGATGCACTGCAGCCAATGAAAGTACTTTTGTGAACTTGGCACGGCAAGAGCCCGGATAGCTCAGTCGGTATCGCATCAGACTTTTAATCTGAGGGTCTAGGGTTCAAATCCCTGTTCGGGCGCTGCTTTTAAATCGCGATACTCAACTTTACATTCGAACTTTGATCATTTAGCAAAGAAAATAACAACAGCAGCAGGCCATTTCATGCCTGGAGCCTTTCTGCCATTTAATTAAATCATCGATCGATATTCCTTTGCTCCAGATCGCTTAATACCTTTGGTTAACAAACATCTCTCAATCTCAAGTTTAAAATTGACAATTGGCCCAGCTTTAATTGCTGTTTGCGGAAGTGTGTTACAAATTTCTGTCACACAAACTTCTCTCCTGAAACGCTTGGATCTAATGTTGAGGCTATGGCCCCTTCTCCCAGATGGGTCAATCATCAGAAATAGCTTCTCGCTATCTACACTAGCATTTCCTCTTAATATCGTGAATACTTCAATCAAATCACCACTTCAGCTTCTAAATTCCAGGAAATAAAACCGAATTTGTGCAATATCCCGTTGTAATTTGTCCCTTGGACTCTATGTCTCCTTCACTATTTAAGCCTAATAATACATTCCCAAGCTGTGATGCCGAGAATTGAACACAGTACCGCAGCTGTGGCCTAACCAGTGCTTTGTATTGCTGTGGCATCATTTCACCCTCTTATATTGTAATCCTACAGATATAAGTATCACTTTTCAATTAGCTTTTTGATTCATTTCTGTACCTGTCCATGACCATTTAATGATATATGTACAGGGGCACAAGTCTATTTGGATATCAACTTTTTCCAGCTTAACATTATAAGGAGTGTATTCTAAATACTCCTTTTAAGATCGGTAGTGGATCACGTCACACTTGCTAATATTTAAATCAATTTGACAGAAAATTACACATTCACTTAATCGATGAATATCTGGTCAAATGTCTTGCTTCCATCTCAGCTGATTATAATGCCGCCTATCTTTTTTGTCATCCTCAAACTTGGATGTGTGGCTCTCAATCCCATCAAGTAAGTCGTTAATGAAATCGGTGATTAGTTGAGTTCTCAAAAGTGATCAATCAGAGACACCACTCGTCATAATCTGCCAATTAATGTACCTGATCATCATCTGCAAACTTTGTCTCCTGCCGTGCCACCAATTTCCTCACCAGGTTAATAATTTGCCTTCAATTACATGCGTTTCAAATTTAGCCCAATGTCCCATATGCGGGACTTTTTCAAATGTCTTTGCTCCATGTCTACAAGCAAATAATAATTTGTGAACTGGGACTCATAAACCTCTTTGCTCCTCAACAGTTAATAGCTTCCCATTATTTAGAAAATACTCAGAACTATCTTACTTTGTTCCAAAGTGGCTGGTGTCACACTTGCGTACATTGAACTCGATTTGCCTTTGTTTTGCCGGCTTACTGTGTCTGTCTCTGTCCGTTTGGTTACCTCCATTTCCCAACTGCACTACAAGCGGACCGTCTAACTTAGTGCGATCTTCAAAATATGATGTACAGTGCTCCATCCAAGTCAGTCATAA
Source organism: Somniosus microcephalus (assembly GCF_052327205.1). NCBI lineage: Eukaryota > Metazoa > Chordata > Chondrichthyes > Squaliformes > Somniosidae > Somniosus > Somniosus microcephalus. Next base: position 24,092,080 of record NW_028225183.1, read on the forward strand.
ATACGGTGAGCAGTTGATGATCTAATACAGATATCTGGGGGACGGCACTTGTCGCATCTGACTCCGCTGCTAACGAGCATGTCTTTTGTGGGTGGGTTAATATTTCTGAAGTGATGGTGGTCTGAGGCAGTCAATCATGAATTTGTGGGAAAAATGTGCTGTGCAGGCTGGATTATGGGCAAGTAAATTGAATTTGTGGGAGATGCAATGATGCACTGCAGCCAATGAAAGTACTTTTGTGAGCTTGGCATTTCAAGAGCCCGGATAGCTCAGTCGGTAGAGCATCAGACTTTTAATTTGAGGGTCCAGGGTTTAAGTCCCTGTTCGGGCGCTGCTTTTAAATCGCGATACTCAACTTTACATTCGCACTTTGATCATTTAACAAAGAAAATAACAACAGCAGCAGGCCATTTCATGCCTGGAGCCTTTCTGCCATTTAATTACATCATCGATCGATATCCGTTTGCATTCCTTTGCTCCAGATCCCTTAATACCTTTGGTTAACAAACATCTCTCAATCTCAAGTTTAAAATTGACAATTGGCCCAGCTTTAATTGCTGTTTGCGGAAGTGTGTTACGAATTTCTGTCACACAAACTTCTCTCCTGAAACGCTTGGATCTAATGTTGAGGCTATGGCCCCTTCTCCCAGATGGGTCAATCATAAGAAATAGCTTCTCGCTATCTACACTAGCATTTCCTCTTAATATCGTGAATACTTCAATCAAATCACCACTTCGGCTTCTAAATTCCAGGAAAAAAAACCGAGTTTGTGCAATATCCCGTTGTAATTTGTCCCTTGGACTCTGTGTCTCCTTCACTTTTTAAGCCTAATAATACATTCCCAAGCTGTGATGCCGAGAATTGAACACAGTACCGCAGCTGTGGCCTAACCAGTGCTTTGTATAGCTGTGGCATCATTTCACCCTCTTATATTGTAATCCTACAGATATAATTATCACTTTTCAATTAGCTTTATGATTCATTTCTGTACCTGTCCATGACCATTTAATGATATATGTACAGGGACACAAGTCTATTTGGATATCAACTGTTTCCAGCTTAACATTATAAGGAGTGTATTCTAAATACTCCTATAAAGATCGGTAGTTGATCACGTCACACTTGCTAATATTTAAATCAATTTGCCAGAAAATTACACATTCACTTAATCTATGAATATCTGGTCAAATGTCTTGCTTCCATCTCAACTGATTATAATGCCGCCTATCTTTTTTGTCATCCTCAAACTTGGATGTGTGGCTCTCAATCCCATCAAGTAAGTCGTTAATGAAATCGGTGATTAGTTGAGTACCCAAAAGTGATCAATCAGAGACACCACTCGTTATAATCTGCCAATTAATGTACCTGATCATCATCTGCAAACTTTGTCTCCTGCCGTGCCACCAATTTCCTAACCAGGTTAATAATTTGCCTTCAATTACATGCGTTTCAAATTTAGCCCAATGTCCCATATGCGGGACTTTTTTCAAATGTCTTTGCTCCATGTCTACAAGCAAATAATAATTTGTGAACTGGGACTCATAAACCTCTTTGCTCCTCAACAGTTAATAGCTTCCCATTATTTAGAAAATACTCAGAACTATCTTACTTTGTTCCAAAGTGGCTGGTGTCACACTTGCGTACATTGAACTCGATTTGCCTTTGTTTTGCCGGCTTACTGTGTCTGTCTCTGTCCGTTTGGTTACCTCCATTTCCCAACTGCACTACAAGCGGACCGTCTAACTTAGTGCGATCTTCAAAATATGATGTACAGTGCTCCATTGCTCCATCCAAGTCAGTCATAAATACGGTGAGCAGTTGATGATCTAATACAGATATCTGGGGGACGGCACTTGTCACATCTGACTCCGCTGCTAACGAGCATGTCTTTTGTGGGTGGGTTAATATTTCTGAAGTGATGGTGGTCTGAGGCAGTCAATCATGAATTTGTGGGAAAAATGTGCTGTGCAGGCTGGATTATGGACAAGTAAATTGAATTTGTGGGAGATGCAATGATGCACTGCAGCCAATGAAAGTACTTTTGTGAGCTTGGCATTGCAAGAGCCCGGATAGCTCAGTCGGTAAAGCATCAGACTTTTAATTTGAGGGTCCAGGGTTCAAGTCCCTCTTCGGGCGCTGCTTTTAAATCGCGATACTCAACTTTACATTCGAACTTTGATCATTTAGCAAAGAAAATAACAACAGCAGCAGGCCATTTCATGCCTGGAGACTTTCTGCCATTTAATTAAATCATCGATCGATATTCCTTTGCTCCAGATCGCTTAATACCTTTGGTTAACAAACATCTCTCAATCTCAAGTTTAAAATTGACAATTGGCCCAGCTTTAATTGCTGTTTGCGGAAGTGTGTTACAAATTTCTGTCACACAAACTTCTCTCCTGAAACGCTTGGATCTAATGTTGAGGCTATGGCCCCTTCTCCCAGATGGGTCAATCATCAGAAATAGCTTCTCGCTATCTACACTAGCATTTCCTCTTAATATCGTGAATACTTCAATCAAATCACCACTTCAGCTTCTAAATTCCAGGAAATAAAACCGAGTTTGTGCAATATCCCGTTGTAATTTGTCCCTTGGACTCTATGTCTCCTTCACTATTTAAGCCTAATAATACATTCCCAAGCTGTGATGCCGAGAATTGAACACAGTACCGCAGCTGTGGCCTAACCAGTGCTTTGTATTGCTGTGGCATCATTTCACCCTCTTATATTGTAATCCTACAGATATAAGTATCACTTTTCAATTAGCTTTTTGATTCATTTCTGTACCTGTCCATGACCATTTAATGATATATGTACAGGGGCACAAGTCTATTTGGATATCAACTTTTTCCAGCTTAACATTATAAGGAGTGTATTCTAAATACTCCTTTTAAGATCGGTAGTGGATCACGTCACACTTGCTAATATTTAAATCAATTTGACAGAAAATTACACATTCACTTAATCTATGAATATCTGGTCAAATGTCTTGCTTCCATCTCAACTGATTATAATGCCGCCTATCTTTTTTGTCATCCTCAAACTTGGATGTGTGGCTCTCAATCCCATCAAGTAAGTCGTTAATGAAATCGGTGATTAGTTGAGTTCCCAAAAGTGATCAATCAGAGACACCACTCGTCATAATCTGCCAATTAATGTACCTGATCATCATCTGCAAACTTTGTCTCCTGCCGTGCCACCAATTTCCTAACCAGGTTAATAATTTGCCTTCAACTACATGCGTTTCAAATTTAGCCCAATGTCCCATATGCGGGACTTTTTCAAATGTCTTTGCTCCATGTCTACAAGCAAATAATAATTTGTGAACTGGGATTCATAAACCTCTTTGCTCCTCAACAGTTAATAGCTTCCCATTATTTAGAAAATACTGAGAACTATCTTACTTTGTTCCAAAGTGGCTGGTGTCACACTTGCGTACATTGAACTCGATTTGCCTTTGTTTTGCCGGCTTACTGTGTCTGTCCGTTTGGTCACCTCCATTTCCCAACTGCACTACAAGCGGACCGTCTAACTTAGTGCGATCTTCAAAATATGATGTACAGTGCTCCATTGCTCCATCCAAGTCAGTCATAAATACGGTGAACAGTTGATGATCAAATACAGATATCTGGGGGACGGCACTTGTCACATCTGACTCCGCTGCTAACGAGCGTGTCTTTTGTGGGTGGGTTAATATTTCTGAAGTGATGGTGGTCTGAGGCAGTCAATCTGGATTTGTGGGAGAAATGTGCTGTACAGGTTGTATTATGGACAAGCAAATTGAATTTGTCGGAGGTGCAATGATGCACTGCAGCCAATGAAAGTACTTTTGTGAACTTGGCACGGCAAGAGCCCGGATAGCTCAGTCGGTACAGCATCAGACTTTTAATCTGAGGGTCTAGGGTTCAAGTCCCTGTTCGGGCGCTGCTTTTAAATCGCGATACTCAACTTTACATTCGAACTTTGATCATTTAGCAAAGAAAATAACAACAGCAGCAGGCCATTTCATGCCTGGAGCCTTTCTGCCATTTAATTAAATCATCGATCGATATCCGTTTGCATTCCTTTGCTGCAGATCCCTTAATACCTTTGGTTAACAAACATCTCTCAATCTCAAGTTTAAAATTGACAATTGGCCCAGCTTTAATTGCTGTTTGCGGAAGTGTGTTACAAATTTCTGTCACACAAACTTCTCTCCTGAAACGCTTGGATCTAATGTTGAGGCTATGGCCCCTTCTCCCAGATGGGTCAATCATCAGAAATAGCTTCTCGCTATCTACACTTGCATTTCCTCTTAATATCGTGAATACTTCAATCAAATCACCACTTCAGCTTCTAAATTCCAGGAAATAAAACCGAGTTTGTGCAATATCCCGTTGTAATTTGTCCCTTGGACTCTATGTCTCCTTCACTATTTAAGCCTCATAATACATTCCCAAGCTGTGATGCCGAGAATTGAACACAGTGCCGCAGCTGTGGCCTAACCAGTGCTGTGGCATCATTTCACCCTCTTATATTGTAATCCTACAGATATAAGTATCACTTTTCAATTAGCTTTTTGATTCATTTCTGTACCTGTCCATGACCATTTAATGATATATGTACAGGGACACAAGTCTATTTGGATATCAAATGTTTCCAGCTTAACATTATAAGGAGTGTATTCTAAATACTCCTATAAAGATCGGTAGTGGATCACGTCACACTTGCTAATATTTAAATCAATTTGCCAGAAAATTACACATTCACTTAAACTATGAATATCTGGTCAAATGTCTTGCTTCCATCTCAACTGATTATAATGCCGCCTATCTTTTTTGTCATCCTCAAACTTGGATGTGTGGCTCTCAATCCCATCAAGTAAGTCGTTAATGAAATCGGTGATTAGTTGAGTTCCCAAAAGTGATCAATCAGAGACACCACTCGTCATAATCTGCCAATTAATGTACCTGATCATCATCTGCAAACTTTGTCTCCTGCCGTGCCACCAATTTCCTAACCAGGTTAATAATTTGCCTTCAACTACATGCGTTTCAAATTTAGCCCAATGTCCCATATGCGGGACTTTTTCAAATGTCTTTGCTCCATCTCTACAAAGCAAATAATAATTTGTGAACTGGGATTCATAAACCTCTTTGCTCCACAACAGTTAATAGCTTCCCATTATTTAGAAAATACTCAGATCTATCTTACTTTGTTCCAAAGTGGCTGGTGTCACACTTGCGTACATTGAACTCGATTTGCCTTTGTTTTGCCGGCTTACTGTGTCTGTCTCTGTCCGTTTGGTTACCTCCATTTCCCAACTGCACTACAAGCGGACCGTCTAACTTAGTGCGATCTTCAAAATATGATGTACATTGCTCCATCCAATCAGTCATAAATACGGTGAACAGTTGATGATCTAATACAGATATCTGGGGGACGGCACTTGTCACATCTGACTCCGCTGCTAACGAGCGTGTCTTTTGTGGGTGGGTTAATATTTCTGAAGTGATGGTGGTCTGAGGCAGCCAATCCGGATTTGTGGGAGAAATGTGCTGTACAGGTTGTATTATGGAAAAGTAAATTGAATTTGTCGGAGGTGCAATGATGCACTGCAGCCAATGAAAGTACTTTTGTGAGCTTGGCACGGCAAGATGCCGGATAGCTCAGTCGGTAGAGCATCAGACTTTTAATCTGAGCGGCCAGGGTTTAAGTCCATGTTCGGGCGCTGCATTTAAATCGCGATACTCAACTTTACATTCGAACTTTGATCATTTAACAAAGAAAATATCAACAGCAGCAGGCCATTTCATGCCTGGAGCCTTTCTGCCATTTAATTAAATCATCGATCGATATCCGTTTTCATTCCTTTGCTCCAGATCCCTTAATACCTTTGGTTAACAAACATCTCTCAATCTCAATTAAAAAGTGACAATTGGCCCAGCTTTAATTGCTGTTTGCGGAAGTGTGTTACAAATTTCTGTCACACAAACTTCTCTCCTGAAACGCTTGGATCTAATGTTGAGGCTATGGCCCCTTCTCCCAGATGGGTCAATCATCAGAAATAGCTTCTCGCTATCCACACTAGCATTTCCTCTTAATATCGTGAATACTTCAATCAAATCACCACTTCAGCTTCTAAATTCCAGGAAATAAAACCGAGTTTGTGCAATATCCCGTTGTAATTTGTCCCTTGGACTCTATGTCTCCTTCACTATTTAAGCCTCATAATACATTCCCAAGCTGTGATGCCGAGAATTGAACACAGTGCCGCAGCTGTGGCCTAACCAGTGCTGTGGCATCATTTCACCCTCTTATATTGTAATCCTACAGATATAAGTATCACTTTTCAATTAGCTTTTTGATTCATTTCTGTACCTGTCCATGACCATTTAATGATATATGTACAGGGACACAAGTCTATTTGGATATCAAATGTTTCCAGCTTAACATTATAAGGAGTGTATTCTAAATACTCCTATAAAGATCGGTAGTGGATCACGTCACACTTGCTAATATTTAAATCAATTTGCCAGAAAATTACACATTCACTTAAACTATGAATATCTGGTCAAATGTCTTGCTTCCATCTCAACTGATTATAATGCCGCCTATCTTTTTTGTCATCCTCAAACTTGGATGTGTGGCTCTCAATCCCATCAAGTAAGTCGTTAATGAAATCGGTGATTAGTTGAGTTCCCAAAAGTGATCAATCAGAGACACCACTCGTCATAATCTGCCAATTAATGTACCTGATCATCATCTGCAAACTTTGTCTCCTGCCGTGCCACCAATTTCCTAACCAGGTTAATAATTTGCCTTCAACTACATGCGTTTCAAATTTAGCCCAATGTCCCATATGCGGGACTTTTTCAAATGTCTTTGCTCCATCTCTACAAAGCAAATAATAATTTGTGAACTGGGATTCATAAACCTCTTTGCTCCACAACAGTTAATAGCTTCCCATTATTTAGAAAATACTCAGATCTATCTTACTTTGTTCCAAAGTGGCTGGTGTCACACTTGCGTACATTGAACTCGATTTGCCTTTGTTTTGCCGGCTTACTGTGTCTGTCTCTGTCCGTTTGGTTACCTCCATTTCCCAACTGCACTACAAGCGGACCGTCTAACTTAGTGCGATCTTCAAAATATGATGTACATTGCTCCATCCAAGTCAGTCATAAATACGGTGAACAGTTGATGATCTAATACAGATATCTGGGGGACGGCACTTGTCACATCTGACTCCGCTGCTAACGAGCGTGTCTTTTGTGGGTGGGTTAATATTTCTGAAGTGATGGTGGTCTGAGGCAGCCAATCCGGATTTGTGGGAGAAATGTGCTGTACAGGTTGTATTATGGAAAAGTAAATTGAATTTGTCGGAGGTGCAATGATGCACTGCAGCCAATGAAAGTACTTTTGTGAGCTTGGCACGGCAAGATGCCGGATAGCTCAGTCGGTAGAGCATCAGACTTTTAATCTGAGCGGCCAGGGTTTAAGTCCATGTTCGGGCGCTGCATTTAAATCGCGATACTCAACTTTACATTCGAACTTTGATCATTTAACAAAGAAAATATCAACAGCAGCAGGCCATTTCATGCCTGGAGCCTTTCTGCCATTTAATTAAATCATCGATCGATATCCGTTTTCATTCCTTTGCTCCAGATCCCTTAATACCTTTGGTTAACAAACATCTCTCAATCTCAAGTTAAAAAGTGACAATTGGCCCAGCTTTAATTGCTGTTTGCGGAAGTGTGTTACAAATTTCTGTCACACAAACTTCTCTCCTGAAACGCTTGGATCTAATGTTGAGGCTATGGCCCCTTCTCCCAGATGGGTCAATCATCAGAAATAGCTTCTCGCTATCCACACTAGCATTTCCTCTTAATATCGTGAATACTTCAATCAAATCACCACTTCAGCTTCTAAATTCCAGGAAAAAAAACCGAGTTTGTGCAATATCCCGTTGTAATTTGTCCCTTGCACTCTATGTCTCCTTCACTTTTTAAGCCTAATAATACATTCCCAAGCTGTGATGCGGAGAATTGAACACAGTACCGCAGCTGTGGCCTAACCAGTGCTTTGTATAGCTGTGGCATCATTTCACCATCTTATATTGTAATCCTACAGATATAAGTATCACTTTTCAATTAGCTTTTTGATTCATTTGTGTACCTGTCCATGACCATTTAATGATATATGTACAGGGACACAAGTCTATTTGGATATCAAATGTTTCCAGCTTAAAATTATAAGGAGTGTATTCTAAATACTCCTATAAGAATCGGTAGTGGATCACGTCACACTTGCTAATATTTAAATCAATTTGCCAGAAAATTACACATTCACTTAATCTATGAATATCTGGTCAAATGTCTTGCTTCCATCTCAACTGATTATAATGCCGCCTATCTTTTTTGTCATCCTCAAACTTGGATGTGTGGCTCTCAATCCCATCAAGTAAGTCGTTAATGAAATCGGTGATTAGTTGAGTTCCCAAAAGTGATCAATCAGAGACACCACTCGTCATAATCTGCCAATTAATGTACCTGATCATCATCTGCAAACTTTGTCTCCTGCCGTGCCACCAATTTCCTAACCAGGTTAATAATTTGCCTTCAACTACATCCGTTTCAAATTTAGCCCAATGTCCCATATGCGGGACTTTTTCAAATGTCTTTGCTCCATGTCTACAAGCAAATAATAATTTGTGAACTGGGATTCATAAACCTCTTTGCTCCTCAACAGTTAATAGCTTCCCATTATTTAGAAAATACTCAGAACTATCTTACTTTGTTCCAAAGTGGCTGGTGTCACACTTGCGTATATTGAACTCGATTTGCCTTTGTTTTGCCGGCTTACTGTGTCTGTCTCTGTCCGTTTGGTTACCTCCATTTCCCAACTGCACTACAAGCGGACCGTCTAACTTAGTGCGATCTTCAAAATATGATGTACAGTGCTCCATTGCTCCATCCAAATCAGTCATAAATACGGTGAACAGTTGATGATCTAATACAGATATCTGGGGGACGGCACTTGTCATCTGACTCCGCTGCTAACGAGCGTGTCTTTTGTGGGTGGGTTAATATTTCTGAAGTGATGGTGGCCTGAGGCAGTCAATCATGAATTTGTGGGAAAAATGTGCTGTGCAGGCTGGATTATGGACAAATAAATTGAATTTGTGGGAGATGCAATGATGCACTGCAGCCAATGAAAGTACTTTTGTGAGCTTGGCATTTCAAGAGCCCGGATAGCTCAGTCGGTAGAGCATCAGACTTTTAATTTGAGGGTCCAGGGTTTAAGTCCCTGTTCGGGCGCTGCTTTTAAATCGCGATACTCAACTTTACATTCGCACTTTGATCATTTAACAAAGAAAATAACAACAGCAGCAGGCCATTTCATGCCTGGAGCCTTTCTGCCATTTAATTACATCATCGATCGATATCCGTTTGCATTCCTTTGCTCCAGATCCCTTAATACCTTTGGTTAACAAACATCTCTCAATCTCAAGTTTAAAATTGACAATTGGCCCAGCTTTAATTGCTGTTTGCGGAAGTGTGTTACGAATGTCTGTCACACAAACTTCTCTCCTGAAACGCTTGGATCTAATGTTGAGGCTATGGCCCCTTCTCCCAGATGGGTCAATCATAAGAAATAGCTTCTCGCTATCTACACTAGCATTTCCTCTTAATATCGTGAATACTTCAATCAAATCACCACTTCAGCTTCTAAATTCCAGGAAAAAAAAACGAGTTTGTGCAATATCCCGTTGTAATTTGTCCCTTGGACTCTATGTCTCCTTCACTTTTTAAGCCTAATAATACATTCCCAAGCTGTGATGCCGAGAATTGAACACAGTACCGCAGCTGTGGCCTAACCAGTGCTTTGTATAGCTGTGGCATCATTTCACCCTCTTATATTGTAATCCTACAGATATAATTATCACTTTTCAATTAGCTTTATGATTCATTTCTGTACCTGTCCATGACCATTTAATGATATATGTACAGGGACACAAGTCTATTTGGATATCAACTGTTTCCAGCTTAACATTATAAGGAGTGTATTCTAAATAATCCTATAAAGATCGGTAGTTGATCACGTCACACTTGCTAATATTTAAATCAATTTGCCAGAAAATTACACATTCACTTAATCTATGAATATCTGGTCAAATGACTTGCTTCCATCTCAACTGATTATAATGCCGCCTATCTTTTTTGTAATCCTCAAACTTGGATGTGTGGCTCTCAATCCCATCAAGTAAGTCGTTAATGAAATCGGTGATTAGTTGAGTTCCCAAAAGTGATCAATCAGAGACACCACTCGTTATAATCTGCCAATTAATGTACCTGATCATCATCTGCAAACTTTGTCTCCTGCCGTGCCACCAATTTCCTAACCAGGTTAATCATTTGCCTTCAATTACATGCGTTTCAAATTTAGCCCAATGTCCCATATGCGGGACTTTTTCAAATGTCTTTGCTCCATGTCTACAAGCAAATAATAATTTGTGAACTGGGACTCATAAACCTCTTTGCTCCTCAACAGTTAATAGCTTCCCATTATTTAGAAAATACTCAGAACTATCTTACTTTGTTCCAAAGTGGCTGGTGTCACACTTGCGTACATTGAACTCGATTTGCCTTTGTTTTGCCGGCTTACTGTGTCTGTCTCTGTCCGTTTGGTTACCTCCATTTCCCAACTGCACTACAAGCGGACCGTCTAACTTAGTGCGATCTTCAAAATATGATGTACAGTGCTCCATTGCTCCATCCAAGTCAGTCATAAATACGGTGAGCAGTTGATGATCTAATACAGATATCTGGGGGACGGCACTTGTCACATCTGACTCCGCTGCTAACGAGCATGTCTTTTGTGGGTGGGTTAATATTTCTGAAGTGATGCTGGTCTGAGGCAGTCAATCATGAATTTGTGGGAAAAATGTGCTGTGCAGGCTGGATTATGGACAAGTAAATTGAATTTGTGGGAGATGCAATGATGCACTGCAGCCAATGAAAGTACTTTTGTGAGCTTGGCATTGCAAGAGCCCGGATAGCTCAGTCGGTAGAGCATCAGACTTTTAATCTGAGGGTCCAGGGTTCAACTTTACATTCGCACTTTGATCATTTAACAAAGAAAATAACAACAGCAGCAGGCCATTTCATGCCTGGAGCCTTTCTGCCATTTAATTACATCATCGATCGATATCCGTTTGCATTCCTTTGCTCCAGATCCCTTAATACCTTTGGTTAACAAACATCTCTCAATCTCAAGTTTAAAATTGACAATTGGCCCAGCTTTAATTGCTGTTTGCGGAACTTCTCTCCTGAAACGCTTGGATCTAATGTTGAGGCGATGGCCCCTTCTCCCAGATGGGTCAATCATCAGAAATAGCTTCTCGCTATCTACACTAGCATTTCCTCTTAATATCGTGAATACTTCAATCAAATCACCACTTCAGCTTCAAAATTCCAGGAAAAAAATCCGAGTTTGTGCAATATCCCGTTGTAATTTGTCCCTTGGACTCTATGTCTCCTTCACTTTTTAAGCCTAATAATACATTCCCAAGCTGTGATGCCGAGAATTGAACACAGTACCGCAGCTGTGGCCTAACCAGTGCTTTGTATAGCTGTGGCATCATTTCACCCTCTTATATTGTAATCCTACAGATATAAGTATCACTTTTCAATTAGCTTTATGATTCATTTCTGTACCTGTCCATGACCATTTAATGATATATGTACAGGGACACAAGTCTATTTGAATATCAACTGTTTCCAGCTTAACATTATAAGGAGTGTATTCTAAATACTCCTATAAAGATCGGTAGTGGATCACGTCACACTTGCTAATATTTAAATCAATTTGCCAGAAAATTATACATTCACTTAATCTATGAATATCTGGTCAAATGTCTTGCTTCCATCTCAACTGATTATAATGCCGCCTGTCTTTTTTGTCATCCTCAAACTTGGATGTGTGGCTCTCAATCCCATCAAGTAAGTCGTTAATGAAATCGGTGATTAGTTGAGTTCCCAAAAGTGATCAATCAGAGACACCACTCGTCATAATCTGCCAATTAATGTACCTGATCATCATCTGCAAACTTTGTCTCCTGCCGTGCCACCAATTTCCTAACCAGGTTAATAATTTGCCTTCAATTACATACGTTTCAAATTTAGCCCAATGTCCCATATGCGGGACTTTTTCAAATGTCTTTGCTCCATGTCTACAAGCAAATAATAATTTGTGAACTGGGACTCATAAACCTCTTTGCTCCTCAACAGTTAATAGCTTCCCATTATTTAGAAAATACTCAGAACTATCTTACTTTGTTCCAAAGTGGCTGGTGTCACACTTGCGTACATTGAACTCGATTTGCCTTTGTTTTGCCGGCTTACTGTCTCTGTCCGTTTGGTTACCTCCATTTCCCAACTGCACTACAAGCGGACCGTCTAACTTAGTGCGATCTTCAAAATATGATGTACAGTGCTCCATTGCTCCATCCAAGTCAGTCATAAATACGGTGAACAGTTGATGATCTAATACAGATATCTGGGGGACGGCACTTGTCACATCTGACTCCGCTGCTAACGAGCGTGTCTTTTGTGGGTGGGTTAATATTTCTGAAGTGATGGTGGTCTGAGGCAGTCAATCATGAATTTGTGGGAAAAATGTGCTGTGCAGGCTGGATTATGGACAAGTAAATTGAATTTGTGGGAGATGCAATGATGCACTGCAGCCAATGAAAGTACTTTTGTGAGCTTGGCATTTCAAGAGCCCGGATAGCTCAGTCGGTAGAGCATCAGACTTTTAATTTGAGGGTCCAGCGTTTAAGTCCCTGTTCGGGCGCTGCTTTTAAATCGCGATACTCAACTTTACATTCGCACTTTGATCATTTAACAAAGAAAATAACAACAGCAGCAGGCCATTTCATGCCTGGAGCCTTTCTGCCATTTAATTACATCATCGATCGATATCCGTTTGCATTCCTTTGCTCCAGATCCCTTAATACCTTTGGTTAACAAACATCTCTCAATCTCAAGTTTAAAACTGACAATTGGCCCAGCTTTAATTGCTGTTTGCGGAAGTGTGTTACAAATTTCTGTCATACAAACTTCTCTCCTGAAACGCTTGGATCTAATGTTGAGGCTATGGCCCCTTCTCCCAGATGGGTCAATCATCAGAAATAGCTTCTCGCTATCTACACTAGCATTTCCTCTTAATATCGTGAATACTTCAATCAAATCACCACTTCAGCTTGTAAATTCCAGGAAAAAAAACCGAGTTTGTGCAATATCCCGTTGTAATTTGTCCCTTGGACTCTATGTCTCCTTCCCTTTTTAAGCCGAATAATACATTCCCAAGCTGTGATGCCGAGAATTGAACACAGTACCGCAGCTGTGGCCTAACCAGTGCTTTGTATAGCTGTGGCATTATTTCACCCTCTTCCATTGTAATCCTACAGATATAAGCATCACTTTTCAATTAGCTTTTTGATTCATTTCTGTACCTGTCCATGACCATTTAATGATATATGTACAGGGACACAAGTCTATTTGGATATCAAATGTTTCCAGCTTAAAATTATAAGGAGTGTATTCTAAATACTCCTATAAAGATCGGTAGTGGATCACGTCACACTTGCTAATATTTAAATCAATTTGCCAGAAAATTACACATTCACTTAATCTATGAATATCTGGTCAAATGTCTTGCTTCCATCTCAACTGATTATAATGCCGCCTATCTTTTTTGTCATCCTCAAACTTGGATGTGTGGCTCTCAATCCCATCAAGTAAGTCGTTAATGAAATCGGTGATTAGTTGAGTTCCCAAAAGTGATCAATCAGAGACACCACTCGTCATAATCTGCCAATTAATGTACCTGATCATCATCTGCAAACTTTGTCTCCTGCCGTGCCACCAATTTCCTAACCAGGTTAATAATTTGCCTTCAACTACATCCGTTTCAAATTTAGCCCAATGTCCCATATGCGGGACTTTTTCAAATGTCTTTGCTCCATGTCTACAAGCAAATAATAATTTGTGAACTGGGATTCATAAACCTCTTTGCTCCTCAACAGTTAATAGCTTCCCATTATTTAGAAAATACTCAGAACTATCTTACTTTGTTCCAAAGTGGCTGGTGTCACACTTGCGTACATTGAACTCGATTTGCCTTTGTTTTGCCGGCTTACTGTGTCTGTCTCTGTCCGTTTGGTTACCTCCATTTCCCAACTGCACTACAAGCGGACCGTCTAACTTAGTGCGATCTTCAAAATATGATGTACAGTGCTCCATTGCTCCATCCAAATCAGTCATAAATACGGTGAACAGTTGATGATCTAATACAGATATCTGGGGGACGGCACTTGTCATCTGACTCCGCTGCTAACGAGCGTGTCTTTTGTGGGTGGGTTAATATTTCTGAAGTGATGGTGGCCTGAGGCAGTCAATCATGAATTTGTGGGAAAAATGTGCTGTGCAGGCTGGATTATGGACAAATAAATTGAATTTGTGGGAGATGCAATGATGCACTGCAGCCAATGAAAGTACTTTTGTGAGCTTGGCATTTCAAGAGCCCGGATAGCTCAGTCGGTAGAGCATCAGACTTTTAATTTGAGGGTCCAGGGTTTAAGTCCCTGTTCGGGCGCTGCTTTTAAATCGCGATACTCAACTTTACATTCGCACTTTGATCATTTAACAAAGAAAATAACAACAGCAGCAGGCCATTTCATGCCTGGAGCCTTTCTGCCATTTAATTACATCATCGATCGATATCCGTTTGCATTCCTTTGCTCCAGATGCCTTAATACCTTTGGTTAACAAACATCTCTCAATCTCAAGTTTAAAATTGACAATTGGCCCAGCTTTAATTGCTGTTTGCGGAACTTCTCTCCTGAAACGCTTGGATCTAATGTTGAGGCGATGGCCCCTTCTCCCAGATGGGTCAATCATCAGAAATAGCTTCTCGCTATCTACACTAGCATTTCCTCTTAATATCGTGAATACTTCAATCAAATCACCACTTCAGCTTCAAAATTCCAGGAAAGAAATCCGAGTTTGTGCAATATCCCGTTGTAATTTGTCCCTTGGACTCTATGTCTCCTTCACTTTTTAAGCCTAATAATACATTCCCAAGCTGTGATGCCGAGAATTGAACACAGTACCGCAGCTGTGGCCTAACCAGTGCTTTGTATAGCTGTGGCATCATTTCACCCTCTTATATTGTAATCCTACAGATATAAGTATCACTTTTCAATTAGCTTTATGATTCATTTCTGTACCTGTCCATGACCATTTAATGATATATGTACAGGGACACAAGTCTATTTGAATATCAACTGTTTCCAGCTTAACATTATAAGGAGTGTATTCTAAATACTCCTATAAAGATCGGTAGTGGATCACGTCACACTTGCTAATATTTAAATCAATTTGCCAGAAAATTATACATTCACTTAATCTATGAATATCTGGTCAAATGTCTTGCTTCCATCTCAACTGATTATAATGCCGCCTGTCTTTTTTGTCATCCTCAAACTTGGATGTGTGGCTCTCAATCCCATCAAGTAAGTCGTTAATGAAATCGGTGATTAGTTGAGTTCCCAAAAGTGATCAATCAGAGACACCACTCGTCATAATCTGCCAATTAATGTACCTGATCATCATCTGCAAACTTTGTCTCCTGCCGTGCCACCAATTTCCTAACCAGGTTAATAATTTGCCTTCAATTACATACGTTTCAAATTTAGCCCAATGTCCCATATGCGGGACTTTTTCAAATGTCTTTGCTCCATGTCTACAAGCAAATAATAATTTGTGAACTGGGACTCATAAACCTCTTTGCTCCTCAACAGTTAATAGCTTCCCATTATTTAGAAAATACTCAGAACTATCTTACTTTGTTCCAAAGTGGCTGGTGTCACACTTGCGTACATTGAACTCGATTTCCCTTTGTTTTGCCGGCTTACTGTCTCTGTCCGTTTGGTTACCTCCATTTCCCAACTGCACTACAAGCGGACCGTCTAACTTAGTGCGATCTTCAAAATATGATGTACAGTGCTCCATTGCTCCATCCAAGTCAGTCATAAATACGGTGAACAGTTGATGATCTAATACAGATATCTGGGGGACGGCACTTGTCACATCTGACTCCGCTGCTAACGAGCGTGTCTTTTGTGGGTGGGTTAATATTTCTGAAGTGATGGTGGTCTGAGGCAGTCAATCATGAATTTGTGGGAAAAATGTGCTGTGCAGGCTGGATTATGGACAAGTAAATTGAATTTGTGGGAGATGCAATGATGCACTGCAGCCAATGAAAGTACTTTTGTGAGCTTGGCATTTCAAGAGCCCGGATAGCTCAGTCGGTAGAGCATCAGACTTTTAATTTGAGGGTCCAGCGTTTAAGTCCCTGTTCGGGCGCTGCTTTTAAATCGCGATACTCAACTTTACATTCGCACTTTGATCATTTAACAAAGAAAATAACAACAGCAGCAGGCCATTTCATGCCTGGAGCCTTTCTGCCATTTAATTACATCATCGATCGATATCCGTTTGCATTCCTTTGCTCCAGATCCCTTAATACCTTTGGTTAACAAACATCTCTCAATCTCAAGTTTAAAATTGACAATTGGCCCAGCTTTAATTGCTGTTTGCGGAACTTCTCTCCTGAAACGCTTGGATCTAATGTTGAGGCGATGGCCCCTTCTCCCAGATGGGTCAATCATCAGAAATAGCTTCTCGCTATCTACACTAGCATTTCCTCTTAATATCGTGAATACTTCAATCAAATCACCACTTCAGCTTCAAAATTCCAGGAAAAAAAACCGAGTTTGTGCAATATCCCGTTGTAATTTGTCCCTTGGACTCTATGTCTCCTTCACTTTTTAAGCCTAATAATACATTCCCAAGCTGTGATGCCGAGAATTGAACACAGTACCGCAGCTGTGGCCTAACCAGTGCTTTGTATAGCTGTGGCATCATTTCACCCTCTTATATTGTAATCCTACAGATATAAGTATCACTTTTCAATTAGCTTTATGATTCATTTCTGTACCTGTCCATGACCATTTAATGATATAGGTACAGGGACACAAGTCTATTTGAATATCAACTGTTTCCAGCTTAACATTATAAGGAGTGTATTCTAAATACTCCTATAATGATCGGTAGTGGATCACGTCACACTTGCTAATATTTAAATCAATTTGCCAGAAAATTATACATTCACTTAATCTATGAATATCTGGTCAAATGTCTTGCTTCCATCTCAACTGATTATAATGCCGCCTGTCTTTTTTGTCATCCTCAAACTTGGATGTGTGGCTCTCAATCCCATCAAGTAAGTCGTTAATGAAATCGGTGATTAGTTGAGTTCCCAAAAGTGATCAATCAGAGACACCACTCGTCATAATCTGCCAATTAATGTACCTGATCATCATTTGCAAACTTTGTCTCCTGCCGTGCCACCAATTTCCTAACCAGGTTAATAATTTGCCTTCAATTACATACGTTTCAAATTTAGCCCAATGTCCCATATGCGGGACTTTTTCAAATGTCTTTGCTCCATGTCTACAAGCAAATAATAATTTGTGAACTGGGACTCATAAACCTCTTTGCTCCTCAACAGTTAATAGCTTCCCATTATTTAGAAAATACTCAGAACTATCTTACTTTGTTCCAAAGTGGCTGGTGTCACACTTGCGTACATTGAACTCGATTTGCCTTTGTTTTGCCGGCTTACTGTCTCTGTCCGTTTGGTTACCTCCATTTCCCAACTGCACTACAAGCGGACCGTCTAACTTAGTGCGATCTTCAAAATATGATGTACAGTGCTCCATTGCTCCATCCAAGTCAGTCATAAATACGGTGAACAGTTGATGATCTAATACAGATATCTGGGGGACGGCACTTGTCACATCTGACTCCGCTGCTAACGAGCGTGTCTTTTGTGGGTGGGTTAATATTTCTGAAGTGATGGTGGTCTGAGGCAGTCAATCATGAATTTGTGGGAAAAATGTGCTGTGCAGGCTGGATTATGGACAAGTAAATTGAATTTGTGGGAGATGCAATGATGCACTGCAGCCAATGAAAGTACTTTTGTGAGCTTGGCATTTCAAGAGCCCGGATAGCTCAGTCGGTAGAGCATCAGACTTTTAATTTGAGGGTCCAGCGTTTAAGTCCCTGTTCGGGCGCTGCTTTTAAATCGCGATACTCAACTTTACATTCGCACTTTGATCATTTAACAAAGAAAATAACAACAGCAGCAGGCCATTTCATGCCTGGAGCCTTTCTGCCATTTAATTACATCATCGATCGATATCCGTTTGCATTCCTTTGCTCCAGATCCCTTAATACCTTTGGTTAACAAACATCTCTCAATCTCAAGTTTAAAATTGACAATTGGCCCAGCTTTAATTGCTGTTTGCGGAACTTCTCTCCTGAAACGCTTGGATCTAATGTTGAGGCGATGGCCCCTTCTCCCAGATGGGTCAATCATCAGAAATAGCTTCTCGCTATCTACACTAGCATTTCCTCTTAATATCGTGAATACTTCAATCAAATCACCACTTCAGCTTCAAAATTCCAGGAAAAAAAACCGAGTTTGTGCAATATCCCGTTGTAATTTGTCCCTTGGACTCTATGTCTCCTTCACTTTTTAAGCCTAATAATACATTCCCAAGCTGTGATGCCGAGAATTGAACACAGTACCGCAGCTGTGGCCTAACCAGTGCTTTGTATAGCTGTGGCATCATTTCACCCTCTTATATTGTAATCCTACAGATATAAGTATCACTTTTCAATTAGCTTTATGATTCATTTCTGTACCTGTCCATGACCATTTAATGATATATGTACAGGGACACAAGTCTATTTGAATATCAACTGTTTCCAGCTTAACATTATAAGGAGTGTATTCTAAATACTCCTATAAAGATCGGTAGTGGATCACGTCACACTTGCTAATATTTAAATCAATTTGCCAGAAAATTATACATTCACTTAATCTATGAATATCTGGTCAAATGTCTTGCTTCCATCTCAACTGATTATAATGCCGCCTGTCTTTTTTGTCATCCTCAAACTTGGATGTGTGGCTCTCAATCCCATCAAGTAAGTCGTTAATGAAATCGGTGATTAGTTGAGTTCCCAAAAGTGATCAATCAGAGACACCACTCGTCATAATCTGCCAATTAATGTACCTGATCATCATTTGCAAACTTTGTCTCCTGCCGTGCCACCAATTTCCTAACCAGGTTAATAATTTGCCTTCAATTACATACGTTTCAAATTTAGCCCAATGTCCCATATGCGGGACTTTTTCAAATGTCTTTGCTCCATGTCTACAAGCAAATAATAATTTGTGAACTGGGACTCATAAACCTCTTTGCTCCTCAACAGTTAATAGCTTCCCATTATTTAGAAAATACTCAGAACTATCTTACTTTGTTCCAAAGTGGCTGGTGTCACACTTGCGTACATTGAACTCGATTTGCCTTTGTTTTGCCGGCTTACTGTCTCTGTCCGTTTGGTTACCTCCATTTCCCAACTGCACTACAAGCGGACCGTCTAACTTAGTGCGATCTTCAAAATATGATGTACAGTGCTCCATTGCTCCATCCAAGTCAGTCATAAATACGGTGAACAGTTGATGATCTAATACAGATATCTGGGGGACGGCACTTGTCACATCTGACTCCGCTGCTAACGAGCGTGTCTTTTGTGGGTGGGTTAATATTTCTGAAGTGATGGTGGTCTGAGGCAGTCAATCATGAATTTGTGGGAAAAATGTGCTGTGCAGGCTGGATTATGGACAAGTAAATTGAATTTGTGGGAGATGCAATGATGCACTGCAGCCAATGAAAGTACTTTTGTGAGCTTGGCATTTCAAGAGCCCGGATAGCTCAGTCGGTAGAGCATCAGACTTTTAATTTGAGGGTCCAGCGTTTAAGTCCCTGTTCGGGCGCTGCTTTTAAATCGCGATACTCAACTTTACATTCGTACTTTGATCATTTAACAAAGAAAATAACAACAGCAGCAGGCCATTTCATGCCTGGAGCCTTTCTGCCATTTAATTACATCATCGATCGATATCCGTTTGCATTCCTTTGCTCCAGATCCCTTAATACCTTTGGTTAACAAACATCTCTCAATCTCAAGTTTAAAATTGACAATTGGCCCAGCTTTAATTGCTGTTTGCGGAACTTCTCTCCTGAAACGCTTGGATCTAATGTTGAGGCGATGGCCCCTTCTCCCAGATGGGTCAATCATCAGAAATAGCTTCTCGCTATCTACACTAGCATTTCCTCTTAATATCGTGAATACTTCAATCAAATCACCACTTCAGCTTCAAAATTCCAGGAAAAAAAACCGAGTTTGTGCAATATCCCGTTGTAATTTGTCCCTTGGACTCTATGTCTCCTTCACTTTTTAAGCCTAATAATACATTCCCAAGCTGTGATGCCGAGAATTGAACACAGTACCGCAGCTGTGGCCTAACCAGTGCTTTGTATAGCTGTGGCATCATTTCACCCTCTTATATTGTAATCCTACAGATATAAGTATCACTTTTCAATTAGCTTTATGATTCATTTCTGTACCTGTCCATGACCATTTAATGATATATGTACAGGGACACAAGTCTATTTGAATATCAACTGTTTCCAGCTTAACATTATAAGGAGTGTATTCTAAATACTCCTATAAAGATCGGTAGTGGATCACGTCACACTTGCTAATATTTAAATCAATTTGCCAGAAAATTATACATTCACTTAATCTATGAATATCTGGTCAAATGTCTTGCTTCCATCTCAACTGATTATAATGCCGCCTGTCTTTTTTGTCATCCTCAAACTTGGATGTGTGGCTCTCAATCCCATCAAGTAAGTCGTTAATGAAATCGGTGATTAGTTGAGTTCCCAAAAGTGATCAATCAGAGACACCACTCGTCATAATCTGCCAATTAATGTACCTGATCATCATTTGCAAACTTTGTCTCCTGCCGTGCCACCAATTTCCTAACCAGGTTAATAATTTGCCTTCAATTACATACGTTTCAAATTTAGCCCAATGTCCCATATGCGGGACTTTTTCAAATGTCTTTGCTCCATGTCTACAAGCAAATAATAATTTGTGAACTGGGACTCATAAACCTCTTTGCTCCTCAACAGTTAATAGCTTCCCATTGTTTAGAAAATACTCAGAACTATCTTACTTTGTTCCAAAGTGGCTGGTGTCACACTTGCGTACATTGAACTCGATTTGCCTTTGTTTTGCCGGCTTACTGTCTCTGTCCGTTTGGTTACCTCCATTTCCCAACTGCACTACAAGCGGACCGTCTAACTTAGTGCGATCTTCAAAATATGATGTACAGTGCTCCATTGCTCCATCCAAGTCAGTCATAAATACGGTGAACAGTTGATGATCTAATACAGATATCTGGGGGACGGCACTTGTCACATCTGACTCCGCTGCTAACGAGCGTGTCTTTTGTGGGTGGGTTAATATTTCTGAAGTGATGGTGGTCTGAGGCAGTCAATCATGAATTTGTGGGAAAAATGTGCTGTGCAGGCTGGATTATGGACAAGTAAATTGAATTTGTGGGAGATGCAATGATGCACTGCAGCCAATGAAAGTACTTTTGTGAGCTTGGCATTTCAAGAGCCCGGATAGCTCAGTCGGTAGAGCATCAGACTTTTAATTTGAGGGTCCAGCGTTTAAGTCCCTGTTCGGGCGCTGCTTTTAAATCGCGATACTCAACTTTACATTCGCACTTTGATCATTTAACAAAGAAAATAACAACAGCAGCAGGCCATTTCATGCCTGGAGCCTTTCTGCCATTTAATTACATCATCGATCGATATCCGTTTGCATTCCTTTGCTCCAGATCCCTTAATACCTTTGGTTAACAAACATCTCTCAATCTCAAGTTTAAAATTGACAATTGGCCCAGCTTTAATTGCTGTTTGCGGAAGTGTGTTACAAATTTCTGTCACACAAACTTCTCTCCTGAAACGCTTGGATCTAATGTTGAGGCTATGGCCCCTTCTCCCAGATGGGTCAATCATCAGAAATAGCTTCTCTCTATCTACACTAGCATTTCCTCTTAATATCGTGAATACTTCAATCAAATCACCACTTCAGCTTCTAAATTCCAGGAAAAAAAACCGAGTTTGTGCAATATCCCGTTGTAATTTCTCCCTTGGACTCTATGTCTCCTTCACTTTTTAAGCCTAATAATACATTCCCAAGCTGTGATGCCGAGAATTGAACACAGTACCGCAGCTGTGGCCTAACCAGTGCTTTGTATATCTGTGGCATCATTTCACCCTCTTATATTGTAATCCTACAGATATAAGTATCACTTTTCAATTAGCTTTTTGATTCATTTCTGTACCTGTCCATGACCATTTAATGATATATGTACAGGGACACAAGTCTATTTGGATCTCAAATGTTTCCAGCTTAACATTATAAGGAGTGTATTCTAAATACTCCTATAAAGATCGGTAGTGGATCACGTCACACTTGCTAATATTTAAATCAATTTGCCAGAAAATTACACATTCACTTAAACTATGAATATCTGGTCAAATGTCTTGCTTCCATCTCAACTGATTATAATGCCGCCTATCTTTTTTGTCATCCTCAAACTTGGATGTGTGGCTCTCAATCCCATCAAGTAAGTCGTTAATGAAATCGGTGATTAGTTGAGTTCCCAAAAGTGATCAATCAGAGACACCACTCGTCATAATCTGCCAATTAATGTACCTGATCATCATCTGCAAACTTTGTCTCCTGCCGTGCCACCAATTTCCTAACCAGGTTAATAATTTGCCTTCAACTACATGCGTTTCAAATTTAGCCCAATGTCCCATATGCGGGACTTTTTCAAATGTCTTTGCTCCATCTCTGCAAAGCAAATAATAATTTGTGAACTGGGATTCATAAACCTCTTTGCTCCACAACAGTTAATAGCTTCCCATTATTTAGAAAATACTCAGATCTATCTTACTTTGTTCCAAAGTGGCTGGTGTCACACTTGCGTACATTGAACTCGATTTGCCTTTGTTTTGCCGGCTTACTGTGTCTGTCTCTGTCCGTTTGGTTACCTCTATTTCCCAACTGCACTACAAGCGGACCGTCTAACTTAGTGCGATCTTCAAAATATGATGTACATTGCTCCATCCAAGTCAGTCATAAATACGGTGAACAGTTGATGATCTAATACAGATATCTGGGGGACGGCACTTGTCACATCTGACTCCGCTGCTAACGAGCGTGTCTTTTGTGGGTGGGTTAATATTTCTGAAGTGATGGTGGTCTGAGGCAGCCAATCCGGATTTGTGGGAGAAATGTGCTGTACAGGTTGTATTATGGAAAAGTAAATTGAATTTGTCGGAGGTGCAATGATGCACTGCAGCCAATGAAAGTACTTTTGTGAGCTTGGCACGGCAAGATGCCGGATAGCTCAGTCGGTAGAGCATCAGACTTTTAATCTGAGCGGCCAGGGTTTAAGTCCATGTTCGGGCGCTGCATTTAAATCGCGATACTCAACTTTACATTCGAACTTTGATCATTTAACAAAGAAAATATCAACAGCAGCAGGCCATTTCATGCCTGGAGCCTTTCTGCCATTTAATTAAATCATCGATCGATATCCGTTTGCATTCCTTTGCTCCAGATCCCTTAATACCTTTGGTTAACAAACATCTCTCAATCTCAAGTTTAAAAGTGACAATTGGCCCAGCTTTAATTGCTGTTTGCGGAAGTGTGTTACAAATTTCTGTCACACAAACTTCTCTTCTGAAACGCTTGGATCTAATGTTGAGGCGATGGCCCCTTCTCCCAGATGGGTCAATCATCAGAAATAGCTTCTCCCTATCCACACTAGCATTTCCTCTTAATATCGTGAATACTTCAATCAAATCACCACTTCAGCTTCTAAATTCCAGGAAAAAAAACCGAGTTTGTGCAATATCCCGTTGTAATTTGTCCCTTGCACTCTATGTCTCCTTCACTTTTTAAGCCTAATAATACATTCCCAAGCTGTGATGCCGAGAATTGAACACAGTACCGCAGCTGTGGCCTAACCAGTGCTTTGTATAGCTGTGGCATCATTTCACCATCTTATATTGTAATCCTACAGATATAAGTATCACTTTTCAATTAGCTTTTTGATTCATTTGTGTACCTGTCCATGACCATTTAATGATATATGTACAGGGACACAAGTCTATTTGGATATCAACTGTTTCCAGCTTAACATTATAAGGAGTGTATTCTAAATACTCCTATAAAGATCGGTGTTGGATCACGTCACACTTGCTAATATTTAAATCAATTTGCCAGAAAATTACACATTCACTTAATCTATGAATATCTGGTCAAATGTCTTGCTTCCATCTCAACTGATTATAATGCCGCCTATCTTTTTTGTCATCCTCAAACTTGGATGTGTGGCTCTCAATCCCATCAAGTAAGTCGTTAATGAAATCGGTGATTAGTTGAGTTCCCAAAAGTGATCAATCAGAGACACCACTCGTCATAATCTGCCAATTAATGTACCTGATCATCATCTGCAAACTTTGTCTCCTGCCGTGCCACCAATTTCCTAACCAGGTTAATAATTTGCCTTCAATTACATGCCTTTCAAATTTAGCCCAATGTCCCATATGCGGGACTTTTTCAAATGTCTTTGCTCCATGTCTACAAGCAAATAATAATTTGTGAACTGGGACTCATAAACCTCTTTGCTCCTCAACAGTTAATAGCTTCCCATTATTTAGAAAATACTCAGAACTATCTTACTTTGTTCCAAAGTGGCTGGTGTCACACTTGCGTACATTGAACTCGATTTGCCTTTGTTTTGCCGGCTTACTGTGTCTGTCTCTGTCCGTTTGGTTACCTCCATTTCCCAACTGCACTACAAGCGGACCGTCTAAATTAGTGCGATCTTCAAAATATGATGGACAGTGCTCCATTGCTCCATCCAAGTCAGTCATAAATACGGTGAGCAGTTGATGATCTAATACAGATATCTGGGGGACGGCACTTGTCACATCTGACTCCGCTGCTAACGAGCATGTCTTTTGTGGGTGGGTTAATATTTCTGAAGTGATGGTGGTCTGAGGCAGTCAATCATGAATTTGTGGGAAAAATGTGCTGTGCAGGCTGGATTATGGACAAGTAAATTGAATTTGTGGGAGATGCAATGATGCACTGCAGCCAATGAAAGTACTTTTGTGAGCTTGGCATTGCAAGAGCCCGGATAGCTCAGTCGGTAGAGCATCAGACTTTTAATCTGAGGGTCCAGGGTTCAAGTCCCTGTTCGGGCGCTGCTTTTAAATCGCGATACTCAACTTTACATTCGCACTTTGATCATTTAACAAAGAAAATAACAACAGCAGCAGGCCATTTCATGCCTGGAGCCTTTCTGCCATTTAATTACATCATCGATCGATATCCGTTTGCATTCCTTTGCTCCAGATCCCTTAATACCTTTGGTTAACAAACATCTCTCAATCTCAAGTTTAAAATTGACAATTGGCCCAGCTTTAATTGCTGTTTGCGGAAGTGTGTTACAAATTTCTGTCACACAAACTTCTCTCCTGAAACGCTTGGATCTAATGTTGAGGCTCTGGCCCCTTCTCCCAGATGGGTCAATCATCAGAGATCGCTTCTCGCTATCTACACTAGCATTTCCTCTTAATATCGTGAATACTTCAATCAAATCACCACTTCAGCTTCTAAATTCCAGGAAAAAAAACCGAGTTTGTGCAATATCCCGTTGTAATTTGTCCCTTGGACTCTATGTCTCCTTCACTTTTTAAGCCTAATAATACATTCCCAAGCTGTGATGCCGAGAATTGAACACAGTACCGCAGCTGTGGCCTAACCAGTGCTTTGTATAGCTGTGGCATCATTTCACCCTCTTATATTGTAATCCTACAGATATAAGTATCACTTTTCAATTAGCTTTTTGATTCATTTCTGTACCTGTCCATGACCATTTAATGATATATGTGCAGGGACACAAGTCTATCTGCATATCAACTGTTTCCAGCTTAACATTATAAGGAGTGTATTCTAAATACTCCTATAAAGATCGGTGTTGGATCACGTCACACTTGCTAATATTTAAATCAATTTGCCAGAAAATTACACATTCACTTAATCTATGAATATCTGGTCAAATGTCTTGCTTCCATCTCAACTGATTATAATGCCGCCTATCTTTTTTGTCATCCTCAAACTTGGATGTGTGGCTCTCAATCCCATCAAGTAAGTCGTTAATGAAATCGGTGATTAGTTGAGTTCCCAAAAGTGATCAATCAGAGACACCACTCGTCATAATCTGCCAATTAATGTACCTGATCATCATCTGCAAACTTTGTCTCCTGCCGTGCCACCAATTTCCTAACCAGGTTAATAATTTGCCTTCAATTACATGCGTTTCAAATTTAGCCCAATGTCCCATATGCGGGACTTTTTCAAATGTCTTTGCTCCATGTCTACAAGCAAATAATAATTTGTGAACTGGGACTCATAAACCTCTTTGCTCCTCAACAGTTAATAGCTTCCCATTATTTAGAAAATACTCAGAACTATCTTACTTTGTTCCAAAGTGGCTGGTGTCACACTTGCTCGATTTGCCTTTGTTTTACCGGCTTACTGTGTCTGTCTCTGTCCGTTTGGTTACCTCCATTTCCCAACTGCGCTACAAGCGGACCGTCTAACTTAGTGCGATCTTCAAAATATGATGTATAGTGCTCCATCCAAGTCAGTCATAAATACGGTGAGCAGTTGATGATCTAATACAGATATCTGGGGGAGGCACTTGTCACATCTGACTCCGCTGCTAACGAGCATGTCTTTTGTGGGTGGGTTAATATTTCTGAAGTGATGGTGGTCTGAGGCAGTCAATCATGAATTTGTGGGAAAAATGTGCTGTGCAGGCTGGATTATGGACAAATAAATTGAATTTGTGGGAGATGCAATGATGCACTGCAGCCAATGAAAGTACTTTTGTGAGCTTGGCATTGCAAGAGCCCGGATAGCTCAGTCGGTAGAGCATCAGACTTTTAATCTGAGGGTCCAGGGTTCAAGTCCCTGTTCGGGCGCTGCTTTTAAATCGCGATACTCAACTTTACATTCGCACTTTGATCATTTAACAAAGAAAATAACAACAGCAGCAGGCCATTTCATGCCTGGAGACTTTCTGCCATTTAATTACATCATCGATCGATATCCGTTTGCATTCCTTTGCTCCAGATCCCTTAATACCTTTGGTTAACAAACATCTCTCAATCTCAAGTTTAAAATTGACAATTGGCCCAGCTTTAATTGCTGTTTGCGGAAGTGTGTTACAAATTTCTGTCACACAAACTTCTCTCCTGAAACGCTTGGATCTAATGTTGAGGCTGTGGCCCCTTCTCCCAGATGGGTCAATCATCAGAGATAGCTTCTCGCTATCTACACTAGCATTTCCTCTTAATATCGTGAATACTTCAATCAAATCACCACTTCAGCTTCTAAATTCCAGGAAAAAAAACCGAGTTTGTGCAATATCCCGTTGTAATTTGTCCCTTGGACTCTATGTCTCCTTCACTTTTTAAGCCTAATAATACATTCCCAAGCTGTGATGCCGAGAATTGAACACAGTACCGCAGCTGTGGCCTAACCAGTGCTTTGTATAGCTGTGGCATCATTTCACCCTCTTATATTGTAATCCTACAGATATAAGTATCACTTTTCAATTAGCTTTTTGATTCATTTCTGTACCTGTCCATGACCATTTAATGATATATGTACAGGGACACAAGTCTATCTGCATATCAACTGTTTCCAGCTTAACATTATAAGGAGTGTATTCTAAATACTCCTATAAAGATCGGTGTTGGATCACGTCACACTTGCTAATATTTAAATCAATTTGCCAGAAAATTACACATTCACTTAATCTATGAATATCTGGTCAAATGTCTTGCTTCCATCTCAACTGATTATAATGCCGCCTATCTTTTTTGTCATCCTCAAACTTGGATGTGTGGCTCTCAATCCCATCAAGTAAGTCGTTAATGAAATCGGTGATTAGTTGAGTTCCCAAAAGTGATCAATCAGAGACACCACTCGTCATAATCTGCCAATTAATGTACCTGATCATCATCTGCAAACTTTGTCTCCTGCCGTGCCACCAATTTCCTAACCAGGTTAATAATTTGCCTTCAATTACATGCGTTTCAAATTTAGCCCAATGTCCCATATGCGGGACTTTTTCAAATGTCTTTGCTCCATGTCTACAAGCAAATAATAATTTGTGAACTGGGACTCATAAACCTCTTTGCTCCTCAACAGTTAATAGCTTCCCATTATTTAGAAAATACTCAGAACTATCTTACTTTGTTCCAAAGTGGCTGGTGTCACACTTGCTCGATTTGCCTTTGTTTTACCGGCTTACTGTGTCTGTCTCTGTCCGTTTGGTTACCTCCATTTCCCAACTGCGCTACAAGCGGACCGTCTAACTTAGTGCGATCTTCAAAATATGATGTACAGTGCTCCATCCAAGTCAGTCATAAATACGGTGAGCAGTTGATGATCTAATACAGATATCTGGGGGAGGCACTTGTCACATCTGACTCCGCTGCTAACGAGCATGTCTTTTGTGGGTGGGTTAATATTTCTGAAGTGATGGTGGTCTGAGGCAGTCAATCATGAATTTGTGGGAAAAATGTGCTGTGCAGGCTGGATTATGGACAAATAAATTGAATTTGTGGGAGATGCAATGATGCACTGCAGCCAATGAAAGTACTTTTGTGAGCTTGGCATTGCAAGAGCCCGGATAGCTCAGTCGGTAGAGCATCAGACTTTTAATCTGAGGGTCCAGGGTTCAAGTCCCTGTTCGGGCGCTGCTTTTAAATCGCGATACTCAACTTTACATTCGCACTTTGATCATTTAACAAAGAAAATAACAACAGCAGCAGGCCATTTCATGCATGGAGCCTTTCTGCCATTTAATTACATCATCGATCGATATCCGTTTGCATTCCTTTGCTCCAGATCCCTTAATACCTTTGGTTAACAAACATCTCTCAATCTCAAGTTGACAATTGGCCCAGCTTTAATTGCTGTTTGCGGAAGTGTGTTACAAATTTCTGTCACACAAACTTCTCTCCTGAAACGCTTGGATCTAATGTTGAGGCTGTGGCCCCTTCTCCCCGATGGGTCAATCATCAGAAATAGCTTCTCGCTATCTACACTAGCATTTCCTCTTAATATCGTGAATACTTCAATCAAATCACCACTTCAGCTTCTAAATTCCAGGAAAAAAAACAGAGTTTGTGCAATATCCCGTTGTAATTTGTCCCTTGGACTCTATGTCTCCTTCACTTTTTAAGCCTAATAATACATTCCCAAGCTGTGATGCCGAGAATTGAACACAGTACCGCAGCTGTGGCCTAACCAGTGCTTTGTATAGTTGTGGCATCATTTCACCCTCTTATATTGTAATCCTACAGATATAAGTATCACTTTTCAATTAGCTTTTTGATTCATTTCTGTACCTGTCCATGACCATTTAATGATATATGTACAGGGACACAAGTCTATTTGGATATCAACTGTTTCCAGCTTAACATTATAAGGAGTGTATTCTAAATACTCCTATAAAGATCGGTGTTGGATCACGTCACACTTGCTAATATTTAAATCAATTTGCCAGAAAATTACACATTCACTTAATCTATGAATATCTGGTCAAATGTCTTGCTTCCATCTCAACTGATTATAATGCCGCCTATCTTTTTTGTCATCCTCAAACTTGGACGTGTGGCTCTCAATCCCATCAAGTAAGTCGTTAATGAAATCGGTGATTAGTTGAGTTCCCAAAAGTGATCAAGCAGAGACACCACTCGTCATAATCTGCCAATTAATGTACCTGATCATCATCTGCAAACTTTGTCTCCTGCCGTGCCACCAATTTCCTAACCAGGTTAATAATTTGCCTTCAATTACATGCGTTTCAAATTTAGCCCAATGTCCCATATGCGGGACTTTTTCAAATGTCTTTGCTCCATGTCTACAAGCAAATAATAATTTGTGAACTGGGACTCATAAACCTCTTTGCTCCTCAACAGTTAATAGCTTCCCATTATTTAGAAAATACTCAGAACTATCTTACTTTGTTCCAAAGTGGCTGGTGTCACACTTGCTCGATTTGCCTTTGTTTTACCGGCTTACTGTCTCTGTCCGTTTGGTTACCTCCATTTCCCAACTGCGCTACAAGCGGACCGTCTAACTTAGTGCGATCTTCAAAATATGATGTACAGTGCTCCATCCAAGTCAGTCATAAATACGGTGAGCAGTTGATGATCTAATACAGATATCTGGGGGAGGCACTTGTCACATCTGACTCCGCTGCTAACGAGCATGTCTTTTGTGGGTGGGTTAATATTTCTGAAGTGATGGTGGTCTGAGGCAGTCAATCATGAATTTGTGGGAAAAATGTGCTGTGCAGGCTGGATTATGGACAAGTAAATTGAATTTGTGGGAGATGCAATGATGCACTGCAGCCAATGAAAGTACTTTTGTGAGCTTGGCATTGCAAGAGCCCGGATAGCTCAGTCGGTAGAGCATCAGACTTTTAATCTGAGGGTCCAGGGTTCAAGTCCCTGTTCGGGCGCTGCTTTTAAATCGCGATACTCAACTTTACCTTCGCACTTTGATCATTTAACAAAGAAAATAACAACAGCAGCAGGCCATTTCATGCCTGGAGCCTTTCTGCCATTTAATTACATCATCGATCGATATCCGTTTGCATTCCTTTGCTCCAGATCCCTTAATACCTTTGGTTAACAAACATCTCTCAATCTCAAGTTTAAAATTGACAATTGGCCCAGCTTTAATTGTTGTTTGCGGAAGTGTGTTACAAATTTCTGTCACACAAACTTCTCTCCTGAAACGCTTGGATCTAATGTTGAGGCTGTGGCCCCTTCTCCCAGATGAGTCAATCATCAGAGATAGCTTCTCGCTATCTACACTAGCATTTCCTCTTAATATCGTGAATACTTCAATCAAATCACCACTTCAGCTTCTAAATTCCAGGAAAAAAAACCGAGTTTGTGCAATATCCCGTTGTAATTTGTCCCTTGGACTCTATGTCTCCTTCACTTTTTAAGCCTAATAATACATTCCCAAGCTGTGATGCCGAGAATTGAACACAGTACCGCAGCTGTGGCCTAACCAGTGCTTTGTATAGCTGTGGCATCATTTCACCCTCTTATATTGTAATCCTACAGATATAAGTATCACTTTTCAATTAGCTTTTTGATTCATTTCTGTACCTGTCCATGACCATTTAATGATATATGTACAGGGACACAAGTCTATCTGGATATCAACTGTTTCCAGCTTAACATTATAAGGAGTGTATTCTAAATACTCCTATAAAGATCGGTGTTGGATCACGTCACACTTGCTAATATTTAAATCAATTTGCCAGAAAATTACACATTCACTTAATCTATGAATATCTGGTCAAATGTCTTGCTTCCATCTCAACTGATTATAATGCCGCCTATCTTTTTTGTCATCCTCAAACTTGGATGTGTGGCTCTCAATCCCATCAAGTAAGTCGTTAATGAAATCGGTGATTAGTTGAGTTCCCAAAAGTGATCAATCAGAGACACCACTCGTCATAATCTGCCAATTAATGTACCTGATCATCATCTGCAAACTTTGTCTCCTGCCGTGCCACCAATTTCCTAACCAGGTTAATAATTTGCCTTCAATTACATGCGTTTCAAATTTAGCCCAATGTCCCATATGCGGGACTTTTTCAAATGTCTTTGCTCCATGTCTACAAGCAAATAATAATTTGTGAACTGGGACTCATAAACCTCTTTGCTCCTCAACAGTTAATAGCTTCCCATTATTTAGAAAATACTCAGAACTATCTTACTTTGTTCCAAAGTGGCTGGTGTCACACTTGCTCGATTTGCCTTTGTTTTACCGGCTTACTGTGTCTGTCTCTGTCCGTTTGGTTACCTCCATTTCCCAACTGCGCTACAAGCGGACCGTCTAACTTAGTGCGATCTTCAAAATATGATGTACAGTGCTCCATTGCTCCATCCAAGTCAGTCATAAATACGGTGAGCAGTTGATGATCTAATACAGATATCTGGGGGAGGCACTTGTCACATCTGACTCCGCTGCAAACGAGCATGTCTTTTGTGGGTGGGTTAATATTTCTGAAGTGATGGTGGTCTGAGGCAGTCAATCATGAATTTGTGGGAAAAATGTGCTGTGCAGGCTGGATTATGGACAAGTAAATTGAATTTGTGGGAGATGCAATGATGCACTGCAGCCAATGAAAGTACTTTTGTGAGCTTGGCATTGCAAGAGCCCGGATAGCTCAGTCGGTAGAGCATCAGACTTTTAATCTGAGGGTCCAGGGTTCAAGTCCCTGTTCGGGCGCTGCTTTTACATCGCGATACTCAACTTTACATTCGCACTTTGATCATTTAACAAAGAAAATAACAACAGCAGCAGGCCATTTCATGCCTGGAGCCTTTCTGCCATTTAATTACATCATCGATCGATATCCGTTTGCATTCCTTTGCTCCAGATCCCTTAATACCTTTGGTTAACAAACATCTCTCAATCTCAAGTTTAAAATTGACAATTGGCCCAGCTTTAATTGTTGTTTGCGGAAGTGTGTTACAAATTTCTGTCACACAAACTTCTCTCCTGAAACGCTTGGATCTAATGTTGAGGCTGTGGCCCCTTCTCCCAGATGAGTCAATCATCAGAGATAGCTTCTCGCTATCTACACTAGCATTTCCTCTTAATATCGTGAATACTTCAATCAAATCACCACTTCAGCTTCTAAATTCCAGGAAAAAAAACCGAGTTTGTGCAATATCCCGTTGTAATTTGTCCCTTGGACTCTATGTCTCCTTCACTTTTTAAGCCTAATAATACATTCCCAAGCTGTGATGCCGAGAATTGAACACAGTACCGCAGCTGTGGCCTAACCAGTGCTTTGTATAGCTGTGGCATCATTTCACCCTCTTATATTGTAATCCTACAGATATAAGTATCACTTTTCAATTAGCTTTTTGATTCATTTCTGTACCTGTCCATGACCATTTAATGATATATGTACAGGGACACAAGTCTATCTGCATATCAACTGTTTCCAGCTTAACATTATAAGGAGTGTATTCTAAATACTCCTATAAAGATCGGTGTTGGATCACGTCACACTTGCTAATATTTAAATCAATTTGCCAGAAAATTACACATTCACTTAATCTATGAATATCTGGTCAAATGTCTTGCTTCCATCTCAACTGATTATAATGCCGCCTATCTTTTTTGTCATCCTCAAACTTGGATGTGTGGCTCTCAATCCCATCAAGTAAGTCGTTAATGAAATCGGTGATTAGTTGAGTTCCCAAAAGTGATCAATCAGAGACACCACTCGTCATAATCTGCCAATTAATGTACCTGATCATCATCTGCAAACTTTGTCTCCTGCCGTGCCACCAATTTCCTAACCAGGTTAATAATTTGCCTTCAATTACATGCGTTTCAAATTTAGCCCAATGTCCCATATGCGGGACTTTTTCAAATGTCTTTGCTCCATGTCTACAAGCAAATAATAATTTGTGAACTGGGACTCATAAACCTCTTTGCTCCTCAACAGTTAATAGCTTCCCATTATTTAGAAAATACTCAGAACTATCTTACTTTGTTCCAAAGTGGCTGGTGTCACACTTGCTCGATTTGCCTTTGTTTTACCGGCTTACTGTGTCTGTCTCTGTCCGTTTGGTTACCTCCATTTCCCAACTGCGCTACAAGCGGACCGTCTAACTTAGTGCGATCTTCAAAATATGATGTACAGTGCTCCATTGCTCCATCCAAGTCAGTCATAAATACGGTGAGCAGTTGATGATCTAATACAGATATCTGGGGGAGGCACTTGTCACATCTGACTCCGCTGCTAACGAGCATGTCTTTTGTGGGTGGGTTAATATTTCTGAAGTGATGGTGGTCTGAGGCAGTCAATCATGAATTTGTGGGAAAAATGTGCTGTGCAGGCTGGATTATGGACAAGTAAATTGAATTTGTGGGAGATGCAATGATGCACTGCAGCCAATGAAAGTACTTTTGTGAGCTTGGCATTGCAAGAGCCCGGATAGCTCAGTCGGTAGAGCATCAGACTTTTAATCTGAGGGTCCAGGGTTCAAGTCCCTGTTCGGGCGCTGCTTTTAAATCGCGATACTCAACTTTACCTTCGCACTTTGATCATTTAACAAAGAAAATAACAACAGCAGCAGGCCATTTCATGCCTGGAGCCTTTCTGCCATTTAATTACATCATCGATCGATATCCGTTTGCATTCCTTTGCTCCAGATCCCTTAATACCTTTGGTTAACAAACATCTCTCAATCTCAAGTTTAAAATTGACAATTGGCCCAGCTGTAATTGTTGTTTGCGGAAGTGTGTTACAAATTTCTGTCACACAAACTTCTCTCCTGAAACGCTTGGATCTAATGTTGAGGCTGTGGCCCCTTCTCCCAGATGAGTCAATCATCAGAGATAGCTTCTCGCTATCTACACTAGCATTTCCTCTTAATATCGTGAATACTTCAATCAAATCACCACTTCAGCTTCTAAATTCCAGGAAAAAAAACCGAGTTTGTGCAATATCCCGTTGTAATTTGTCCCTTGGACTCTATGTCTCCTTCACTTTTTAAGCCTAATAATACATTCCCAAGCTGTGATGCCGAGAATTGAACACAGTACCGCAGCTGTGGCCTAACCAGTGCTTTGTATAGCTGTGGCATCATTTCACCCTCTTATATTGTAATCCTACAGATATAAGTATCACTTTTCAATTAGCTTTTTGATTCATTTCTGTACCTGTCCATGACCATTTAATGATATATGTACAGGGACACAAGTCTATCTGGATATCAACTGTTTCCAGCTTAACATTATAAGGAGTGTATTCTAAATACTCCTATAAAGATCGGTGTTGGATCACGTCACACTTGCTAATATTTAAATCAATTTGCCAGAAAATTACACATTCACTTAATCTATGAATATCTGGTCAAATGTCTTGCTTCCATCTCAACTGATTATAATGCCGCCTATCTTTTTTGTCATCCTCAAACTTGGATGTGTGGCTCTCAATCCCATCAAGTAAGTCGTTAATGAAATCGGTGATTAGTTGAGTTCCCAAAAGTGATCAATCAGAGACACCACTCGTCATAATCTGCCAATTAATGTACCTGATCATCATCTGCAAACTTTGTCTCCTGCCGTGCCATCAATTTCCTAACCAGGTTAATAATTTGCCTTCAATTACATGCGTTTCAAATTTAGCCCAATGTCCCATATGCGGGACTTTTTCAAATGTCTTTGCTCCATGTCTACAAGCAAATAATAATTTGTGAACTGGGACTCATAAACCTCTTTGCTCCTCAACAGTTAATAGCTTCCCATTATTTAGAAAATACTCAGAACTATCTTACATTGTTCCAAAGTGGCTGGTGTCACACTTGCTCGATTTGCCTTTGTTTTACCGGCTTACTGTGTCTGTCTCTGTCCGTTTGGTTACCTCCATTTCCCAACTGCGCTACAAGCGGACCGTCTAACTTAGTGCGATCTTCAAAATATGATGTACAGTGCTCCATTGCTCCATCCAAGTCAGTCATAAATACGGTGAGCAGTTGATGATCTAATACAGATATCTGGGGGAGGCACTTGTCACATCTGACTCCGCTGCTAACGAGCATGTCTTTTGTGGGTGGGTTAATATTTCTGAAGTGATGGTGGTCTGAGGCAGTCAATCATGAATTTGTGGGAAAAATGTGCTGTGCAGGCTGGATTATGGACAAGTAAATTGAATTTGTGGGAGATGCAATGATGCACTGCAGCCAATGAAAGTACTTTTGTGAGCTTGGCATTGCAAGAGCCCGGATAGCTCAGTCGGTAGAGCATCAGACTTTTAATCTGAGGGTCCAGGGTTCAAGTCCCTGTTCGGGCGCTGCTTTTAAATCGCGATACTCAACTTTACATTCGCACTTTGATCATTTAACAAAGAAAATAACAACAGCAGCAGGCCATTTCATGCCTGGAGCCTTTCTGCCATTTAATTACATCATCGATCGATATCCGTTTGCATTCCTTTGCTCCAGATCCCTTAATACCTTTGGTTAACAAACATCTCTCAATCTCAAGTTTAAAATTGACAATTGGCCCAGCTTTAATTGCTGTTTGCGGAAGTGTGTTACAAATTTCTGTCACACAAACTTCTCTCCTGAAACGCTTGGATCTAATGTTGAGGCTGTGGCCCCTTCTCCCCGATGGGTCAATCATCAGAAATAGCTTCTCGCTATCTACACTAGCATTTCCTCTTAATATCGTGAATACTTCAATCAAATCACCACTTCAGCTTCTAAATTCCAGGAAAAAAAACCGAGTTTGTGCAATATCCCGTTGTAATTTGTCCCTTGGACTCTATGTCTCCTTCACTTTTTAAGCCTAATAATACATTCCCAAGCTGTGATGCCGAGAATTGAACACAGTACCGCAGCTGTGGCCTAACCAGTGCTTTGTATAGCTGTGGCATCATTTCACCCTCTTATATTGTAATCCTACAGATATAAGTATCACTTTTCAATTAGCTTTTTGATTCATTTCTGTACCTGTCCATGACCATTTAATGATATATGTACAGGGACACAAGTCTTATTTGGATATCAACTGTTTCCAGCTTAACATTATAAGGAGTGTATTCTAAATACTCCTATAAAGATCGGTGTTGGATCACGTCACACTTGCTAATATTTAAATCAATTTGCCAGAAAATTACACATTCACTTAATCTATGAATATCTGGTCAAATGTCTTGCTTCCATCTCAACTGATTATAATGCCGCCTATCTTTTTTGTCATCCTCAAACTTGGATGTGTGGCTCTCAATCCCATCAAGTAAGTCGTTAATGAAATCGGTGATTAGTTGAGTTCCCAAAAGTGATCAATCAGAGACACCACTCGTCATAATCTGCCAATTAATGTACCTGATCATCATCTGCAAACTTTGTCTCCTGCCGTGCCACCAATTTCCTAACCAGGTTAATAATTTGCCTTCAATTACATGCGTTTCAAATTTAGCCCAATGTCCCATATGCGGGACTTTTTCAAATGTCTTTGCTCCATGTCTACAAGCAAATAATAATTTGTGAACTGGGACTCATAAACCTCTTTGCTCCTCAACAGTTAATAGCTTCCCATTATTTAGAAAATACTCAGAACTATCTTACTTTGTTCCAAAGTGGCTGGTGTCACACTTGCGTACATTGAACTCGATTTGCCTTTGTTTTGCCGGCTTACTGTGTCTGTCTCTGTCCGTTTGGTTACCTCCATTTCCCAACTGCACTACAAGCGGACCGTCTAAATTAGTGCGATCTTCAAAATATGATGTACAGTGCTCCATTGCTCCATCCAAGTCAGTCATAAATACGGTGAGCAGTTGATGATCTAATACAGATATCTGGGGGACGGCACTTGTCACATCTGACTCCGCTGCTAACGAGCATGTCTTTTGTGGGTGGGTTAATATTTCTGAAGTGATGGTGGTCTGAGGCAGTCAATCATGAATTTGTGGGAAAAATGTGCTGTGCAGGCTGGATTATGGACAAGTAAATTGAATTTGTGGGAGATGCAATGATGCACTGCAGCCAATGAAAGTACTTTTGTGAGGTTGGCATGGCAAGAGCCTGGATAGCTCAGTCGGTAGAGCATCAGACTTTTAATCTGAGGGTCTAGGGTTCAAGTCCCTGTTCGGGCGCTGCTTTTAAATCGCGATGCTCAACTTTACATTCGCACTTTGATCATTTAACGAAGAAAATAACAACAGCAGCAGGCCATTTCATGCCTGGAGCCGTTCTGCCATTTAATTACATCATCGATCGATATCCGTTTGCATTCCTTTGCTCCAGATCCCTTAATACCTTTGGTTAACAAACATCTCTCAATCTCAAGTTTAAAATTGACAATTGGCCCAGCTTTAATTGCTGTTTGCGGAAGTGTGTTACAAATTTCTGTCACACAAACTTCTCTCCTGAAACGCTTGGATCTAATGTTGAGGCTGTGGCCCCTTCTCCCAGATGGGTCAATCATCAGAGATAGCTTCTCGCTATCTACACTAGCATTTCCTCTTAATATCGTGAATACTTCAATCAAATCACCACTTCAGCTTCTAAATTCCAGGAAAAAAAACCGAGTTTGTGCAATATCCCGTTGTAATTTGTCCCTTGGACTCTATGTCTCCTTCACTTTTTAAGCCTAATAATACATTCCCAAGCTGTGATGCCGAGAATTGAACACAGTACCGCAGCTGTGGCCTAACCAGTGCTTTGTGTAGCTGTGGCATCATTTCACCCTCTTATATTGTAATCCTACAGATATAAGTATCACTTTTCAATTAGCTTTTTGATTCATTTCTGTACCTGTCCATGACCATTTAATGATATATGTACAGGGACACAAGTCTATTTGGATATCAACTGTTTCCAGCTTAACATTATAAGGAGTGTATTCTAAATACTCCTATAAAGATCGGTGTTGGATCACGTCACACTTGCTAATATTTAAATCAATTTGCCAGAAAATTACACATTCACTTAATCTATGAATATCTGGTCAAATGTCTTGCTTCCATCTCAACTGATTATAATGCCGCCTATCTTTTTTGTCATCCTCAAACTTGGATGTGTGGCTCTCAATCCCATCAAGTAAGTCGTTAATGAAATCGGTGATTAGTTGAGTTCCCAAAAGTGATCAATCAGAGACACCACTCGTCATAATCTGCCAATTAATGTACCTGATCATCATCTGCAAACTTTGTCCCCTGCCGTGCCACCAATTTCCTAACCAGGTTAATAATTTGCCTTCAATTACATGCGTTTCAAATTTAGCCCAATGTCCCATATGCGGGACTTTTTCAAATGTCTTTGCTCCATGTCTACAAGCAAATAATAATTTGTGAACTGGGACTCATAAACCTCTTTGCTCCTCAACAGTTAATAGCTTCCCATTATTTAGAAAATACTCAGAACTATCTTACTTTGTTCCAAAGTGGCTGGTGTCACACTTGCGTACATTGAACTCGATTTGCCTTTGTTTTGCCGGCTTACTGTGTCTGTCTCTGTCCGTTTGGTTACCT
The DNA here is from genome assembly GCF_052327205.1 of Somniosus microcephalus. NCBI lineage: Eukaryota > Metazoa > Chordata > Chondrichthyes > Squaliformes > Somniosidae > Somniosus > Somniosus microcephalus. Next base: position 24,131,315 of record NW_028225183.1, read on the forward strand.
CCATTTCCCAACTGCACTACAAGCGGACCGTCTAAATTAGTGCGAACTTCAAAATATGATGTACATTGCTCCATCCAAGTCAGTCATAAATACGGTGAGCAGTTGATGATCTAATACAGATATCTGGGGGACGGCACTTGTCACATCTGACTCCGCTGCTAACGAGCATGTCTTTTGTGGGTGGGTTAATATTTCTGAAGTGATGGTGGTCTGAGGCAGTCAATCATGAATTTGTGGGAAAAATGTGCTGTGCAGGCTGGATTATGGACAATTAAATTGAATTTGTGGGAGATGCAATGATGCACTGCAGCCAATGAAAGTACTTTTGTGAGCTTGGCCTTGCAAGAGCCCGGATAGCTCAGTCGGTAGAGCATCAGACTTTTAATCTGAGGGTCCAGGGTTCAAGTCCCTGTTCGGGCGCTGCTTTTAAATCGCGATACTCAACTTTACATTCGCACTTTGATCATTTAACAAAGAAAATAACAACAGCAGCAGGCCATTTCATGCCTGGAGCCTTTCTGCCATTAATTACATCATCGATCGATATCCGTTTGCATTCCTTTGCTCCAGATCCCTTAATACCTTTGGTTAACAAACATCTCTCAATCTCAAGTTTAAAATTGACAATTGGCCCAGCTTTAATTGCTGTTTGCGGAAGTGTGTTACAAATTTCTGTCACACAAACTTCTCTCCTGAAACGCTTGGATCTAATGTTGAGGCTGTGGCCCCTTCTCCCAGATGAGTCAATCATCAGAGATAGCTTCTCGCTATCTACACTAGCATTTCCTCTTAATATCGTGAATACTTCAATCAAATCACCACTTCAGCTTCTAAATTCCAGGAAAAAAAACCGAGTTTGTGCAATATCCCGTTGTAATTTGTCCCTTGGACTCTATGTCTCCTTCACTTTTTAAGCCTAATAATACATTCCCAAGCTGTGATGCCGAGAATTGAACACAGTACCGCAGCTGTGGCCTAACCAGTGCTTTGTATAGCTGTGGCATCATTTCACCCTCTTATATTGTAATCCTACAGATATAAGTATCACTTTTCAATTAGCTTTTTGATTCATTTCTGTACCTGTCCATGACCATTTAATGATATATGTACAGTGACACAAGTCTTATTTGGATATCAACTGTTTCCAGCTTAACATTATAAGGAGTGTATTCTAAATACTCCTATAAAGATCGGTGTTGGATCACGTCACACTTGCTAATATTTAAATCAATTTGCCAGAAAATTACACATTCACTTAATCTATGAATATCTGGTCAAATGTCTTGCTTCCATCTCAACTGATTATAATGCCGCCTATCTTTTTTGTCATCCTCAAACTTGGATGTGTGGCTCTCAATCCCATCAAGTAAGTCGTTAATGAAATCGGTGATTAGTTGAGTTCCCAAAAGTGATCAATCAGAGACACCACTCGTCATAATCTGCCAATTAATGTACCTGATCATCATCTGCAAACTTTGTCTCCTGCCGTGCCACCAATTTCCTAACCAGGTTAATAATTTGCCTTCAATTACATGCGTTTCAAATTTAGCCCAATGTCCCATATGCGGGACTTTTTCAAATGTCTTTGCTCCATGTCTACAAGCAAATAATAATTTGTGAACTGGGACTCATAAACCTCTTTGCTCCTCAACAGTTAATAGCTTCCCATTATTTAGAAAATACTCAGAACTATCTTACTTTGTTCCAAAGTGGCTGGTGTCACACTTGCTCGATTTGCCTTTGTTTTACCGGCTTACTGTCTCTGTCCGTTTGGTTAACTCCATTTCCCAACTGCGCTACAAGCGGACCGTCTAACTTAGTGCGATCTTCAAAATATGATGTACAGTGCTCCATCCAAGTCAGTCATAAATACGGTGAGCAGTTGATGATCTAATACAGATATCTGGGGGAGGCACTTGTCACATCTGACTCCGCTGCTAACGAGCATGTCTTTTGTGGGTGGGTTAATATTTCTGAAGTGATGGTGGTCTGAGGCAGTCAATCATGAATTTGTGGGAAAAATGTGCTGTGCAGGCTGGATTATGGACAAATAAATTGAATTTGTGGGAGATGCAATGATGCACTGCAGCCAATGAAAGTACTTTTGTGAGCTTGGCATTGCAAGAGCCCGGATAGCTCAGTCGGTAGAGCATCAGACTTTTAATCTGAGGGTCCAGGGTTCAAGTCCCTGTTCGGGCGCTGCTTTTAAATCGCGATACTCAACTTTACATTCGCACTTTGATCATTTAACAAAGAAAATAACAACAGCAGCAGGCCATTTCATGCATGGAGCCTTTCTGCCATTTAATTACATCATCGATCGATATCCGTTTGCATTCCTTTGCTCCAGATCCCTTAATACCTTTGGTTAACAAACATCTCTCAATCTCAAGTTTAAAATTGACAATTGGCCCAGCTTTAATTGCTGTTTGCGGAAGTGTGTTACAAATTTCTGTCACACAAACTTCTCTCCTGAAACGCTTGGATCTAATGTTGAGGCTGTGGCCCCTTCTCCCCGATGGGTCAATCATCAGAAATAGCTTCTCGCTATCTACACTAGCATTTCCTCTTAATATCGTGAATACTTCAATCAAATCACCACTTCAGCTTCTAAATTCCAGGAAAAAAAACCGAGTTTGTGCAATATCCCGTTGTAATTTGTCCCTTGGACTCTATGTCTCCTTCACTTTTTAAGCCTAATAATACATTCCCAAGCTGTGATGCCGAGAATTGAACACAGTACCGCAGCTGTGGCCTAACCAGTGCTTTGTATAGCTGTGGCATCATTTCACCCTCTTATATTGTAATCCTACAGATATAAGTATCACTTTTCAATTAGCTTTTTGATTCATTTCTGTACCTGTCCATGACCATTTAATGATATATGTACAGGGACACAAGTCTATTTGGATATCAACTGTTTCCAGCTTAACATTATAAGGAGTGTATTCTAAATACTCCTATAAAGATCGGTGTTGGATCACGTCACACTTGCTAATATTTAAATCAATTTGCCAGAAAATTACACATTCACTTAATCTATGAATATCTGGTCAAATGTCTTGCTTCCATCTCAACTGATTATAATGCCGCCTATCTTTTTTGTCATCCTCAAACTTGGATGTGTGGCTCTCAATCCCATCAAGTAAGTCGTTAATGAAATCGGTGATTAGTTGAGTTCCCAAAAGTGATCAATCAGAGACACCACTCGTCATAATCTGCCAATTAATGTACCTGATCATCATCTGCAAACTTTGTCTCCTGCCGTGCCACCAATTTCCTAACCAGGTTAATAATTTGCCTTCAATTACATGCGTTTCAAATTTAGCCCAATGTCCCATATGCGGGACTTTTTCAAATGTCTTTGCTCCATGTCTACAAGCAAATAATAATTTGTGAACTGGGACTCATAAACCTCTTTGCTCCTCAACAGTTAATAGCTTCCCATTATTTAGAAAATACTCAGAACTATCTTACTTTGTTCCAAAGTGGCTGGTGTCACACTTGCGTACATTGAACTCGATTTGCCTTTGTTTTGCCGGCTTACTGTGTCTGTCTCTGTCCGTTTGGTTACCTCCATTTCCCAACTGCACTACAAGCGGACCGTCTAAATTAGTGCGATCTTCAAAATATGATGGACAGTGCTCCATTGCTCCATCCAAGTCAGTCATAAATACGGTGAGCAGTTGATGATCTAATACAGATATCTGGGGGACGGCACTTGTCACATCTGACTCCGCTGCTAACGAGCATGTCTTTTGTGGGTGGGTTAATATTTCTGAAGTGATGGTGGTCTGAGGCAGTCAATCATGAATTTGTGGGAAAAATGTGCTGTGCAGGCTGGATTATGGACAAGTAAATTGAATTTGTGGGAGATGCAATGATGCACTGCAGCCAATGAAAGTACTTTTGTGAGGTTGGCATGGCAAGAGCCCGGATAGCTCAGTCGGTAGAGCATCAGACTTTTAATCTGAGGGTCCAGGGTTCAAGTCCCTGTCCGGGCGCTGCTTTTAAATCGCGATACTCAACTTTACATTCGCACTTTGATCATTTAACGAAGAAAATAACAACAGCAGCAGGCCATTTCATGCCTGGAGCCGTTCTGCCATTTAATTACATCATCGATCGATATCCGTTTGCATTCCTTTGCTCCAGATCCCTTAATACCTTTGGTTAACAAACATCTCTCAATCTCAAGTTTAAAATTGACAATTGGCCCAGCTTTAATTGCTGTTTGCGGAAGTGTGTTACAAATTTCTGTCACACAAACTTCTCTCCTGAAACGCTTGGATCTAATGTTGAGGCTGTGGCCCCTTCTCCCCGATGGGTCAATCATCAGAAATAGCTTCTCGCTATCTACACTAGCATTTCCTCTTAATATCGTGAATACTTCAATCAAATCACCACTTCAGCTTCTAAATTCCAGGAAAAAAAACCGAGTTTGTGCAATATCCCGTTGTAATTTGTCCCTTGGACTCTATGTCTCCTTCACTTTTTAAGCCTAATAATACATTCCCAAGCTGTGATGCCGAGAATTGAACACAGTACCGCAGCTGTGGCCTAACCAGTGCTTTGTATAGCTGTGGCATCATTTCACCCTCTTATATTGTAATCCTACAGATATAAGTATCACTTTTCAATTAGCTTTTTGATTCATTTCTGTACCTGTCCATGACCATTTAATGATATATGTACAGGGACACAAGTCTATTTGGATATCAACTGTTTCCAGCTTAACATTATAAGGAGTGTATTCTAAATACTCCTATAAAGATCGGTGTTGGATCACGTCACACTTGCTAATATTTAAATCAATTTGCCAGAAAATTACACATTCACTTAATCTATGAATATCTGGTCAAATGTCTTGCTTCCATCTCAACTGATTATAATGCCGCCTATCTTTTTTGTCATCCTCAAACTTGGATGTGTGGCTCTCAATCCCATCAAGTAAGTCGTTAATGAAATCGGTGATTAGTTGAGTTCCCAAAAGTGATCAATCAGAGACACCACTCGTCATAATCTGCCAATTAATGTACCTGATCATCATCTGCAAACTTTGTCTCCTGCCGTGCCACCAATTTCCTAACCAGGTTAATAATTTGCCTTCAATTACATGCGTTTCAAATTTAGCCCAATGTCCCATATGCGGGACTTTTTCAAATGTCTTTGCTCCATGTCTACAAGCAAATAATAATTTGTGAACTGGGACTCATAAACCTCTTTGCTCCTCAACAGTTAATAGCTTCCCATTATTTAGAAAATACTCAGAACTATCTTACTTTGTTCCAAAGTGGCTGGTGTCACACTTGCGTACATTGAACTCGATTTGCCTTTGTTTTGCCGGCTTACTGTGTCTGTCTCTGTCCGTTTGGTTACCTCCATTTCCCAACTGCACTACAAGCGGACCGTCTAAATTAGTGCGATCTTCAAAATATGATGGACAGTGCTCCATTGCTCCATCCAAGTCAGTCATAAATACGGTGAGCAGTTGATGATCTAATACAGATATCTGGGGGACGGCACTTGTCACATCTGACTCCGCTGCTAACGAGCATGTCTTTTGTGGGTGGGTTAATATTTCTGAAGTGATGGTGGTCTGAGGCAGTCAATCATGAATTTGTGGGAAAAATGTGCTGTGCAGGCTGGATTATGGACAAGTAAATTGAATTTGTGGGAGATGCAATGATGCACTGCAGCCAATGAAAGTACTTTTGTGAGGTTGGCATGGCAAGAGCCCGGATAGCTCAGTCGGTAGAGCATCAGACTTTTAATCTGAGGGTCCAGGGTTCAAGTCCCTGTCCGGGCGCTGCTTTTAAATCGCGATACTCAACTTTACATTCGCACTTTGATCATTTAACGAAGAAAATAACAACAGCAGCAGGCCATTTCATGCCTGGAGCCGTTCTGCCATTTAATTACATCATCGATCGATATCCGTTTGCATTCCTTTGCTCCAGATCCCTTAATACCTTTGGTTAACAAACATCTCTCAATCTCAAGTTTAAAATTGACAATTGGCCCAGCTTTAATTGCTGTTTGCGGAAGTGTGTTACAAATTTCTGTCACACAAACTTCTCTCCTGAAACGCTTGGATCTAATGTTGAGGCTGTGGCCCCTTCTCCCAGATGGGTCAATCATCAGAGATAGCTTCTCGCTATCTACACTAGCATTTCCTCTTAATATCGTGAATACTTCAATCAAATCACCACTTCAGCTTCTAAATTCCAGGAAAAAAAACCGAGTTTGTGCAATATCCCGTTGTAATTTGTCCCTTGGACTCTATGTCTCCTTCACTTTTTAAGCCTAATAATACATTCCCAAGCTGTGATGCCGAGAATTGAACACAGTACCGCAGCTGTGGCCTAACCAGTGCTTTGTGTAGCTGTGGCATCATTTCACCCTCTTATATTGTAATCCTACAGATATAAGTATCACTTTTCAATTAGCTTTTTGATTCATTTCTGTACCTGTCCATGACCATTTAATGATATATGTACAGGGACACAAGTCTATTTGGATATCAACTGTTTCCAGCTTAACATTATAAGGAGTGTATTCTAAATACTCCTATAAAGATCGGTGTTGGATCACGTCACACTTGCTAATATTTAAATCAATTTGCCAGAAAATTACACATTCACTTAATCTATGAATATCTGGTCAAATGTCTTGCTTCCATCTCAACTGATTATAATGCCGCCTATCTTTTTTGTCATCCTCAAACTTGGATGTGTGGCTCTCAATCCCATCAAGTAAGTCGTTAATGAAATCGGTGATTAGTTGAGTTCCCAAAAGTGATCAATCAGAGACACCACTCGTCATAATCTGCCAATTAATGTACCTGATCATCATCTGCAAACTTTGTCCCCTGCCGTGCCACCAATTTCCTAACCAGGTTAATAATTTGCCTTCAATTACATGCGTTTCAAATTTAGCCCAATGTCCCATATGCGGGACTTTTTCAAATGTCTTTGCTCCATGTCTACAAGCAAATAATAATTTGTGAACTGGGACTCATAAACCTCTTTGCTCCTCAACAGTTAATAGCTTCCCATTATTTAGAAAATACTCAGAACTATCTTACTTTGTTCCAAAGTGGCTGGTGTCACACTTGCGTACATTGAACTCGATTTGCCTTTGTTTTGCCGGCTTACTGTGTCTGTCTCTGTCCGTTTGGTTACCTCCATTTCCCAACTGCACTACAAGCGGACCGTCTAAATTAGTGCGATCTTCAAAATATGATGTACATTGCTCCATCCAAGTCAGTCATAAATACGGTGAGCAGTTGATGATCTAATACAGATATCTGGGGGACGGCACTTGTCACATCTGACTCCGCTGCTAACGAGCATGTCTTTTGTGGGTGGGTTAATATTTCTGAAGTGATGGTGGTCTGAGGCAGTCAATCATGAATTTGTGGGAAAAATGTGCTGTGCAGGCTGGATTATGGACAATTAAATTGAATTTGTGGGAGATGCAATGATGCACTGCAGCCAATGAAAGTACTTTTGTGAGCTTGGCATTGCAAGAGCCCGGATAGCTCAGTCGGTAGAGCATCAGACTTTTAATCTGAGGGTCCAGGGTTCAAGTCCCTGTTCGGGCGCTGCTTTTAAATCGCGATACTCAACTTTACATTCGCACTTTGATCATTTAACAAAGAAAATAACAACAGCAGCAGGCCATTTCATGCCTGGAGCCTTTCTGCCATTTAATTACATCATCGATCGATATCCGTTTGCATTCCTTTGCTCCAGATCCCTTAATACCTTTGGTTAACAAACATCTCTCAATCTCAAGTTTAAAATTGACAATTGGCCCAGCTTTAATTGCTGTTTGCGGAAGTGTGTTACAAATTTCTGTCACACAAACTTCTCTCCTGAAACGCTTGGATCTAATGTTGAGGCTGTGGCCCCTTCTCCCAGATGGGTCAATCATCAGAGATAGCTTCTCGCTATCTACACTAGCATTTCCTCTTAATATCGTGAATACCTCAATCAAATCACCACTTCAGCTTCTAAATTCCAGGAAAAAAAACCGAGTTTGTGCAATATCCCGTTGTAATTTGTCCCTTGGACTCTATGTCTCCTTCACTTTTTAAGCCTAATAATACATTCCCAAGCTGTGATGCCGAGAATTGAACACAGTACCGCAGCTGTGGCCTAACCAGTGCTTTGTATAGCTGTGGCATCATTTCACCCTCTTATATTGTAATCCTACAGATATAAGTATCACTTTTCAATTAGCTTTTTGATTCATTTCTGTACCTGTCCATGACCATTTAATGATATATGTACAGGGACACAAGTCTATTTGGATATCAACTGTTTCCAGCTTAACATTATAAGGAGTGTATTCTAAATACTCCTATAAAGATCGGTGTTGGATCACGTCACACTTGCTAATATTTAAATCAATTTGCCAGAAAATTACACATTCACTTAATCTATGAATATCTGGTCAAATGTCTTGCTTCCATCTCAACTGATTATAATGCCGCCTATCTTTTTTGTCATCCTCAAACTTGGATGTGTGGCTCTCAATCCCATCAAGTAAGTCGTTAATGAAATCGGTGATTAGTTGAGTTCCCAAAAGTGATCAATCAGAGACACCACTCGTCATAATCTGCCAATTAATGTACCTGATCATCATCTGCAAACTTTGTCTCCTGCCGTGCCACCAATTTCCTAACCAGGTTAATAATTTGCCTTCAATTACATGCGTTTCAAATTTAGCCCAATGTCCCATATGCGGGACTTTTTCAAATGTCTTTGCTCCATGTCTACAAGCAAATAATAATTTGTGAACTGGGACTCATAAACCTCTTTGCTCCTCAACAGTTAATAGCTTCCCATTATTTAGAAAATACTCAGAACTATCTTACTTTGTTCCAAAGTGGCTGGTGTCACACTTGCGTACATTGAACTCGATTTGCCTTTGTTTTGCCGGCTTACTGTGTCTGTCTCTGTCCGTTTGGTTACCTCCATTTCCCAACTGCACTACAAGCGGACCGTCTAAATTAGTGCGATCTTCAAAATATGATGGACAGTGCTCCATTTCTCCATCCAAGTCAGTCATAAATACGGTGAGCAGTTGATGATCTAATACAGATATCTGGGGGACGGCACTTGTCACATCTGACTCCGCTGCTAACGAGCATGTCTTTTGTGGGTGGGTTAATATTTCTGAAGTGATGGTGGTCTGAGGCAGTCAATCATGAATTTGTGGGAAAAATGTGCTGTGCAGGCTGGATTATGGACAAGTAAATTGAATTTGTGGGAGATGCAATGATGCACTGCAGCCAATGAAAGTACTTTTGTGAGGTTGGCATGGCAAGAGCCCGGATAGCTCAGTCGGTAGAACATCAGACTTTTAATCTGAGGGTCCAGGGTTCAAGTCCCTGTCCGGGCGCTGCTTTTAAATCGCGATACTCAACTTTACATTCGCACTTTGATCATTTAACGAAGAAAATAACAACAGCAGCAGGCCATTTCATGCCTGGAGCCGTTCTGCCATTTAATTACATCATCGATCGATATCCGTTTGCATTCCTTTGCTCCAGATCCCTTAATACCTTTGGTTAACAAACATCTCTCAATCTCAAGTTTAAAATTGACAATTGGCCCAGCTTTAATTGCTGTTTGCGGAAGTGTGTTACAAATTTCTGTCACACAAACTTCTCTCCTGAAACGCTTGGATCTAATGTTGAGGCTGTGGCCCCTTCTCCCAGATGGGTCAATCATCAGAGATAGCTTCTCGCTATCTACACTAGCATTTCCTCTTAATATCGTGAATACTTCAATCAAATCACCACTTCAGCTTCTAAATTCCAGGAAAAAAAACCGAGTTTGTGCAATATCCCGTTGTAATTTGTCCCTTGGACTCTATGTCTCCTTCGCTTTTTAAGCCTAATAATACATTCCCAAGCTGTGATGCCGAGAATTGAACACAGTACCGCAGCTGTGGCCTAACCAGTGCTTTGTGTAGCTGTGGCATCATTTCACCCTCTTATATTGTAATCCTACAGATATAAGTATCACTTTTCAATTAGCTTTTTGATTCATTTCTGTACCTGTCCATGACCATTTAATGATATATGTACAGGGACACAAGTCTATTTGGATATCAACTGTTTCCAGCTTAACATTATAAGGAGTGTATTCTAAATACTCCTATAAAGATCGGTGTTGGATCACGTCACACTTGCTAATATTTAAATCAATTTGCCAGAAAATTACACATTCACTTAATCTATGAATATCTGGTCAAATGTCTTGCTTCCATCTCAACTGATTATAATGCCGCCTATCTTTTTTGTCATCCTCAAACTTGGATGTGTGGCTCTCAATCCCATCAAGTAAGTCGTTAATGAAATCGGTGATTAGTTGAGTTCCCAAAAGTGATCAATCAGAGACACCACTCGTCATAATCTGCCAATTAATGTACCTGATCATCATCTGCAAACTTTGTCCCCTGCCGTGCCACCAATTTCCTAACCAGGTTAATAATTTGCCTTCAATTACATGCGTTTCAAATTTAGCCCAATGTCCCATATGCGGGACTTTTTCAAATGTCTTTGCTCCATGTCTACAAGCAAATAATAATTTGTGAACTGGGACTCATAAACCTCTTTGCTCCTCAACAGTTAATAGCTTCCCATTATTTAGAAAATACTCAGAACTATCTTACTTTGTTCCAAAGTGGCTGGTGTCACACTTGCGTACATTGAACTCGATTTGCCTTTGTTTTGCCGGCTTACTGTGTCTGTCTCTGTCCGTTTGGTTACCTCCATTTCCCAACTGCACTACAAGCGGACCGTCTAAATTAGTGCGATCTTCAAAATATGATGTACATTGCTCCATCCAAGTCAGTCATAAATACGGTGAGCAGTTGATGATCTAATACAGATATCTGGGGGACGGCACTTGTCACATCTGACTCCGCTGCTAACGAGCATGTCTTTTGTGGGTGGGTTAATATTTCTGAAGTGATGGTGGTCTGAGGCAGTCAATCATGAATTTGTGGGAAAAATGTGCTGTGCAGGCTGGATTATGGACAATTAAATTGAATTTGTGGGAGATGCAATGATGCACTGCAGCCAATGAAAGTACTTTTGTGAGCTTGGCATTGCAAGAGCCCGGATAGCTCAGTCGGTAGAGCATCAGACTTTTAATCTGAGGGTCCAGGGTTCAAGTCCCTGTTCGGGCGCTGCTTTTAAATCGCGATACTCAACTTTACATTCGCACTTTGATCATTTAACAAAGAAAATAACAACAGCAGCAGGCCATTTCATGCCTGGAGCCTTTCTGCCATTTAATTACATCATCGATCGATATCCGTTTGCATTCCTTTGCTCCAGATCCCTTAATACCTTTGGTTAACAAACATCTCTCAATCTCAAGTTTAAAATTGACAATTGGCCCAGCTTTAATTGCTGTTTGCGGAAGTGTGTTACAAATTTCTGTCACACAAACTTCTCTCCTGAAACGCTTGGATCTAATGTTGAGGCTGTGGCCCCTTCTCCCAGATGGGTCAATCATCAGAGATAGCTTCTCGCTATCTACACTAGCATTTCCTCTTAATATCGTGAATACCTCAATCAAATCACCACTTCAGCTTCTAAATTCCAGGAAAAAAAACCGAGTTTGTGCAATATCCCGTTGTAATTTGTCCCTTGGACTCTATGTCTCCTTCACTTTTTAAGCCTAATAATACATTCCCAAGCTGTGATGCCGAGAATTGAACACAGTACCGCAGCTGTGGCCTAACCAGTGCTTTGTATAGCTGTGGCATCATTTCACCCTCTTATATTGTAATCCTACAGATATAAGTATCACTTTTCAATTAGCTTTTTGATTCATTTCTGTACCTGTCCATGACCATTTAATGATATATGTACAGGGACACAAGTCTATTTGGATATCAACTGTTTCCAGCTTAACATTATAAGGAGTGTATTCTAAATACTCCTATAAAGATCGGTAGTGGATCACGTCACACTTGCTAATATTTAAATCAATTTGCCAGAAAATTACACATTCACTTAATCTATGAATATCTGGTCAAATGTCTTGCTTCCATCTCAACTGATTATAATGCCGCCTACCTTTTTTGTCATCCTCAAACTTGGATGTGTGGCTCTCAATCCCATCAAGTAAGTCGTTAATGAAATCGGTGATTAGTTGAGTTCCCAAAAGTGATCAATCAGAGACACCACTCGTCATAATCTGCCCATTAATGTACCTGATCATCATCTGCAAACTTTGTCTCCTGCCGTGCCACCAATTTCCTAACCAGGTTAATAATTTGCCTTCAATTACATGCGTTTCAAATTTAGCCCAATGTCCCATATGCGGGACTTTTTCAAATGTCTTTGCTCCATGTCTACAAGCAAATAATAATTTGTGAACTGGGACTCATAAACCTCTTTGCTCCTCAACAGTTAATAGCTTCCCATTATTTAGAAAATACTCAGAACTATCTTACTTTGTTCCAAAGTGGCTGGTGTCACACTTGCGTACATTGAACTCGATTTGCCTTTGTTTTGCCGGCTTACTGTCTCTGTCCGTTTGGTTACCTCCATTTCCCAACTGCACTACAAGCGGACCGTCTAACTTAGTGCGGTCTTCAAAATATGATGTACAGTGCTCCATCCAAGTCAGTCATAAATACGGTGAACAGTTGATGATCTAATACAGATATCTGGGGGACGGCACTTGTCACATCTGACTCCGCTGCTAACGAGCGTGTCTTTTGTGGGTGGGTTAATATTTCTGAAGTGATGGTGGTCTGAGGCAGTCAATCCGGACTTGTGGGAGAAATGTGCTGCACAGGTTGGATTACGGACAAGTAAATTGAATTTGTCGGAGATGCAATGATGCACTGCAGCCAATGAAAGTACTTTTGTGAGCTTTGACTTGCAAGAGCCCGGATTGCTCAGTCGGTAGTGCATCAGACTTTTAATGTCAGGGTCCAGAGTTCAAGTACCTGTTCTAGGCACTGCTTTTAAATCGCGATACTCAACTTTACATTCGCACTTTGATCATTTAACAAAGAAAATAACCACAGCAGCAGGCCATTTCATGCCTGGAGCCTTTCTGCCATTTAATTAAATCATCGATCGATATCCGTTTGCATTCCTTTGCTCCAGATTCCTTAATACCTTTGGTTAACGAACAACTCTCAATCTCAAGTTTAAAATTGACAATTGGCCCAGCTTTAATTGCTGTTTGCGGAAGTGTGTTACAAATTTCTGTCACACAAACTACTCTCCTGAAACGCTTGGATCTAATGTTGAGGCTATGGCCCCTTCTCCCAGATGGGTCAATCATCAGAAATAGCTTCTCGCTATCTACACCAGCATTTCCTCTTAATATCGTGAATACTTCAATCAAATCACCACTTAAGCTTCTAAATTCCAGGAAAAAAACCCGAGTTTGTGCAATATCCCGTTGTAATTTGTCCCTTGGACTCTATGTCTCCTTCACTTTTTAAGATTAATAATACATTCCCAAGCTGTGATGCCGAGAATTGAAAACAGTACCGCAGCTGTGGCCTAACCAGTGCTTTCCATAGCTGTGGCATCATTTCACCCTCTTATATTGTAATCCTACAGATATAAGTATCACTTTTCAATTAGCTTTTTGAATCTTTTCTGTACCTGTCCATGACCATTTAATGATATATGTACAGGGACACAAGTCTATTTGGATCTCAACTGTTTTCAGCTTAACATTATAAGGAGTGTATTCTAAATACTCCTATACAGATCGGTAGTGGATCACGTCAGACTTGCTAATATTTAAATCAATTTGCCAGAAAATTGCACATTCACTTAATCTATGAATATCTGGTCAAATTTCTTGCTTCCATCTCAACTGATTATCATGCCGCCCATCTTCTTTGTCATCCTTAAACTTGGATGTGTTGCTCTCAATCCCATCAAGTAAGTCGTTAATGAAATCGGTGATTAGTTGAGTTCCCAAAAGTGATCAATCAGAGACACGACTCGTCATATTCTGCCAATTAATGTACCTGATCATCATCTGCAAACTTTGTCTCCTGCCGTGCCTTATATTTCCTAACCAGGTTAATAATTTGCCTTCAATTACATGCATTTCAAATTTAGCCCAACGTCCCATATGCGGGACTTTATCAAATGTCTTTGCTCCATGTCTACAAGCTAATAATAATTTGTGAACTGGGACTCATAAACCTCTTTGCTCCTCAACAGTTAATAGCTTCCCATTATTTAGAAAATATTCAGAACTATCTTAGTTTGTTCCAAAGTGGCTGGTGTCACACTTGCGTACATTGAACTCGATTTGCCTTTGTTTTGCCGGCTTACTGTGTCTGTCTCTGTCCATTTGGTTACCTCCATTTCCCAACTGCACTACGAGCGGACCGTCTAACTTCGTGCGATTTTCAAAATATGATCTACAGTGCTCCATCCAAGTCAGTCATAAATTCGGTGAACAGTTGATGATCTAATACAGATATCTGGGGGACGGCACTTGTCACATATGACTCCGCTGCTAACGAGCGTGTCCTTTGTGGGAGGGTTAATATTTCTGAAGTGATGGTGGTCTGAGGCAGTCAATCTGGATTTGTGGGAGAAATGTGCTGTGCAGTTTGGATTATGGACAAGTAAATTGAATTTGTCGGAGAAGCAATGATGCACTGCAGCCAATGAAAGTACTTTTGTGAGCTATGAGTTGCAAGAGTCCGGATAGCTCAGTCGGTAGTGCATCAGACTTTTAATGTGAGGGTCCAGAGTTCAAGTACCTGTTCTGGGCGCTGCTTTTAAATCGCGATACTCAACTTTACATTCGCACTTTGATCATTTAACAAAGAAAATAACAGCAGGAGCAGGCCATTTCAGGCCTGGACTCTTTCTGGTATTTAATTAAATCATCGATCGATATCCGTTTGCATTCCTTTGCTCCAGATCCCTTAATACCTTTGGTTAACAAACATCTCTCAATCTCAAGTTTAAAATTGACAATTGGCCCAGCTTTAATTGCTGTTTCCGGAAGTGTGTTACAAATTTCTGGCACACAAACTTCTCTCCTGAAACGCTTGGATCTAATGTTGAGGCTATGGCCCCTTCTCCCAGATGGGTCAATCATCAGAAATAGCTTCTCGCTGTCTACACTAGCATTTCCTCTTTATATCGTGAATACTTCAATCAAATCATCACTTAAGCTTCTAAATTCCAGGAAAAAAACCCGAGTTTGTGCAATATCCCGTTGTAATTTGTCTCTTGGACGCTATGTCTCCTTCACTTTTTAAGCCTAATAATACATTCCCAAGCTGTGATGCCGAGAATTGAAAACAGTACCGCAGCTGTGGCCTAACCAGTGCTTCGTGTAGCTGTGGCATCATTTCACCCTCTTATATTGTAATCCGACAGATATAAGTATCACGTTTCAATTAGCTTTTTGAGCCTTTTCTGTACCTGTCCATGACCATTTAATGATATGTGTACAGGGACACAAGTCTATTTGGATCTCAGCTGTTTCCAGCTTAACATTATAAGGAGTGTATTCTAAATAATCCTATAAAGATCGGTAGTGGATCACGTCACACTTGCTAATATTTAAATCAATTTGCCAGAAAATTACACATTCACTTAATCTATGAATATCTGGTCAAATTTCTTGCTTCCATCTCAACTGATTATAATGCCGCCTGTCGTTTTTGTCATCCTCAAACTTGGATGTGTGGCTCTCAATCCCATCAAGTAAGTCGTTAATGAAATCGGTGATTAGTTGAGTTCCCAAAAGTGATCAATCAGAGACACCACTCGTCATATTTCGCCATTAAATGTAACTGATCATCATCTGTAAACTTTGTCACCTGTCGTGCCACCAATTTCCTAAAGAGGTCAATAATTTGCCTTCAATTACATGCGTTTCAAATTTAGCCCAATGTCCCATCTGCGGGACTTTATCAAATGTCTTTTGCTCCATGTCAACAAGCTAATAATAATTTGTGAACTGGGACTCATAAACCTCATTGCTCCTCAACAGTTAATAGCTTCCCTTTATTTAGAAAATAATCAGAACTATCTTACTTTGTTCCAAAGTGGGTGGTGTCACACTTGCGTACAGTGAGCTCGATTTGCCTTTGTTTTGCCGGCTTACTGTGTCTGTCTCTGTCCATTTGGTTACCTCCATTTCCCAACTGCACTACGAGCGGACCATCTAACTTAGTGCGATCTTCAAAATACGATCTACAGTGCTGCATTGCTCCACCCAAGTCAATCATAAATACGGAGAAAATTTGATGATCTAATACAGATATCTGAGGGACGGCACTTGTCACATCTGACGCCGCTGCTAACGAGCATGTCTTTTGTGGATGGGTTAATATTTCTGAAGTGATGGTGTTCTGAGGCAGTCAGTCTGGATTTGTGGCAGAAATGTGCTGTGCAGGCTGGATTTTCGACAAGTAAATTGAATTTGTCGGAGATGCAACGATGCACTGCAGCCAATGAAAGTATTTTTTGAGCTTTGGATTGCAAGAGCCCGGATAGCTCAGTCGGTAGAGCTTCAGCCTTTTAATCTGAGGGTCCAGTATTCAAGTCCCTGTTCGGGTGCTGCTTTCAAATCGCAATACTGAACTTTACAGTCGTGCTTTGATCCTATAACAACAGGAGCAGGCCCTTTACTGCCTGGAGCATTTCTGCCATTTAATTAAATCATCGATCGATATCCGTTTACATTCCTTTGCTCCGGATCCCTTAATACCTTTGGTTAACAAACATCTCTCAATCTCAAGTTTAAAATTGACGATTGGCCCAGCTTTAATTGCTGTTTGCGGCAGTATGTTACAAATTTCTGTAACGCAAACTTCTCTCCTGAAAGGCTTGGATCTAATGTTGAGGCTATGGCCCCTACTCCCAGATGGGTCAATCATCAGAAATAGCTTCTCGCTATCTACACTAGCATTTCCACTTAATATCGTGAATACTTCAATCAAATCACCACTTAAGCTTCTAAATTCCAGGGAAAAAAACCCGAGTTTGTGCAATATCCACGTTGTAATTTGTCCCTTGGACTCTATGTCTCCTTCTGGTAAATCTACGCTTCACTTTTTAAGCCGAATACTGCATTCCTAAGCTGTGATGCCAAGAATTGAACACAGTACCGCAGCTGTGGTCTAACCAGTGCTTTGTATCGCTGTGGAATCATTTCACCCTCTTATATTGTAATCCTACAGATATAAGTATCACTTTTCAATTAGCTTTTTGTATCTTTTCTGCAATGCATTAGTACATTGAGATGGTATGTCACTTTGCAATGTAATAGACATTTGCAGTGCAATAGCACTTTAAACTGGAATATCACTTTCTAAAATAATAATCTTTTGCAGTGCAACAGAACATTGCAATGGAATATCATTTTGCAATATACAATCATTAGCAATGCAATACGACATTACAATGGAATACCCCTTTAAAATATCGTAGTCATTTGCAATGCAATAGAACATTGCAATGGAATATCGCTTTGCCTTTGTGGTGATTATTCTTTATGTTTAGTTAGAAGTATTGTGATTGGTTGTTTGTTTCCTGCCTTGGGATATATGCTGTAATCTCATTGGTAGCTGATGTCATGTAATTTGTGGTGGCCATCTTAAATTCAGTTCTTTCCAGCCTTTCGTTGGGACTGGGTGTTGAAGATGTGCTTCCGGATTTTTCAGTTAATAAAGCCTAGATTAGATAGGCAAATCTATTCTTTATTTCAATTTATTAACTTTATGTCAGAATGGAGCGATATCTTCAAACAGAACGATTCAATGCTGACCCTAATTCTGCAGGAGTGGATGATAAATGGAAACATTGGTATTGTACATTTAAAAACTTTTTGGGCCTGTTGGATCAAGAGTCTCTAAATAAGCTGAATATGCTGATCAACTACATTGCTCCGGATGTGTATAAGTATAGTTTGGACTGTAAAACTTACGAAGTGGCTATTTCTACATTGGAAAAGATTTTTGTTAAACCAAAGAATGAGGTATTTGCACGTCACCTTCTATCTGCCCGCAGACAGCAGGTGGGAGAATCTTTGGATACTTATTTACAAGCACTTCGGTGCCTTAGTGTTAACTGTAATTGTAAGGCCGTGACGGCTGAAGAATATAAGGAAGAATCGGTACGGGATGCTTTTATTAATGGATTACTGTCTAGATCAATTCATCAGCGGTTGTTAGAAAATAAGACTTTTGATCTTAAGAGTGCTTTTGAGCAAGCTTCTACATTGGATGTGGCTCAGAGAAGTTCGGATTCTTTTGCTCTTTTTAATCAGCCTGTGACTGTGGTTTCGGCAGTTCCGGATGAAAAGGAATTATGTGAACTTAATAGGAGTGGTTTACTAGATTCTGAAACAGTTTCTACTTCAGCGGCTGTTGCCTCTAGGATTCAGAAGTGTTATTTTTGTGGGAACGTCCGGCACCCTCGTCTGAATTGTCCTGCTCGGGAGGCTGTGTGTAGTAAATGCAGCAAGAGAGGTCATTACGCACGTGTGTGTAAATCATCAGGTTCAATTACCTCCTCTGTGACTATTCAGCCTTTAGATAGGGCGTTTATTGCATCAATTTCTGCTGCATTTGCTCATGGCCTAAACAAAGCTATAGTTACGGCCCAAGTTAATGGGTTGGAAGTGAAGGCTCTTATAGATACGGGCAGTACTGAGAGTTTTATAAGTCTTCAGTTTGCAAAGGAGAAGCATTTGAAAATTTCGCCTGTTTCCTATCAGGTGTGTATGGCTCAGACGACTCTCACTTCACAAGTAGCTGGTTGTTGCCTTGTGAAATTGATTCTTCTAGGTAATACGTATACTGATGTACGCCTATCTGTTTTGCCTAATCTCTGTGCAGATATTTTGATTGGTCATGATGTGCTTCAGTTACACGAGAGTCTCAGTCTTTCATTTGGAGGGACTAAGCCACCTTTATCTATTTGTGGATTAACCTCTTTATCCATTTCTCCATTATCACTTTTTTCCAATTTGACGCCGGATTGTAAGCCAATTGCGACCAAGTCAAGAAGGTATAGCAGTCAGGATAGAGAATTTACTAATTCTGAAGTTCAACGTCTCTTATTGGAAGGAATCATTGAACGTAGTTGTTCGCCTTGGCGGGCACAGGTAGTTGTCACGACTAACGAGAGACATAAGAAACGAATGGTGATAGACTATTCCCAAACTATTAATAGGTATACTCAATTAGATGCGTACCCTTTGCCTAAGTTTGATGAGCTTATCAATAAAGTATCTCAGTATAAGGTTTTTAGCACTATTGACCTAAAGAGTGCTTATCATCAGATTCCTATTGTTAAGAAGGATCAACCATATCCGGCCTTTGAGGCTGGTGGAAAGCTGTATCAGTTTTGCCGAATATCATTTGATGTTTCTAATGGTGTTGCTTGTTTTCAACGGGCAATGGATGCTTTTATAAGTGATAACTCTCTCTCTGACACCTTTTCATATTTAGATGACATCACGGTGTGTGGCAAATGAAGGGTGGAGCATGATTCTAATTTAGAAAGATTCCTTCAAGCTGCGGAAAAAGTTGGTTTAACTTTCAATAAAGAGAAGTGTACCTTTTCGACCACTGAGGTAAATCTACTGGGGTACATTATCTCGGGAAACAAGATTAAACCAGACCCAGAACGTCTGCGACCATTGATTGATTTACCTTGTCCTACTAATTCTAAGGCTTTGCAACGAGTTGTTGGACTGTTTTCTTACTATTCTAATTGGATTGCAAATTTTTCACAGAAGATCCGGCCTCTTATTCGGGTTACGACATATCCTCTATCATGGGAGGCCAGGACGTGTTTTGATAATTTTTAAAAGGATATCCTTGGAGCAGTTGTGCATTCTATTGATGAGCAGGTTCCTTTTGTGATAGAGACACATGCTTCTGATTTTGCAATTGGGGCTATTCTGTGATGCGCTATCAATTACTCATAAAAGACTGAGAGTTAAGAGAGTAACTAAAGGCTTTTATTAACAAAAGAATGAAGGTCTGCCTCGAGTGGTCGACCGGTCCAGAATACAAAGGGCTGGGGAGCAGTCACCTTTATACTAGGACTTGTGGGAGGAGTCAGCCGAGGCATGACCAGGCATGTACACAGTGGAATACAAACAGTGGTTTACCACATTCGCCCCTTGTTTAAAATTGAGTCCGGCGGGGTGAAGTGTATTAAAGTTAGTGTATTGGAGTCTCTCCGGAGGTCTTGTCTGCCGCTGTGATCGGCGTGGCGACGGCAGGGGTAGTGGAGCTTCCGGCGTCGAGTCCTGCGTAGGCTGTGGCACCGGCGTGTCGTCCTCGTAGATGTCGAGCGGGTCGCGGGGCCCAGGCCTGCCGTCTGCTGGGGCTGGATATCGGATCGTGGGGGGCGGTGGTAGTGAGTAGTGGGTTACTGCGTCCCCCGAGGGTGCAAGGTCTCTTATGGAGACTTTGTCCTCCCGCCCGTCCGGGTATGCAATGTAAGCATACTGGGGGTTGGCGTGGAGGAGGTCGACCCTCTCGACCAGGGGTTCCGTTTTATGGGCCCTCACGTGTCTTCTCAGTAGGACCGGCCCTGGGGACGTCAGCCATGGCGGTAGCGATGTCCCCGATGTGGACTTCCTTGGGAAGACAAACATTTTCTCCTGAGGGGTGGCGTTAGTGGCAGTGCAGAGCAGTGACCGAATAGAGTGGAGCGCATCGGGGAGCACATCCTGCCAGCGGGAGGTTGGAAGGCCCCTAGACTTTAAGGCTAGCAGGGCGGCCTTCCAAACTGTCGCATTTTCTCTTTCCACCTGTCCGTTCCCCCGGGGGTTGTAACTGGTGGTCCTGCTTGTGGCAATACCCCTAGTCAGCAGGTACTGACGGAGTACGTCGCTCATAAACGATGAGCCCCGGTCGCTATGGATATAGCTGGGGAAACCGAACAGGTTGAAGAGGTCGTTCAGACATTTAGTGACCGTGGCACTGGTCATGTCCGGGCAGGGGATGGCGAACGGGAAACGGGAGTACTCATCAATAATATTGAGGAAGTACACATTGCGGTCGGAGGAGGGGAGAGGCCCTTAAAAATCAACGCTCAGGCGCTCGAAGGGGCGAGTGGCTTTTATCAGGTGGGCCCTGTCTGGTCTATAAAGGTGCGGTTTGCACTCAGCGCAGACTTGGCAGTTCCTGGTCATGGTCCTGACCTCCTCAATAGAGTAAGGCAGGTTGCGGGCCTTGATGAAGTGGAAGAACTTGGTGACCCCCGGGTGGCAGAGGTCATTGTGAAGGGCCCGCAGTCTATCGATCTGCGCGCTGGCGCAGGTGCCACGCGATAGCGCATCCGGGGGTTCATTGAGCTTCCCGGGCTGGTACAAGATCTCGTAATTGTAGGTGGAAAGTTCGATTCTCCACCTCAAGATCTTGTCATTTTTGATTTTGCCCCTCTGCTTGTTGTTAAACATGAAAGCAAATGAACGCTGGTCAGTGAGCAGGGTAAATCGTTTTCCGGCCAGGTAGTGCCTCCAATGACGCGCAGCCTCCACAATCGCCTGGGCCTCCTTCTCAACAGCGGAGTGTCTGGTCTCCGGGCCTTGGAGGGTTCGTGAAAAGAAGGCCACGGGTCTCCCTGCCTGATTGAGGGTAGCGGCCAGGGCAAAGTCGGACGCGTCGCTTTCCACCTGCAAGGGGATGGATTCGTCCACTGCGTGCATGGTGGCTTTGGCAATGTCCTCCTTGATACGGTGGAAGGCTAAGCGGGCCTCTGCCGTCAAGGGAAAAGAGGTGGACTTGATTAGCGGACGGGCCTTGTCCACATAGTAGGGGACCCACTGGGCGTAATAGGAGAAAAACCCTAGGCACCTCTTCAGGGCCTTGAGGCAGTGGGGCAGTGGGAGTTCCATAAGGGGACGCATCCGGTTGGGGTCGGGGCCGATGACTCCGTGTTCCACAACACAGCCAAGGATGGCGAGGTGGTTTGTGCAGAATATGCACTTCTCCTTATTATATGTCAGGTTCAGGGGTTGGGCGGTGTGGAGGAATTTTTCGAGGTTTGCGTCATGGTCCTGCAAGTCACGGCCGCAGATGGTCACATTGTCCAGATATGGGAAAGTGGCCTGCAGCGCATTTTGATCTACCATCCGGTCCATCTCCCTTTGGAAGACGGAGACCCCGTTGGTGACGCCAAAGGGAACCCTAAGGAAGTGATTGAGGCGGCCGTTTGCCTCAAAGGCAGTATACTGGCGGTCCTCAGGGCGGATAGGGAGCTGGTGGTACGCTGATTTCAGGTCAATGGTCGAGAAGACGCGGTACTGCGCGATCTGGTTGACCATATCAGCTATGCGGGGGAGTGGGTAGGCGTCCAGCAGGGTGTAGCGATTTATTGTCTGGCTGTAGTCGATGGCCAGGCGCTGCTTCTCGCCGGTCTTAACGACCACGACCTGGGCTCGCCAGGGCTGGTGCTGCCCTCAATAATCCCTTCCTTCAGGCGCCGCTCCACTTTGGGTTTAATGAAAACCCTGTCCCCGGCACTGTATCGCCCGCTCTTTGTGGCGATGGGCTTACAGTCGGGGGTGAGGTTAGCAAACAGTGGGGGGGGTTGACTCTGAGTGTGGAGAGGTTGCACCTGGTGCGCGGCGGGCAATTTGGAAGCTGGTGGCTGCGGACTGTGAGTGGGGGTAGGGGTCCACCGTACGCTATCGTAACACTTTTAAGGTGGCACTGAAAATCTAACCCCAGCAGGACGGCAGCGCAGAGGTCGGGCAGGACCAGAAGTTTAAAATGATCGTACACAGTCCCATCTACTACGAGTGTCACCACGCAGTAGCCGCCGATGTCCGCCGACTGGGACTCGGAGGCCATAGAATTCCGCTGGTGCGCAGGCAGGACTGGGAGAGAGCAATGCCGCACCGTGTCGGGGTGGATGAAGCTCTCCGTGCTCCCAGAGTCAAAAAGGCACATTGTATCGTGACCATTTACCTTAATGTCCATTGTGGAACTGGCCAGCTGGTGCGGTCTCGCTTGGTCCAGTGTAACGGATGCCAGCGTAGCGGTCGGTGTATCAGATGAGGCGGTGTTGGGGGCCTGCTGCGCTCCGGCTGTCATCCAAGATGGCGGCGTCCATGATCCCCATGTGGCTGGAGGCGTCCAAAATGGCTGCTGTACCGGTGGTTCGCACATGGCCGGGGAGGCCCAAGATGGCGGCCCGCATGGCCCACACACGGTGCTGCTGGGGTTCAGGGTGGCTTTGGCCCTGCAGACGCTAGCGTAGTGTCCCTTCTTCCCGCAGCCCGAGCAGATCGCATTTTTCGCCAGGCAGCGTGCTCTGGGGTGTTTTGCCTGGCCACAGAAGTAGCATTTCTGGCCTTGGGGCACTGCTGTCTGGCTTTGGGACACTGCTGCGGTAGTTGGGCCGTTGCTGGGGTGTGGCTGTGGTGGCACGGCGCTATGAGGCGGTCCTACCGTGTCCCAGGCTGTCATTCCCCGCGGCGTCCATGGTGCAGAGGAGTAGGCATCCATGCCCCGGTAGGCTGCATCCAATGATAGTGCGAGTTCAGAGGCCTTGTTGAGGTCGAGGTCACTCTGCTCCAACAGTCGCTGTTGGGTGTAATTGGATCTGTGGCCCACTACAAAAGCATCCTGGATAAGTTCCTCTGTGTACACGGCGGCTTTTACATCCTTACAACCATAGGCCTGGCCAAGCACAGACAGTGCCTGAAGGTATTCCACGGTCGATTCCCCAGGTTGTTGTTTACGACTCCCCAGAAGGTGCCTGGCGTACACTTCGTTCACTGGGCGCGTGTACTGGTCCTTGAGGAGCTTGATAGCGTCCACGTACGAGGTCGCGTCTTGGATGACCGAGTACACTCGGTGGTTCACTTTGGAGGTCAGGACATCCAGTTTGTCCTCGTCCGATTTGATTGCTGCGGAGGCGGTCAGGAATTTTTCGAAACACTTAAGCCAGTGAGTAAACTTGGTGGATGAGTCCGCCTCCCGGTGATCTAAGTCCAGGCATGCTGGTGTAAGGATCTTCTCCATTATAAAAATGTTGTTAATAAAATTGAGGCGCTATCAATTACTCATAAAAGACTGAGAGTTAAGAGAGTAACTAAAGGCTTTTATTAACAAAAGAATGAAGGTCTGCCTCGAGTGGGCGACCGGTCCAGAATACAAAGGGCTGGGGAGCAGTCACCTTTATACTAGGACTTGTGGGAGGAGTCAGCCGAGGCATGTCCAGGCATGTACACAGTGGAATACAAACAGTGGTTTACCACACTCTGAACCAAAATGGAAGACCTGTGGCCTTTTTCTCACGTACCTTGAGCAATAGTGAAAAAAGGCATTCTTCAATAGAGAAAGAGGCGTATGCAATAGTAGAAGCACTGCGTAAATGGAGACATTATTTATCGGGGCGACATTTTACGTTGGTAACTGATCAAAAGTCTGTGTCCTTTATGTTTGATGTCAAACATTTTGGAAAGATTAAGAATGATAAAATAATGAGGTGGAGGATTGAGTTGGCATGTTACCATTTTGATATAGTTTATCGTTCGGGGAAGGATAATGTTGCTGCTGATGCGCTGTCGAGGGCTTATTGTTCTGTGATTCACGGAGATACGCTTATTAATCTTCACAATGCCTTTAGCCATCCTGGGGTTACGAGGATGATACACTTCGTACGCAGTAATAATTTGCCCTTTTCAGTTGAAGACGTCAAGCGGATGACTTCATCATGTTCTATCTGTGCTCAGTGTAAACCGAATTTCTTTAAGCCTCAACGAGCTCATCTTATAAAGGCTACTTCTCCTTTTGAACGTTTGAGCGTCGATTTCAAGGGGCCTCTTCCTTCAACTACTCAAAACCGATATATATTTACTGTTGTGGATGAGTTTTCAAGGTTCCCTTTTGCTTTTCCTTGCGCAGATGTATCAGCTGCTACAGTTATCAAATGTCTGACTCAACTTTTTGTCATCTTTGGGATGCCTGCGTATATCCATTCGGATCAGGGAAGTTCTTTTATGTCTTCCCAGTTGAAGGAATTCCTCCAGAGTCGGGGAATTTCTACTAGCAGAACTACCCCGTATAATCCCCAGGGTAATGGACAGTGCGAATGATACAATGGGGTGATCTGGAAGGCAGTTATGTTGGCTTTGACATCCCGGAACCTTAAGAATACACAGTGGGAAATGGTACTGCCTGACGCCCTGCATTCCATTAGATCATTGCTTTCAACGGGTACTAATGTGACCCCCCATCAAAGGCTCTTTAACTATCCACGGAGATCTACTACAGGATATTCGGTACCTTCATGGCTTACTATGCAGGGACCTGTGCTGCTTCGACGCCATGTTAGATTGTCAAAATATGATCCTTTAGTGGAGGAGGTGGAGCTGTTGGAGGCAAATTCCCAATATGCTCATATTCGATTCCAAGATGGGAAAGAAAGTACCGTTTCAATTAAAGACTTGGCTCCTTGTGGTGGCCAGCCCTCTTCTGAGGATATTAACAATAGTCATGATTCAGATAATGTGGATGCTGTTACAGATACTACGAATATTTCCAATCCGACTGCAGATAATTATACTTCTATTAGTCAGCCCTCGATGGATGTTCATGACCGTCCCAGTTTACCTCCTGATGGGATTTCTAATCCGGAAACCGTTGAAAATCGGGATATGGATAGCATTCCTGCAGGAGATACTTCTGTGTCTCCTGGTGTGGGAGGGCAAGGAATTTCACCAAGGTTAAGAAGGTCGACACGAACAAGATATCCGGTCGACCGATTGAAAATGGACTTTTAAATTGATAGTAATGTTTTAAAATTGTTGAAATATTATATTATATTGTTTTAGTTGAGAGATACTTAAAACTTATGTGCAATGTTATTATTTGTTGTTGCTCACTTAGTATTGTGTCATGTTGAATAGTTTTATTTTGTCTGTGCATAGTTTTAGTTGTAAATAATTAATTATAAATTGTGAAGGTTATTTAGGTTGGAGTATTTTTTAAAAGGGGGGTGAATGTGATGATTATTCTTTATGTTTAGTAAGAAGTATTGTGATTGGTTATTTGTTTCCTGCCTTGGGATATATGCTGTAATCTCATTGGTAGTTGATGTCATGTGATTTGTGGTGGCCATCTTAAATTCAGTTCTTTCCAGCCTTTAGTTGGGACTGGGTGTTGAAGATGTGCGACCAGATTTTTAAGTTAATAAAGCCTAGATTAGAAAGGCAAATCTATTCTTTATTTCAGCCATAGAATCATTATTTGCAACGCAATAGCACATTGCAATGGAATATCACTTTGCAATATAAAAGTCATTTGCAGTGGTACAGAACATTGCAATGGAATATCATTTTGCAATATGACGGTCATTCGCAATGCAATAGGACATTACAATGGAATAACACGTAACAATATCGTAGTCATTTGCAATGCAATAGAACATTGCAATGGAATATCATTTTGCAATGTAATAGTGCTTTGTAGTGGAAACTTCCTTTGCAATGGAAGCAGGCTTTGCATTACAATAGTCATTTGCAATGAAATTGCACTTTGCAATGGAATATTCCTTCGTAATATATTATTCATTTGAGGTGCAATAGCAGAAAGCAATGTAATATCACCTTGCAATATAATAGTCGCTTGCAATGCAACAGAACATTGCAATGAAACATCATTTTGAATATAATTGTCATTTGCGATGCAACAGAACAATGCAATTGAATATCCCTTGGCAATATAATAGTGTTTTGGAGTGGAGTCTGCCTTTGCAATGGAATCTGACTTTGCTCTATGTTCGTCACATAACAATCACGTAATCCTTTGCAATGCAGCAAGACATTACAATGGAACATCAATTTTATTGTAATAGACATTTGCAATGCAATAGAACATAGAGATGGAATATCACTTTGCAATATGATAGACATTTGCAATG
This sequence comes from Somniosus microcephalus, assembly GCF_052327205.1. Classification (NCBI taxonomy): domain Eukaryota; kingdom Metazoa; phylum Chordata; class Chondrichthyes; order Squaliformes; family Somniosidae; genus Somniosus; species Somniosus microcephalus. Next base: position 24,158,253 of record NW_028225183.1, read on the forward strand.
CAATAGCACATTGCACTGGCATATCACTTTGCAATATAATTGTAATTTGCCATGCAACAGAACCTTATAATGGAATCTCATTTTACAATGCAACAATCATTAGAAATGCAGCAGGACATTACAATGGAATACCACTCAAAAATATTGTAATCATTTGCAATGCAATAGAACATTGCAATGGAATATCGCTTTGCAATAAAATCATCATTTGCGATGCAACAGCACTTTGCAATGGAATATAATAGTCATTTGCCGTGCAATGGAACATTGCAATGGAAAATCATTTTGCAATATAACAGTCATTAGCAATGAAATAGCACATTACAATGGAACACCACTTAACAATATCGTAGTCATTTGCAATGCAATAGAACATTGAAATGGATAATCAATTTACTATAACTGTCATTATCAATGCAACAGGACATTAGAATGGACTATCATTTTGCAATATATCAATCATTTGCAATGAAATAGGACATTACAATGGAACACCACTTGTAGTGTCCGAGTATCAATAATACACGGACTGCAGAAGAACAATGAAACAGGTATTTACTGAACAGAGGGTAAACTTAAGACTGACGTACAGAAGCCTGCTATGGCTTTTTATACAGGTGTGGTCACTGCCGGTATTGCAGTATAAATCAGTTCTTCTCTTAAAGGTACATACACAACACCACATAAAAATATCGTAGTCATTTGTAATGCAATATTTCATTGCGATAGTTTATCACTTTGCAATACACTAGTCATCTTCAATGCAGTAGTACATTGCAATGGACTATCATTATGCAATATAACAATCATTTGCAATGCAATAGGACATTACAATGGAATACCACTTAACAAAATGATAGTCATTTGCAATGCAATAGCACATTGCAATGGAATATCACTTAGCAATATAATTTTCATTTGAAATGCAATAGCACATTGCAATGGAATATCATTTTGGAAAATAAAGTCATTGGCAAGCAGTAGAACATTGCAATGGAAAATCCCGTTATAAAATAATAATCATTTGCAATGCAATAGCACATTGTAATGGAATATCACTTTGCAATATAATCCTAATTTGCAAGGCAATAGATTATTAGGACGGAATATATATTTGCTACATAAAAGTCATTTGCAATGCAATACCACGTTACAATGGAATATCATTTTCAAATCAAATCAAATCAAAATCAAATCAACTTTTATTGTCATTTTATTGTCATTGTTAGTGCACAAGTGCAGTACAACGAAATGTAGGCTTGCGGCTCCCGAGAGTCCTGAGAGTATCCCCAGTATACAATAGTCATTTGCAACGCAATAGAACCTTGCAATGAAATATCACACTGCAATATAAGAATCATTAGCAATGCAATAGGACAGCAAAGTGGCATAGTCGTTAGCACTGTTGCCTCACAGTGCGAGGGACCCGGGTTCGAATCCTGCCTCGGATGACTGCCTGTGTGGGGTTTGCACATTCTCCCCATGTTTGTGTGGGGTTTTATCCGGTGCTCTGGTTTCTTCCCACAATCCAAAGATGTGTGGATTAGATTGATTGGCCATGATAAATTGACCATTAGTGTTAGGAAGATTAAAATATACAGGAATAGGGTGGGATATGTGTTGGTGTAGGGGTTATGGGAATCGGGTGGGATGTGGCTTGATGGGCCGAAATGGCCTCTATTTGCATTGTGGGGTTTCTGTGATTATAATGCAATACCATTTTAAGATATCGTAATCATTTGCAATGCAATAGCACGTTGCAATAGAATTTCATTTTGCAATACAATAGTCATTTGCAATGCAAAAAATATTGGAACGGAATATCTGTTGGCAATATCATAGTCATCTGCAATGCAATAGCACATTGTAATGGATTATCGCTACTCAATATGATCATCATTTGCAATGCAATAGCACATTGCAATGGAATATCGCTTTGCAATATAACCGTCATATGCAATGCAATAGAATATTGCAATGGAATACCACTTAGCAATATAATTGTCATTTGAAAAGCAATAGAACGTTGAAATGGAATTTCATTTTGGAATATAATAGTCCATTTCAATGCAATAGAATATTGCAATGGAAATTCCCGTTATAATGTAATAGTCATTTGCAATGCAATATCACATTGTAATGTAATATCGCTTTGCAGTATAACCCCCATTTGCAATGCAATAGCACATTGTAATGGAATATCACTTTGCAATATAATCATAAGTTGCAATGCAATAGAATATTAGGATGTAATATATCTTTGCTGTATATTGAGTTCTTTGCAGCCGAGAGCGAGAGTCCCGAAGGCTGTGTTGAATGCCCGGTGCCAGGGTTAAGGACATCTCCTCTGGACTGGAGAGAAACTAGGAGTGGGAGGGGGAGGATCCAGTTGTCGTGGTCCATGTTGATACCAACGACATAGATAGGAAAAGGAAGGAGGTTCTGCTGAGGGAGTTTGAGCAGCTAGGGGCCAAATTAAAAAGCAGAACCACAAGGGTAATAATCTCTTATTACCTGAGCCACGAGCGAATTTGGCTAGGACAAATAAAATTAGAGATTTAAATGCGTGGCTCAAAGACTGGTGTGGGAGAAATGGGTTTTGCTTCCTGGGACACTGGCACTAGTACTGGGGCAGGAGGGAACTGTTCCATTGGGATGGGCTTCACTTGGCCAGTGCTGGGACTAGAGTCCTGGCGGATCATATAACTACGGCTGTAGAGAGGGCTTTAAACTAACTAGTGGGGGGGAGGTTCCTAGAGAGCAAATAATAAAAATGACAACAGAGAAGGTCATAGACTTAGGTAGCAGTGGGGAAATTAAAAACCAGAGCGTGTCAGGAAGGGGCAGAAGGTATGGAGTAAAAGGTAAGGTAATAAAAAGGGCAAAAGCAGGAACTAAGTGTCACAAAACATATTTGAAAGTTCTCTATCTGAATGCACGTAGCATTCGTAACAAAATAGACGAGTTAATGGCACAAATGACTACATATGGGTATGATCTTGTGGCCATTACAGAAAAATGGCTGCAGGTGACAATGCCTGGGAACTAAACATACCAGGTTATTTAACGATCAGGAAGGACAGGCAGGAAGGGAGGGGAGGTGGGGTGGCTATGTTAATAAAGGAAGGAATCACTGTAATACAGAGAAATGATATTGGGTCAGAAGATCAGGATAATGAAACAGTTTGGGTGGAGATAAGGAATAATAGGGGGAAAAAAGCGCTAGTGGGCGTAGTCTATAGGCCTCCGAACATTTGCAACTCTGTTGGACAGAGTATCAATCAGGAAATAGTTGAGGCTTGTAATAAGGGAACATTTATAATTATGAGGTATTTTAACTATCATATTAATTGGACAAATCAAATTGGGCAGGGCTGCCTTGAGGATGAGTTCATTGAGTGTATTAGGGATGGGTTTCTTGAGCAGTATGTAACTGAACCGACCAGGGGGCAGGCAACCTTAGATCTGGTCCTGTGAAACGAGACAGGATTAAATAAAAATGTCCTAGTAAAGGATCCCCTTGGAATGAGTGACCATAACATGGTTGAATTCCATATTCAATTAGAGGGTGAAAAGGATGGATCTCAAACAAGCGTGCTCAGCTTGAATAAAGGAGATTATGAAGGTATGAGAGCGGAGTTGAGTAGAGTGGATTGGGAAAATAGATTAAAGGGTAAGACGCTACATGATCAGTGGTGTACATTTAAGGAGTTATTTTACAACTTCCAAAAAATATATATTCCACTGAGAAGAAAAGGGAGTAAAAGAAAAGACAGCCATCCGTGGCTAAGTAACGAAATTAAGGATAGTATTCGACTAAAAACAAGGGCATATAAGGTAGCCAAATCTAGTGGGAGGATAGAGGATTGGGAAAACTTTAAAAGACAGCAAAAAATAACAAAAAGATTGATTAAGAAAGGGAAGATAGATTGTGAATGTAAATTAGCAAAAAATATAATAACAGATAGTAAGAGTTTTTATAGTTATATAAAAAGAAAAAGGGTGGCTAAAGTAAATGTTGGTCCCTTAGAGCATGAGACCGGGAAATTAATGGTGGGAAATATGGAGATGGCAAAAACACTGAATGAATATTTTATATCAGTCTTTACAGTAGAGGACACTAAGAATATCCCAACACTGGACAAACAGGGGGCTAAAGGGGGGAGGAGCTAAACACGATCAAAATCACTAAGGAAGTGGTACTCGGTAAAATAATGGGACTCAAGGTGGATAAATCACCTGGACCTGATGGCTTACATCCGAGGGTCTTGAGGGAAGTGGCAGTAGGGATTGTGGATGCATTGGTAATAATTTTCCAAAACTCCCTGGACTCGGCAAAGGTCCCGGCAGACTGGAAAACTGCTAATGTAACACTCTTATTTAAAAAGGGCAGTAGACAGAAGGCTGGAATCTATAGACCGGTTAGCCTAACATCTGTGGTAGGTAAAATTTTGGAGTCCATTATTAAGGAGACAGTAACAGGACATTTGGATAATCATAATTTAATTGGACAAAGTCAGCATGGTTTGATGAAGGGGAAGTCATGTTTGACAAATTTGCTGGAGTTCTTTGAGGAAGTAACATATAGGGTGGATAAAGGGGAACCAGTGGACGTAGTGTATTTAGTCTTCCAAAAGGTATTTGACAAGATGCCACACAAAACATTATTGCTTAAGATAAAAAATTACGGGATTGGGGGTAATATTCTGCCATGGATAGAGGATTGGCTATCTAACAGAAGGCAGAGAGTTGGGATAAATGGTTCATTCTCAGACTGGCAATCAGTAACTAGTGGTGTTCTGCAGGGGCCAGTGCTGGGTCCCCAACTCTTTACAATCTATATTAACGATTTGGTGGAGGGGACCGAGTGTAACATATAAAATTTGCAGATGATACTAAGATGGGAGGGAAAGTAGTGAGTCAGGAGGACATAAAAAACCTGCAAGGGGACATAGACAGGCTAAGTAAGTGGGCAGAGATTTGGCAGATGGAATACAATACTGGAAAGTGTGAGGTTTTGTACTTTGGCAGGAAAAATCGTAGAGCAAGTTATTATCTTAATGGCAAGAAACTGGAAAGTACTGAAGTACAAAGGGATCTGGGGGTCCTGGTGCACGAAACTCAAAAGTTTAGTATGCAGGTACAGCAAGTGATTAAGAAGGCCAATGGAATGTTGGCTTTCATTGCTAGGGGGATAGAATATAAAAATAGGGAGGTATTGCTTCAGTTGTACAAGGTATTGGTGAGACCGCACCTGGAACACTGCGTACAGTTTTGGTGTCCATACTTAAGAAAGGACATACTTGCACTCGAGTCAGTACAAAGAAGGTTCACTCGGTTAATCCCGGGGATGAGGGGATGGACATATGAGGAGAGGTTGAGTAGATTGGGACTCTACTCATTGGATTTCAGAAGAATGAGAAGCGATCTTATTGAAACATATAAGATTGTGACGGGGTTGGATCGGGTGGATGCGGGGAGGATGTTCCCGATGATGGGTGAAACTAGAACTAGGGGGCATAGTCTTAGAATAAGGGGCTGCTCTTTCAAAACTGAGATGAGGAGGAACTACTTCACTCAGAGGGTGGTAGGTCCATGGAATATGCTGCCCCAAAAAGCTGTAGAAGCTACATCATTACATAAATTTAAAACAGAAATAGACAGTTTCCTAGAAGTAAAGGGAATTAAGGGTTACGGGGAGCGGGCAGGAATTTGGACATGAGTCTAGGTTCGGATCGGTCATGGCCCTGTGGGTAGCGGAGCGGGCCCATGGGCCGTGTAGCCTGATCTGGATCCTAATTCATGTGTCTAATTCTGTTAGATTCAGGAGATGTTTCTGTGATAGTGGATTGGCGGTTAGGATCAGATCAGCCATGATCTTATTGAATGGCGGAGCAGGCTCGAGGGGCCGATTGGCCTACTCCTGCTCCTTTTTCTTATGTTCTTCTTATGTTCTTATAATAGTCACATTGCAATGGAATATCATTTTGGAATATAATAGTAATTTGCAATGCAGTGGAACCTTGCAATGGAATATCACATTGCAATATAATAGTCATTTACAATGCTAAAGCACAATGCAATTGAATATCACACTGCAATATAACAATCATTAGCAAAGCAATAGAATATTACAATGGAATACCACTTTAAAATATCGTAATCATTTGCAATGCTATAGCATATAGCAATGGAATATCATTTTGCAATATAATAGTCATTTGCAATGCAATAGAATATTGCAATAGAATATCTCTTTGCATTATGATAGTCATATGCAATTCAATAGAAGAATGTAATGGGATATCTCTTTGCAATATAATCGTCATGTGCAATGCAATAGCACATTGCAATGGAATATCGCTTTGTAATATAATCGTCATTTGCAATGCAATAGAACATTGCAATGGAATCTCTCTTTGCAATATAATAGTCATTTGCAATGTAAAAGCACATTGCAATGGAATATCACTTAGCAATGTAATAGTCATTTGAAATGCAATTGCAAATTGCAATGGAATATCATATTCATTTGCAATGCAATAGAACATTGCAATGGAATATCATTTTGAAATATAACAGTCATTAGCAATGCAATAGGACATTACAATGGAATACCACTTAATGGCCCAGAAATTCGGGTCTCCACGAGTGAGTACGCACAGGGTACTCACCCGTAGGCCCGATGAAAGTGCCAGTTTCCTGCATGCACTGAGCATGCACGGGAACCCGGCACTTCCATTCCTCTGAAGGAAGGGGTTCAGAGGTCGAATGCGTGCGCGGGGGAGGCTGCGCGTGCGCATCAAACTTACGTTTTTTTACACGTTTTCCCTGGATCGAAAACCTGCAGGATTTAAAAATGTAAAAAGGTGGCATAAGGCCTGCTTTTTAACAGGTAAGTGATGAAAAATTATAATTAAACCTTTTTCCACAGGTTTATTATTTTTAAATACTTTAACGGAAGGTAAGTTTATATTTAGCTCCGTTAGAATATAAAATTACTTTTTTCAAAAATTTAAATTATTGTTTAAAATATTTATTTCATGTAATTTATAGTTTATTTAAAAAATGAGATGTTTTTTAAAAATGTATTTGAATGTTTAGTGCTATTTTGGCAGCATAGTATTTATAAGTCTTGACAGTTCTTCCTGTCAGATTATGAATGAAGCATTACCTGCTCCGATTGGCTGCCCATGGCCCACGTGATCCCAGGGGATGCATCGAACTAACTGCGACCCTGGGATACGCAAGCCCTGCGCACCGGCTGCTGGACCAGGCCCAGGATCGGAATTCCATGGGGACCCGCAGCTCAACAGCCGGCACACAAGGTAAGTGCACATCGGGGGCTTGCACCCGCGGGAAACCTCTGACCCGAATTTCTGGGCCATTAATATATCGTAGTCATTTGCAATGCAATTGAACATTGTAATGGAATATTGCTTTGCAATATAAACGTCATTTGCAATGCAATAGTATATTATGATGGAATATATCTTTGCTATATAATAGTCATTTGCAATGCAATAGCACATTGGAATGTAATAAGATTTTGCAATACAACTGTCATTTTAAAAGCAATAGGACATAGCAATGGAATATCACTTTGCAATATCATAGTAATTTGCAATGCAATAGATTACTGCAATGGAATATCGCTTTGCAATTTAACCGTCATTTGAAATGCAATAGAACATTGCAATGGTATATCTCTTTGCAATTTAAATGTCATTTGCAATGCAAAAGCATATTGCAATGGAATATCACTTAGCAATGTAATAATCATTTGAAAAGCAATGGCACAATGCAATGGAATATTAATTTTGAATATAAAGTCATTTGTAGTGCAGTAGAACATTGCAATGGAATATCATTTTGCAATATAACAGTCATTAGCAATGGAATAGGACATTACAATGGAATACAACTTAATATATCGTAGTCATTTGCAATGCAGTAGCATATTGCAATGGAATATCACTTAGCAATATAATTGTCATTTAAAATGCAGTAGCACATTGCAATGGAATATCATTTTGGAATAATATAGTCATTTGCAATGCAATAGAACATTGCAATGGAATATCATTTTGAAGTATAGCAGTTATTAGCAATGAAATAGCACATTACAATGGAATACCACTTAAAAATATCGTAGTCATTTGTAATGCAATAGAACATAGCAGTGGAATATCACTTTGCAACGTAATAGTCATTTGCAGTGCAAGAGAACATTACAATGCAATATCGATTTTTCAATAAAATCAGCATTGCAATTCAACAGCACATTGTAATGGAATATCACTTAGCAATATAATAGTCATTTGCAGTGCAATAGAACATTGCAATGGGATATCATTTTGCAATATAACAGTCATCAGCAATGCAATAGGACATTCGAATGGAATACCACTTAAAAATACCGTAGTCATTTGTAATGAAATAGAGCATTGCGATGGAATATCAATTTGCAATATAATATTCATTTGCAGTGCAATAGGACATGGCAATGGAATGCCAATTAATAATATCGCAGTCATTTGCAATGCAATAGAAAATTTTAGTGGAATATCATTTTTCAATATAACAGTCATTAGCATTGCAATAGGACATTAGAATGGAATAGCACTAAACAATATCGTAGTAATTTGCAATGAAATATACAGGATTGCGATGAAATATCGGTGCCGTCGTGGTTATGTCACTAGATTTGTAAGCCATGAAACTCGATCAAATGCTTTGAGGCATATGGGTTCAAATCCCACGGCAGCTGGAGGAATTTAAATTTAATTCTGGAATTAAAATGTTAGACTTAGTAATGGCGACCATGATACCATTGTCGATTGTTGCAAAAACCCATCTGGTTCAATAATGTCCTTTAGGGAAGGAAATCTGCTGTCCTTACCTGGTCTGGCCCACATGTGACTCCAGACCCACAGCAATGTGGTTGACTCTTAATGCCTTCTGAAATGGCCTAGCAAGCCACTCAGCTGTAAACAACTGCTACAAGAAAAGAATAAGAATAAAACCGGTTGGACCACCCGGCATCGACTTCGGCACCGGAAACGACAATAACAATGGCAAACCCACCCCTGTCGACCCTGCAAAGTCTTCCTTACCAACATCTGGGGGCTTGTGCCAAAATTGGGAGAGCTGTCCCACAGACTAGTCAAGCAACAGCCTGACATAGTCATAATTACCGAATTTTACCTTAAAACCAATGTCCCAGACACCACCATCACCATCGCTGGGTATGCCTGTCCCACTGGCAGGACAGACCCACCAGAGGTGGTGGCACAGTGGTATACAGTCGGGAGGGAGTAGCCCTGGGAGACCGCAACATTGACTCAGGACCCCATGAGGTCTCATGGCATCAAGTCAAACATGGGCAAGGAAACCTCCTGCTAATTACCGCCTAACACCCTCCCTCAGCTGATGAATCAGTACTCCTTCATGTTGAACACCAATTGGAAGAAGCTTTGAGAGTGGCAAGGGCACAAAATATCCTCTGCGTGGGGGACTTCAAAGTCCATCACCAAGAGTGGCTCGGTAGCACCTCAACTGACTGAGCTGGCCGAATCCTAATGGATATAGCTGCCAGACTGGGTCTGCGACAGGTGGTGAGGGAACCAACAAGAGGGAAAAAGCTACTTGATCTCGTCCTCACCAATCAACCTGTTGCAGATGCATCTGTCCATGACAACATTGGTGGAAGTGACCACCGCAGACTCCTTGTGGAGACGAAGCCCCGTCATCATGTTGAAGATACCCTCCACCGTGTTGTGTGGCACTACCACCGTGCTAAATGGGACAGATTTCGAACAGATCCGGCAACTCAAAACTGGGCATCCATGAGGCGCTGTTGGCCATCAGCAGCAGCAGAATTGCAGTCAACCACAATCTGTAACCTCATGGCCCGGAATATCCCTCACTCTACCATTACCATCAAGCCGGGAGATCAACCCTGGTTTAACGAAGAGTGCAGGAGAGCATGCCGGGAAAATCACCAGGCACACCGAAAAATGAGGTTGCAACCTGGTGAGGCTACAACACTGGACTACCTGCATGCCCAACAACGGAAGCAACATGCGATAGACAGAGCTAAGCGATCTCACAACCTTCGGAACAAGTCAAAGCTCCACAGTCTTACCACATCCAGTCGTGAGTGGTGGTGGAAAATTAAACAGTTAACAGGAGGAGGAGGCTCCAAAAATATCCCCATCCTCAATGATGGTGGAGCACAGCACGTGAGTGCAAAAGATAAGGCTGAAGCATTTGCAACTATCTTCAGCCAGAAGTGCTGAGTGGACGATCCAACTCGGCCTCCTACTTAGGTCCCCAGCATCACAGATGCCAGTCTTCAGCCCATTCAATCCACTCCACGTGATGTCAAGAAACGGCTGAAGACACTGGATACTGCAAAGGCTATGGGCCCTGACAACATTCCGGCAATAGTACTGAAGACTTGTGCTCCAGAACTAGCTGCGCCCCTAGCCAATCTGTTCCAGTACAGCTACAACACTGGCATCTACCCGGCAATGTGGAAAATTGCCCAAGTATGTCCTGTCTACAAAAAGCAGGACAAATTCGACCCGGCCAATTATCATCCCATCAGTCTACTCTCAATCATCAGCAAAGTGATGGAAGGTGTCATCGAAAGTGCTATCAAGCGGCACTTACTCAGCAATAACCTGCTAACTGACGCCCAGTTTGGGTTCCGCCAGGGCCACTCAGCTCCTGACCTCATTACAGCCTTGGTCCAAACATGGACAAAAGAGCTGAACTCAAGAGGTAAGATGAGAGTGACTGCCCTTGACATCAAGGCAGCATTTGATCAAGTGTAGCATCAAGGAGCCCTAGCTAAACTGAAGTCAATGGGAATCATGGGGAAAACTCTCCATTGGTTGGAATCTTACCTAACACAAAGGAAGTTGGCTATGGTTGTTGGAGGTCATTCATCTCAATCACATGACATCACTGCAGGTGTTCCTCCGGGCAGTGACCTAGGCCCAACCAACTTCAGCTTTTTAATCAATGACCTTCCCTCCATCATAAGTTCAGAAGTGGGGATGTTCGCTGATGATTGCACACTGTTCAGCACCATTCGAGACTCGTCAGATACTGATGCAGTCCGTGTCCATATGCAGCAAGACCTGGACAAAATTCAGACTTGGGCTGACAAGTGGCAAGTAACATTCGCACCACACAAGTGCCAGGCAATGACCATCTCCAAAAAGCGAGACTCTAACCATCTCCCCTTGACATTCAATGGCATTACCATTGCTGAATCCCCCCACTATCAACATCCTGGGGGTTACCATTGATCAGAAGCTGAACTGGACCAGCCATATAAATACTGTGGCTGCAAGAGCAGGCTAGAGGCTGGGAATTCTGCGTCGATGTCTCACCTTCTGACTCCCCAAAACCTTTCCACCATCTGCAAGGCACAAGTCAGGAGTGTGATGGAATACTCTCCACTTGCCTGGATGAGTGCAGCTCCAACAACACTCAAGAAGCTCGACACCATTCAGGATAACGCAGCCCGCTTGATTGGCACTCCATCCACCACCTTCAAAATTCATCCCCTCCACCACCGGCGCACTGTGGCTGCAGTGTGTACCATCTACAAGATGCACTGCAGCAACACGCCAAAGCTCCTTCAACAGCACCTTCCAAACCCGCGACCTCTGCCACTTAGAAGGACAAGGGCAGCAGACACATGGAAAGATCACCACCTACAAGCTCCCCTCCAAGCCACACACCATCCTGACTTGGACCTGTATCACCGTTCCTTCACTGTCGCTGGGCAAAATCCTGGAACTCCCTTCCTAACAGCATTTTGGTTGTACCTACACCATAAGGACTGCAGCTGTTCAAGAAGGCGGCTCACCACCATCTTCTCAAGGGCAATTAGGGATTGGCACTAAATGCAGGCCTAGCCGACCAGCGACGCCCACATCCCATCAATGAAATAAATAAAAAAAAAGGTAAACAGCCTGTCAGCATCCGCACAGTCAAGCCCTGAAAGAATATATATGTTCTTCCTTCGTACAGTCTGCTGATTTCATGTCACCACAGAAAACAATGTTTAACTGGATGGACAAGCTGCCACAGATTTCTTCTCCTCCCACATTCTCTGACACGCACGCGGCCGTATAAAGGGACAAAAGCAGCACACGAGAGAAAAGGCGATTAGACTCCCGTCCGTAGTGTCTAATTGCCTCAATTTGGCCGAACGCCATATGAAGCAACAATTTGAATCAAACATTGCACTTCATTTCAGTCTCAAAACGTTAAGCGATCACACACTGAAAACCGCACGCAAAAGGAAAAGGACAAGGCCCGTGACAGTCACTAAACTGCATTCAAACATAGCAACCAAATCAGCTCGCTTCGAAGATTTTGTGATTAGAAATTCATACCTCTAGAATTTGGCTGAAAAGAAGAGATTGCAGGGGCTGCTCGCTTCTCGGCCGCAGCGCCGGCGATAGGAACAAATCATCCGCTCAAAACCGAGTCCTTCAACATGCTGGAGCTGACGCTAACCGAGCGCTCAATCCTCAGGACCTGATTGGACACATTCAAATGGGGGCGTTCTTGCGCCGCTGTATGTGATTGGTTGGTTGTTGCCACGTGATCAGGGTGCGGAGCGATGCAAGGAAGCTGAAGTTGTCTGGCAATTGTTATTGTTTCAAGGTTTCCGTTCTAATCCATGTAAGTGTAAAACTGAGGAAAGTATACAAAAGGGTTTTCAGGATGGATTATCTACTGTGGCCGATATTCCTGCTGGATTTTCATGGCAAGAAATCTGCACTTGGAATATTGGTATAAGGGAAGTAGAATATCCAGGCTGCCTGGCAGAAGACGGATCGATGAAGCGATTGTTCCCATTGGAAGCAGGAAGGCAGCAGCAGTATGCTCACCACTGTTCCTTTCACGGAATCAAAGACTCCATTTTTATACAATAGATATATTTGTAAAAAGTAAAACCTGGTCACGTCTCTGGATGGGCTCGAGCCACCAATCTTTTAATTAACGGCCGAACGCACTGGCTTATTGCGCAACAGAGACAGATCAAAAGCGCTTTGCAATTGGAATTGGAATTACTTCACAGGAACCCAAGTGCTTATGTAACAGAGCATTCACAGCAGAGGCACCGATTTTGCAGCAAATGAGAAGGTGCTTGGGTCCAATCGACTATCGGGGTAGTCGAGGCCGAGTGGTTAATGCGATGGATTTAAAATCCATTGGGGTTTCCCTCTGCAGATTCGAATGCTGCCGACTACGGAAATGAGGACCTCTTCCCAAGTGACCCGTTTTTACTGCATTTTAACCGCTGCCTTTCGGTTCCTGAGACACATTCAAAGCTACAATCAAACAACGATTCAAGCAGAAAGTTAAACAAGCACTTCACCCCATTATTACATAAAGGCATCATCAGAGGCCTGGGCCACAAGAGAAATACTACATTGTTTAATTCTCTTGAAACCGTGAAAGCAATTTTAACCGTCGAAAATATTTATTTTGCAACCCATTGAAGAAAATGCACGTCGTCCGCGCAGCCATTATCCAGTTCATCCTACTACCTACTGCGATGATTATTAATGAACTAAGCCAGACCAACCACAGTTCTCAACCCCGCCGGCCAAAATCGGTTCTTTACAACATAAGAAAGAGGAGCAGGATTTGGCCAATGCGGCACTCGATCCTGCTCCGCCATTCAATAAGATCATGGCTGATCCTCTACCTCAACTGAAAATTACCGACCTAGCCCCATATACCTTGATTTCCGTAATGAAAAATCCATCTCTGTTAGGAATGTACTCAGACTTCCACAGCCCACTGCGGTAGAAGATTCCAAAGACACTCAACCCTTAGAATGAAGCAATTTCTCCTCATCTCAATCCTAAATGGCCGGCCCCTTATTCTGAAACTTTGACCCCTAGTTCAGGACTCCACAGCAAGGGTAAACAACCTCTAAGCATCGGCTAAGTCAAGCCTGGAAAGAATTTACATGTTCTTCCTTCGTCGAGTCTGCTGATTTCATTTCACCACAGAAAACAATGTTTAACTGGATGGACAACCAGCAGGAAATACAATGCAGCCGCAGATCTTTACTCCAACCACATTCCCTGACACGCACGCGGCCCTGTAAAGAGCAAAAGCAGCACACCAGAGGAAACGCGATTTAAATCCCGTTCGTAGTGTCGAATTGCCTTCATTTGACCGAACGCCATATGGAGCAACAATTTGAATCAGACATTGCATTAAATTTCAGTTTCAAAACGTTAAGCGATCACACAATGCAAACCGTACGCAAAAAGAAAAGCACAAGGCCGGTGCGAGTCACTAAAACACATTCAAATACAGCAGCCAAATCAGTTGTCAAAGATTTTGTGATTACAAATTCATACCTCTAGCATTTGGCTGAAAACAAGAGATTGCAGGGGCTGCTCGCTTTTCGGTCGCGGCCCCAGCGACAGGAAGAAGTCATCCGCTCACAACCGAGTCCTCCAACGTACTGGAGCTGATTGTGACGGAGCAGCTCAATCCTCAGGCCCTGATTGGACACACTCAAATGGGGGTGTTCTCTCGCCACTGTAAGAGATTGAATGGTTGTTGACACATGATCAGGGTGTGGGGCGATGCAAGGAAGCTGAAGTTGTCTGGCAATTGTTATTGCTTCAAGCTTTCCATTCTCGTCCATGTAAGTGTAAAACTGTGGAAAGTGTATAAAAGTGTTTTCAGAATGGATGATCTACTGTGGCCGAATTTCCAACTTGATTTTCATGGCAAGAACGCTGCACTTGGAATATTGGTGTAACCGAAGTAGAATATCCAGTCTGCCTGGCAGAAGACTGATCGCTGAAGCGATTGTTCCCATTGGAAGCAGGAAGGGAGCAGCAGTATGCTCACCACTGTCCATTTCACGGAATCAAAGACTCCATTTTTCTACAATAGATATGTTTGCAAAAATTAAAAGGCGCTGTTGTTCCTGGGTGGGCTCGAACCACCAACCTTTCTAGTTAACAAGCGAACGCGCTGGCCCATTGCGCCACAGGGACAGACGAAAAATTCTTTGCAATTGGAATTATTCCACAGCCTCCCAAGTGATTATATGGCAGAGCGCTCACAGCAGAGGCACCTATTTTGCAGCAAATGAGAAGCTGCGTGGGTCCAATCCACCGTCAGCGTTCTCATGCCCGAGTGGTTCAGGCGATTGACTCATAAATCCGCTGGGACTTCCCCGCGCATGTTCGAATCCCGCCGACTTACCTTCTCACATAAGCAGAGAAAGGGCCATGATGGGCGAGTCTGTGCGACTTCTTCTCTCACATGGGTGGAGATAAGGCCATGTGGGAGAGTTTGCGAGACTTACCATCTCACATGGGCCAACCACAAATTAGATCTGTGGCAGAGTGAAGTTCGGGACCCCCTCCGATCAGAAGCTTAACGGGCAGTTGAGCCAATAATAGCAGACTTATTACAAACCGGTATGGTGACAAAGACCAGCTCCCCGGTATGGCCAGTGCAGAAACCAGATGGATCCCGGAGAATGACCATTGATTATACGGCTCTAAATCGGGTCACGCACAAGCTCCATGCCTTAGTGGGGAATCCCTGCCACTTTTTTATAACGGCCTCCACCCAGCCCTGTCCATATTCGGCGCTGGACATCCGAAACGGATTTAGGACATGTCCGTTGGCTCCTGGATCCCAAGAGTGTTTCACTTTCACTGTACGGTCCATTCAATATACATGGACCTGTTTGCCTCAGGGATTTCACAATGCCCCTACTATTTTTCACGAGAGCCTGGAAAAGGCTCTCCAGCCGGCATTGGCAGATACCCAAATGCAAGATCCTGCCTGTCTTCAATAAGTAGATGACATTCTCATTGGTAGACCCTCGCCCTCAGCGCCTCTGGACGCCCTGATACAATATAACAATAATACTTTATTTCAAATTAACCTATCCAGACAGTGAAAGTTATATTCAGGCAAGGATCAGAGAAGATCCCTTCTGTATAATTAGGTGTTGAGATGGGCTCTGTGTTCAGGATGAGTGTCATATGTGTTTCTATTCCATTAGTCTGAGAACGTGCGATTTGTAGGGCAAATATCCCCTATTATTCTCTGCTCTTATAATTATGCTAAATTTCAGGCTCAATGCGGCAGGAATAAGTCAGTTGAGAGAGAGCTAGCAGGAAGCTCAAAATGTGCCGCCTATCCTCAGAATTTTAATACCACAATTGGCTACCGTTCTTTCTTTCTTCCCTTAGGCTCTCTTTCTCTGCTCTCACTGACTCTCTACCGTCGGTTCTCCACAGTTTATTTTTTGTCCTCTTGCACTGTTTTCCTCAGGCTCGCACGCTTTTCTCAGACTTGTATTCCCTTAGCGCCTTTCTCCACCTCAGGACGACCCACAGCGCTTTACAACCAATGAAGTATTTTGAAGTGTTTTTATTTTGCAATTTTGGAAACGCCGCAGCCAATTTGCACAAAAAATCTCCCACAAGCAGCAATGTGATAATGATCAGCGCAACTGTTTTATTCGTGCTGTTGATTTTGGGATAAGTTATGAGTTAAATTTACAATCTTTGTGCTCCAACAAACATCTATGTATTAGTGTTGCCCGGTGAACACGTTGCTTCTTCTGATCTAGTGGGTTGCATCAGAAGAGATTTTGCCGTCTACTAATTTAAATTCCTTTTATTTCCCCTTTATTTATCAAGACAAAGACACAGTTCAATCATCAGTTACTAGTTTCAAAACCGCGGTTAGTTTCTGTGGTAGCCTAGGCGAGCGGTTAAAGGAGCTGGATTCAGGTTTTTGTTCCTGCGGAAACATGGGTTCAAATCCCACCGCTGCTCGATATTGTGGCTTTTATAAATTTCGCTGCTTCATCCAGACTAGTTAACCATGCAGGCAGGGAGGTTTGTTCGTATCATGTCATTTCTTCATGACTGTCTTTTAGTGGTTGTTAGAAGGCAGATGCGATTTGAAGAATTTCCTCTGGTCCATAATTGGCCTGAGCCCAGCAGCGAACACTAGATACACCGTCACCCAAGAAACTGAAATCAGGCAGTTTTCTCACTCTTCTCCACACCTCACTTATTCAGATATACAGCACTTTTACATTTGTGTTTCTTCCATTTCTTGCAATCAATCGACCGCGCCCCCCATTGCTGTCACTCTCACACCCACCATCTCTCTGTCATTTCCCCGTTCGCCCTTCAAAACGTTCAGCAGCACCTCCCATTTGCTCCTGTGCGCCAATCCGCTTAATATAACACGAATATATTCTTTCAATCTAACCTATCCAGACATTACATTAAGAAATGGTTAAAAGATGATCCATTCTTCAATGTAAAAAAACTTGGGGGGATCAGGACTCTGTGTTCAGGATGTTAGTCAGATGTGTTTTTCATACCATTAGTCTGAAACACTTGTGATTAGGAGGGCAAATATTCCCTATTGCTCTCTCCTCTTATAATTATGGTAAATTTCAGGCTCAGTGCGGCAGGTATTTTTATCGCACTTTACGCTTTACTTACAGCAACTTCCTTCTTGCAATAAACACAATAACCTGCAACCCAAATTTCGAATCAATTTATATGCACCAACATAAGTTGCAAATGCTGCATACTTGCAGCAGCCTTGCCTTTCCTCTTTCTCTCCACGCATTCCTGCAGCGCCGCCTCTCCAGCACCAGATGGTGCTCTTGCCTTTACACAACAGGGAATAGCTTCACACAAGAGGGAACACCGTTACACAATACGGAGAACCTTTACATAACAGGAAACATATTACTCAATAGCGGACATCTTTACAAAGCAGACAACATCTCTAAACAACAGGGAAAACCGTTACACAACAGGGAATTTCTTTACACAGCAGAAAGCACCTTCATGCAAGACTTCCTCTTCATCTCAGTCTCCGTTTCCCTGTCTGTCTACATCCCTCTCTGTTTCTCTCGCAGTCTCGGTCTTTCCCTCAGTCTCGGTCTCCCCCTCATGTTATTCAGTCTGTTTGTCTCTCTCTCCTTCTGGTTTCTTCGATGTCTATCTCTGTCGCTCCCTCTGTGTGGCTAACAAGACCCTTGCTGGTTGTCTGTGTCTGTCCCATTGTGGGTGGTGTAATTCTGAATGTCCTTGTGATATTGTGCAGCCATGTGAGGCTGCCAACACAGTTGCTGCGGGATCCGGGTCTCTGGGCTGTTTGCGGGCCAGGCTATACCTTTCAACACAGCCTGGATACTGTTTTTTGTCTCGCTAACACACAGCACTGTGGAGCATCGGACCCTAAACACCAGCCAGGCTCCTGCACCAACCGCTAGCAGAGTGGCGCAGTGGATCATACTGGATTAAATTCCATTAGTCTGCGGAAATTGTGATTAGGAGGTCAAATATCCCATATTATTCTCTCCTCTTCTAATTATGGTAAATTTCAGGCTCAATGCGGCCGGAATAGTTCAGTTCAGAGAGAGCATTTGAGCAAAGATGAAAAGATGACGCCTTTAGTCGGAAAGTTATTCCCACAATTGGCAAAATTCTCAAATATTTCCATATGGAATTGATTATTTTTCTTGCTTTCTACCGTTGGTTCTTTCTTCCCTCAGGCTCGTTCTGTCCGCTCTCGCTGACTCTCTGCCGCCGGTTCTCCCACTTTCATTTGTTGTCCTCTTTCACTGTTTCCCCTCAGGCTCGCACGCTCTGCTCAAACTTATATTACTTTAGCGCCATTCACGACCTGAACACGGCCCAAAGCGCTGCACAGCCAAAGAAGTACGTTAAAGTGTAATTCCTGTTGTAATGCAGGAAAAGCCGCAGCCATTTTGCGCACAGCAAGCTCCGAAAGGCAACAACGTGTAAATGACCAGATATCTCTAGTTTTGTTCGTACTGTTGCTTTCGGGATCAATTTTGAATTAAATTTGCAATTGGTGTGTTCAAACATCCATCTATTTATGGGTGTTGCCCTGTGAACAAGTAGTTTCGTCTGATCTAGTGTGTTGCAATATCAGAAGAGAGTTTGCCGTCGACTACTTGAATTTCCTTTGTTACCCTTTGAAACACAATGCCACTTTTGAATCACCAGTTACTAGTTTCAGACGCTAATACAGTCTCTCTAATAGCGTGGCCGAATGGTGTAACGAAATGGATTTTAAGCTCTGATTTTTTCTGAGGCGAGGCTTCGAATCCCACCGCTGCCAGTTATTGCGGCATTTTTAAATTGTGTTGGTTCACAAAAAGCGTTATATTGTGCAGACTGGCTAGTTTTACCAATATCTATTTCACTTCTTAAACTTTCGATGCCATCATTTCTGTTCACTCTCACGTCTCCACGCGTGCTGCATCTCACTTACTCAGATTCCACCACTTTTATCATTTTGTTGCTCCTTGCTGCCACCATCTCACCGCCGCTTCCCTGTTCCCCCTTCCAAACTTACCGGCTGAACAGCACCTCCTGCGCTCCATTCCGATTAATATATCAAGAATATATTCTCAAACTGACACAGAGGGAGTAATAGACTGGATTTTAGCGGTGTTACTGTTCCAGAGAGCAGTAATGCGTTGCACTCTGGTGTTATAGGTGCTTACTCTCTGATCGCCTTCAAGAATGTTGGGAAAACACATGGCAGATGGAAGTTAAGGCAGAAAGGTGTGGCGTAGTATAATTTGTTAGGACGAATGAGGAGAGGCAATATGAATGAAAGCTTATGGGAAGTTGGCTTTATCAATAGAGGAATAGTGAAAAAAGTAAAGAAGTTACGCTAAATCTTCCTAAAACACTGGTTACACTCAGCGGGAGTAATTTGCTGAATTACCGGCATATATTTTGGGAAGGATGGCAAGGCCTTGGAGAGGATGCAGAGGAGATTCCTAGAATGGTACCAAGGTTAAGGGATTTAGTTATGTGGAGTGATTGGGGAAACTTGGATTGTTCTCCTTAAAGCAGATACGGTAAAGGGGAGGCTTAATAGAGATATTCAAAAACTTGAGGTGATTTGATAGAAAAGTAGGAAAACTATTTCCTCTGACAAGTGGAATGGTAACCAGAGGTCATAGATGTAATATATTTTGGCGCACAGACGCTTGTTAAGTGCAGGAACATATTACCTAAAAAGGTAGTGGAGTCAGATTCGAAGCAACTTCAAAAGGAAATTGGACATGTTTTTGAATGGAATTAATCTGCAGGCTCGTTGGAAGAACGCTGGGGTGTGAGATGAAATTGGACATCACTTTCAAAGGCATGACAGTCTATGATTTTAACCTCTCCTTAATGTCAAATGCCTACATGAGCTCTACTCTCAGTCTACATTTTTCCGAGAAGCAATAGGCCAAATAATTACCAAAGACTTCCATCTCATTTCACATTCCATTTTTCCTGGAGTGACGAGGCCAGAATTCTTCTCTTCACCCACAGTTGCATCAGGTGCTCCTTCTTCAGCACAGACATAGAAAACAAAGGAAGATAAGAAAGAAAAGGCAGCCAGGTCTTCTCTACTACATTACAACAAAGCATCAGTTCTGGATGTAGTTTAGTGGTTGAGCGCATGCTTCGCACGTATGAGGTCCTGGGTTCAATTCCCAGCATTTCCAAATGTTGTTTCTCACAGCTTCCTTTTCGGCAAAATGTTGTTTTAGGCGTTCCAGAATCTGAGGCCCAGGTTAAACCTTTTTTCCAGTCCTTATAATCTATCGACCGCGCCACGCTTGCTGCCACTCTTGCACCCAACATCTCACAGCCGCTTCCTCGTTCGCCCTTCCAAACTTCCCTGTTGAACAGCGGAGCTCACCTGCTGCTCCGGCCCAATCTGATTAGTATAACAAGAATATATTCTCAACCTGTCCGATCCAGACAGTGAACGTTACAATAAGACAACGATAAGAGAAGATCCATTCACTATAAACAGGTGGTGAGCTGGAACCTGTGTTCAGGATGAGGGTCAGATTTGTTTTTCATTCCATTTATCTGATGAACTTGTGATTAGGAGTGCAAATATACTCTATTATCTATTGTATAAAAATAGAGCCTTTGATTCCGTGAAATGAACGGTGGTGAGCATACTACTGCTGCCTTCCTGCTTCCAATGGGAACAATCGCTTCAGCGATCAGTCTCCTGCCAGGCAGCCGGGATTTTTTACTTCCCTTACACCAATATTCCAAGTGCAGCGTTCCACAGTTCAGCGTTTAGGGAGTTGATCACACCGCGGGTAAAGGCTGCACAGGCAGGAAGAGAATGGGTGACTTCCAGGCAGAGTAGTAGGCGCATGCAGTTAGTGCAGATGTCCCCTGTGACCAGCCCCTTCTCAAAGAGATATACCGCTTTGGATATTGTTGGGGAGGATGGCTTATTAGGGGAAGGAAGCAGCAGCCAACTTCCTGGCACAGATGGTTCTGCTGCACAGGACGGGAGCAAAAAGAGGGGTAGAGCTATATTAATGGGGGATTCTAATTTAAGGCGAATAGAGAGGCGTTTCTGTGGCCTCAAACGTGACTCCGGGATGGTATGTTGCCTCCCTGGTGCAAGGGTCAAAGATGTCTCAGATTGGCTGCGGAACATTTTGGAAGGGGAGGATGAACAGCCAATTGTCGTGGAGCATATAGGTAACAATTTTATAGGTAAAAACGCGACGAGGTCCAAAAAGCTGAATATAGGGAGTTAGGAGGTAAATAAAAATTGAACCTCAAAGTTAGTAATCTCAGGATTGCTACCAGTGCCACGTGCCAGTCAGAGTAGAAATAGAAGGATATTTCAGATGAATACGTTGCTAGAGGAATGGTGCAAGGGGGAGGGTTGCAAATTCCTGGGACATGGGAATCGGTTCTGGGGGAGGTTGGACCAGTACAAATCAGTACTATGGTCCACCATAGCAGCCCCGGGCATTAAAACAGAACCTGTAGCAGTCATACAAGAGGCTCGACTCTGTTACAATTATAATGCACCGGGCCACCTGGCTAAGGAATGCACCAGCCGAGAGATGGTTTACTAATTGCGGGCGGACAGTGCTTCAACAGGCCGACTGTTACCGACAGGGTGGAGGGAGAGAGGGGCAGAGATCGAACCGGCCCGCTTTAGGCCCCCCAGGGTATAACCAAGAGAGGCTTGTCTCACCAAGAGATGGAGGCGTTCCGAGCCCTCCTCGCCAGCTACTAGGACGTGACGGTCTCCACGGCCGGGGAATCGAAGTCCAAACGCCCGTGTCTAAATGTACTGTTAAGAGGCCGGCAGTACTGCGCCATTTTAGGCACGGGGGCATCGGTGTCGATAACTGTCACAGAATTTCCCACCTTAGCTCAAAGCATTCAGATAACTGGGGTTAGTGGAGAAAGGGTGATCCTCCATCGGAGTGTTCCACTTCCCCGGCAACTGTCGCTATGAGTTCATACCTGGTGGGTCAAGGCAGATTCCAAGCCCTCCACCCGGTTAAGTGCACATGGGCGGAGGAAGGACCATTGGGGAGAGTTTGCGAGGCTTACACACTTACATGGGCCACTCACAAATTAGACTGTGGTAGAGCAGTGATGGATCCAGTGAGGCTCCACGGTCCCTAACACGACGCCCACCGACAATCCGCGCTCCGATCAGAAGCTCAACGGACACTAGTGGGTTTTGGCGTCACGAGGCCCAGTACGTGGTTCCTACATCGATTCAACATGCCCTGATACAATCTTACCACGAGCCCGTGCATTTCGGAGGGTATAAGTTATATTAGATTATAGCTGACACCTGGTGGTGGCCCAGCATGGCCAGAAAGTTCCACGAGTATGGGCGCCTATGTCTACCTTGCCTCCAAACGGGAATCGGGAGTCACATATGTATACGTAGGGGGCACGCCCGGTGTCCCAGGGGACCCTGGACGCAGTTACAAATGGATTTCACAGGACCCCTACCCCCCAGCGGCGGGTATAACCATGTCCTTGTAGTCATCGATCTTTTTAACCGTTGGGCCGAGGCTTTCCCCACTAGGAGTAATATAGCCGAAGCAGCTGCGAAAATCCTAGCGATGGAAGACATTCCCCGATGGGGGGGTGCCTTACCAGATAGATTCCGACCAGGGAACCCACTTCACCGGCAAGGCCATGAAACAGGCTTTAGCCCTCCTGGGGGTTTGACAACGGGTCCACATCCCATCCACAATCCTCAGGAATGGTGGAACGGATGAGCCGCACTTTAATTCAGTCTGTGACTAAGACCAATTTACAGACCAGAAAGGGATGGTACGCAGTCCTCCCCGCCATTTTTTGTGGCTTACGAGCCACGCCAGCCAAAGGCACTGGCTTAACCGCGTTTGGACTAATGACAGGACGAGCTATGGTGTCACCACATGACGCACCTCGTCAGGGTACGGGGACACTTCCCAATTCCAGACAACTCTCCTGACATATCTATGCTTGATCAGTGAGGCAAATCAGGCCACCCACTTTCGGGTTCAACACTTACAGGAGGCACATGATGCCAAAAGACAAAGGGGAATTTGGGAAGCGCCCCCTCGTGTAGGACAGTGGGTGATAGTTCAGCGACCGGTTCCAGGTACCTTTGAGCCACGGTGGGATCGGCCCTTCCAGTGCCTCCTAAGTACAGGATCCACCGTTTGCCTACAGGAAAAATTGGATGAAAAATGGAGACACTGGAGCCAGAGCAAGCCAGTGATGGAGCCCGGGGAAGAGATTTCCTCATCTCTTGGGGACCCTATGATTAAAAGGAAATAATAACGAGTATTGACCTCTCTTTTCTCCCCTATATTTGATCAGGGCCGGATTTCGAAGAACTAATTCGATTCTTCGGGTCGCTATTTTACCTGTCTGTTTCTTACAGATGAGCGGGCCCGACCTCAGTACTGCCACCACTTCCGGGGATGTCGACCTTTCTGCAGTCCAGCTTTTTGACTTAACCAGAGATCCTGCGAACTCTCACTACTATACGACTCCAACCTTCCTCGGAACTCACCCCTTCACTCTAGAGTTCCGATTATCTCCCTTTTTTCGTAGCACTACCGGACCCCTCGTTATACATCCCAACAGAACTCAGAATCTTTTATTTACCCTACCCCGCACAGAGGAGATAGACCGGTTCCGACACACAGCTGCTCTTTGGGAACTGCTGGTGTCGGGACTGGAGGACGTTCCCGAGGGGATATCCACTCCATTTTAAAGGCCCTCCTGCCTCCGAAGGAGGGCAGTGCAACCTGTCTTCACACATTCCCGTCTGATGGCTGCTAACCCTCACCGAATTACGAAAAGTCAAGTAAGTTATATTGAGCCACTGTCACAACGCCACCGCCTCTGCCGCAATGCCAGGTATGCAGTAGCCTTAACATCGCTCTGAGCCTTGCGCCCACGGCTAATAGCAGGACAGACCGAAAGGGGCTTGGAGGCAGACAGAGGGTGAGAGAGGGAGAGCCTGTTAGTTACCACAAGCTAGTGCCGAGAATGCTAAATGAACTGGACTCCTTATGCATGGCGGTGGTATAGAATAACGATGGGGTGGCTTATCTTGGGAATGATAGGGTTACTGTTCAGCCAACAAACAACACCCTCCATGGTGCTGGGGTTCAGCGTCGACCGGCCGGGAGCCCCGTTTTTCTGTGAGATGACTACTGGTCCACACAAAACACACAAGGGGGTCTGTACCAGTAAAATCACAGGAAGGAAGGACAGGATATGCTGCCAGAATAATGCCGGGCGTTGGGACCCCTTATGTACGTACACCCTAGAGATGTGAAACTTTCAGGATTACAGAACAATACGAGGATCCCGGGTAACCTCCTGTGATTGAATGCTACCGGGGTGCCCCACCCACACCCCCACTGGCTTCCGTGACACCACCCTCCCCGGAGCGCGAACCACTGACATGCCCCCCCATGACAAAGGGACCTGCTAGTGGGCTGGTGTTCACCCGACCTGGGGATATATTGTATGATAACGTGCGTCCTGAATTAGTGTCAGTGGTGCTGAAGCTGGCCAACACCATCCTGCCTGCTTCGTGTTCACTACAAACTCAACAGTTATACCAGCGCCTTCTAACACAGGTATTGAAACAATGCGCGGATCGATATTCAAGGCGATATTCCACTTCAATATTCGATTATATTGCAAATGACTATTGTATAGCTAAGTGATGCTCCATTGCAAAGTCCTATTGCATTGCAAATGACGATGATATTGCCAAGCAATATTCCATTGCAATGTGCTTTTGCATTGCAAATGACGATCATATTGCAAAGTGATATTCAATTGCTATGTGCAATTGTATTGCAAATGTCTATTTTATTGGAAAGTGATATTCCATTGCAATGTGCAGTTGCATTGCAAATGACTGTTATACTGCAAAGTGACATTTCATTACAATGTTCTATTGAATTGCAAAATACATTAATATTGCAAACTAAAATTCCATTGCAATATACCATTGCACTGCAATGACTATTCTGTTACAAAGAAATATTCTATTGCAATGTTCTATTGCATAGAAAATGACGATTGTTTTGCAGTGATATTTCATTGCAACGTTCTGTTGTTTTGCAAATGACTACTGTGTTGCCAACTGCACTTCCATTGCAATGTGCTATTGCATTGCAAATGAATATAATATTGCAAGTTAACATTCCATTGCAACGCCTATTGCATTGCAAATGAATATTATATTGGAAAGTGCTATTCCATTGCAATGTTGTATTGCATTGCCAATGACGATCAAAGTACAAAGCAATATTCCATTGCAATGTTCTATACTGCATTGCAAATAACTATTATATTGCAAAGCGATATTCCATTGCAATATGCTATTGCATTGCAAATGACTATTATATTTCAAAACTATATTGCATTTCAATTTTATTTTACATTAAATACTATTATATTGCAAAGTGATATTCCATTTGCAATAACTTTTTGCATTACAAATGAATATTATATTGCAAAGTGCTATTACATTGCAATGTTCTATTGCATTGCAAATGTCAATTATATTGCAAAGTGATATTCTATTGCAATGTGCTATTGCATTGGAATTGAATTATATTGCAAAGTGATCTTGCAATGTGCTATTGCATTGCAAATGACTTATTATGTTGCAAAGCGATATTCCATTGCAATGTTCTACTACATTGAATTTGACGATTATGTTGCAGTGATATTCCATTGCAATGTTACATTGCATTGCAAATTACTATTAAATTGCAGAGCGATATTCCATTGCAATATTCTATTGCATTGCAAATTACTAATATATTGCAAACTGATATTCCATTGCAATGTTCTATTGCTTTGTAAATGACGTTCACATTGCAACGCAATATTCCATTGCAATGTGCTGTGGCATTGCAACTGATTAAAATATTGCAAGGTGATATTCCATGGCAATGTTCTGTTGCATTGCAGATAATGTTTATGTTGCAGTGATAGTCTATTCCATTGTGCTACTGCATTGCAAATGAAAATATTATAAGTTGATAGTCCATTGCAATGTTCCCTTGCATTGCAAATGACTATTATATTGCAAGTTAATCATCCACTACAATGTCCTATTGCATTGAAAATGACTATTATATTGCCTAAGTAATATTCCATTGCAATGTGGAATTGCCTTGCAAATGACTGTTTTATTGCAAAGTGATATTACACTGCAATGATGTATTACATTGCAGATTATTATTATATTGCAGTGATATTCCATTGCAAAATTCTACTGCACTGCAAATATCTACTATATTGCCAAGCGATGTTCCATTGCAAAATACTATTGCATTGCAAATTACAATCATATTGCAAACTGATATTGCAATTTTGCATTTCATTGCAATAACTATTATATTGCGAAGATATATTCCATTGCAATGTAATATTGCTTTGCACATGACGATTATATTGCAAACTGATACTCTGTTGCAATGTTCCATGACATTGCAATGACTATTGTATCGCAAATTAAAAATCCATACCAATGTTCTATCACACTGCAATTGACAATAACATTGCAGTCAAATTCCATTGCAATGTTCTATTGCATTGCAAATTCCTATTATATTGCAAAGTGCTTTTCCATTGCAATGATTTGTCCATTGCAAATGATGATCAAGTGCAAGGCGATATTCCATGTCAATGTGCTAATGCATTGCAAGTAACTATTACATTGCGAGGTAATATTCCAGTGCAATGTTCTATTATGTTGCAAATGACTATTGTATTGCAAAGTGATGTTCCATTGCAAAGTCCTATTGCATTGCAAATGACGATCATATTGCTAAGGGATATTCCATTGCAATGTGCTATTTCATTGCAGATGAATATAATATTGCAGGTTAATTTTCCATTGCAATTTTCTATTGCATTGCAAATGACTATTACATTGCAAACTCCTATGCTATTGCAATGTTCTATTGCATTGCAAATGACTATTATATTGTAAATTGATACTCAATTGCAATGTTCTATTGCATTGCAAATTACAATCACTTTGCAAGGCAAGATTCACTTGCAGTGTGCTATTGTATTGCATCTGAATATTATATTGCCAAGCGATATTCCATTGCAATTTTCTGTTGCATTACAAAGGTCTACTAAGTTGCAAAGTGATCTTCCATTGCAATGGCCTATTGCATTTCAAATGGCAATCATGTTGCAGTTTAGTATTCCATTGCAATGTGCTATTCTATTGCAAATGACTATTATATTGCAAGCTAATAGTCCATTGCAATGTTCTATTGCATTGCAAATGACGATTATATTGCAGTGCTATTCCATTGCAATGTGCAATTGCATTGCAAATGACAACAATATTGCAAAGTCATGTTTCATTGCAAAGTCCTATTGCATTTTAAAAGAATATCATATTGCAAAGCGACATTCCATTGCAATGTTCTGTTGCATTGGAAATGACTTGTATATTCAAAAGTTATATTCCAATGCAATTTTAAAGTACACTGCAAATGACGATGTTATTTCAAGTCGATTATGCATTTCAATGCGCTATTGCATTGCAAATGTGTATTATCTTTCGAGGTAATATTTCACTGCAATGTTCTATTCCATTGCAATGTCATATTGCAATGCAAATGACGATCATATTGCGAACCATTATTCCATTGCTATGAGCTTTTCGATTGCAAATGAGTATAAAATTTGTTCCAGTGCTACTCAGGTCCCCTCCCTCCCCTCTTTTTCTGATACATCGATGACTGCATTGGTGCCGTTTCCTGCTCTCGCCCTGAACTAGATAAGTTAATTCACTTTACTTCCAATTTCCACCCTTCCCTCACCTTCACATGGTCCATCCCTGACACTTCCCTTCCCTTCCTTGACTTCTCCCTCTCCATTTCCGGCGATCGGCTTTCAACAAACATCCACTAACAGCCCACCGACTCCCACAGCTACCTGGACTACACTTCCTCCCACCCCGCTTCCTGTAAGTACTCTATTCCATTCTCCCAGTTTCTCTGTCTCCGCCGCATGTGTTCTGACGATGCCACCTTCCATACTAGTGCTTCTGACATGTCTTCCTTTTTCCTCAACCGAGGATTCCCCTCTACCATGGTTTATATGGCCCTTGACCGTGTCCGTTCTATTTCCCGCACTTCTGCTCTCAGCCCTGCACCTCCCTCCCAGAACCACGGTAGGGTTCCCCTTGCCTTAGCTTTCACCCCACCAGCCTCCACATTCAACCGATCATCCTCCGCCAATTCCGCCACCTCCAACGTGATCCCACCACCAAGCACCTCTTCCCCTCACCTCCCCTTTCAGCATTCCGAAGGGACCACTCCCTCCGTGACACCCTGGTCCACTCCTCAATCACACCCAACAGCCCTGTTCCTTCACCTGGCACCTTCCCGTGCAAGCGCAGGAGCTGCAGCACATGCCCTTTTACCTCCTCCCTTCCCACTGTCCAGGGCCCCACACACCCCTTCCAGGTGAAACAGCGATTTACTTGTACTTCTTGCAACATACTGTATTCGCTGATCATGATGCGATCTCCTCTACATTGGGGAGACCAAATGCAGATTGGGCGACCGCTTTGCAGAACACCTCCGTTCAGTCCATATGGGTGACCTGAGCTTCCGGTTGCCTGTTAATTCAATTCACCGCTTCACTCCCACTCTGATCTCTCTGTCCTCAGGCTATTGCATTGTTCCAATAAAGCTCAACGTAAGCTCGAGGAACAGCACCTCATCTTTCGATTGGGCACTTTGCAGCCTGCCGGACTCAACATTGAGTTCAACAATTTCAGATAATTAACCCTGCCCCCATTTTTCATGCAGTATGATTTTTGCCATTTCCATTTGCAACATTTTATCTTTCCTGCCTCTTACACAAGTACAGGATGCTCTTTCTATTTCTTCCTCCCCTGCTAACCCTCCCCCCTGTCTCTGTACCTGCTTAATATCTGTTACATCTCCAGCTTTTTCCAGTTCTGATGAATGGTCCCAGACCTGAAATGTTATCTCTGTTTCTCTCTCCGCGGATGCTGCCTGGCCTGCTGAGTATTTCCAGCATTTTCTGTTGTTATTTCAGATTTCCAGCATCCACAGTATTTTGCAATTATAAAATTGCCAATTATTATTCCATTGCAATGTTCTATTGCATTGCAAGTGAACATTAAATTGCAAAGTGATATTCCATTGCAATCTGCTATTGCATTGCAAATGACTATTATATTGCAAAGTGATATTCGATTGCATTGTGCTATTGTATTTCAAATGACTATTATATTGCAAATTTATATGCCAATGCAATTTTATATTGCATTGTAAATGACGACCGTATTGCAAGAAGTTATTCCATTTCAATGAGCTATTGCATTGCAAATGAGTATTATACTGCAAAGTTATGTTCCAATGCAATTTTATATTGCATTGCAAATGGTGATCATATTGCAAGGTGATATTCCGTTTCAATGTGCTATTGCATTGCAAATTACTATGATATTGCAAAGTGATATTCTATTGCAATGTGCTAATGAATTGCAAATGACTATTTTATTGCAAAGATATATTCCAATGCAATTTTATATTGCATTGCAAATGTTGATCATATTGCAAGGTGATATTCCATTTCCATGAGCTAATGCATTGCAAATGACTATAATATTGCAGAGTGATATTACAATGCAATGTGCTATTGCATTGCAAATGACGATCTTGTTGCAAGGTGCTATTCAATTTCAATGTGCTATTGCATTGCAAATGAGTATCATATTGCAAAGTGATATTCCATTGCAATGTGCTATTGCATTGCAAATGACTATTATATTGTGAAGTTATATTCCAATGCAATTTTATCAAATCAAATCAAATCAACTTTTATTGTCATTGTTAGTGCACAAGTGCAGCACAACAAAATTTAGGCTTGCGGCTCCTGAGAGTGTACATTTAGATTAAGGCATTTAAACATTCAACATACATTTGGCTTGAAATACATTAACATAAACATAACCATAATAAAGTGCATTGGCAGATGTGCAGGCTTTGGAGTTTATTTGTGGAGTTCAGTAGGATGACAGCCCTGGGAAAGAAGTTGTTCCTAAATCTGGTCGTATTGGTGCGAATGCATCTGTAGCATCTCCCAGAAGGCAGGAGGGTGAACAGACTGTGGCTGGGGTGGGTAGGGTCTTTGATGATGGACCGTGACCTCGGTAAACAGCGTTTCTGGTATATGTGCTCTATGGTCGGTAGCTGGGTGCCGTGAATGCGTTGGGCAGTTTTGACTACCCGCTGCAGGGCTTTCCGGTCATAGTAGCTACAGCTGCCATACCATACTGTGGTACAGTTCGTCAGGATGCTCTCTATTGTGTAGCGGTAAAAGTTAGAGAGGATCAGGGGTGACAGGTTACATCCCTTCAGCCTCCTTAGGAAATATAGGCACTGCTGGGCCTTCTTCACCAGAGAGGAGATATTGAGGGACCAGGAGAGGTCTTCCGTGATGTGGACTCCGAGGAACTTAAAGCTGGCCACCATTTCCACCACAGCCCCATTGATGTGGATGGGGGTGTGACTTCCACCTTTAGACATCCTGAAGTCCACAATGCTTTCTTTGGTTTTCTTGATGTTAAGGGCCAGGTTGTTATCGGCGCACCACTTTACGAGATGCTGGACCTCCTCCCTGTAGGCTGACTCATCATTGTTGGCGATCTGGCCTACTACCGTGGTATCATCCACAAACTTGATGATGGTGTTGGAACCATGAACAGCCACACAATCGTTTGCATTGCATTGCAAATGTCGATCATATCGCAAGGTGATATTTCATTTCCATGTGCTATTGCATTGCAAATGACTATCATATTGCAGAGTGATATTACAATGCAATGTGCTATTGCATTGCAAATAACTATTATATTGCAATGTGATATTCCACTTCAATATTCTATTGCAGTGCAAATGACGATCATATTACAAAGCGATATTCCATTGCAATATTCTATTGCTTTGCAAATCACGATTTTATTGCATTAATATTCCATTGCAATGCTCTACTTCATTGCAAATTGTACTATATTGAAAAATGATATTCAATTGCAATGTACTATTGCATTGGAAGTGACTATTATATATCAAAATGATATTCCACTGCAATCTTCTACTGTATTTGAAATATCTATTATTTTGGAAGTTAATAGTACGGTGCAATGTGCTACTGCATTGCAAATGCATATCATATTGCAAAGTGATATTGTATTGCAATGTGCAATTGCATTGCAATGATTATTATACTGCAAAATCATATACCATTGCAATATCCTATTGCATTGCAAATGAAGGAAGATTATATTGGAGTGATATTCCATTGCAATGTTCTCTTGCATTGCAAATGAGTACTATATTGCAAAGTGATATTCCATTGCAATATCCTATTGCAATGCAAATGATGATCATTTGCAAAGCGATATTCCATTGCAGTTCGCTATTGCAATTCAAATGACTTTTATATTGTGAAGTGATATTCCATTGCAACGTTCTATTGCAATGCAATGTTCTACTGCATTACAAATGACTATTATATTGCAAAGTGATATTCATTGCAATGTTCTGTTGCATTGAAAATGACTACTATGTTGCAAAGCTTTACTCCATTGCAATATCTTTTGCATTGCAAATGATGATCATATTGCAAAGCAATATTCCATTGCAATGTGCTATTGCATTACAGATGCCGAATATATTGCAGTGATAATCCTTTGCAATGTTCAGTTGCATTGCAAATGACGATCACATTCCAAGGAAATAGTCCATTGCAATGTGCTATTGCATTGCAACTGACTTTTATACTGCAGAGTGATATTTCATTGCAATGTTTTTTTGCAGGGCAAATGATGATTATGATGCAAACTGATATTCCAAAGCAATTTTCCATTGCATTGCAATGACCTTTATACTGCAAAGTGATATTCCATTGCAATGTGCTATTGCATTGCATACGACTGTTATATTGCAAGGTGATATTCCATTGCAATGTTCTATTGCATTTCAATTGATGATTATGCTGCATGGATATTCCATTTTTAAGTGTTATTGCATTGCAAGTTGCTATTAAAATGCAAAGTGATACTCCATTGCAATGTTCCATTGCATTGCAAATGACGATCAAACTGCAAGGCAATATGCCATTGAAATGTGCTATTGCATTGCCACTGATTATTATATTGCAAGGTGATATTACATTGCAATATTCTATTGCATTGCAAATGACTACTCTATTGCAAAGCGATGTTCCATTGCAAAGCCCTACTGCTTTGCAAATGATGATCATTTGCAATGCGATATTTCATTGCAATGTTCTATTGCATTGCAAATCATTATTATATTGCAAACTGATATACCATTGCAATGTTCTATTGCATTGCAAATGGGTACCATATTGCAAAGTGATATTCCATTGCAATGTAATATTGCAATGCAAATGATCATTTTGCAAAGCGATATTCCATTGCTATGTGCTATTTAATTTAAAATGACTATTATATTGCGAAGTGATATTCCATTGCAATATGCTACTGCACTGCCAATGACTATTATATCGCAAAGTGATTTTCCTTTGCAAAGCTCTATTGCATTGCAAATGATGATCATATTGCAAAGCAATATTCCATTGCAATCTGCTATTGCATTACAAGTGACGAATATGTTGCAGTGATAATCCATTGCAATGTTCTATTGCACTGCAAATGACTATTACATTGCAAGATGAAATTCCATTGAAATGTGCTATTGCATTGCAAATAATTATTTAAGTGCCAACTGATATTTCATTGCATTGTTCTTTGCATTGCAAAGAACGATTATATTGCAAGCTGATATTACATTTCAATGTTCCATTGCATTGCAATGACAATGATATTGCAAAGTGATATTCCACTGCAGTATTCTACTGAATTGCAAGTGACGATTATATTGCAGTGATATTCCATTGCAATGTTCTATTGCATTGAAAATGACTATTTATTGCAAACTGATATTCCAATGCAATGATTCAGTGCATTGCAGTGAATTTTATAAGAAAAATGATATTCCATTGCAATATTCTATTGCATTGCAAATGGCGATCATATTGCAAACTGATATTCCATTGCAATGTTCCAATGCATTGCAATGACAATTATATTGTAAAGTGAAATTCCATTCCAATGCTCTGTTGAATTGCAAATGACGATGATATTGCAGTGCTATTCCATTGCAATGTGCAGTTGCATTGCCAATGACTACTATGTTGCTAAGTGTTATTCCATTGCAATGTCCTATTCCATTGCAATGTTCTTTCGCATTACAAATCACTATTTCATTGCAATCTGATAGTCCATTGCAAAGCTCTATTGCATTGCAAATGACAATTATATGGCAAAATGATATTAATTTGCAAAATTCCATTGCATTGCAATGACTATTATATTGCAAAGTGATATTCTATTGCAATGTGCTATTGCATTGCAAATGACGATTATATTGCAGTGATAATCCATTGCAATGTTCTGTTGCATTGCAAATGACTACTATGTTGCAAACTGATCATCCATTGCAACCTCCTATTGCATTGCAAAAAAATATAATATTGCAAGTTAAAATTCCATTGCAATGTTCTATTGCATTTGAGCCTTGTAATAAGGGGACATCTACAATTATGGGGGATTTTAACTATCATATTAATTGGACAAATCAAATTGGGAAGGGCTGCCTTGAGGATGAGTTCATTGAGTGTATTAGGGATGGGTTTCTTGAGCAGTATGTAACTGAACCGACCAGGGGGCAAGCAACCTTAGCTCTGGTCCTGTGTAACGAGACAGGATTAATTAAAAATGTCCCAGTAAAGGATCCCCTTGGAATGAGTGATCATAACATGGTTGAATTCCATATTAAATTAGAGGGTGAGAAGGTTGGATCTCAAACAAGCATGCTAAGCTTGAATAAATGAGACTATGAAGGTATGAGAGCGGAATTGAGTCGAGTGGATTGGGAAAATAGATTAAAGGGTAAGACGATACATGATCAGTAGTGTTCATTTGAGGAGTTATTTTACAACTTCCAAAAAAAAACATATTCCACTGAGAAGAAAAGGGTGTAAAAGAAAAGACAGCCATCTGTGGCTAAGTAAAGACATTAACGATAATATTCGACAAAGAACAAGGGCATATAAGGTAGCCAAATCTAGCGGGAGGATAGAGGATTGGGAAAACTTTGAAAGAGAGAAAAAATAACAAAAAGGTGGATT
Source organism: Somniosus microcephalus (assembly GCF_052327205.1). Taxonomy (NCBI): domain Eukaryota; kingdom Metazoa; phylum Chordata; class Chondrichthyes; order Squaliformes; family Somniosidae; genus Somniosus; species Somniosus microcephalus. Next base: position 24,192,950 of record NW_028225183.1, read on the forward strand.
AAGAAAGGGAATATAGATTATGAAAGTAAATTAGCAAAAAATATAAAAACAGATAGTATGAATTTTAATAGTTATATAAAAAGAAAAAGGGTGGCTAAAGTAAATGTTGGTCCCTTAGAGGATGAGACCGGGAAATTAATGGTGGGAAATATGGAGATAGCAAAAATACTGAATGAATACTTTGTATCAGTCTTTATAGAAGAAGACACTAAGAATATCCCAACACTGGACAAACAGGGGGCTAAAGGGGGGGAGGAGCTAAACACAATCAAAATCACTAAGGAAGTGGTACTCGGTAAAATAATGGGACTCAAGGCAGATAAATCACCTGGACCTGATGGCTTACATCCTAGGGTCTTGAGGGAAGTGGTGGTAGGGATTGTGGATGCATTGGTAATAATTTTCCAAAACTCCCTGGACTTGGCAAAGGTCCCGGCAGACAGGAAAACTGCTAATGTAACACCCTTATTTAAAAAGGGCAGTAGACAGAAGACTGGAAACTATAGAGCGGTTAGCCTAACATCTGTGGTAGGTAAAGTTTTGGAGTCCATCATTAAGGAGACAGTAACAGGACATTTGGATAATCATCATTTAATAGGACAAAGTCAGCATGGTTTTATGAAGGGGAAGTCATGTTTGACAAAATTGCTGGAGTTCTTTAAGGCAGTAACATATAGGGTGGACAAATGGGAACCAGTGGACGTAGTGAATTTAAACTTCCAAAAGGCATTTGACAAGGTGCCACACAAAATATTATTGATTAAGATAAAAAATCATGGGATTGGGGGTAATATCCATGCATGGATAGAGGATTGGCTATCGAACAGAAGGCAGAGAGTTGGGATAAATGGTTCATTCTCAGACTGGCAATCAGTATCTAGTGGTGTTCCGCAGGGGTCAGTGCTGGGTCCCCAACTCTTTACAATCTATATTAATGAATTGGCGGAGGGGACCGAGTGTAACATATCAAAGTTAGCAGATGATTCTAAGATGGGAGGGAAAGTAGAGATTGAGGAGGACATAAAAAACCTGCAAGGGGACATAGACAGGCTAAATAAGTGAGCAGAGATTTGGCAGATGGAATTCAATACTGGAAAGTGTGACGTTATGCACTTTGGCAGGAAATATCGTAGAGCAAGTTATTATCTTAATGGCAAGAAACTGGAAAGTACTGAAGTACAAAAGGATCTGGGGGTCCTGGTGCACGAAACTCAAAAGGTTAGCATGCAGGTGCAGCAAGTGATTAAGAAGGCCAATGGAATGTTCGCTTTCATTGCTAGGTGGATAGAATATAAAAATAGGGAGGTATTGCTTCAGTTGTACAAGGTATTGGTGAGACCGCACCTGGAATACTGTGTACAGTTTTGGTGTCCATATTAAGAAAGGACATACTTGCTGTCGAGTCAGTACAAAGCAGGTTCACTCGCTTAATCCTGCGGATGAGGTCCATCGACATATGTGGAGTGGTTGAGTAGATTGGGACTCTACTCATTGGAGTTCAGAAGAATGAGAGGTGACCTTATTGAAACATATAAGATTGTGAAGGGGTTGGATCAGGTGGATGCGGGGAAGATGTTCCCAATGATGTGTGAAACTAGAACTAGGGGGCATAGACTTAGAATAAGGGGCAGCTCTTTCAAAACTGAGATGAGGAGGAACTACTTCACTCAGAGGGTGGTAGGTCCATGAAATATGCTGCCCCAAAAAGCTGTAGAAGCTACATCATTACATAAATTTAAAACAGAAATAGACAGTTTCCTAGAAGTAAAGGGAATTAAGGGTTACGGGGAGCGGGCAGGAATTTCGACATGAGTCTGGATTCGGATCAGTCATGGCCCTTTGGGTAGCGGAGCGGGCCCAGGGGCCGTGTACCCTGATCCTGCTCCTATTTTGTGTGTCTAATTCTGTTAGATTCAGGAGATGGTTCTGTGATAGTGGATTGGCGGTTAGGATCAGATCTGCCATGAACTTATTGAATGGCGGAGCAAGCTCGAGGGGCCGATTGGCCTACTCCTGCTCCTATTTCTTATGTTCTTATGTTCAAATGACAATTATTTTGCAACACGCTAATCCATTGCAATGTTCTACTGCATTGCACACGATGATCATATTGCAAAGCGATATTCCTTTGCAATGCGTTATTGCTTTGAAAATTACTATTATATTGCAAGTCAATAGTCCATTGCAATGTCATGTTGCATTGCAAATTACTATTATATTGCAGTGATATTCCATTGCAATGTGCTATTGCATTGCAAATGATGATTATATTGCAAAGTGATATTGCATTGCAATGTTCTATTGCATTGCAAATGATGATCATATTACAAACCAATATTCCATTGCAATGCTCTATTGCATTGCAATGACTATTATATTACACAGTAATCGCCCATTGCAATGTTCCATTGCTTTGCAATGACTATTATATTGCTAAATGATATTTCATTCCAAAATTCTATTGCATTGCAAATGATGATTATATGGCAAAGGGATACTCCATTGCCATGTTCTATTGCATTGCAAATATCAATTATATTGCAAAGTGATATTCCATTGCAATGTGCTATTGCTTTGCAATTGCCTGTTATATTGCAAGGTGATATTCCATTGCAATGCTCTATTGCATTGCAATTGATGATTATGCTGCATGGATATTCCATTTTTAAGTGTTATTGCATTGCAAGTTGCTATTAAAATGCAAAGTGATACTCCATTGCAATGTTCCCTTGCATTGCAAATGACGATCAAACTGCAAGGCAATATGCCATTGAAATGTGCTATTGCATTGCCACTGATTATTATATTGCAAGGTGATATTATATTGCAATATTCTATTGCATTGCAAATGACTACTCTATTGCAAAGTGATGTTCCATTGCAAAGTCCTACTGCTTTGCAAATGATGATCATTTGCAATGCGATATTTCTTTGCAATGTTCTATTGCATTGCAAATCATTATTATATTGCAAACTGATATACCATTGCAATGTTCTATTGCATTGCAAATGGGTACCATATTGCAAAGTGATATTCCATTGCAATGTAATATTGCAATGCAAATGATGATCATTTTGCAAAGCGATATTCCATTGCTATGTGCTATTTAATTTCAAATGACTATTATATTGTGAGGTGATATTCCATTGCAATGTGCTACTGCACTGCAAATGACTATTATATCGCAGTGATTTTCCTTTGCAAAGCACTGTTGCACTGCAAATGATGATCATATTGCAAAGCAATATTCCATTGCAATCTGCTATTGCATTACAAGTGATGAATATGTTGCAGTGATAATCCATTGCAATGTTCTATTGCGCTGCAAATGGCTATTACATTGCGAAGTGAAATTCCATTGAAATGTGCTATTGCATTGCAAATAATTATTTAAGTGCCAACTGATATTTCATTGCATTGTTCTTTGCATTGCAAATAACCATTATATTGCAAGCTGATATTACATTTCAATGTTCCATTGCATTGCAATGACAATGATATTGCAAAGTGATATTATTTTGCAGTGATTTTCCATTGCAATGCTCTATTGCATTGAAAATGACTAATTATTGCAAACTGATATTCCAATGCAATGATTCAGTGCATTGCAGTGAATTTTATAAGAAAAGTGATATTCCATTGCAATATTCTATTGCATTGCAAATGGCGATCATATTGCAAACTGATATTCCATTGCAATGTTCCAATGCATTGCAATGACAATTATATTGCAAAGTGAAATTCCATTCCAATGCTCTATTGAATTGCAAATGACGATGATATTGCAGTGCTATTCCATTGCAATGTGCAGTTGCATTGCCAATGACTACTATGTTGCTAAGTGTTATTCCATTGCAATGTCCTATTCCATTGCAATGTTCTTTCGCATTACAAATCACTATTTCATTGCAATCTGATATTCCATTGCAAAGCTCTATTGCATTGCAAATGACAATTATATGGCAAAATGATATTAATTTGCAAAATTCCATTGCAATGCAATGACTATTATATTGCAAAGTGATATTCTATTGCAATGTGCTATTGCATTGCAACTGATGATTATATTGCAGTGATAATCCATTACAATGTTCTGTTGCATTGTAAATGACTACTATTTTGCAAACTGATAGTCCATTGCAACCTCCTATTGCATTGCAAAAAAATATAATATTGCAAGGTAAAATTCCATTGCAATGTTCTATTGCATTTGAGGCTTGTAATAAGTGGACATCTGCAATTATGGGGGGTTTTAACTATCATATTAATAGGACAAATCAAATTGGGCAGGGCTGCCTTGAGGATGAGTTCATTGAGTGTATTAGGGATGGGTTTCTTGAGCAGTATGTAACTGAACCGACCAGGGGGCAAGCAACCTTAGATCTGGTCCTGTGTAATGAGACAGGATTAATTAAAAATGTCCCAGTAAATGATCCCCTTGGAATGAGTGACCATAACATGGTTGAATTCCATATTCAATTAGAGGGTGAGAAGGTTGGATCTCAAACAAGCATGCTAAGCTAGAATAAAGGAGACTATGAAGGTATGAGAGTGGAATTGAGTAGAGTGGATTGGGAAAATAGATTAAAGGGTAAGACGATACATGATCAGTGGTGTACATTTAAGGAGTTATTTTACAACTTCCAAAAAAAAACATATTCCACTGAGAAGAAAAGGGTGTAAAAGAAAAGACAGCCATCCGTGGATAAGTAAAGACATTAAGGATAGTATTCAACTAAAAACAAGGGCATATAAGGTAGCCAAATCTAGTGGGAGGATAGAGGATTGGGAAAACTTTGAAAGACAGAAAAAATAACAAAAAGATGGATTAAGAAAGGGAATATAGATTATGAAAGTAAATTAGCAAAAAATATAAAAACAGATAGTATGAATTTTTATAGTTATATCAAAAGTAAAAGGGTGGCTAAAGTAAATGTTGGTCCCTTAGAGGATGAGACCGGGAAATTAATGGTGGGAAATATGGAGATGGCAAAAATACTGAATGAATAATTTGTATCAGTCTTTATAGTAGAAGACACTAAGAATATCCCAACACTGGACAAAGAGGGGGCTAAAGGGGGGGGAGGAGCTAAACATGATCAAAATCGCTAAGGAAGTGGTACTCGGTAAAATAATGGGACTCAAGGCGGATAAATCACCTGGACCTGATGGCTTACATCCTAGGGTCTTGAGGGAAGTGGCGGTAGGGATTGTGGATGCAATGGTAATAATTTTCCAAAACTCCCTGGACTTGGCAAAGGTCCCGGCAGACTGGAAAACTGCTAATGTAACACCCTTATTTAAAAAGGGCAGTAGACAGAAGGCTGGAAACTATAGAGCGGTTAACCTAACATCTGTGGTCGGTAAAATTTTGGAGTCCATCATTAAGGAGACAATAACAGGACATTTGGATAATCATAATTTAATAGGACAAAGTCAGCATGGTTTTATGAAGGGGAAGTCATGTTTGACAAATTTGCTGGAGTTCTTTGAGGCAGTAACATATAGGGTGGATAAATGGGAACCAGTGAACGTAGTGAATTTAGACTTCCAAAAGGCATTTGACAAGGTGCCACACAAAATATTATTGCTTAAGATAAAAAATCATGGGATTGGGGGTAATATTCTGGCATGGATAGAGGATTGGCTATCTAACAGAAGGCAGAGAGTTGGGATAAATGGTTCATTCTCAGACTGGCAATCAGTAACTAGTGGTGTTCCGCAGGGGTCAGTGCTGGATGCCCAACTCTTTACAATCTATATTAACGAATTGGAGGAGGGGACCGAGTGAAACATATCAAAGTTAGCAGATGATACTAAGATGGGAGGGAAAGTAGAGATTGAGGAGGACATAAAAAACCTGCAAGGGGACATAGACAGGCTAAATAAGTGGGCAGAGATTTGGCAGATGGAATACAATACTGAAAAGTGTGAGGTTATGCACTTTGGCAGGAAAAATCGAAGAGCAAGTTATTATCTTAATGGCAAGAAACTGGAAAATACTGAAGTACAAAGGGATCTGGGGGTCCTGGTGCACGAAACTCAAAAGTTTAGCATGCAGGTGCAGCAAGTGATTAAGAAGGTCAATGGAATGTTGGCTTTCATTGCTAGGGGGATAGAATATAAAAATAGGGAGGTATTGCTTCAGTTGTACAAGTTATTGGTGAGACCGCACCTGGAATACTGCGTACAGTTTTGGTGTCCATATTAAGAAAGGACATACTTGCTGTCGAGTCAGTACAAAGCAGGTTCACTCGCTTAATCCCGCGGATGAGGTGATGGACATATGAGGAGAGGTTGAGTAGATTGGGACTCTACTCATTGGAGTTCAGAAGAATGAGAGGCGATCATATTGAAACATATAAGATTGTGAAGGGGTTGGATCGGGTGGATGCGGGGAAGATGTTCCCGATGATGGGTGAAACTAGAACTAGGGGGCATAGACTTAGAATAAGGGGCTGCTCTTTCAAAACTGAGATGAGGAGGAACTACTTCACTCAGAGGGTGGTAGGTCCATCAAATATGCTGCCCCAAAAAGCTGTAGAAGCTACATCATTACATAAATTTAAAACAGAAATAGACAGTTTCCTAGAAGTAAAGGGCATTAAGGGTTACTGGGAGCGGGCAGGAATTTGGACATGAGTCTAGATTCGGATCGGTCATGGCCCTTTGGGTAGCGGAGCGGGCCCAGGGGCCATGTACCCTGATCCTGCTCCTATTTTGTGTGTCTAATTCTGTTAGATTCAGGAGATGGTTCTGTGATAGTGGATTGGCGGTTAGGATCAGATCAGTCATGAACTTATTGAATGGCGGAGGAAGCTCAAGGGGCCGATTGGCCTACTCCTGCTCCTATTTCTTATGTTCTTATGTTCAAATGACAATTATTTTGCAACACACTAATCCATTGCAATGTTCTACTGCATTGCACACGATGATCATATTGCAAAGCGATATTCCTTTGCAATGCGTTATTGCTTTGAAAATTACTATTATATTGCAAGTCAATAGTTCATTGCAATGTCATATTGCATTGCAAATTACTATTATATTGCAGTGATATTCCATTGCAATGTGCTATTGCATTGCAAATGATGATTATATTGCAAAGTGATATTGCATTGCAATGTTCTACTGCATTGCAAATGATGATCATATTACAAAGCAATATTCCATTACAATGCTCTATTGCATTGCAATGACTATTATATTACACAGTAATAGCCCATTGCAATGTTCCATTGCTTTGCAATGACTATTATATTGCTAAATGATATTTCATTCCAAAATTCTATTGCATTGCAAATGATGATTATATGGCAAAGTGATACTCCATTGCCATGTTCTATTGCATTGCAAATATCAATTATATTGCAAAGTGATATTCCATTGCAATGTGCTATTGCGTTGCAATTGATGATTATACTGCACGGATATTCCATTTTTAAGTGTTATTGCATTGCAAGTTGCTATTAAAATGCAAAGTGATAATCCATTGAGATGTTCCATAGCATTGCAAATGACGATCAAACTGCAAGGCAATATGCCGTTGCAATGTGCTATTGCATTGCCACAGATTATTATATTGCAAGGTGATATTATATTGCAATGGTCTATTGCATAGCAAATGACTACTTTATTGCAAACCGATATTCCATTGCAAAGGCCTATTGCTTTGCAAATGATGATCATGTTGCAATACGATATTTCATTGCAATTTTCTATTGCATTGCAAATCATTATTATATTGCAAACTGATATATCACTGCAATGTTCTATTGCATTGCAAATGGATACTATATTGCAAATTGATATTACATTTCAATGTAATATTGCAATGCAAATGATGATCATTTTGCAAAGCGATATTCCATAGCTATGTGCTATTTCATTTCAAATGACTATTATATTGCGAAGTGATATTCCATTGCAATGTGCTACTGCATTACACGTGACAAATATGTTGCAGTGATAATCCATTGCAATGTGCTATTGCACTGCAAATGACTATTATATTGCAAAGCGAAATTCCATTGAAATGTGCTATTGCATTGCAAATAATTACTTTAGTGCCAACTGATACTTCATTGCATGGTTCTTTGCATTGCAAATAATGATTATATTGCAAGCTGATATTACATTGCAATGTTCCATTGCATTGCAATGACAATGATATTGCAAAGTGATATTCCACTGCTGTATTCTACTGAATTGCAGCTGATGATTATATTGCAGTGATATTCCATTGCAATATGCTATTGCATTGCAAATGGCAATCATATTGCAAAGTGATATTCCATTGCAATGTTCCAATGCATTGCATTGACAATTATATTGCAAAGTGAAATTCCATTCCAATGCTCTATTGAATTGCAAATGATGATTATATTGCAGTGCTATTCCATTGCAATGTGCAGTTGCATTGCCAATGACTACTATGTTGCTAAGTGTTATTCGATTGCAATGTCCTATTCCATTGCAATGTTCTTTGTCATTGCAAATCACTATTTCATTGTAATCTGATATTCCATTGCAAAGCTCCATTGCATTGCAAATGACGATTATATTGCAAACTGATATTACATTGCAAAATTCCATTGCATTGCAATGACTATTATATTGCAAAGTGATATTCTATTGCAACGTGCTATTGCATTGCAAATGACGATTATATTGCAGTGATTATCCATTACAATGTTCTGTTGCATTGCAAATGACTACTATGTTGCAAACTGATAGTCCATTGCAACATCCTATTGCACTGCACTAAATATAATATTGCAAGTTAAAATTCCATTGCAATGTTCTATTGCATTTCAAATGACAATATTTTGCAACACGCTAATCCGTTGCAATATTCCATTGCATTGCACACGATGATCATATTGCAAAGCGATATTCCATTGCAATGTGTTATTGTTTTGCAAATTACTATTATATTACAAGTTAATAGTCCATTGCAATGTCATATTGCATTGCAAATGACTATTATATTGCAGTGATATTCCATTGCAATGTGTTATTGCATTGCAAATGACGATTATATTGCAAATTAATTTTGCATTGCAATGTTCTATTGCATTGCAAATGATGATCATATTACAAAGCGATATTCCATTGCAATGTTCTGTTGCATTGCATATTACTATTATATTGCAAACCGATATTCCAGTGCAATGTTCCATTGCATTGCAATGACTATTATATTACACAGTAATAGTCCATTGCAATGTTCCATTGCTTTGCAATGAGGATTATATTGCTGAATGATATTTCACTCCAAAATTCTATTGCATTGCAAATGATAATTATATGGCAAAGGGATACTCCATTGCAATGTTCTATTGCATTGCAAATGTAAATTATATTGCAAGGTGATATTCCATTGCAATGTGCTATTGCATTGCAAATTAATTATATTTAAAGTGATATTCCATTCAATGCGCTATTGCTTTGCAAACGACTATTACACTGCAAGGTGATATTCCATTGCAACGTGGTATTGCATTGCAAATGAATTATATTGAAAGTGATACTCCATTGCAATGTTCTATTGCATTGCACATGACTACTATATTGCAAAGTTGTATGCAATTCCAAATGAATTATATTGGAAAGTGAGATTTCATTGCAATGTGTTATTACATTGCAAATGAGTATTATATTTCAAGGTGATATTCCACTGCAATTTTTTATTGCATTGCAAATGACGATTACATTGCAGCAATATTCCATTGCAATGTGGCATTGCATTGCAAAAGAATTATACTGCAATATGATATCCAATTGAAATGTTATATTGCATTGCAAATGAATTCTATTTATTAGTTATATTCCATTGCATTATGCTATTGCCTTGCAAATGACTATCATATTGCAAAGCAATATTCCATTGCAATGTTCTATGTCGATTATATTGCAAGCTGATATTTCTTTGCAATGTTCCATTGCATTGCAATGACCAGTATATTGCAAAGCGATACACCATTACTATGTTCTATTGCTTTGCAAATGACGACTGTATTGCAGTGATATTCAATTGTAATGTGCAATTGCACTGCAAGTGACTACTATATTGCTAAGTGATATTGCATTGCAAACGATGATCATATTGCAAAGTGATATTCCATTGCAATATTCTGTTGCATTGCAAGGGACTAATATATTGCAAACTGATTTTCCATTCAAATATTCCATTGCATGTCAATGACTATTATATTGTAAAGTTACATTCCATTGCAATGCTGCATTGCATTGCAAATGGCAATAACATTGTAAACTGATATTCTATTGCAATTTTCCATTTCAATGTAATTACTTTTATATTGCAAATTGCTATTCCATTGCAATGTTCCATTGCATTGCAAATGATGATAATATTGCAGTGATATTGCATTGCAATGCTCTCTTGCAAATTACTATTATATTGCAAAGTGATGTTCCACTGCAAATTCCTATTTCATTGCAAATGATGATCATATTGCGAACTGATATTCCATTGCCATGTGCTATTGCATTGCAAATGACTATTATATATCAAAGCGGTATTCCGTTGCAATGTGCTACTGCATTGCAAATGACAATCATATTGCAAAGAGATATTATATTGCAACGTCATATAGCATTGCAAATGACTATTACATTGCAAATTGCTGTTCCATAGCAATGTGCTATTGCATTGCAAAGGAATTATACTGAAAAGGGATATTGCACTGCAATGTTCTATTGCTTTGCAAAGGCCGAACATATTACAATGCAAAATCTCATTGCAATGTTCTATTGCATTACAAATTACTAATACATTGCAAAGTGATATTCCCTTGCAATGTTCCATTGCATTGCAAAGGACGATCACATTGCAAGGCAATATTCCAATGCAATGTGCTATTGTACTGCTACTATTATATAGAAAGGTGATATTCCATTGCAATATTCTATTGCATTACAAATGACGATTATTTTGCAGTGATGTTCCATTGCAATGTGCAATTATATTGCACATATATTACATTGCAAAGTGATATTTCATTGCAATGTTCCATTGAATTGCAATGAATTTTCTATTGCAAAGTGATACTCCATTGCAAAGTGCTATTGCATTGCAAAGGAATTATATAGCAAAGTGATATTCCATTGCAACGAGCAATTGCTTTGCAAATTACTATTAGAGTGCATAGTGATATTCCATGCAATGTTCTATTGCTTTGCAAACGACTACTCTATTGCAAAGTGCTGTTCCACTGCAAAGTCATATTGCATTCCAAATAACGATCATATTGCAAAGTGATCTTCCATTGCAATGCTCTACTGCATTGCAAATGACTATTATATTCCAAACTGTTATTCGATTGCAATGTTCCATTGCATTGCAATGACTAATAAATTGCCAATTCATATTCCTTGCAATGTTCTATTGCATTGCAAATGATGATAGTATTGCAGTGATATTCCTTTGCGATGTTCTTTTGCATTGCAAACTATGATTATGTTGCAAAGTGATATTCCACTGCAATAATCTATTTCATTGCAAATGACTAGTATATTGCAACGTGATATTTCATTGCAATGTTATATTGCATTGCAAATGCCGAACATATACCAAAGCTATATTCCATTGCAATTTTCTATTGCATTGCAGATGGCTATTATATTGCAAGCTTAATTTCCATTGTAATGTTGCATTGCATTGCAATGTCTATTATATTGCAAAGAAACATTCTATTGCAATGTTCTATTGCATTGCAATGACTATTATAATGCAAAGTGATATTTGATTGCAATGTTTTATTGCATTGCAAATGATCATATTACAAAGCGATATTCCATTGCAATGTGTAATTGCTTTGCAAATGACTATTATATTGCAATCTGCTATTCCATTGCAATGTTCAATTGCATTGCAAATTAATTTATTTTGAAAAGTGATATTCCAATGCAATATCGTATTGCATTGCAAATGTTGTTCATATTGCAAAGCATTATTCCATTGCAATGTGCTATTGCATTGAAAATGAATATAATATTGCAAGTTAATATTCCATTGCAATGTTCTATTGCATTGCTGATGACTATTATATTGCAAAGTGATATTCCATTGAAATGTTCCATTGCATGGCAAATGACATTCATATTGCAAACTGATATCCCATTGCAATGTTGCATTGCGTAGCAATGATTATGCTGTTGCAAAGAATTATTCTATCATAATATGCTATTGCATGGCAAATTGCAATTGTTTTGCAGTGATATTCCATTGCAATGTTCTGTAGCATTGCAAATGACTTTCATATTGCAAAGCGATATTCCATTGCAATATTGTATTATATTGCAAGCTTAATTTGCATTGTAATGTTCCATTGCATTGCATTGACTATTATATTGCAAATAAATATTCCATTGCAATGTGCAATTGCATTACAAATGACTACTGTATTGCTAAGCGATGTTCCATTGCAATGTTCTGTTGCATTGCAAATTAATTTCTATTGCAAAGTGATACTTCATTGCACTCTCCTATTGCATTGCAAATGGTGATCATATTGCAAAGCGATAGTCCATTGTAATATGTTATTGCATTGAAAATGAATAAAATATTGCAAGTTAATATTGCAAAGTGATATTTCATTGCAATGTTGTATATCTTGCAAAGTGATGTTCCCTTCCAATGTGCTATTGCATTGCAACTGCCAATAATATTGCAAGTTTATATTCCATTGCAATGCTCTATTGCATTGAAAATGACGTCTATATTGCAGTGATATTCTATTGCAATGTGCCAATGTATTGCAAATGAAAATAATATAACCGGTTGATATTCCATTGCAATGTTGTATTGCATTGCAAACGACTATTATATTGCAATTTAATATTTCATTAAAATTTGCTATTGCATTGCAATTGAATATTAAATAGCAAAGCAGTATTCCATTGCAATCTACTATTGCATTGCAAATGACGATTATATGGCAAACTGATATTTTATTGCAAGATTTCTTTGCATTGCAATGTTGTACGGCATTGCAAATTACTATTATATTGCAAACTAATATTCCATTGCAATGTTCCATTGGATTGCAATGACTATTATATTGGTAAGTGATATTCCACTGCAATGTTCTATTGCATTGCAAATGATGATTATATTGCAGTGACATTCCATTGCAATGTGCAATTGCATTGCAAATGGCTATTATATTGCAAAATGATGTTGCATTGCAATGTTCTATTGCATTGCAAATGACGTTTCTATTGCAGCGATCTTCTATCGCAATGTACCATTGCACTGCAAATGAAAATATTATTGCCAGTTGATATTCCATTGCAATATTCTATTGCATTGCAAATGACTATTATATTGCAATGTCATATTTCATTGCAATGTGCTATTGCCTTGCAAATGACTATTATAATGCAAAGCGGTATACCATTGCAATGTTCTATTGAATTGCAAATGACGATTATATTGCAAACTTATATTCCATTGCAAGGTTGATTTGCATTGCAATGACGGTCATATTGCAATGCGATATTCGATTGCAATGTTCTGTTGCAGTGCAAATGTTTTTCATATTGCAAAGTAATATTACATTGCAATGTCATTTTCCATTGCAAATGAAAATAATACTGCAAGCTGAAATTCCATTCCAGTATTCTATTGCATTGCAAATGAATATTATATTGCATGGTGATATTCCATTGCAATGTTCTATTGCATTGTCAAATAAAATTATATTGCAAAGTGATATTCCACTGCAATGTGCTATTGCATTGCGAATGACTTTAATATTGCAAATTGATATGCCATTGCAATGTTCTATTGCACTGCAACTGAAGACAATGGTGCAGTATTATTCCCTTGCAATGTGCAATTGCATTGCAAATGACTATTATATTGCAAAGTGATATTTCATTGCAATGTCCTGTGGCATTGTAAATGTATATATTATTTCAAGTCAAAATTCCATTGCAACATCCTATTGCATTGCAAATCAATGTTGCAATGCAAAGTGATACCCCATTGCAATATTCTATTGCATTGGTTAATAATATTATATTGCAAAGTGATATTCCATTGCAATGTGGTATTGGATTGCAAGAAAATATTATATTGCAAATTGATATACCATTGTAATATCCTATTGCATTGCAAATTGCGATGGTACTGCAAAGTGAAAATCCATTGCAATGTGCTGTTGCATTGCAAATGAATATAATATTTCAAGTTAATATTCCATTGCAACATCCTATTGCATTGCAAATAAATATTGTATTGCAAATTGATACTCCATTCCAATATTCTATTGCATTGCAAAATAATATTATAGTGCAAAGTGATATTCCATTGCACTGTGGTATTGGATTGCAAAATAATATTATATTGCAAAGTGATATACCATTGGAATATCCTATTGCATTGCAAATGGTGATGGTACTGCAAAGCGATATTCCTTTGCATTGTGCTATTGCATTACAAATGAATATAATATTGCAAGTTAATATTCCATTGCAACGTTCTATTGCATTGCAAATGAATATTATATTGCAAAGTGATATTCCATTGCAATGTTCTATTGCATTGCAAATTACTTATATATTGCAAAGTGTTACTCCATTACAATGTTCTATTGCAGTACAAATGATGATCACGTTACAAGGCCATATTCCATTGCAATGTGCTATTGCATTGAAAATGACTGTGATATTACCAAGATATATTACATTGCAATCTTCTATTGCATTGCAAATAACTTTCATATTGCAAAGCGATATTCCACTGCAATGTCATGTTGCATTGCAAATGACTATTATATTGCAAACTAATATTCCATTGAACTGTTCCATTGCATTGCAATGACTGTTATATTGCAAAGGGATATTCCACTGCCATGTTCTATTGCATTGCAAATGATATAGGCCTAGAAATTCGCTTGGAAGTGCCAGCGATTAGCGCCTAAAGAGCCTGAGAATTGGGGCGTTACCCAATTTTTGGGCAGGCGCTGTGAATACAGCGCCACCTCCCATATTGAGTATGATTTTAGCACTGGCGCTAACTCTTTGCGCGTGCCTGCAGGTGCAGGCAGATCATGACGTCATTTCTTTGTACAACACCATTTTTGCACCCCGGACCGGATATTCGGTGGCACCCGCAACCTTTCCGCCTGGCGCTATTAATGACAGTTGGATGGAGCGTTCCCAGGCCATTCTCGGACTCGGGGCCGCTATTTAAAGGGGACAGCACGAGTATAAATGCTGCAGCCATTTGGGCTGGCCATCCTAATCATTGCTGGAGTGAGTTGCTGACCTTCTGTTGGACAGTAATGTTCTCATTGTGCCTTCGGAGGCACTGGCACTGGCAGCTTGAGGGCCCGGCTCCTGAGCTGGTGATGCAGCATCTGAAAGCAGGGAGGTGGAAGAGTGGATTTAGCAAAAGGACAGGTTCACAGCAAGGGATGCCGGATTGTGGCAAGGCTATGACATGGGTCCACAGTGAGAAAGCATGCTGGTGGGGGGTACAAGTAGAAGGAGACAGTTGGAAGAGGTGAGAACCTTACCATCGCTTTCAACAATGGGGTCGGTAGCTGCATTGGTTACAGGATCACTCAGACATCCTCCAAGAATCTGGTGGACTCTCTCCTCGAGATCCGTGATAGTGACCACTTGTGGATGTCCTCCACTGGTGCTAAGGTGGAATTTGCCAATCCTCGCCAGCATGGACTGCAGGGGAAAAGAGGGGAATTTATGTTACCTGATGCCCTCAGTGATCATCACATGCCCCCCATGGTGCAAGAGCCCTTACATGATGCCCTGAGTCAAATGTGCATGTGTTTGCCCAGAAAGGGCCATGGGTGCTTGCTGGCAGATGGCCAATGGGGCACAGGCCACCCTGTAGCCATAAAGTCAGGTGCAAATGAAGGGATGCAGAAGTTTGCAGGAACAACACCTACCCTCACAACCCGTGTGAGGTCGTTGAATTTCTTTTTGCATTGTACAGGGCTCCTGGTCACCATGCTGCTGGAGTAGACCCTCTGGCATACATCCCTCCAAGCTCATCGGTAGTCCTTATGATTCGGCCTCCTGCCATTGCCTGGGTAGAGAACATCTTGCCGGCGCTCCACTGCGGCCACCAATTGCTCCAGAGCCTCATTGATGAAGCGCTCTGCTCTCTGTCTCACCTTCTCCATCTGGTCCAAGTTTTTATCACCAGAGAAGGGCCTGCGCCGATTCTGAGGCCTGCAAGGCGCAGAGTGTGGATGCTGAAGCTGACTGCCCCACCCATTTAAGAGCTAGCCGGCACCTGGAAGTCTCGTGGTCATTGGTAATTGAGTGCAGTTGCGCTGAGCCCGTCCACTCCAATATTGGGTTGCGCCGGAAGTTTAGCACCTTTGGAGTCCTGTGTAAAGCCTGAATTCGCGCCTCAATCATCTTTAGGGGCGATGCAACCCAATATCGCGCCAGGCGGCGATAAATTTCATCTGGCTATAAACTTTGCACAGCGCCAGTTCTAATGCCTCAAGCCAGGCTATACCCAATTTCTAGGCCATAGTATCATACAGACATAGAAGATAGGAGCAGGAGTAGGCCATTCAGCACATTGCAATAACATAGAGATAGGAACAGGAGTAGGCCATTCGGCCCTTCGAGCCTGCTCCGCCATTCAATGAGATCATGGCTGATCTTCGTCTGAGATCATAGCTGATCTTACCAGTTCAGTACCCCGTCCCCGCCTTTTCTCCGTAACCCTTAATCCCCTTAGCCTTCAGAAATATATCCAATTCTCTCTTGAAAATATTTATTGAATTAGCTTTCACAGCCCTCTGTGGCAGGGAATTCCACAGGCTCACCACTCTTTGAGTGAAGAAATTCTTCCTCATCTCTGTTTTAAATGATTTGCCCGCTATTTTTAGACTGTGGCCCCTGGTTCTGTGCTCCCCTGCCATTGGAAACATTCTCTCTGAATTCAGCCTGTCCAGGCCTGCCATAATTTTATATGTTTCGATGAGATCCCCTCTCAATCTTCTAAACTCCAGTGAGTACAAGCCCAAACTATTCAATCTCTCCTCGTAGGTCATTCCCGCCATTCCAGGTATCAGCCTGGTGAATCGCCGCTGCACTCTTTCCATGGCAAGAACATCCTTCCGCAGATGGGGCGACCAAAACTGTACACAATACTCCAGATGTGGTCTCACCAGCACCTTGTACAGCTGTAGTAAGGTATCCCTATTCCTATACTCGAACCCCCTTGATATGAAGGCCAACATACCATTTGCCTTCTTAATCGCCTGTTGCACCTGCATGCTCTCCTTCAGTGACTGGTGCACAAGAACACCCAGGTCCCTCTGCACTTCCCCATCTCCCAATCTATTGCCATTTAGATAATAATCCACCCTCCTGTTTTTACCCCCAAAGTGGATAACCTCGCATTTATCCACATTATAGTGCATCTGCCACGTATCCGCCCAGTCCCCCAACCTGTCCAAATCGCACTGTAGCCTCCTGACATCCTCATCAGAGCCCACCCCTCCTCTTAGTTTAGTGTCGTCAGCGAATTTGGAAATATTGCATCCAATTCCCTGATCCAGATCATTTATATATATTGTGAACAGCTGGGGTCCCAGGACAGATCCTTGCGGCACCCCGCTGGTCACTGCCTGCCACTCCGAAAACGAGCCATTTATTCCAACTCTCTGTTTTCTATCCGCCAGCCAGTTCTCTATCCACGTTAATACTTTGCCCCCAATCCCATGAGCCTTAATTTTGCATGATAATCTTTTGTGTGGAACCTTATCGAAGGCTTTCTGGAAGTCAAGGTACACAACATCCACTGGCTCTCCCCCATCTATTTTACCAGTTACTTCCTCAAAAAATTCCAGCAGATTAGTCAAACACGATTTACCCTTTGTAAATCCATGTTGACTCTGTCCGATCCTTTCCCCATTTGTCAAGTGCTCCGCTATTTTATCCTTAATAATGGACTCTAGCATTTTGCCCACAACCGATGTAAGGCTTACTGGTCTATAATTCCCTGCTTTCTCTCTACCCCCCTTTTTAAATATTGGGGTAACATTAGCTACCCTCCAATCCACGGGTACTGTTCCTGAGTCAATGGAGTTCCGGAAGATGATCCTTAGAGCATCTGCTATCTCCAGGGCCACCTCCTTAAGTACCCTAGGATGTAGTTTATCAGGCCCCGGGGATTTGTCGGCCTTCAGTCCCCTCAACTTACCCAACACCATATCCCTAGAGATACTAATTTCTGTCAGCTCCTCCCTCTCATTAGTCCCTATGTTTGCCGATATTCCTGGGAGGTTATTTGTGTCCTCCTTTGTGAATACAGAACCAAAGTATGAGTTTAATTGGTCTGCCATTTCCTTATTCTCCATTATATATTCTCCCGAATCGGACTGCAAGGGACCGACTTGGGATTTTACCAGTCTTTTCCTCCTGATATACCGATAAAAGCTTTTGCAGTCTGTCTTTATGTTTGCTGCAAGTTTACTTTCGTATTCTATTTTCCCCTTCCTGATTAATCCCTTTGTCCTCTTTTGCTGTATCCTGTACTGCCCCCAATCTTCCGGTCTGGTGCTTTTTTTTGCCAGTTGATATGTCCTTTTTTTTGATTTTATGCTGTCCCTAATTTCCCTCGTTATCCACGGTTGAGTCACCTTTTTAGGTTTATTTTTATGCCAAACCGGTATAAACATGTTCTGGAATTCTTCCATTCTATCTTTGAATGCTTGCCATTGTCTATCCACTGTCAATCCACCCAGAAACACCACCCAATAGAAGATCACTGCAAATAAATGTCATTTGCAGTGCTAACAAGGGAAGGAAATACAAATTAAATGGTAGGACACTGAGTAGTGTGGCGGAACAAAGGGACCTTGAAGTGCATGTCCACAGATCGCTGAAGGTAACAGGCCAAGTAGATGAGGTGGTTAAGAAGTCATACGGAATGCTTGACTTTATTAGCCATGGCATAGAATGAAAGAACAGATTATGCTTCAATTGTATAAAACACTAGTTAGGACACAGCTAGAGTACTGCGTGCAGTTCTGGTCACCACATTATGAAAAGATGTGATTGCTCTAGAGAGGGTACAGAGGAGATTTACCATGATGTTGCTGGGAGTAGAGAACCTTAGCTGTGAGGAAAGACTGCATAGGCTGGGTCTGTTTTCCTTGGAACAGCGGAGGCTGAGGGGACACCTTATTGAGGTGTATAAAATTCTGAAAGGCATCGATAAAGTGGATAAAAAGGGCCTATTTCCCATAGCAGAGTGGTGAAAAACCAGAGGGCATAGATTTAAAGTAATTGTGGGTAGTTTTAGAGGGGCTTTGAGGGGAAATGTCTTCACCCAGAGTGGCGTGGAAGTCTAAAACTCACTGCCTGAAAGGGTGATATAGGCAGGAACCCTAACCACATTCCAAAAGTACTTGGATTTACACTTGGGAAGCTCTAAGATGCAGGGCTATGGCCCAAGAGGTGGGAAGTGGGATTAGGCCGGATAGTTCTTAGTTGGCCGGCATGGACACAATGAGCCGAAATGACCTCCTTCCATGCTGTAACATTCTTTGATTCTGTGATTCTATGATAGCAATGGAATATCACTTTGCAATATAATAGTCATTTGCAATGCAGCAGCATATTGCAATGGAATATCACTTAGCAATATACTAGTCACTTGCAATGCAATAGAACATTGCAATGAAATATTACTGCAATATATTCGTTATTTGCAATGCAATAGAACATTGCAATGGAATATCGCTTTGCAATATAATAGTCATTTGCAAGGCAATAGGATATTGCAATGGAATATCACTTTTCAAAATAATAGTCATTTGCAATGCAATGGAATATTGCAATGGAATATCAACTGACAATATTATTTTCATTTGCAATGCAATGGCACATTGCAATTGTATATCGCTACAATAGTCATTTGCAATGCAATAGAACATTGCAATGGAATATCACCTTGCAATACAATAGTCAGTTGCAATGCAATAGCACATTGCATTATCGAACATCACTGCAACATAATCATCATTTGCAATACAGTAGAACACAAAGGAATTTTAACCTTGCAGTATAATAGTCAGTTGCAATGCAATAGCATATTGCAAGGGAATATTGCCTTGCAATATGATGGTTATATGCAATGCAGTAGAAAATTGCAATGGAATAGAGCTTTGCAATAAAATAGTCATTTGGAATGCAATAGCACGTAGCAATGGCATATTGCCTTGCTATGTGTTTGTCATTTGCAATGCAATAGAACATTGCAATTGAATATCATTTTGAGGTATAATAGTCATTTGCAATACAATAGCATATTGCAATGGAATATATCTTTCCAATGAGATCGTCATTTACATTGCAGTAGAACATTGCAATGGAATATCAATTGGCAATATAATAGTCATTTGCAATGCAATAGAACATTGCAATGGAGTACTAACTTGCAATATTATATTCATTTGCAATGCAATAGCACATGGTAATGGAATATCACCATGCAATATAATAGTCATTTGCAATGCAATTGCACATTTTAATGGAATATCACTGCAGTTTAATCGTCATTTGCAATGCAATACAATATTGCAATAGAATGTCACTGCAGTTTATTCGTCATTTGCAATGCAATAGAATATCGCGATGAGATATCAGTTCGCAATATAATAGTCATTTGCAATGCTGTACAACACTGCAATGGAATATCACTGCAATATAATTGTGATAGGGCAGATATATGGCAGATGCAGTATAATGTGGATTAATGCGAGGTTATCCACTTTGGTGGCAAAAACAGGAAGGCAGGTTAGTATCTGAACAACAATAGTTTGGGAGAAGGTGAAGTACAATGAGACATGGGTGACCTTGAGCCCCAGTCGCTGAAGGTAAGCATGCAGGTGCAGCAGCTGGTTATGAAGGCAAATGGTAGGTTGGCTTTCTTAGCGAGAGGATTTCAGTACAGGAACAAAGATTTCTTGCTGCAGTTGTACAGGGCCTTGGGGAGACCACACCTTGTGTATTGTGTGCAGTTTTGTTTGCCTTATCTGAGGAAGGATGTTCTTGCCATGGAGGGATTGCAGCAAAGATTAACCAGAATGAGACCTGTGATGGAAGGAATGATGTATGAGGAGAGATTGGGTAGATTGGGCTTATACTAGCTGGAGTTCAGAAAATGAGAATGGATCTCATTGAAACATATAACATGTTAACAGGACTAGACAAACTAGATGCAGGAAGGATGTTACTGATATCGGGGGAGTCCATAACCAGGGGTCACAGTCTAAAGATAAGTGGTATGCCATTTAGGACAGAGACGAAGAGGAATTTCTTCACCCAGATGGTGGTGAACTTGTGGAATTCTCCACATGAGAAGGCAGTTGAGGCCAATGCATTATATGTATTCAAGAAGGAGTTAGATATATTTCTTAAGGCTAAAGGGCTCATGGATATGGGGAGAAGGCAGAGACAGGGTACTGAGTTTGAATAATTAGCCATGATCTCATTGAATGGCGGAGCAGGATCAAGGGGCCGAATGGCCTACTCCTGTTCCCATCTTCTATGTTTCTACAATTCTATGTCATTTGCAATGCAATAGAACATGGCAGTGGAATAACCCTTTGCAATAAAGTAGTCATTGCAATGCATTGCAATGGGATATTGTATTGCCAATGAACATACTATTGCCAGTTGATATTCCATTGCAGTGTGCTATTGAATTGCAAGTGTCGATTATATTACTGAGTGATATACCACTTCATTGCTCTATTGCATTGCAAATGATGATCATATTGCAAAGTGATATTACATTGCAATGTTCTATGGCATTGCAAATGATTATTTTATTGCAAACTGATATTCCATTGCAATGTTCCATTGCATTGGAATAACTATTATATTGCAAAGTTATATTCCATTGCAATATTATATTGCATTGCAAGGTTGATTATATTGCAAACTCCAAAGCACTATTCATTTGCAAAGGGATATTCAATTGCAATGTTCTATTGCACTGCAAATTATTTTATACTGTAAAGAGATATTCCATTGGAATGTTCTATTAAATATGACTATTATATTGCAAAATGATATTCTATTGCAATGTTGCATTTCATTGCAAACGACTAGTATATTGCAATGTGATATTAGATTGCAATGTGCTATTCATTTGCAATTGACTATTATATTAAAAATGACATTCTATTGCAATGTGCAATTGCCTTGCAAATTACTATTATAATGCAAAATCTGATTCCATTACAAAGACAGATTCCAATCCAAAGCATTATTATATTCAAAATGATATTCCATTGCAATGTGCAATTGCATTGCAAATGAATATTATATTGCAAATTCTGATTCCATTGTGAAGGCAGATTCCAATCCAATGCACTATTATATTGCAAAGTGATATTCCATTGCAATGTGCTATTGCATTGCAAATATCTATTATATTGAAAAGTAATATTCCATTGCAATGTTACAATGCATTGCAAATGACTACTATATTGTTAAGTGATATTCCAGTGCAATGATCTATTTCAATGCAAATGACTACGATATTGTTAAGCGATATCACATTGCAATGTTCTATTAGATTGCAATTGAGTATGATATTGTTAAATGATATTCCATTGTAATGTCCTAATGCATTGTGAATGCCTATTATATTGCAAAATGATACTCCATTGCAATGTTATATTGCACTGCAAATGACTATTATATTGCAAATTAATTTAAATTTCAACGTGCTATTGCATTTGAAATGGCTATTATATAGCAGAGATACTCCATTGCAATACTCTACTGCATTGTAAATCACGATTATATTGCAAAGTTAAATTCCATTGCAATGTGCTATTGCATTGCAAATGACGATTATATTGCAAAGCGATATTCCATTACAATGTGCTATTGCATTGCAAAAGACTAGTTTATTGCAAATTGATATTCCATTGCAATGGTTTGTTGCATTACAAATGACTATTATAATGGGAATTCATATTTCATTGCATTGTACAATTGCAATGCAAATGACTATTATATTGCAAATGCAGATTCCACTCCAAAGCAAAATTATATTGCAAAGTGATATTCCATCGCAATGTGCTATTGCATTGCAAATGACTATTATATTGTGAACTGATATTCCATTGCAATGTCCTATTGCATTGCAAATGACGTTTACATTCCAAAGTGACGTTTCATTGAAATGTGCAAATGCAAATGACGATTATATTGCAAAGTGATTTTCCATTGCTTTCTTCTATTGCATTGAATATTGACTATTATATTGCAATGTGATATTAGATTGCAAGGTGCTATTGCATAGAAAATGACTATTATATTCCGTTTTAATGTTCTATTGCATTGCAAATGGCTATTATATTCCAAACAGATATTCCATTGCAATATTCTATTGCATTGCAAATGACGATTATATTGCAATGTCATAGAGTCATAGTCATAGAGTTATAAAGCAGAGAAGGAGACCCTTCAACCCATCGCGTCTGCGCCATCAAGCCCTGTCTAATCTAATCACATTTTCCAGCATTTGGTCCATAGCCTTGTATGCTATGGCATTTCAAGTGCTCATCACAATGCTTCTTGTATGTTGTGAGGGTTCCTGCCTCTACCACACTTTCAGGCAGTGAGATCCATATTCCAACCTCCCTCTGGGTGAAAAAGTTCTTCCTCAAATTCCCTCTAAACCTCCTGCCCTTACATTGAATCTATGCCCCCTCGTTATTGAACCCTCTACTAAGGTAAAAAGTTCCTTTCTATCTACCCTATCTATGCCCCTCATAATTTTGTACACCTCAATCAGGTCCCCCCTCAGCCTTCTCTGCTCCAAGGAAAACAACCCCAGCCTGTCCAGTCTTTCTTCATAGCTGAAGCGCTCCAGCCCAGGTAACATCCTGGTGAATCTCCACTGCACCCTCTCCAAAGCAATCACATCCTTCCTATAGCGTGATGATCAGAACTGCACACAGCATTCCAGCTGTGGCCTAACTAGCATATTGTACAGCTCCATCATAACCTCCCTGCTCTTATATTCTATGCCTCGGCTAATGAAGGCAAGTATCCCATATGCCTTTTTAACCGTCTTATCCACCTGTTCTGCTGCCTTCAGGGATCTATGTACATGCACACCAAGTTCCCTCTGATCCTCTGTCTTTCCTAGGGTCTTACCATTCATTGTCTTTTCCATTGCCTTGTTACTCCCTCCAAAATGCATCACCTCACACTTTTCAGGTTTACATTCCATTAGCCACTGTTCCGCCCATCTGACAAACACATCTATATCATCCAGCAGACTGAGGCTCCCCTCCTTGCTATTTACCACCCCACCAATTTTCGTGTCATCTGCGAACTTACTGATCATAACTTTTACATTCACATCCAAACCATTAATGTAGACCACAAACAGCAAGGGACCCAGCACCGATCCCTGCGGTACCCCACTGGACACAGGCTTCCAGTCACAAAAACAAACTTCGAGCATCACCCTCTGCCTTCTGCCACCAAGCCAGTTTTGGATCCAATGTGCCAAGGCACCCTGGATCCCATGGGCCCTTACCTTCCTGACCAATCTCCTGTGCGTGACTTTATTGAAAGCCTTACCAAAATCCATGTATAACACATCCACTGCGCTACACTCATCCACACACCTAGTCACCCCCTCGAAAAATTCAATCGAATTGGTCAGACATGATCTTCCCTTGACAAAGCCATGCTGACTATCCCTGATTAATCCTTGCCTCTCCAAGTGGAGACTAATTCTGTCCCTCAGAATGTTTTCCAATAATTTCCCTACCACTGATGTTAGGCTCACTGGCCTGTAATTCCCTGGTTTATCCCTACTACCCTTCTTGAATAATGGTACTACGTTAGCTGTTCTCCAGTCCTCTGGCATATCCCCTGTGGCCAGAGAGGTTTTGAAAATTTGTGTCAGAGCCCCTGCAATCTCCTCCTTTGCCTCACACAGCAGCCTGGGATACATTTCGTCCGGGCCTTTGGATTTATCCACTTTTAAGCCAGCTAAAACTGCTAGTACCTCCTACCTCTCGATGCTAATATGTTCAAGTATATCACAGTCCCCCTGCCTGATTTCTATATCTACATCGTCCTTCTCCATAGTGAACACAGATGCAAAAAATTCATTTATAACCCCACCTACATCTTCTGGCTCCAAACACAGATTGCCACTTTGGTCCCTAATGGGCCCTACTCTTTCCCTAATTATCCTCTTGCCCTTAATATACTATTAAAACACCTTAGGATTTTCCATTATTTTGCTCGGCGGCGTTATTTCATGGCACCTCCTCGCTCTCGTAATTTCTTTTTTAATTATCCCCCTGCACTTTTTATACTCCTCTAGGGCTTGCTCTGTCTTTACTCCTTTGTATCTGCCAAAAGCCCCCCTTTTTTTCCTAATCCATTCTCGTTCATCCCTTGACATCCAAAGTTCCCTGGGCTTGCTTGACCCACCCTTGACCTTTATGGGAACATGTTGCCATTGTACTCTCTCAATTTCCTTTCTGAAAGACTCCCATTGCTCCGATGTGGATTTTCCTACAAGTAGCTGATTCCAGTCCACTTTGGCCAGATCCTGCCTTATATATTAAAATCGGCCTACCCCCAATTTAGAACCTTTATTTCTGGTCCATCTCTGTTCTTTTCCATGACTACCTTAAATCTCACCAAATTATGGTCACTGTCACCAAAGTGCTCACCTACTAACACTTCTACCACTTGCCCGGCCACATTCCCTAGAATTAGGTCCAGTACCGCCAGCTCTCTTGTAGGACTTTCTACATTCTGGCTCAAAAAGATCTCCTGGATGCACTTTAATAATCCTGCACGCTCTAAGCCTTTCACACTCTGACTATCCCAGTTAATATTGGGGAAGTTGAAATCCCCCACTACTATAACACTATTATTTGCAAATTTGTCTGAGATTTACCTACATATCTGTTCCTCTATCTCCCCCTGACTGTTTGGGGGCCTATAGTGCACTCCCAGCAAAGTGCTTCCCCCCTTTTTGTTTTTAATTTCTACCCATGTGGCCTCATTAGATGAACCTGTTAATATATCATCCCTCCTTACAGCAGTAATTGACTCCTTAATTAATATTGCGACACCCCCTCCTCTTTTACCCCACCCCCCTCTGTCTCACCTGAAGATTCTATACCCCGGAATATTGAGCTGCCAGTCTTGCCCCTCTCTCAACCATGTCTCCGTAATAGCAACAATATCATACTCCCATGTGTTCATCAACAGCTTCAGTTCATCCACCGTATTCGCAATGTGATTTTCCATTGGAATGTGCTATTGCATTGCAAATGATGATTATATTGCAAAGTGATATTGCATTAAAATGTACCATTGCATTGCAAATGACTTTTATATTGCAAACAGATATTCCATTGCCATATTCCATTGCATTGCAAATGGCGATTATGTTGCAGTGATATTCCATTGCAATGTGCTATTGCATTGGAAATGACTATTATATAGCAATGTGATATTTCATTGCAATTTGCTAATGCATTGCAAATGACAATTATATTGCAAAGTGATGTTCCATTGCAACCTTCTATTGAATTGCATGTTGACTATTATATTGCTGCGTGATATTAGATTGCATTGTTCTTTTTCATGGCAAATGATGATTATATTTCAAAGCAATAGCCCATTGCTATTTGCTATTGTATTGCAAATGACTATTATATTGCAAAGTGATATCCCATTGCAAGGTGCTGTTGCATTTCAAATGACGCTTATATTGCAAAGCGATATTCCATTGCAATGTGCTATTTCATTGCAAATGATGATTGTATTGCAAAGTGATATTCCATTGCAATGTGCTATTGCATTGCTAATGATGATAATTTTGCAAAGCAATATTCCATTGCCATGTGTGATTGTATTGTAAATTAATATTGTATTGCCAATTGATATTCCGTTACAATATTCTATTGCATTGCAAATGACGGTTATAGTGCAAAGCGATATTCAAGTGCTGTGTGCTATTGCATTGCAAATAGCGATTATATTGCCAAGTGATTTTCCATTGCAAAGTTCCATTGCATTGCAAATGACGTTGATATTGCTAAGTAATATTCCATTGCAATATTCTATTGCATTACAAATGACTACGATATTGTTAAGTGATATTCCATTGCAATGTTCTGTCATATTGCAAATGGCGATTAAATTGCAAAGCAAAATTACATTGCTTTGTGCTATTGCATAGCAAATGACTATTATATTGCAGTGACATTCCGTTACAATGTTATATTTTATTAGAAATGGCTACAATATTGTTTAGTGAGATTCCATTGCAATGGCTATTGTATTGCACATGACTATTATATTGCAGTCAGATTCCATTGCAAGTGCAGAATCCACTCCAACGCACAATTTTATTGCAAATGGATATTCAATTGAAATGTTCTATGCAATTGCAAATGACTATTATGTTGCAAAGAGATATTCCATTGCAATTTCCTATTGCATGGCATGACTATTATCTTGCAAAGTGATGTTGCATTGCAATTTTCTATTACATTGAAAATCACTGTTATATTAAAAAGTGATGTTCCATTGTAATGTCCAGTTGTTATGTTGCATTACAAGTGACGATTATATATCAAAGCAAAATTCCAGTGCAATGTTCTATTGCATTGCAAATGACTTTGATATTGCTAAGTGATATTGCATTGAATCGTTCTATTGCATTTCCAATGACAGTTATATTACAAACTGATATTCCATTGCAGTGTTCTATTGCACTTCAAATGACTATTGTATTGCAAAGTGATATTCCATTGCAATGTGCTATTGCATTGCATATTAATATTTTATTTTAAAGTGAGATTCCATTGCAATGTTCTATTGCATTGGAAATGACGATTACATTGTAAAGTGATATTACATTGCAATGTGCTATTGCTTGCAAATGACGATTATATTGCAAAACGATATTCCATTGCAATGTGCTATTGAATAGTGAATTAATATTGTATTGCAAAGTGATATTCCATTGCAATGTTCTATTGCATTGCAAATGACGATTATATTTCAAAGTAATATTCAATTGCAACGTGCTATTGATTTGCAAATGAAGATTATATTGCAAAGTGATATTCCATTGCAATATTCCATTGCATTGCAAATGAGGGTTATATTGCTAAGTGATACTCCATTGCAATGTTCTATTTCATTACAAATGACAACGATATTGTTAAGTGATGTTCCATTGCAATATTCTATTATATTGCAAATGACGATTAAATTGCAAAGCGATATTCCGTTGCTAAGTGCAATTGCATTGCAAATGACTATTATATTGCAAAGTAATTTTCCATTGCAAAGTTCCATTGCATTGCAAATGACGATTATATTGCTGAGTGATATTCCACTGCAATGTTCTATTGCATTACAAATGACTACACTATTGTTCAGTGAGATTCCATTGCAATGGCTATTGCAGTCAGAGTCCTTTGCAAGTGCAGAATCCACTGCAAAGCACAATTATATTGCAAATGGATATTCAATTGAAATGTTCTATTCAATTGCAAATGACTATTATATTGCAAAGAGATTTTCCATTTCAATTTCCTATTGCATGGCATGACTATTATCTTGCAAAGTTATTTGACATTGCAATTTTCTATTACATTGAAAACCACTGTTATATTAAAAAGTGAAGTTTCCTTGTAATGTCCAATTGTTCTTTAGCATTGCTAATGACGATTATATTTCTAAGCAAAATTCCAGTGCAATGTTCTATTGCATTGCCAATGACTATGCTATTGCTAAGCGATATTCCATTGAATTGTTCTATTGCATTTCTAATGACAGTTATATTACAAAATTATATTCCATTGCAGTGTTCTATTGCACTGCAAATGACTATTGTATTGCAAAGTGATATTCCATTGCAATCTGCTATTGCATTGCAAATTAATATTATATTTTAAAGTGAGATTCCATTGCAATGTTTTATTGCATTGCAAATGACGATTACATTGCAAAGTGATATTACATTGCAATGTGCTATTGCATTGCAAATGACGATTATATTTCAAATTAATATTCAATTGCAATGTGCTATTGCATTGCAAATGACAATAATATTGCAAATTGATATTCCATTGCAATGTTCCATTGCATTGCAAATGAGGTTTATATTGTTAAGTGATACTCCATTGCAATATTCTATTTCATTACAAATGACGATTAAATTACAAAGCGATATGCCATTGCTATGTGCTATTAATTTGCAAATGACTATTGTATTGCGAAGTCAGATTCGATTGCAAGTGCAGATTCCACTCCAAAACACCATTATATTGCAAATGAATATTCAATTGCAATGTTCTATTGAATTGCAAATGACTATTATATAGCAAAGAGATATTCCATTGCAATGTCGTATTGTATTGCATGACTATTATCTTGCAAAGTGATATTGCATTGCAATTTTCTAGTACATTGAAAATGACTGTTATATTAAAAAGTGAGATTACATTGCAATGTTCTATTGCATTGCAAATGATGATTATATTCCAAAATGATATTCCATTGCAATGTGCTATTGAATTTCAAATGATTATTCTATTGCCAAGAGATATTCCATTGCAATATTCTATTGCATTGCAACTGACGATTATATTGCAAAGTGATATTCCATTGCAATGTGGTATTGCATTGCAAATGACTATTATATTGCAAAGTGATATTCCATTGCAATATTCTATTGCATTGCAAATGACTGCGATATTGTTAATTGATATTTCATTGCAACGTTCTATTGCATTGCAAATGTTGATTATATTTCAAAGTGATATTCAATTGCAATGTTCCATTGCATTGCAAATAACTATTATATTGCAAAGTGATATTCCATTGCAATGTTCCATTGCATTGCAAGCGACTATTACATTACAAGATGATATTAGATTGTAATGAGCTATTGCACCTCAAAGGACTATTATATTACAAAGTGATATTCCATTGCAATGAGCAATTGAATTGGAAATGACTATTACATTGCAAAGTCTGATTCCATTGCAAAGGAAGTTTCTGCAACAAAGCACTTTTATATTGCAATGTGATATTCCATTGCAATGTGCTATTGTATTGCAAATCACTTTTATTTGAAAGAATATTTTAAGAGGTCATTTTGATTGAGGAGGATTCTTGTGATGATTTTCCCTGTGGCAGACAGCAGCCAAACTCCAATGTTATTACCGCAATCGGACTTGTCACCTTTCTTGAAGAAGGTTATGATTATGGCGTTGGATTGCAGGATGGTATCAGGTAGCAAATAAATTTGAACTATGTCTGTCTTTCTCTGTCTTTACCTCTCTTTGTCTGTTTCTGTCGCTATCGATGTCTCTCTCCATATAGAACAATGTCTCTGTCTGTCTGTATCTGTCTACCTGTCTCGTTCTCTGTCTCTGTCTGTCTCTGTTTCGCTATCTGCATCTGTCTGTCAGACTGAGGCTTGTCTGTCTGACTCTGTCTATCTCCCTGTCTGTATGCCTCTTTGTCTGCATCTGTCACTTTGACTGTCTCTTTCTCTGTGTATGTCGATCAATCTCTCTCTGATTGCCTGGGTCTCTGGCTCTCTGTTTCTGTGGATATCTCTCTCACTGTCTGGTTTATCTATCTTTCTGTCTCTCTATCTCTGGTTCTCACGCTCTGTTGTCCCTCTCAGTCCGTGTCTGGCACTGCCTGTCTGATTGTCTCTGCATATCTGTTCCTGTCTGTATGTCCATGTCTGTGTGTCTGTTTCTGTTGGACTGTCGATGTCCATCTGTGTCTCTGTCACTGTCTGTCTATGTTCTTGTCTGAATGTGTATCTGTCTGCCTGTGTGTGTCTTTGTGTTTGATTCTCAGTCTGTGTCTGTCTGTCTCTGGCCCACTCTTCCTTCACCCCTAACATCTGCCTTCTCCAGCACCTTCCTATGCAAGCGCAGGAGATGGAACAGCTGCCCTTTCCCCTCGTTCGTTCCCACCATCCAGGACCCCAAACATTCCAACCACGTGAAAGACTAACGTACTTGTACTTCTTCCAATTTAACACGTCATATTCGCTGCCCACGATCCAGTCTCCTGTACATTGGGTGGACTAAATGTAGATTGAATAATTGCTTTGCTGAACGCCTCCATTCAGTCCACAAGTGTGACCCTGAGCTTCAGGTCAATTGACACTTTAATTCCACATCGCACTCACAATCTGAAGTCTCTGTTCTCGGCCTTCTGCACTGTTCCCCTTTTAAACTCATTGAGGAACAGCACTGTATTTTTCGATTAGGCATTTTATTGCCTTCCAGACTCAACACTAAGTTTACAAACTTCAGATCATAACCTCCGCTCCAGTTTTCTCGGATGACATGCGCAGATAATGGAGGATGGCTCCACCAGAGCCACTGAGAGTGGAGGAGGTGTAGGCTGGGGCTTGGGTGGCGATCCCGGTACACGGCCACTGCGAGTGGAGGATGTGTGGGCTGGGGCTTGGGGTGGTGATCCCGGTACATGGCCAGTGGGAGTGGAGGAGGTGTGGGCTGGGCCTTGGGGTGGCGATTTTGATACATGGCCATCGGGCTAGTCCAAATACCTGCGGTCTACCCAAATTTCTCTTCCACGTGTGCTACCCCTCCCCCTTGTTATTCTGCTGTAACCATTTACACCTCCTCTAGAACCATCTT
Source organism: Somniosus microcephalus (assembly GCF_052327205.1). Lineage (NCBI taxonomy): Eukaryota > Metazoa > Chordata > Chondrichthyes > Squaliformes > Somniosidae > Somniosus > Somniosus microcephalus. The sequence continues at coordinate 24,224,687 of NW_028225183.1, forward strand.
CTGTTTCTTTAATTGTCCCATTCGCTTTGCACCATCAGTCATTTTGTCATTCAATCACTCCTGCCCTCCACTGATCTCAATCCTTCATCGTTGTTCTTTCTTGATGCTACCGCACATGTCTCTGAATCTAGCATTGCTTTAATACTGTTCATCTCTGATATCTTCCACTTCTGATGAAACGTCATCGACCTGAAATGATCAGGCTGTCTCTCTCTGCACAGATGCTGCCTTAGCTACTGAGTATTTTCAGCAATGTGTTTTTTATCAGACTTACGGCAGTCGCAGTACTTTGCTTTTGGTCAAATACTTATGCATAGTTAATAAGAGGGGTGGGTTACATAGGCGATGACACGCATGGTTTGGGGTGGATATGTAATATCAGCAAGGTGGGGGACGCCGGAGCAGGACCAGGTAGGTCTGATGCACAAATCTGGAGGGGAATGGAGCCTCCAATCCGCTGGTGTGTCCGATCACAGACCAGGGGGTTTCACTGGTCCCAGGTGTTAGACTGAGACCGGGGGTTTGACCAGTCCCGGGGGTTTGACTGGTCCAGGGTTTTGACTGGTCCCGGGGGTTTGACTGGTCCCAGGGGTTTGACCGGTCCCGGGGGTTTGAATGCACCCGGGGGGTTGACTGGTCCCGGTGGTTTTACTGTTCCCAGTGGTTTGACTGGTCCCGGGGGTTTGACCGGTCCTGGGGGTTGGACTGGTCCCGGGGGTTTGACCGGTCCCAGGGGTTTGAACAGTCCTGGGGGTTTGACAGGTTCGGAGGGATTGACTGGTCCCATGGGTTTGACTGGTCCCGGGGGTTTGACTGGTCCTGGGGGTTTGATTGGACCCGGGGGTTTGACAGGTTTGGAGGAATGGACATGTCCCGGGTGTTTGACCGGTCCTGGGGTTTGACCGGTCCCAGGGGTTTGAACAGTCCTGGGGGTTTGACAGGTTCGGAGGGATTGACTGGTCCCATGGGTTTGACTGGTCCCGGGGGTTTGACTGGTCCTGGGGGTTTGATTGGACCCGGGGGTTTGACAGGTTTGGAGGAATGGACATGTCCCGGGTGTTTGACCGGTCCTGGGGTTTGGTTGGACCCGGGGGTTTGACCGGTCACAGGGGTTAGATCCTTCCCGGTGGTGTGTCCAATTCCCAGTCTTGGGGATGTGGGAACCCGGGGTTCTATCCATGGGAGTCGGGCGATGGGTAGAACTTGGGGGTGCGTGGTGAAAGCATTCCAGAAGCCCAGCAAGCCCGGCCAGTCGTAGTTAAACAGGTAAAACAGGTTAAATCCGAAGCTGCCCGCCTCATTAAAAAATGTATATTGTGTACCCGCCTCTTGGGCGCGCTTCAATGCCCCACCCACCCCCAGCTTCCGTCTCCTTTAAACTCGGAAGCGGGCGGGTTGGAGGTGGGTTGGTTCGGGAGGATGTTGTTCAATTTTCACCTCAGACCCGACCCGAACCCAACTGTTTTTGGTGCGTTAAAATCCAGCCCTTACTGTCTGGGCTCATACACGGAGAATGTGTGATCAGTAATTACCAGTCTCTTTTCCCTTCTGTGTTTTACAGTGAATTTGCTGGCGATTGTGATCCTGTCCTGGGGAAAGTGCGGGCTCTCCACCTGCACCACTCGCTACCTGGTGGCCATGGCAGCGGCCGATCTCCTGGTCATTGTCACTGAGGTCATACTGCGGAGAATCAGCATGTATTATTTCCCATGGTCTTTCCAGTCCATCACCCCTGTGTGTAGTGTAAACACTGTCCTGACCGCTGCAGCCACAGACTTTTCTGTCTGGTTCACCGTCACTTTCAACTTTGATCCATTTGCGGCCATTTGTTGCCAGAAGCTGAAATCTAAATATTGCACCGAGAAAACTGCGGCTGTGGTTCTAGCAACAACCGGCATTCTGCTCTGTTTTAAAAACGTTCCCTTCTACTTTGCAATTCAACCCAGGTGTACAATTGACAACGTGCCGTGGTTCTGTGACTCAATCCTGAGCTATTATACTGAACCCGGGTGGGTGGGATTTACCTGGTTTGATCGGGCTTTAACCCCATTGCTCCCATTCGCTTTAATTCTGTCGCTCAACGCTCTGACAGTCAGACACATTTTAGTGGCCAGTCTGATCCGTAAGGGGCTGAAGGGTGAGAACAAGGGAGAGAAAGCCAGAGACCCAGAGATAGAGAGCAGAAAGAAGTCTGTAATTTTGCTCTTCACCATATCTGCCAGCTTCATACTGCTCTGGCTGGTCTATGTTATAAATTTCTTATTTTATAACATTGCAGGAACAAGTCCCCATTATTAGAATGGCTCTTTAATTAACTTCAGACAAGTCGGAGTTATGCCGCAGATTTTAAGTTACTGCAGAAACATATTTATTTATGGGGTGACCCAGTCCAAGTTCAGAGAGCAGCTGAAGAGCGCCGTGAAATATCCACTTACCTCAATTATTCAATACATTAATAATCAGAAATAACTGAATGCAGCCCAGAGGCGGCTCCCACTGTTTCCAGCCCAGGAATGTAATATTCAGCCCCAGACTGCCATCCACTGACTTACACCAGCAATCGTTGGAGATCTGAAGATACGGCCAGCGGCGGGGCGAGCACTGTATTTAGGACTCGGCGCTGTTTCTAACTGACATTTCCCACGTTGTCTTTCGGGCAGGAACACTAGTTTGCTGCTTTCACTCTGAGCTCTTCTGTAAAGAGTCCCTTCAGCGACTGAGGGCAGCAATTCATTTGCAGCTTCCAGAGCAACAGCCTGGTCAATAAGTAGGCAGACAGAGCTGAGCTGCAGTTCAGAGGATTATATTACATGGAACATACAGCACACAAACAGGCCATTCGGCCCAATCAATCTGTGCTGGTGTTTATGCTCCACTCCAGTCTCCTCTCATTGAATCTACCTCACCTCAGCCTCTCAGAATATCTTTATATACCCCTTTCTAGCATTTACACGTCTAGTTTCCTTCTGAAAAAATCTAAAGTATTTTCCTCAAACACTTCCTGTGCTAATATGTTCCACATTCTCAACACTCTCTGAGTACAGAAATTGCTCCTTATTTACCTATAGAATTTAGTAGTAACTGTCTTGTATTTATGACCCCAAGTCTTGCATTCTCCCACAAGTGTAAAGAGTCTCTCCACATCCACCCTGTCCAACCCATTCATAATTTTCAAGATCTTTACCAGGCCTCATCAAAGTCGTCTCTCTTCTATAGCAGAAAGGCCCAACCTGGTTAATCGTTCCCGATAGCTGCAATCTTTCAGTTCTGGTGCCATCCAAATAAATATTTGTAAGACCGAAGCTATTCTTCCCGTTCACAAACTCCGTTGCCTAGGCAACGACTCCATCCCTCTCCTTAGCACCAGTTTGCTGTTTGCAACATTGGTGTCTTATTTGAGCACGGGATGATCTTCCGACCAGATATTCACTCCATCACCAGGACGGCATACTTCCAACTCCGTAATATCGCCGAAATTCGCCCCTGCCTCAGCTCATCTGCTGCTCAAACCATCATCCATGCTTTTGGTAGCTCTAGTCTTGATAACACCAACACTCTCCTGGCCAGTTTCCCATCTCCTACCCTCCCTAACTTGAGCTCCTCCAAACTGTGCTTCCTGTAACCTAAACCACACCAAATCCCGGTAAACCACCAGCCCTGTGCTCCGCTGAATTACATTGGCTCCCGTTCCGGCAATTCCTCCATTTTAAAATGATCATTCTTGTTTTCAAATCCCTGCATGGCCTCGCCCTCCCTACATCTGCAAGCTCTATCAGCCCCTCAAAACTCCCGAGATCTCTGTGCTCCTCTAATTCTGGCCTATTGCACATCATTGATTTTAGCTGCTCCACCATTGGCGGCTGTGCTTTCAGTTGCCTGGGCCCTCAACTCAGGAATCCCCTCCCTAAACCTCTCTGCTTCTCGAAATCGCCCTCCCTCTTTAAGATACTGCTTAAAACATACCACTTTGACTAAGCTTTTGGTCATCTTTCCTAATATCTTGCTTATGTGGCTCAGGGTAAGGTTTTGTTCAATAACGCTCGCATGAATCGCTTGGGCAATTATGCTATGTTAAAGGCGCTATATAAATGAAATTGTTCTTGTTGTAAGTCTTTTTTTGCACGTTCTCCATTTGTTCTATTCCATTTTTATGTCATGGTGAGCATAACTATGCACAGTTCTCTAAGTGTGACCTGACCCGGGTCCTAGACATGTTTAATACTATTTACAAAGTATTTACAGCACAGAGACAGGCCAGTCGACTCAAAATTCCACGTGGTGTCCATGCTCCACAGGACCCTCCTTCATCTAACCCAGTAAAAATATCGTTCCATTCCATTCCCCCTCATGTGCTTGTCTCACTCCCCTTTAAATATGTCTCTGCTATTCGCATCAACTGGTCCTTGTGTTAGCAAGTTGCACATTCTGACCAGTCATTTCTTAAACAGTTTTCTCCTCAATTCCCTATTAGGTTTATTAATGATTATCTTAAATCTATGACCCCAAGTTCTGGTCTCCCCTGCAAGTGCAAACACCTTCATCAATCTACCCTATGAAACCCTTTCGTAATCTCAAAGAACATAAGAACATAAGAACATATGAAATAGGAGCAGGAGTAGGCCAATCGGCCCCTCGAGCCTGCTCCGCCATTCAATAAGATCATGGCTGATCTGATCCTGACCACCAATCCACTATCCCAGAACCATCTCCTGAATCTAACAGAATCAGACACACGAAATAGTAGCAGGATCAGGCTACACGGCCCCTGGGCCCGCTCCACTACCCACAGGGCCATGACCGATCCGAACCTAGTCTCATGTCCAATTCCCTGCCCGCTCCCCGTAACCTTTAATTCCCTTTACTTGTAGGAAACTGTCTATTTCTGTTTTAAATTTATGTAATGATGTAGCTTCTACAGCTTTTTGGGGCAGCATATTCCATGGACCTACCACCCTCTGAGTGAAGTAGTTCCTCCTCATCCCAGTTTTGAAAGAGCAGCCCCTTATTCTAAGACTATGCCCCCTAGTTCTAGTTTCACCCATCATCGGGAACATCTTCCCTGCATCCACCTGATCCAACCCCTTCACAATCTTATATGTTTCAATAAGATCGCCTCTCATACTTCTGAACTCCAATGAGTAGTGTCCCAATCTACTCAACCTCTCCTCATATGTCCATCCCCTCATCCCCGGGATTAACCGAGTGAACCTTCTTTGTACTGACTCGATAAGAAGTATGTCCTTTCTTAAGTATGGACACCAAAACTGTACGCAGTATTCCAGGTGCGGTCTCACCAATACCTTGTACAACTGAAGCAATACCTCCCTATTTTTATATTCTATCCCCCTAGCAATGAAAGCCAACATTCCATTGGCCTTCTTAATCACTTGCTGCACCTGCATACTAATCTTTTGAGTTTCGTGCACCAGGACCCCCAGATCCCTTTGTACTTCAGTACTTTCCAGTTTCTTGCCATTAAGATAATAACTTGCTCTACTATTTTTCCTGCCAAAGTGCATAACCTCGCACTTTCCAGTATTGTATTCCATCTGCCAAATCTCTGCCCACTTACTTAGCCTGTCTATGTCCCCTTGCAGTTTTTTTATGTCCTCCTCACTCACTAATTTCCCTCCCATCTTAGTATCATCTGCAAACTTTGATATGTTACACTCGGTCCCCTCCTCCAAATCGTTTATATAGATTGTAAAGAGTTGGGGACCCAGCACTGACCCCTGCGGAACACCACTAGTTACTGATTGCCAGTCTGAGAATGAACCATTTATCCCAACTCTCTGCCTTCTGTTAGATAGCCAATCCTCTATCCATGCCAAAATATTACCCCCAATCCCGTGATTTTTTATCTTAAGCAATAATCTTTTATGTGGCACCTTGTCAAATGCCTTTTTGAAGTCTAAATACACTACGTCCACTGGTTACCCTTTATCCACCCTATACATTACTACCTCAAAGAACTCCAGCAAATTTGTCAAACATGACTTCCCCTTCATAAAACCATGCTGCCTTTGTCCTATTAAATTATGATTATCCAAATGTCCTGTTACTGTCTCCTTAATAATGGACTCCAAAATTTTGCCTACCACAGATGGTAGGCTAACCGGTCTATAGTTTCCAGCCTTCTGTCTACTGCCCTTTTTAAATAAGGGTGTTACATTTGCAGTTTTCCAGTCTGCCGGGACCTTTGCCGAGTCCAGGGAGTTTTGGAAAATGATTACCAACATCCACAATCCCTACCGCCACTTCCCTCAAGATCCTAGGATGTAAGCCATCAGGTCCAGGTGATTTATCCGCCTTGAGTCCCATTATTTTACCGAGTACCACTTCCTTAGTGATTTTGATCGTGTTTAGCTCCTCCCCCCCCTTTAGCCCCCTGTTTGTCCAGTGTTGGGGTATTCTTAGTGTCTTCTACTGTAAAGACTGATGTAAAATATTCATTCAGTGTTTTTGCCATCTCCATATTTCCCACCATTAATTTCCCGGTCTCATCCTCTAAGGGACCAACATTTACTTTAGCCACCCTTTTTCTTTTTATATAACTATAAAAACTCTTACTATCTGTTTTTATATTTTTTGCTAATTTACTTTCATAATCTATCTTCCCTTTCTTAATCAATCTTTTTGTTATTTTTGGCTGTCTTTTAAAGTTTTCCCAATGCTCTATCTTCCCACTTGATTTAGCTACCTTATATGCCCTTGTTTTTAGTCGAATACTATCCTTAATTTCTTTACTTAGCCATAGATGGCTGTCTTTGCTTTTACACACTTTTCTTCTCAGTGGAATATATTTTTTTTGGAAGTTGTAAAATAACTCCCTAAATGTACACCACTGATCATGTATCGTCTTACCCTTTAATCTATTTTCCCAATCCACTCTACTCAATTCCGCTCTCATACCTTCATAGTCTCCTTTATTCAAGCTTAGCATGCTTGTTTGAGATCCAACCGTCTCACCCTCTAATTGAATATGGAATTCAGCCATGTTATGGTCACTCATTCCAAGGGGATCCTTTACTAGGACATTTTTAATTAATCCTGTCTCGTTACACAGGACCAGATCGAAGATGCTTGCCCCCTGGTCGGTTCAGTTGCATGCTGCTCAAGAAACCCATCCCTAATACAATCAATGAACTCATCTCAAGGCAGCCCTGCCCAATTTGATTTGTCCAATTAATATGATAGTTAAAATCCCCCATAATTATAGATGTTCCCTTATTGCAAGCCTCAACTATTTCCTGATTGATACTCCGTCCAACAGAGTTGCCACTGTTCGGCGGCCTATATACTATGCCCACTCGTGTTATTTGCCCTTATTATTCCTTACCTCCACCCAAACTGTTTCATTATCCAGATCTTTTGACCCAATATCATTTCTCTGTGTTACATTATCTGATTATCCCTCAGTCTTCATTTCCCTAAAGAAAAGAGCCCCAGCCTGTTGAGTCTTACCTGACAGGTATAACCTCTCAGTTCTGGTATAATTCTAAAAAATACTTCGCCTTCGCCAGTGCCACTGTGCCCTTTTTTTAAGATGGAGACTATGCTCACAGTACACCAAGTGTGGTCTAACCAAGGTTCCATACAAGTTTAAAATAACTTCTATTTATTTACAAATCTATGCCTCTGGTAATGAACCCCAGTGCTTTCTTTGTTTTTATGGCCTTATCAACCTGCATTGCAACTTATACTGATTTATATAACTGTACCCTCTCATCCCTCTGTCCCTCAACCCCGTTTAGAACTTATTTTCGAAGGAGTATGTGACCTCTGTACACTTCCTATTAAAATGCACTACCTCACATTTTTCTATATGAGGTTCATTTACCCATTCTGCTAGTTGAATAAAGTCTTCCTGGATTTTGTCGCAGTCCTCTGTATTAACTGTGAACCCTCATTTTAGGTAAGAAATCACACAACACCAGGCTATAGTCCAACAGCTTTATTTGAAATCACAAGCTTTCGGAGCGCTGCTCCTTCTTCAGGTGAAGTGGAGAAATGCATAAAGACACAGCTTATATAGTCAGAGAATCATGTCAGATGTTTACAGGTAACCTTTCCAACTGCCATTTATCGCACCTCGGCAGAGAGATAATCACAGCAGTCAAAGGTGTGAATGGTGTCCAAACAGGTCAGTCAGGGAAACATTACATCAAAGAACAATGAGGTGGGGTCACAAGGGGTCAAATATTGCAGATGCTGGGGTCTGTATGAAAAACAAAAAAACAGACAAAAAACATTTTTTTTGGCTGGAAATCACAGCAGGTCCAGCCGCATCTGTGTAGAGAGAACAAGCCAATGTCGACTCGAGTCTGGATGACCCTGCATCAGGTGGGGTTACATGTAGCGTGACATGAACCCAAGATCTCGGTTAAGGCCGTCCTCATGGGTGCGGAACTTGGCTATCAGTTTCTGCTCGACGATTTTGCGTTGTCGTGTGTCTCGAAGGCCACCTTGGAGAATGCTTACCCGAAGATCGGAGGCTGAATGTCCTTGGCTGAATGTCACTTTAGGTGGCATCCACAATGTTTGCAATTGCACTTCCGATTCCTGAGTCCGAATTGTTTAAGTAAATGGTGAACAAATGTGTTCCCAGCACCGATGCTTGTGAATCATCACTTCCCACCATTGGCCAACTTCGCTTCTTTTGAATTCTATCACCTTAGAAATAAACCCCAAATCATTGTTAGCATTTTAATTGCTTTGCTGTCCAGTGATACTGCTTTTAATTTTTTGTTCACCTGTAGCCCTGCAGCCCTTTGCACTTCTGCCAGGTTCAGTTTCTTATTTTCTAACGTATCTGTGATTATAGAATCATGGAATGATACAGCACAAAAGGAGGCCATTCGGCCCACCATACCTGTTCCGGCTCTTTGGAAGCACTGTCCAATTAATCCCACTCCTCTGCTCTTACCACTGTATTTAATTTATCTCAAATATTTTTTCCAAATCCACATTGAAAGTTACTATTGAATCTGCTTCCACCGCCCTTTCAGGCAGCGCATTCCAGATCACAACAACTCGCTGTATATAACAAAAACTTCCTCATGTTGGCTCGGGTTCTTTTGCATTAAGTATGTGTCCTCTGGTGACCCCACTGCCACTGGAAACAGTTGCTCCTTAATTACTCTATTAACTCTATTTAGGCTTATGAACAGACCGTGCACTCAATCGTCTCCACACCTTCTGCGTCTCGGTTATTCAGATAGCCACCACTTTTACATTGTTGTTTCTTCCATTTTTTACAATCTATCGACTGCCCCCCCCATTGCTGCCACTCTCGCACCCACCATCTATCCGCCGTTAAGCCGTTCACCCTTCCAAACTTGCTGTTTGAACCGCACCTGCCATCTGCTCCTGTGCTCCAATCCGATTAATATAACATGAATATTTTTTTTCCAATCTAACCTTTCCAGACAGTGAAAATACATTAAGACAAGGATAAGTCAAGTTCCGTTCTCTATAAGTAGGTGGTGAGCAGGAGTCTGTGTTCAGGATGCTGGTCAGATGTGTTTTTCATTCCATTAATCTGAGGAATGTTTGATTAGGAGGGCAAATATTCCCTTTTATTGTCTCCTCTTATAATTGTGGTAACTTTCACGCTCAATGCGTCAGGAATAGTTCAGTTCAGAGAGCTTTAGAAGGAAGGTCACAATGAGCCACCTATGCTCAGAATTTTATTACCACAATTGGCACAATTCTCAAATATTTCTCTATGGAAATGGTTGTCGTTCTTTCTACCGTTGTTTTTTTCCTCCCTCAGGCTCGTTCTCTCCACTCTCACTGACTCTCTGCCGCCGGTTCTCCCGTTTTATTTGTTGTCCTCTTGCACTGTTTCCCATCAGGTTCACATTCTCCGCTCAAAATTGCACTTCCTTAGCGCCTTTCACCACCTCAGGGCATCCCAACGCTCTTTACAGCGAATGAAGTATTTTAAAGTGTATCAATATGACAATAATACATTTTCAGCCTGACACAGAGAGAGGAATGGATTCGATTTTAGGCGTTGTTACTTTTCCAGAGAGCACGAACGATCAGAGACTCAGTAGGCACAACACCAGCCGGCAACTCATTTCTGCCACTGGGAACAGTTGCTCCTTAATTACCCTATTAAACCTATTTAGGCTTTTGAACAGCTCTATCAAATCTCCTCTTAACATTCTCAGCTTTAATCTGAACAACCCCAGCTACTCCAGTCTCTTCACATAACTGAAGTCCCTTATCCCTGGTACCATTCTCCTAAATTTCCTCTTAACCTTCTCTGCTCTAATCAGAATAACCCCAGCTTCTCCAGTCTCTCCACATAACTGAAGTCCCTTATCCCTGATACCATTCTAATAAACCTCCTCTTAACCTTCTCTGCTCTAATCAGAATAACCCCAGCTTCTCCAGTCTCTCGACATAACTGAAGTCCCTTATCCCTGGTACCATTCAACTAAATATCCACTTAACCTTCCCAGCTCTAATCAGAACAACCCCAGCTTCTCCATTCTCTCCACATAACTGAAGTCCCTTATCCCTGGAACAATTCCAGTAAATCTCATCTTAACCTTCTCTGCTCTAATCTGAACAACCCCAGCTTCTGCAGTCTCTCCACATAACTGAATTCCCTTATCCCTGGTACCATTCTAGCAAATCTCCTCTTAACCTTCTCAGCTCTAACCTGAACAACCCCAGCTACTCCAGTCTCTTCACATAACTGAAGCCCCTTATCCCTGGTACCATTCTAGTAAATCTCTTCTGCACACGCTCAAAGGCCTTAAAATTTTCCTAAAGTTTGGTGCCCAGAATGGGACACAATGCTCCACCTGAAGCCTAATCAGCACTTTATAAAATGTTCTCATAACTACTGTGCTTTTGTACTTTACTGCTTATTAATAAAGCAAAGGATCCCATATGCTTTATTAACATACTTATCAAATTGTCCGGCCGCCTTCAAAAATTAGTTCACATACATGCCTAGGTCCCTCTGTTCCTGCACTCCCTGTAAAGATGTGCCATTGAGATCACATTGTTTCTTCTAATTTTTCACTTCACAATTCTCTCTGTTAAATAGAATCTGCCAAGTGCCTGCCTAATTGAATCAGATTTCGGATTATGCTGCATGCAAAGTGATTGGATTCGGAAAGAAACGCCATCAGAGAAGAGCAGGATCATGTCAAGGACGTATCTGAAGCACTCAAAATCTCCAGCCTGAAGAACAGTTTATAAGGGTAAAGACACAGCAAACTTTTCTTGGCCTTTAGATTCTTGCTTTCGGCTCCAATTATATTTTATTCTGTTAATGCAAAATATGTCAGTAAACTGAGTAACGAGATAACTTTATGTGCATGAATGAGGGTCAGTTAGAAGGTGTTGCATGAATGACATTTTAACCGAAGGTCAGCCATGATCATATTGAATGGTGGAGCAGGCTCGAAGTGCTGAATGGCCTACTCCTGCTCCTATTTCTTATGCACTCTTGTTGACCAGTCAGTCTGCATCCCCTTGAAGTATGTTACTATCCTCCTCGTTGTGTGCTGCTTTTCTGAGTTTCGATGCCCTATATACTTCCCTCCAGTATGAAAAAGAACCCGTCACCACGACTCTCTGCTTTCTGACCCTTAGCCAACTTGGTATCCATGCTGCCCTGTCCCATTAATCCCATGGGCTATAATTTTGTGACCAGGTATGTCATGTGGTACTTTGTCAAACGCCTTTTCAAAGTCCATATACACAACATCAACCACACTACCCTCATGATGCTTCTATTTTCCTACCAAAGTGCATCGCCTTGCATTAATCGATGTTAAACTTCACTTGCCACATAACTGCGCAGTCTGTACGTTTTCTAATGTCTATTGTGAGAAGTCATATAGAGAAATGACTTTTCAATATTTGAAGCAAAGCATCAATGTATTGAATATAAAACAATAATCCATATATATAAAAGGATTGTGGTGTCTGTCTGTCTGCGTGTCTGTGTGTCTGTCTGTCTGTGTGTATGTCCGGGCATAACTCAAAAGTTATAGAGCCTACCTACACATATGCTATAACAAAAGAAAGCTTATGATTAGGGGAGTGTCATAGACGTATTTACTTTTTGGCCAGACAAACGTTGTTCGGACAGTATACAAAAAACGTTCACAAAACGGACAAAATCCACACATTAGCTGTTGACCAATCCTACGGGGGAATCTGCTCATTAGCGTTGACTGACGTGAAGGTTGACCAATCCTACGGGGGGAGCGCGCTGCGTCACGGGGGGCGTTTCATGGTGTGTGTGGGCGTGGCCTAATGCTTCAAACTGCCGTTAGTGCCTCACAAAATGGCAGCCACCCATCTTTACCCACAAAATCTCCCTCCAGCTCTCACCTTTTACCGGGGGAGAGGCTGCTTTAAATTAGATTCACTCAGTGGTGTCTCTCTTTATCTGTTTTGATGCGGCCCGAGAGACAGCGTGTGGGGGAGCAGCGGCGGTGGGGTGTTTGTTATGGATAAACTCTGCCTCTGTCCGACCATGGGCCCCAGTCCCACCCTTTGTCTCCTCCTCCTCCTTCTCGCCGCTTTCTCCCCTCTCTCCTGTGACCCCGGCCTCTCCGCTCTGCAGGGTGTCACTGCCGAGCTCGTCGGGTCGGGGTCCCGGGGAACCATGGCCGCTTTCGGAGACTTCAACTCGGTGACAGGTGAGGAGGGTGTTTGTTATTCACGTTAGGTGGCGGGCCGAAGTGGGAGCTCAGCTCAGGTGACTCGGGCCGGGCCTCAGGTGCTACGCCGCCCATGGGGGCTCCGGGGCAGCGGACTGCAGCGTGAGCTCAGCTCGGGTGACTCGGGCCTAGACTCAGGCGCTACGCTGCCCACTGGGGCTCTGTGGCAGCGGGCCACAGTGGGAGCTTAGCTGCGGTGACTCAGGTCGGGCTTGAGGTGCTACGTCGTGCACGGGTGCTCTGGTCTATCTCCTTCCCTCACTCTCTCCTGCTCTCTCTCTCTCTCGCACCTTCCCTCTCTCTCTCGCACCTTCCCTCTCTCTCTCTCTCCTTCCCTCTCTCTCTCTCTCTCTCCCTCCCTCTCTCTCTCTCCTTCCCTCTCTCTCTCTGTCTCTCTCTCTTTCCCCCTCTGTCTCTCTCTCTTTCCCCCTCTCTCTCTCTCTCCTTCCCTCTCCCTCTCTGTCTCTCTCCCCTTCCCTCTCTCTCTCTCTCTCTCCTTAGCACTCCCTCTCTGCTTCCCCGCAATGTCAATCAACAAGGCACAGGGGCAGACTTTGCACAGGCACCGCCGGGCACTCCAGCTAGTAATTAATAAAGGTTGCCATCTAAAACAATGTGTGGTTTTGGAATTTTATCCAAAAATCTGAGGATTTATTGCAGAGAAACCTCATGGCTTCTCACTTTGTACCACTGCATTTCGAAGAAGTTGGTGAAGATATTATTTATATCAAATAACAGAATTGCCCTCCTGTATGCTTCAGCCTCACTTTGTGACTTTCGAAATCTATGTATGCATCGAACATACTAAATTCCTTCCCACCCCACCTAATATCCGCAGCTCCTCCCCACCCCACCTAATATCCTCAGCTCTGCCCCACCACACCTAATATCCTCAGCGCCTACCCACCCCATCTAATATCCTCAGCTCTGCCCCACCCCATCTAATATCCGCAGCTCCTCCCCACCCCATCTAATATCCTCAGCGCCTCCCCACCACATCTAATATCCGCAGCTCCTCCCCACCCCACCTAATATCGTCAGCTCTGCCCCACCAAACCTAATATCCTCAGCGCCTCCCCACCCCATCTAATATCCTCAGCTCTGCCCCACCCCACCTAATATCCCCAGCTCTGCCCCACCACACCTAATATCCTCAGCTCCTCCCCACCCCATCTAATATCCTCAGCTCTGCCCCACCACACCTAATATCCTCAGCGCCTCCCCAACCCATCTAATATCCTCATCTCTGCCCCACCACACCTAATATCCTCAGCTCCTCCCCACCCCAACTAATATCCTCAGCTCCTCCCCACCCCAACTAATATCCTCAGCTCTGCCCCACCACACCTAATATCCTCAGCTCTGCCCCACCACACCTAATATCCTCAGCTCTGCCCCACCCCACCTAATATCCTCAGCATTGTCCCACCACACCTAATATCCTCAGTGCCTCCTCACCCCATCTAATATCCTCAGCTCTGCCCCGCCACACCTAATATCCTCAGCGCCTCCCCACCCCATCTAATATCCTCAGCTCTGCCCCACCCCATCAATAACCTCAGCGCCTCCCCACCCCATCTAATATCCTCAGCTCTGCCCCACCACACCTAATATCCTCAGCTCTGCCCCACCCCACCTAATATCCTCAGCTCCTCCCCACCCCAACTAATATCCTCAGCTCTGCCCCACCCCACCTAATATCCTCAGCTCCTCCCCACCCCAACTAATATCCTCAGCTCCTCCCCACCCCAACTAATATCCTCAGCTCTGCCCCACCACACCTAATATCCTCAGCTCTGCCCCACCACACCTAATATCCTCAGCTCCTCCCCACCACACCTAATATCCTCAGCTCCTCCCCACCCCAACTAATATCCTCAGCTCTGCCCCACCCCACCAAATATCCTCAGCTCTGCCCCACCCCACCAAATATCCTCAGCTCTGACCCACCACACCTAATATCCTCAGCTCTGCCCCACCCCACCTAATATCCTCAGCGCCTCCCCACCCCATCTAATATCCTCAGCTCTGCCCCACCACACCTAATATCCTCAGTGCCTCCCCACCCCATCTAATATCCTCAGCTCTGCCCCACCCCACCTAATATCATCAGCGCCTCCCCACCCCACCTAATATCCTCAGCTCTGCCCCACCACACCTAATATCCTCAGCTCTGCCCCACCCCACCTAATATCATCAGCGCCTCCCCACCCCACCTAATATCCTCAGCTCTGCCCCACCACAACTAATATCTTCAGCGCCTCCCCACCCCATCTAATATCCTCAGCGCCTCCCCACCCCACCTAATATCCTCAGCTCTGCCCCACCACAACTAATATCTTCAGCGCCTCCCCACCCCATCTAATATCCTCAGCGCCTCCCCACCACACCTAATATCCTCAGCTCTGCCCCACCCCACCTAATATCCTCAGCTTTGCCCCACCCCACCTAATATCCTCAGCTTTGCCCCACCACACCTAATATCCTCAGCTCTGCCCCACCCCACCTAATATCCTCAGCTCTGCCCCACCACACCTAATATCCTCAGCTCTGCCCCACCACACCTAATATCCTCAGCTGCTCCTCACCCCATCTAATATACTCAGCTCTGCCCCACCCCACCTAATGTCCTCAGCTCCTCCCCACCCCACCTAATATCCGCAGCTCCTCCCCACTCCACCTAATATCCTCAGCTCCTCCCGACCCCACCTAATATCCTCAGCTCCGCCCAACCTCAGCTCATATCGTCAGCTCCTCGCCACTCCAGCTAATGTCCTCAGCTCATCCCCACGCCATCTAATATAATCAGCTCCTCCCCACCCCATCTAATACCCTCTGCTCCTCCCCAGCCCACCTAATATCCGCAGCTCCTCCCCACTCCACCTAATATCCTCAGCTCCTCCCCACCCCACCTAATATGCTCTGCTCCGCCCAACTTCAGCTCATATCTTCAGCTCCTCCCCACGCCACCTAATGTCCTCAGCTCATCCCCACGCCACTTAATATACTCAGCTCCTCCCCACCCCATCTAATATCCTCAGCTCCTCCTCACCCCACCTAATATCCTCAGATCCTTCCCACCCCACCACCATCCACAGCTCCTCCACACGCCACGAAATATCCTCAGCTCCTCCACACCCCACCGAATATCCTCAGCTCCGCCCTACCACACCAATATCCTCAGCTCCTCCCAACCCCACCTAACATCCTTAGCTCCTCCCCAACGCACCTAATATCCTCAACAGCTCCTGCACCCACCTAATATCCTCAGCTCCTCTCCACCCCACCTAATATCTTCAGCTCCTCCTGAACCCATCTAATATCCTGAACACCTCCCCACACCACCTAATATGCTCAGCTCCTCCCCGCCCTACCTAATATCCTCAGCTCATCCCCACCCAACCTATTATCCTTAGCTCCTCCCCACCCCACCTAATATCCTCAGCTGATCCCCACACCACCTAATATCCTCAGCTC
Source organism: Somniosus microcephalus (assembly GCF_052327205.1). NCBI lineage: Eukaryota > Metazoa > Chordata > Chondrichthyes > Squaliformes > Somniosidae > Somniosus > Somniosus microcephalus. Next base: position 24,240,862 of record NW_028225183.1, read on the forward strand.
CTCCCCACCCTACCTAAGATCCTCAGCTCATCCTCCACAGACCTAATATCCTCAGCTCCTCCCCATCCCAACTAATATCCTCAGCTCCTCCCCAACCCAGCTAATATCCTTAGCTACTCCTGAACCCACTTAATATCCTCAGCTCCTCCCCATCCCAACTAATATTCTCAGCTCCTCCCCAACCCAGCTAATATCCTCAGCTCCTCCCCACCCCAACTAGTATCCTCAGCTCCTCTCCACCCCAACTAATATCCTCAGCTCCTCCCCACTAATGTTCCATCGAATCTTTTTGTACTCAGCGGCTGCAATCTCTTTTGAGCTCGACCTTTTCTTCCACGGGCAAATTTTAAAACAACAAATATTAGAGCAACTTTTAGAAAAGCAACTTACCCAACAACGACAGCAGCAACAGCCAGTTAAAATCATATATACAGTAATGAGATATTGCCACCCCACCACCTCAAATCATGAGGCAATCAGATAAGTTTCTGCAAGTTAAACATAACTTCCCTGCTTTTGAAATCTATTCCTCCAGAAATGAGCCCGTGCTTTATTTGCAATTTCATGGAGTTTTAACCTGCGTTGCTACTTCTGATGATTTGTGAATCTATACCCCGAGATACCTTTGCACCTCTACTCCATTTAGGCTCTTATTTTCCAAGGAGTAGCTAGGCTCCTTAAACCTGCTACCACAATGCTCCACCTCACACTTACGGATATTGAAATTAATTTGTAATTTACATGCCCATTCTGCTATTTTGTTTACGGTAGAATTAATTAAAAGCTTTTAGTTCGTCATGTACAAATTCTATTTAAATAAAAACTTGTCAGAAATGACTGGGATATAAAAGAACTGCAGAATAATAAATTAACACTTCAGCAACGTCACTCAGTTACACATCGACAAACAATCCAAAAGCTCAATTTGAGCTGAATGAGGCAAATCCATTCGTGCAATTTGTATTAATTTTAAGGTTTTCAACTTATTAGCCCATCCCTCTTGTCACTATAGTAAAGGCTGCACAAGCAGCAGGCGCAGTGACTTTCCCATGGCGCTGACGTGCTGTACGCCCTGATATGTAATCAGAATAATAATTACAATGCAACCAGGCAACCAACAAATATGAAGTGCTGTAGTTCTTTAGTACACAATATTAAAAATAATTGAACAAAAACTGGTATCCATATTTCCGAATTCAATCAATCCCATTAATAAACATGGTCTTGTTGATCCGACACACCTCACATGTAACATGACAGAAATGCAGAACTTATTCACAAGTGCAGAAAAACATATACACATTTTGCGTCGCTGAATTAAAAATAAAATGCAGGGAAAGCTATGATTTAACACAAATAAATATTCATCACTCCTCCTGGACAAGAGAACCATTCACACTGACTTCGAAATATTTACTAATATGTTGATGTAAAGATGTTAATTTACAAATTTTGCTTCCAATGTTTTTTCTCTCAAACATTCTCCACAATATTAATCCCTGCTCTTATCACGAAAAGTGTTGAATTATTTTAGGTACTTCCCAAGTAAACAGCAGGAAACAAACTTTATTGTTGTCTCAATTTTCAATCTCCTAAATCAAAAATGTATACCTAATCAAAATGACAGATTAGCTGTTTAATCAAAGTATTTTGCGTGTCTTTCTCAATAAACAAGTAATGGTTTCTTCTAAAGTAGCTGCCTCCATTTTTCATACATCAATGCAGAGTTCTTGTTTCTATTAACACTCCACTAATCATTTAAGAAGGAATCTATAGTTACGTTATTGCTGGGATTGTTCAGACTATAGAACGACAGACAAAATAAAATCGTTCACAATAGCAAAATACAGCGGATGCTGGAATCTGAAATATAGACAGAAAAAGCTGGTAATACGCAGCAGGCCCGGCAGCATCTGTGGAGAGCGAGAGATGAACAAAGTTAAGGCTTCAGGTCTGTGGCCTGTTGTCGCAACTGGATAAAGTTAGAGATTTAACCAGATGCAGAGGCCGGATTTAACCACTGCTGCCTTCCACCATATCACAGACCATCCCCTTTGTTCCTTCCGCCCGCCCACATTTCGCTGACTCTGCACCTGGTTAAAATCTGTAACAACTCTAACATTTTTCATTTCTGAAGAAAGGTCACAGACCTGAAACGTTAAATCTGTTTTTCTCTCTCTCCACCGATGCTGCCTGGCCTGCTGAGTATATCCAGCATTTTCTCTTTTTATATTATGTAAAATAAAATTGTTTGTGTTTTTCCCCATTTTTGGTTCTCTTCCTAAACGTCTTAATTATATTATTATAAAATCAATAAAAAGTAATAAGTTACTCCTCCAAAACCTCCACTGCTCTCCCCGAATTCAACTGCATGTTTCTGTGAAGCTACTCACTTCATTCCATTGTTGAAAATCAAATTTTGAGCAATTTCCAAGTTAAAAAGTTTTAAGCAATTTAGCGCCTGCTTAAAATAATTCCGACTTCAAGACGCGCTTGAAACTTGTTTAGATGCGGGGAACATTGATGTTTGCTTGTTTCTTCCAAAATCATATTGGAAACGTAGGGGTAAAGAAGTGTTTATAACATTTATTTTTTGAGAAAATTTCTTTAAAAATCTTTAAATTCTTTCTAGTCACATCGCAGCTATGACAGAAGAAGTTGCTCCAAGTTTCTCTTTCCCTCTTGAAAGCTGTCTTTAAACATGCAGCAATAATATAAAATAAACTCTAATTACAAACGGAGCTCAAATAAGAAAGTGAATAAAGTGGTTAAACTTCCTAAGAAGGCGGTGAGGTTATCTTTCCCCAGTACCATCGTGAACCATCGTCAGAGCTGGAAAAAGTTGGAGATGCAACAGGTTTTAAGCAGGTGTAAAGGCAGGGAAAGTGGGGGAGCGGAGGAAGGAAATAAAGGGACAGTCTGTGCTCGGATTGAAGGCAGGAGAGGTGAAATGTTGCAAATGGAGATGGCAGAATGATCAACAGCTGCGACCTGCAAAAATAAGTTCAGGGGTTATAGTCTGAAATTGATGAACTCAGTGTTGAGTCCAGAAGGCTGTAAAGTGCCTAATCGAAAGAGGAGGTGCTGTTCCTCCAGCTTGCATTGAGCTTCATTGGATCAGTGTAACAGTCCTAGGACAGAGTAGCCTGTGTTGGAGTGGAGCGGCGAATTAAAGTGACAGTCGACCAGATGCTCGAGGTCACCATTACGGACGAAATGGACGTGTTCTGCAAAGTGGTATTCCCAATCTGGCTTTGGTCTCCCCAATGAAGAGGAGACCGCATCATGAGCAGTGAATACAGTACACTAAATTGGAAGAAGTACAAGTAAATCGCTGTTTCACCTAGAAGGGTTGCTTGAAGCCCTGGACAGTGGGAAGGTAGGAAGTAAAAGGGCATGTATTGCTACTCCTGCACTTACACGGGAAGGTGCCGGGCGAACGGGAAGGAGTGTTGGGGTGGTAGAGGATTGGACCAGGGTGTTGTGGAGGGAGCGGCCCCTTCAGAATGCTGAAAGTGGAGGTGAGGGCAAGATGTGCTTGGCGGTGGCATCACGCTGGAAGTGGCAGAAATGGCGGAAGATTTTTGCAGGTGGCAGCTGTTGATCATTCTGCAATCCCCATTTGCAACATTTCATCTCTCCTGCCTTCAATCCTAGCACAGACTGTCCCATTATTTCTTTGAATGTGGAGACTGGTGGGGTGAAAGCTGATGACAAGGGGAACCCGATTGTGGTTCCGCGAGGGAGGGGAAAAGGTGAGAGCAGAAGTGCGGGAAATAGAATGGACACAGTCAAGAGCCGTGTCAACCACGGTAGAGGGGAATCCAAGGTTGAGGAAAGAGGAAGACATGTCTGAAGCACTGGAATGGAATGAGGCATCGTCAGGCCAGAAGCGGCGGAGATGGAGCAACTGGGAGAATGGAATAAAATCCTTACAGGAAGCGGGGTGGGAGGAAGTGCAGTCCAGATATCTGTGGGAGTCCGTGGGCTTATAGTGAATATAATAGAAAAATACTTCGGATATTGGACATCTTACATAAGAACAAAAAACGCTGGAAATACTCAGCAGGCCAGGCAGAATATGTGGGAGCCGAACAGAGTTAATGTTTCAGGTCTGGGACCCTTCATCAGAACTGGAGAAAGCTGGAGATGTAACATATTAAGCAGGTGCATGGACGGGGGAGGGGGCGTGGGTGGGAGGAATGTATTGAAGGAAAATACTGTGCTTATTTAGGAAGCGACTCATGCCCTCATTTGTTTAAAGTAATAAGCAGACAAAAACACAGGTATTTGATCAAAATGAACCCGCAGATGACCACGCACAAATAAACAACCAGAGAGGCAGACAGAGTTGGGAAACACCAGGAAATCGACAAGAAATATTGACAAGGAGTAAACTGCTTTGCGATCAGAAAATTGCTGGATTTTGATGCTTGTTGAACGGCATCTCCCTAACAAATTTAGCTGATCACAGCATGGCTATCAATCAATTCATTGCCAGTGTGAAAAATGCAACTCTTGATACTTAGCAACGTGTGCAAGACTGGAATGAGAGAGTGCCTGGGCCGTGGTCAGTGATAGCTTATCCTGAGCATCAAGATATTCATTAGGCCTGAGCCCTTGCTGCGTAAGAAAATTCTCCTCATCTCCCCTCTGGGCCTTTTGCCAGTTATGTCCTTCGGTTACCGACCCTCCTGCCACTGCAAACGGTTTCTCCTTATTTATTCTTTCAATGCACCTTGCAATTATGAAAAACTCTATTAAATTTCCTCTTAAACTTCTGAGGAAAGCAATCTCAGCTTCTCCAGCCTCTCAACATAACTGAAGTCCTTCACCCCTCGGACCACTCTGTGAGACGTGAAACCGAGGCTCTCGCTCTCTGTGTGTCTCTCTCTATCTTTGTCTCTGTCTCTCTCTTTGTCTCTGTATACATTTCTGAGGGGGATTGACAGGGTAGATGCACGAAGGATGTTTCCCCTCTTGGGGGAATCTAGAAGTAGGGGGCAAAGATTCAGGCTAAGGGGTCGTCCATTTAAAACGGAGGAATTTCTTCTCTCAGAGGGTCGTGAATCTTTGGAAATCTCTAACCCAGAGATCAGTGGAGGCGGAGTCATTGGATATAATCAAGTCGGAGATTGACAAATATTTGAGCTGCATAGAAACGTAGAAGATAGGATCAGGAGAAGTCCATTCGGCCCCTCGAGCCTGCTCCTCCGATCAATGCGGTCATGGCTGATCATCCAGATTCAGCATCCTGTCCCTGCTTTCTCCCCATATCCCTTGATCCCCTTATCCTTAAGCAATATTTCTAACGCCTTCTTGAATGTATTTAATGAATTGGCCTCAACTGTCTTCTGTGGTAGAGAATTCCATAGGTTCACCACTCTGGGTGAAGCAATTCCTCCTAATCTCAGCCCTAAATGGCTTACCCCTTATCCTTAGACAGTGACCCCTGGTTCTGGACTCCCGCACCATCGGGAACAGCCTTCCTGCATCTAGTATGTCTAGTCCTGTTAGAATTTTATAAGTTTCAATGAGATCCCCTCTCATTCTTATAAACTCTAGCGAATATAAGACTAATCAATCCAATCTCTCTTCATACGTCATTCCTGCCATTCCAGGCATCAGTCTGGTGAATCTTCGCTGCACTCCCTCCAGGGCAAGATCATCCTTCGTCAGATAAGGCGACCAAAGCTGCACACAATACTCAAGGTATGGTTTCACCAAGGCCCTGTAGAATTCCATCAACACATTCTTGTTCCTGTACACGAATGTTCTCGCTGTGAAGGACAGCATACCATTTGCCTTCTTAACCGCCCGCTGCACCTGCATGCTTGCCTTCAGCGACTGGTGCACAAGGACACCCACGTCTCGTTGCACTTCCCCTTTTCCCAATCTATTGCCGTTCAGTTAATAATCTGCCTTCCTGTTTTTGCCACCAAAGTGGATAACCTCGCATTTATTTACATTATACTGCATCTCCCATGCATCTGCCCAATCGCCCAACCTATCCAAATCGTACACGCCCACCCAGCTTTGTGTCGTCTGCAAACTTGCTGATATTACATCTAGTTCCCCCGTCTAGATCATTAGTATATATTGTGAATAACTGGGGTCCTAGCCCCGATCCCTCTGCTACCCCACTAGTCAGTGCCGTCAATTCGGAAAAAGACCCATTTATTCCAAATCTTTGCTTCCTGTCTGCCAACCAGTTTTCTATCCAAGTCAGTACATTACCCCCAATCCCATGTGCTTTAACTTTGCATGCTAGTCTCTTATGCAGGACCTTTTCGAAGGCCTTCTGAAATTCCAAATACACCACATCCACTTGTTCTCCCTTTTCTATTCTACCAGTTACATCTTCAAATAATTCCAGTAGATTAGTCTACGTTGGAAATAGACCCGAAACGTTGACTCTATTTTCTCTCCACGGATGTTGCCTGGCCTGCTGAGCTTTTCCAGCATTTCCTGTTGTTATTTCGGATTTCCAGCATCTGCAGCATTTTGCTTTTGACTTTGTCCGATCCTGTCATTGTTTTCCAAGTGCTGTGCTATTACATCTTTTATAATGGACAATAGCATTTTCCCCACTACCGTTGTCATGCTTACCGGTCTATAATGCCCCGTTTTTGCTCTACCACCTTTTTTTAATAGTGGTGCTACATTACCTTCCCTCCAATCCATGGGAATTGTTCCAGAATTTATAGAATTTTGGAAGATGACCAGCATTGCATCTATTATTTCTAGGGCCACTTCCTTAAGTACCCTAGGATGTAGATTATCAGGCGCTGAGGATTTATCGGCCCTCAATCCCGTCAATTTCCCTAACACCATTTCCCTACAAATACTGATTCCATTCAGTTCCTCCCTTTCATTAAACCTTATGTTCCCCGACATCTCTGGGAGTTTATTGGTGTCCTCCTTTGTGAAGACAGAACCAAAGTATGGATTTAATTTGTCTGCCATGTCTTTGTTCCCCATTATAAATTCCCCTGATTCTGACTGCAAGGGACCTGCGCTTCACTTTAACAATCTCTTTCTGTTCACATATCTATAGATGCTTTTACTGTCAGTTTTTATGTTCCCTGATAGCTTACTCTCATACTCTATATTCCCCTCTTAATTAATACCTTTGTCCTCCTTTGCTGGATCCTAAACATAGAAAGATAGAAACATAGAAGATAGGAGCAGGAGTCGGCCATTCAGCCCCTCGAGCCTGCTCCACCATTCAATGAAATCATGGCTGATCATCCAAATTCAGTACCCTGTCCCTGCCTTCTCCCCATATCCCTTGATCCCATTGGCCTGAAGAAAAAGATCTAACTCCTACTTGAACATATTTAATGAATTTGCCTCCACTGCCTTCTGGTGTAGAGAATTCCACAGGTTCACCATACTGTGGCTTACCCCTTATCCTTAAACTCTGACACCTGGGTCTGGACTCGCTGGCCATCTGGAACATCCTTCCTGCATCTAGTCTGTCTAGTCCTGTTAGAATATTATAAGTTTCAATGAGATCCCCTCTCATTCTTCTAAACTCCAGCGAGTAAAAGCCCAGTCGACACAATCTCTCCTCATACATCATTCCTGCCATCCCAGGTATCAGTCTGGGAAACTGCTCCCAATCGTCAGATAGCAAAATTTTCTATAGTTATATAAAAAGAAAAAGGGTGGCTAAAGTAAATGTTGGTCCCTTAGAGAATGAGACTGGGAAATTAATGCTGGGAAACATGGATATGACAAAAAAGCTGAACAATTATTTTGTATCAGTCTTTACGGCAGAGGACACTAAGAATATCCCAACACTGGACAAACAGTGGGCCCTAGGGCGGGGGGAGAAGCTAAATACGATTAAAATCACTAAGGATGTGGTACTTGGTAAAATAATGGGACTCAAGGCAGATAAATCCCCTGGACCTGATGGCTTACATCCTAGGGTCTTGAGGGAAGTGGCGGTAGGGATTGTGGATGCATTGGTAATAATTTTCCAAAACTCCCTGGACTCAGCAAAGGTCCCAGCAGATTGGAAAACTGCTAATGCAACACCCTTATTTAAAAAAGGTAGTAGGCAGAAGGCTGAAAACTACAGACCTGTTAGCCTAATATCTGTGGTTTGTAAAATTTTAGAGTCCATTATTAAGGAGACAGTAACGGGACATTTGGATAAACATAATTTAATAGGACAAAGTCAGCATGGTTTTATGAAGGGGAAGTCATGTTTGACAAATTTGCTTGTGTACTTTGAGGAACTAACATACAGGGTGGATAAAGGGGGACCAGTGGATGTATTGTATTTAGACTTCCAAAAGGCATTTGACAAGGTGCCACACAAAAGATTATTACTCAAGATAAAAAATCATGGGATTAGGGGTAATATTCTGGCATGGGTGCAGGATTGGCTATCTAACAGAAAGTAGAGAGTTAGGATAAATGGTTCGTTCTCAGACTGGCAATCAGTAACTATTGGTGTCCCGCAGGGGCCAGTGCTGGGTCCCCAACACTTTGCAATCTATATTAATGATTTGGAGGAGGGGACCGAGTGTAACATATCAAAGTTTGCAGATGATACAAAGATGGGAAGGAAAGTAGTGAATGAGGAGGACATAAAAAACCTGCAAAGGGAGATAGACAGGCTACGTTAGTGGGCAGCGATTTGCCAGATGGAATACAATCCTGGAAAGTGTGAGGTTATGCACTTTGGCAGAAAAAAATCATAGAGCAAGTTATTATCTTAATGGCAAGAAACTGGAAAGTACTGTAATACAAAGGGATCTGGGGGTCCTGGTGCACGAAACACAAAAAGTTAGTATGCAGGTGTAGCAAGTGATCAAGAAGGCCAATGGAATGTTGGCTTTTATTGCTTGGGGGACAGAATATATAAAAACAGGGAGGTATTGTTGCAGTTGTACAAGGTATTGGTGAGCCCGCACCTGGAATACTGCATACTGTTTTGTTGTCCATACTTAAGAAAATACATACTTGCTCTCGAGTCAGTACAAAGAAGGTTCACTCGATTAATCCCAGGGATCAGGGGCTGGTCATATGAGAGAGGTTGAGTAGATTGGGACACTACTCAATGGAGTTCAGAAGAATGAGAGGCGATCTTATTGAAATATATAAGATTGTGAAGGGGCTTGATCGGGTGGATGTGGTGAGGATGTTCCCAATGATGGCTGAAACTAGAACTAGGGGGCATAATCTTAGACTAAGGGGCTGCTCTTTCAAACTGAGATGAGGAGAAACTTCTTCAATCAGAGGGTAGTAGGTCTGTGGAATTTGCTGCCCCAGAAAGCTGTGGAAGCTACATATTTAAATAAATTTAAAACAGAAATTGACAGTTTCTTAGAATTAACGGGAATTAGGTGTTACGGGGAGCCGGCAGGAAATTGAACATGAGTCTATGTTCGGAACGGTCATGGCCCTGTGGGTAAAGGAGCGGGCTCAGTGGCCATGTAGCCTGGTTCTGCTCCTACTTCTTATGTTCTAATTATGTGTTAGATTGCAGGAGATGGTTCTATTCCTGTTCCTGGCTGGGGTGGAAATCAACTTTTACAGAATGTAAGTACTGTAGAAAATATAGGGACAGTGATCTCCTGGACGAGTTGCGATCGCCCAGATGGGTCGGAGAGGAATTTCCCAGATTTTTATCTCCCAAATTGGCCATTGGGTTTTTTATCAGGTTTTTCGCCTCTCCCAGGAGATCACATGGGTTCGGGAGGGATGCAGAGTAATAGTAGATTTGAGGTTAGGATCAGATCAGCCATGATCTATTGAATGCTGGAGCAGGCTCGAGGGGCCGATTAGCCTACTCCTGCTCCTATTTCTCATGTTCTTTTGTTTGCTGCTTTATCTGTCCAATTGATATGTCCTCTCCTTGGAACTTATGCTATCATTAATTTCCCTTGTTAGCCAATGTTGAGGGAGTCAAGGGTTATGGGGTGCGGACGTTGAGCCGAAGATCTGATCAGCCATGATCTTATTGAATGGCGGGGCATGCTGGAGTGTCCGAATGGCATACTCCTGCTCCAATTTCTTCTGTACTTGTTTTAATTTCTGTCCCTTCTGCCACTTTGTCCCTCTGTTCCCAGGTCGATTATTGCTCTGACAGATTCTGCATCTTTCAGTTCCTCGTTAGCATAGTGGTGAGTATCCCCGCCTGTCATGATAACTTAACCTGAGCAGTAAGAAAAACATTACGCCTGAGCCCTTGCTGCGTAAGCCAATTCTCCCCATACTGATTATTTTGCTGGTTATCTTCAATCGGTGTCCTCTGGTTACCGTCACTCCTGCCACTGGCAAGCGTTTCTCCTTATTGCCTCTATCTGATCCCCTTATAATTTTGAAGGCCACTTATTAAATTTCCTCTTAACTTCTGAGGAAAACAATCCCAGACTCGCAACATAACTAAAGTCCCTTAAATCTCGGGCCAATCAGCAAGACGTCAAACTGAGGGTCTCGCTCTGTATGTCTATTTTTGTCTACCTCTTTGCCCCTGTCTCTCTCTGTATAGGATTCTGAGGATGCTTGACAGGATAGATGCAGGGAGGATATTTCTCCTCCTGGGGGAATCGATAACTTGGGGGCAGAGCTCAGAATCAGTGGTCGCCCAATTAAAACAGAGATGAGGAGGAATATCTTCTCTCAGAGTGTAGTGAAACTTTGGAATCCTCTACCCCAGAGAGCTGTGCAGGCGGAGTCATTGAATATAATCAAGGCGGAGACAGACATATGCTTGAGATACAGTGGAGTCACGGGTTTTGTGGAGTGGGCGGAAAAGTGGCGTTGATTCGAAGATCTGATCAGCCATGACATTATTGAATGGCGTGGCAGGCGCGACGAGGCGAATGGCACACCCCTGCTACAATTTCTTCTGTTCTTATTCTTATCTCTGTCCCTTCTGCCTCTTGTCCCTCTGTTCACAGGTCGATTTTTGCTCTGACAGATTCGGTATGTTTTAGTTCCTCATTAGTATAGCGGTGAATATCCCTGCCTGTAATGTGGAGATAGGGGTTCATCCCCCAAATTTAATCCTTTGGGCAGCTCCTTAAAATGCTCCTGGGAGAAGTTGAACAGGACAAAATGAACTAAAATAATTTAAAATATGTACTGGCATAAGAAGAACTGTATAACAATTCCCCCATATTAAATTTCCTCCTAACCGTCGCAGGAAAACAATCCCAGACTCTCAACATAACTGAAGTCCGTTGTTCTTCGGACCACTCTGCAAGACGTCAAACTGAGTCTGTCACGCGGGGGAACGGGGTTCAATTCCCCGACGGGGAGAATTTTTAACATTCCCAATTTTAAACCTTCAGGCAGCTGCTTAAAATGACCCTGGGAAAAGTTGAATAGAACAAAGTGAACTACAATAATTTTAAAATAGAAACTGGCATATGAAGAACTGTATAACAACTCCCAGCACCAGTTCCTCGCTAGTAGCGTGTTCTCCTTCTGATTGCCTTTTGTGTGGGGCACTGAGGAGGGAGACTGAAAATGAGATAACAGCGGGAGAAAGCACGACTGCTCTTTCAAAGAGACAGCACAGGCACGATTGGCCGAATGGCCTCCCACCGTGCTGCCAGCCTCCATGAATGCATGACACTGAGATGGATATCTGAGACATACCCACACAAAGAGAGCACATACGGGTATTTTGTGTGTATTTGCTGCTTTGTTTCAAGCACTGCATAACCATTTCCTCTACAATGTCGTGGATATTATCATGTTCAGTTTTCAATTTCCCGACGGCTTCTCTCTGACTTTATGCCTCTGACTCTGAGATAAGCATAGAAGGAAATATATGGCAAATGGAAGCCTGTGGCTTAGTGAACATGTCCTTTGTGTTCTCGTCTAAAAGATGTCCTCTTGTACGAAAAGTTTGCCTGGCGTGAAAGTGATCTGAATTTCAAAGCAGCAAGGAGGAAAGTCTGCGTTGCTCTGCTTGCTGGCAGGCAGCTTCTTGCAGCTTCACTGGTGGTCTAGTGGTTAAGATTCGGCGCTTTCACTGCCGCGGTCCGGGTTCGATTCCCGGTTAGGGAACAGTGCGTTTTGAGGCTGTTTGAAATGCCTCCAATCAATGCACCCGCGCGAAGCAATGTCTGCTCCTGATCAACCTTTGCAATTTCAACACTGCTGATGCCTCAACAGGTGCGCAATGCACTTCCTTGCCTTTTGTAAAATGCCTGCTGTTTCAAAGTCAGCAGGAAATTACATTTGGGACGAGACAATTTAAACGTGTACATGCCCACATTTAACTGCAGCTGACAGTGTCAGAACAGTCACTGTTATTATCAAACTTCCATGTATTTTCTTGCAGGCTGCACCCCCCTAACAAACATAGCTTATCACAGCACGGCTATCAATCAACTCAACGCCAGTTTGAAGAATGCAACATTTGAAAGTTAGCAACGTGTGCAAGACTTTAGTGAGAGAGAGTTGGGCCGTGATAACATTTCTAAGCAGTAAGATATTCAGTAGGCCTGAGCCCTTGCTGCGTAATACAATTCTCCCCATACTGATTCTGCTATCTTCAATTGGTCTCCTCTGGTTACCGTCATACCTGCCACTGGCAAGCGTTTCTCCTTATTACCTCAATCAAATCCCCTTGTAATTTTGAAAGCCTCTTATTAAATTTCCTCTTAACCGTCTGAGGAAAACAATCACAAACTCTCAACATAACTGAAGTTCCTTATCCCTCGGACCACTCTGCAAGACGTCAAACTGACTGTCTCGCTCTGTATGTCTATCTTTGTCTCCCTCTTTGTCCCTGTCTCTCTCTGTATAGGATTCTGAGGGTGCTTGACAGGATAGATGCAGGGAGGATCTTTCCCCTCCTGGGGGAATCTACAACTAGGGGGCAAAGCTCCAGGATATCCGGTCGCCCATTTAAAACGGAGATGAGGAGGAATTTGTTCTCTCAGAATGTCGTGAATCTTTGGAATCCTCTACCCCAGAGAGCTGTGGAGGCGGAGCCACTGAATATAATCAAGGTGGAGAGAGACATATATTTGAGCTGCAGTGGAGTCAAAGGTTATGGGGAGCGGGCAGGAAAGTGGCGTTGAGTAAAAGATCTGATCAGCCATGATCTTATTGAATGGCGGGGCAGGCTCGAGGGGCCGAATGGCCCACTCCTGCTCCTATTCCTTCTGTTCTTATTTCTGTCCCTTCTGCCTCTGTCCCTCTGTTCACAGGTCGATTTTTGCTCTGACAGATTCGGCACCTTTCAGTTCCTCGTTAGTATAGTGGTGAGTATCCCCGCCTGTCACGCGGGAGACCGGGGTTCAATTCCCCGACGGGGAGAATTTTTAACATCCCCAATTTTAAACCTTTGTGCAGCTCCTTAAAAAGACCCTGGGAAAAGTTGAATAGAACATAATGAACGAAAATAATTTTAAAATATGTACATGACGAAATTTATAACAACTCCCTGCACCAGTTCCTCGTTAGTAGAGTGTTCTCCTTCTGTTTGCCTGTTGTGTGGGGCTCTGAGGAGGGAGAGAGAAAATGAGATAACAGCGGGAGAAAGCACGACTGCTCTTTCAAAGAGACAGCACAGGCACGATTGGCCGAATGGCCGCCCACCGTGCTGCCAGCCTCCATGAATGCATGACACTGAGATGGATATCTGAGACATACCCACACAAAGAGAGCACATACGGGTATTTTGTGTGTGTTTGCTGCTTTGTCTCAAGCACTGCATAACCATTTCCTCGACAATGTCGTGGATATTATGATGTCAGTTTTCACTTCCCCGACGGCTTCTCTCTGACTTTATGCCTCTGTCTCTGAGAAAAGGATAGAAGGAAATATATGGCAAATGGACGCCTTCCCGCACTTGATGCTGTGGCTTAGTGAACATGTCCTTTGTGTTCTCGTCTAAAAGATGTCATCTTGTACGAAAGGTTTGCCTGGCGTTAAAGTGATCTGAATTTCAAAGCAGCAAGGAGGAAAGTCTGCGTTGCTCTGCTTGCTGGCAGGCAGCTTCTTGCAGCTTTTTGCAGCTTCCCTGGTGGTCTAGTGGTTAAGATTCGGCGCTTTCACTGCCGCGGCCCGGGTTCGATTCCCGGTTAGACAACAGTGCGTTTTGAGGCCGTTTGAAATGCTTCCAATCAATGCACGCGCGCGAAGCAATGTCTGCTCCTGATCAACCTTTAGCAATTTCAACACTGCTGCTGCCTCAACAGGTACACAATGCACTTCCTTGCCTTTTGTAAAATGCCTGCTGTTTCAAAGTCAGCAGGAAATTACATTTGGGACGAGACAATTTAAACGTGTACATGCCCACATTTAACTGCAGCTGACAGTGTCAGAACAGTCACGGTTATTATCAAACTTACATGTATTTTCTTGCAGGCTGCACCCCCCTAACAAACTTAGCTTATCACAGCACGGCTATCAATCAACTCAACGCCAGTTTGAAGAATGCAACATTTGAAAGTTAGCAAAGTGTGCAAGACTTTAGTGAGAGAGAGTTGGGCCGTGATAACATTTCTAAGCAGTAAGATATTCAGTAGGCCTGAGCCCTTGCTGCATAATACAATTCTCCCCATACTGATTCTGCTATCTTCAATTGGTCTCCTCTGGTTACCGTCATACCTGCCACTGGCAAGCGTTTCTCCTTATTACCTCAATCAAATCCCCTTGTAATTTTGAAAGCCTCTTATTAAATTTCCTCTTAAACGTCTGAGGAAAACAATCACAAACTCTCAACATAACTGAAGTTCCTTATCCCTCGGACCACTCTGCAAGACGTCAAACTGACTGTCTCGCTCTGTATGTCTATCTTTGTCTCCCTCTTTGTCCCTGTCTCTCTCTGTATAGGATTCTGAGGGTGCTTGACAGGATAGATGCAGGGAGGAAGTTTCCCCTCCTGGGGGAATCTACAACTAGGGTGCAAAGCTCCAGGATATCCGGTCGCCCATTTAAAACGGAGATGAGGAGGAATTTCTTCTCTCAGAATGTCGTGAATCTTTGGAATCCTCTACCCCAGAGAGCTGTGGAGGCGGAGCCACTGAATATATTCAAGGTGGAGATAGACATATATTTGAGCTGCAGTGGAGTCAAGGGTTATGGGGAGCGGGCAGGAAAGTGGCGTTGAGTAGAAGATCTGATCAGCCATGATCTTATTGAATGGCGGGGCAGGCTCGAGGGGCCGAATGGCCCACTCCTGCTCCTATTCCTTCTGTTCTTATTTCTGTCCCTTCTGCCTCTGTCCCTCTGTTCATAGGTCGATTTTTGCTGTGACAGATTCGGCACCTTTCAGTTCCTCGTTAGTATAGTGGTGAGTATCCCCGCCTGTCACGCGGGAGACCGGGGTTCAATTCCCTGACGGGGAGAATTTTTAACATCCCCAATTTTAAACCTTTGGACAGCTCCTTAAAAAGACCCTGGGAAAAGTTGAATAGAACAAAATGAACGAAAATAATTTTAAAATATGAACATGACGAAATTTATAACAACTCCCTGCACCAGTTCATCGTTAGTAGAGTGTTCTCCTTCTGTTTGCCTGTTGTGTGGGGCACTGAGGAGGGAGAGAGAAAATGAGATAACAGCGGGAGAAAGCACGACTGCTCTTTCAAAGAGACAGCACAGGCACGATTGGCCGAATGGCCTCCCACCGTGCTGCCAGCCTCCATGAATGCATGACACTGAGATGGATATCTGAGACATACCCACACAAAGAGAGCACATACGGGTATTTTGTATGTGTTTGCTGCTTTGTCTCAAGCACTGCATAACCATTTCCTGGACAATGTCGTGGATATTATGATGTTCAGTTTTCACTTCCCCGACGGCTTCTCTATGACTTTATGCCTCTGTCTCTGAGAAAAGCATAGAAGGAAATATATGGCAAATGGACCCCTTCCCGCACTTGATGCTGTGGCTTAGTGAACATGTCCTTTGTGTTCTCGTCTAAAAGATGTCATCTTGTCCGAAAAGTTTGCCTGGCGTGAAAATGATCTGAATTTCAAAGCAGCAAGGAGGAAAGTCTGCGTTGCTCTGCTTGCTGGCAGGCAGCTTCTTGCAGCTTCTTGCAGCTTCCCTGGTGGTCTAGTGGTTAGGATTCGGCGCTTTCACTGCCGCCGTCCGGGTTCGATTCCCGGTTAGGGAACAGTGCGTTTTGAGGCTGTTTGAAATGCCTCCAATCAATGCACCCGCGCGAAGCAATGTCTGCTCCTGATCAACCTTTGTAATTTCAACACTGCTGATGCCTCAACAGGTGCGCAATGCACTTCCTTGCCTTTTGTAAAATGCCTGCTGTTTCAAAGTCAGCAGGAAATTACATTTGGGACGAGACAATTTAAACGTGTACATGCCCACATTTAACTGCAGCTGACAGTGTCAGAACAGTCACTGTTATTATCAAACTTCCATGTATTTTCTTGCAGGCTGCACCCCCCTAACAAACATAGCTTATCACAGCACGGCTATCAATCAACTCAACGCCAGTTTGAAGAATGCAACATTTGAAAGTTAGCAACGTGTGCAAGACTTTAGTGAGAGAGAGTTGGGCCGTGATAACATTTCTAAGCAGTAAGATATTCAGTAGGCCTGAGCCCTTGCTGCGTAATACAATTCTCCCCATACTGATTCTGCTATCTTCAATTGGTCTCCTCTGGTTACCGTCATACCTGCCACTGGCAAGCGTTTCTCCTTATTACCTCAATCAAATCCCCTTGTAATTTTGAAAGCCTCTTATTAAATTTCCTCTTAACCGTCTGAGGAAAACAATCACAAACTCTCAACATAACTGAAGTTCCTTATCCCTCGGACCACTCTGCAAGACGTCAAACTGACTGTCTCGCTCTGTATGTCTATCTTTGTCTCCCTCTTTGTCCCTGTCTCTCTCTGTATAGGATTCTGAGGGTGCTTGACAGGATAGATGCAGGGAGGATGTTTCCCCTCCTGGGGGAATCTACAACTAGGGGGCAAAGCTCCAGGATATCCGGTCGCCCATTTAAAACGGTGATGAGGAGGAATTTGTTCTCTCAGAATGTCGTGAATCTTTGGAATCCTCTACCCCAGAGAGCTGTGGAGGCGGAGCCACTGAATATATTCAAGGTGGAGATAGACATATATTTGAGCTGCAGTGGAGTCAAGGGTTATGGGGAGCGGGCAGGAAAGTGGCGTTGAGTACAAGATCTGATCAGCCATGATCTTATTGAATGGCGGGGCAGGCTCGAGGGGCCGAATGGCCCACTCCTGCTCCTATTCCTTCTGTTCTTATTTCTGTCCCTTCTGTCCCTCTGTTCACAGGTCGATTTTTGCTCTGACAGATTCGGCACCTTTCAGTTCCTCGTTAGTATAGTGGTGAGTATCCCCGCCTGTCACGCGGGAGACCGAGGTTCAATTCCCCGACGGGGAGAATTTTTAACATCCCCAATTTTAAACATTTGGGCAGCTCCTTAAAAAGACCCTGGGAAAAGTTGAATAGAACAAAATGAACGAAAATAATTTTAAAATATGTACATGACGAAATTTATAACAACTCCCTGCACCAGTTCCTCGTTAGTAGAGTGTTCTCCTTCTGTTTGCCTGTTGTGTGGGGCTCTGAGGAGGAAGAGAGAAAATGAGATAACAGCGGGAGAAAGCACGACTGCTCTTTCAAAGAGACAGCACAGGCACGATTGGCCGAATGGCCTCCCACCGTGCTGCCAGCCTCCATGAATGCATGACACTGAGATGGATATCTGAGACATACCCACAAAAAGAGAGCACATACGGGTATTTTGTGTGTGTTTGCTGCTTTGTCTCAAGCACTGCATAACCATTTCCTCGACAATGTCGTGGATATTATGATGTCAGTTTTCACTTCCCCGACGGCTTCTCTCTGACTTTATGCCTCTGTCTCTGAGAAAAGGATAGAAGGAAATATATGGCAAATGGGCGCCTTCCCGCACTTGATGCTGTGGCTTAGTGAACATGTCCTTTGTGTTCTCGTCTAAAAGATGTCATCTTGTCCGAAAAGTTTGCCTGGCGTGAAAGTGATCTGAATTTCAAAGCAGCAAGGAGGAAAGTCTCCGTTGCTCTGCTTGCTGGCAGGCAGCTTCTTGCAGCTTTTTGCAGCTTCCCTGGTGGTCTAGTGATTAAGATTCGGCGCTTTCACTGCCGCGGTCCTGGTTCGATTCCCGGTTAGGGAACAGTGCGTTTTGAGGCTGTTTGAAATGCCTCCAATCAATGCACCCGCGCGAAGCAATGTCTGCTCCTGATCAACCTTTGCAATTTCAACACTGCTGATGCCTCAACAGGTGCGCAATGCACTTCCTTGCCTTTTGTAAAATGCCTGCTGTTTCAAAGTCAGCAGGAAATTACATTTGGGACGAGACAATTTAAACGTGTACATGCCCACATTTAACTGCAGCTGACAGTGTCAGAACAGTCACTGTTATTATCAAACTTCCATGTATTTTCTTGCAGGCTGCACCCCCCTAACAAACATAGCTTATCACAGCACGGCTATCAATCAACTCAACGCCAGTTTGAAGAATGCAACATTTGAAAGTTAGCAACGTGTGCAAGACTTTAGTGAGAGAGAGTTGGGCCGTGATAACATTTCTAAGCAGTAAGATATTCAGTAGGCCTGAGCCCTTGCTGCGTAATACAATTCTCCCCATACTGATTCTGCTATCTTCAATTGGTCTCCTCTGGTTACCGTCATACCTGCCACTGGCAAGCGTTTCTCCTTATTACCTCAATCAAATCCCCTTGTAATTTTGAAAGCCTCTTATTAAATTTCCTCTTAACCGTCTGAGGAAAACAATCACAAACTCTCAACATAACTGAAGTTCCTTATCCCTCGGACCACTCTGCAAGACGTCAAACTGACTGTCTCGCTCTGTATGTCTATCTTTGTCTCCCTCTTTGTCCCTGTCTCTCTCTGTATAGGATTCTGAGGGTGCTTGACAGGATAGATGCAGGGAGGATGTTTCCCCTCCTGGGGGAATCTACAACTAGGGGGCAAAGCTCCAGGATATCCGGTCGCCCATTTAAAACGGTGATGAGGA
Source organism: Somniosus microcephalus (assembly GCF_052327205.1). Lineage (NCBI taxonomy): Eukaryota > Metazoa > Chordata > Chondrichthyes > Squaliformes > Somniosidae > Somniosus > Somniosus microcephalus. The sequence continues at coordinate 24,259,866 of NW_028225183.1, forward strand.
GGAATTTGTTCTCTCAGAATGTCGTGAATCTTTGGAATCCTCTACCCCAGAGAGCTGTGGAGGCGGAGCCACTGAATATATTCAAGGTGGAGATAGACATATATTTGAGCTGCAGTGGAGTCAAGGGTTATGGGGAGCGGGCAGGAAAGTGGCGTTGAGTACAAGATCTGATCAGCCATGATCTTATTGAATGGCGGGGCAGGCTCGAGGGGCCGAATGGCCCACTCCTGCTCCTATTCCTTCTGTTCTTATTTCTGTCCCTTCTGCATCTGTCCCTCTGTTCACAGGTCGATTTTTGCTCTGACAGATTCGGCACCTTTCAGTTCCTCGTTAGTATAGTGGTGAGTATTCCCGCCTGTCACGCGGGAGACCGGGGTTCAATTCCCCGACGGGGAGAATTTTTAACATCCCCAATTTTAAACATTTGAGCAGCTCCTTAAAAAGACCCTGGGAAAAGTTGAATAGAACAAAATGAACGAAAATAATTTTAAAATATGTACATGACGAAATTTATAACAACTCCCTGCACCAGTTCCTCGTTAGTAGAGTGTTCTCCTTCTGTTTGCCTGTTGTGTGGGGCTCTGAGGAGGGAGAGAGAAAATGAGATAACAGCGGGAGAAAGCACGACTGCTCTTTCAAAGAGACAGCACAGGCACGATTGGCCGAATGGCCTCCCACCGTGCTGCCAGCCTCCATGAATGCATGACACTGAGATGGATATCTGAGACATACCCACACAAAGAGAGCACATACGGGTATTTTGTGTGTGTTTGCTGCTTTGTCTCAAGCACTGCATAACCATTTCCTGGACAATGTCGTGGATATTATGATGTCAGTTTTCACTTCCCCGACGGCTTCTCTCTGACTTTATGCCTCTGTCTCTGAGAAAAGGATAGAAGGAAATATATGGCAAATGGGCGCCTTCCCGCACTTGATGCTGTGGCTTAGTGAACATGTCCTTTGTGTTCTCGTCTAAAAGATGTCATCTTGTCCGAAAAGTTTGCCTGGCGTGAAAGTGATCTGAATTTCAAAGCAGCAAGGAGGAAAGTCTGCGTTGCTCTGCTTGCTGGCAGGCAGCTTCTTGCAGCTTTTTGCAGCTTCCCTGGTGGTCTAGTGGTTAAGATTCGGCGCTTTCACTGCCGCGGCCCGGGTTCGATTCCCGATTAAGGAACAGTGCGTTTTGATACTGTTTGAAATGTCTCCAATCAATGCACCCGCGCGAAGCAATGTCTGCTCCTGATCAACCTTTGCAATTTCAACACTGCTGCTGCCTCAACAGGTACACAATGCACTTCCTTGCCTTTTGTAAAATGCCTGCTGTTTCAAAGTCAGCAGGAAATTACATTTGGGACGAGACAATTTAAACGTGTACATGCCCACATTTAACTGCAGCTGACAGTGTCAGAACAGTCACGGTTATTATCAAACTTCCATGTATTTTCTTGCAGGCTGCACCCCCCTAACAAACTTAGCTTATCACAGCACGGCTATCAATCAACTCAACGCCAGTTTGAAGAATGCAACATTTGAAAGTTAGCAACGTGTGCAAGACTTTAGTGAGAGAGAGTTGGGCCGTGATAACATTTCTAAGCAGTAAGATATTCAGTAGGCCTGAGCCCTTGCTGCGTAATACAATTCTCCCCATACTGATTCTGCTATCTTGAATTGGTCTCCTCTGGTTACCGTCATACCTGCCACTGGCAAGCGTTTCTCCTTATTACCTCAATCAAATCCCCTTGTAATTTTGAAAGCCTCTTATTAAATTTCCTCTTAACCGTCTGAGGAAAACAATCACAAACTCTCAACATAACTGAAGTTCCTTATCCCTCGGACCACTCTGCAAGACGTCAAACTGACTGTCTCGCTCTGTATGTCTATCTTTGTCTCCCTCTTTGTCCCTGTCTCTCTCTGTTTCGGATTCTGAGGTTGCTTGACAGGATAGATGCAGGGAGGATGTTTCCCCTCCTGGGGGAATCTACAACTAGGGGGCAAAGCTCCAGGATATCCGGTCGCCCATTTAAAACGGAGATGAGGAGGAATTTCTTCTCTCAGAATGTCGTGAATCTTTGGAATCCTCTACCCCAGAGAGCTGTGGAGGCGGAGCCACTGAATATATTCAAGGTGGAGGTAGACATATATTTGAGCTGCAGTGGAGTCAAGGGTTATGGGGAGCGGGCAGGAAAGTGGCGTTGAGTAGAAGATCTGATCAGCCATGATCTTATTGAATGGCGGGGCAGGTTCGAGGGGCCGAATGGCCCACTCCTGCTCCTATTCCTTCTATTCTTATTTCTGTCCCTTCTGCCTCTGTCCCTCTGTTCATAGGTCGATTTTTGCTTTGATAGATTCGGTACCTTTCAGTTCCTCGTTAGTATAGTGGTGAGTATCCCCGCCTGTTACGCGGGAGACCGGGGTTCAATTCCCTGACGGGGAGAATTTTTAACATCCCCAATTTTAAACCTTTGGGCAGCTCCTTAAAAAGACCCTGGGAAAAGTTGAATAGAACAAAATGAACGAAAATAATTTTAAAATATGAACATGACGAAATTTATAACAACTCCCTGCACCAGTTCCTCGTTAGTAGAGTGTTCTCCTTCTGTTTGCCTGTTGTGTGGGGCACTGAGGAGGGAGAGAGAAAATGAGATAACAGCGGGAGAAAGCACGACTGCTCTTTCAAAGAGACGGCACAGGCACGATTGGCCGAATGGCCTCCCACCGTGCTGCCAGCCTCCATGAATGCATGACACTGAGATGGATATCTGAGACATACCCACACAAAGAGAGCACATACGGGTATTTTGTGTGTGTTTGCTGCTTTGTCTCAAGCACTGCATAACCATTTCCTGGACAATGTCGTGGATATTATGATGTTCAGTTTTCACTTCCCCGACGGCTTCTCTCTGACTTTATGCCTCTGTCTCTGAGAAAAGCATAGAAGGAAATATATGGCAAATGGACCCCTTCCCGCACTTGATGCTGTGGCTTAGTGAACATGTCCTTTGTGTTCTCGTCTAAAAGATGTCATCTTGTACGAAAAGTTTGCCTGGCGTGAAAGTGATCTGAATTTCAAAGCAGCAAGGAGGAAAGTCTGCGTTGCTCTGCTTGCTGGCAGGCAGCTTCTTGCAGCTTCCCTGGTGGTTTAGTGGTTAGGATTCGGCGCTTTCACCGCCGCGGCCCGGGTTCGATTCCCGGTTAGGGAACAGTGCGTTTTGAGGCTGTTTGAAATGCCACCAATCAATGCACCGGCGCGAAGCAATGTCTGCTCCTGATCAACCTTTGCAATTTCAACACTGCTGCCTCAACAGGTACACAATGCACTTCCTTGCCTTTTGTAAAATGCCTGCTGTTTCAAAGTCACCAGGAAATTACATTTGGGATGAGACAATTTAAACGTGTACATGCCCACATTTAACTGCAGCTGACAGTGTCAGAACAGTCACTGTTATTATCAAACTTCCATGTATTTTCTTGCAGGCTGCACCCCCCTAACAAACATAGCTTATCACAGCACGGCTATCAATCAACTCAACGCCAGTTTGAAGAATGCAACATTTGAAAGTTAGCAACGTGTGCAAGACTTTAGTGAGAGAGAGTTGGGCCGTGATAACATTTCTAAGCAGTAAGATATTCAGTAGGCCTGAGCCCTTGCTGCGTAATACAATTCTCCCCATACTGATTCTGCTATCTTGAATTGGTCTCCTCTGGTTACCGTCATACCTGCCACTGGCAAGCGTTTCTCCTTATTACCTCAATCAAATCCCCTTGTAATTTTGAAAGCCTCTTATTAAATTTCCTCTTAACCGTCTGAGGAAAACAATCACAAACTCTCAACATAACTGAAGTTCCTTATCCCTCGGACCACTCTGCAAGACGTCAAACTGACTGTCTCGCTCTGTATGTCTATCTTTGTCTCCCTCTTTGTCCCTGTCTCTCTCTGTATAGGATTCTGAGTGTGCTTGACAGGATAGATGCAGGGAGGATGTTTCCCCTCCTGGGGGAATCTACAACTAGGGGGCAAAGCTCCAGGATATCCGGTCGCCCATTTAAAACGGAGATGAGGAGGAATTTCTTCTCTCAGAATGTCGTGAATCTTTGGAATCCTCTACCCCAGAGAGCTGTGGAGGCGGAGCCACTGAATATATTCAAGGTGGAGATAGACATATATTTGAGCTGCAGTGGAGTCAAGGGTTATGGGGAGCGGGCAGGAAAGTGGCGTTGAGTACAAGATCTGATCAGCCATGATCTTAATGAATGGCGGGGCAGGCTCGAGGGGCGGAATGGCCCACTCCTGCTCCTATTCCTTCTGTTCTTATTCTTATTTCTGTCCCTTCTGCCTCTGTCCCTCTGTTCACAGGTCGATTTTTGCTCTGACAGATTCGGCACCTTTCAGTTCCTCGTTAGTATAGTGGTGAGTATCCCCGCCTGTCACGCGGGAGACCGGGGTTCAATTCCCCGACGGGGAGAATTTTTAACATCCCCAATTTTAAACCTTTGGGCAGCTCCTTAAAAAGACCCTGGGAAAAGTTGAATAGAACAAAATGAACGAAAATAATTTTAAAATATGTACATGACGAAATTTATAACAACTCCCTGCACCAGTTCCTCGTTAGTAGAGTGTTCTCCTTCTGTTTGCCTGTTGTGTGGGGCTCTGAGGAGGGAGAGAGAAAATGAGATAACAGCGGGAGAAAGCACGACTGCTCTTTCAAAGAGACAGCACAGGCACGATTGGCCGAATGGCCTCCCACCGTGCTGCCAGCCTCCATGAATGCATGACACTGAGATGGATATCTGAGACATACCCACACAAAGAGAGCACATACGGGTATTTTGTGTGTGTTTGCTGCTTTGTCTCAAGCACTGCATAACCATTTCCTCGACAATGTCGTGGATATTATGATGTTCAGTTTTCACTTCCCCGACGGCTTCTCTCTGACTTTATGCCTCTGTCTCTGAGAAAAGCATAGAAGGAAATATATGGCAAATGGACGCCTTCCCGCACTTGATGCTGTGGCTTAGTGAACATGTCCTTTGTGTTCTCGTCTAAAAGATGTCATCTTGTACGAAAAGTTTGCCTGGCGTTAAAGTGATCTGAATTTCAAAGCAGCAAGGAGGAAAGTCTGCGTTGCTCTGCTTGCTGGCAGGCAGCTTCTTGCAGCTTTTCTGGTGGTCTAGTGGTTAGGATTCGGCGCTTTCACCGCCGCGGCCCGGGTTCGATTCCCGATTAGAAAACAGTGCGTTTTGAGGCTGTTTGAAATGCCTCCAATCAATGCACCCGCGCGAAGCAATGCCTGCTCCTGATCAACCTTTTCAATTTCAACACTGCTGCTGCCTCAACAGGTACACAATGCACTTCCTTGCCTTTTGTAAAATGCCTGCTGTTTCAAAGTCAGCAGGAAATTACATTTGGGACGAGACAATTTAAACGTGTACATGCCCACATTTAACTGCAGCTGACAGTGTCAGAACAGTCACGGTTATTATCAAACTTCCATATATTTTCTTGCAGGCTGCACCCCCCTAACAAACTTAGCTTATCACAGCACGGCTATCAATCAACTCAACGCCAGTTTGAAGAATGCAACATTTGAAAGTTAGCAAAGTGTGCAAGACTTTAGTGAGAGAGAGTTGGGCCGTGATAACATTTCTAAGCAGTAAGATATTCAGTAGGCCTGAGCCCTTGCTGCATAATACAATTCTCCCCATACTGATTCTGCTATCTTCAATTGGTCTCCTCTGGTTACCGTCATACCTGCCACTGGCAAGCGTTTCTCCTTATTACCTCAATCAAATCCCCTTGTAATTTTGAAAGCCTCTTATTAAATTTCCTCTTAACCGTCTGAGGAAAACAATCACAAACTCTCAACATAACTGAAGTTCCTTATCCCTCGGACCACTCTGCAAGACGTCAAACTGACTGTCTCGCTCTGTATGTCTATCTTTGTCTCCCTCTTTGTCCCTGTCTCTCTCTGTATAGGATTCTGAGGGTGCTTGACAGGATAGATGCAGGGAGGATGTTTCCCCTCCTAGGGGAATCTACAACTAGGGGGCAAAGCTCCAGGATATCCGGTCGCCCATTTAAAACGGAGATGAGGAGGAATTTCTTCTCTCAGAATGTCGTGAATCTTTGGAATCCTCTACCCCAGAGAGCTGTGGAGGCGGAGCCACTGAATATATTCAAGGTGGAGATAGACATATATTTGAGCTGCAGTGGAGTCAAGGGTTATGGGGAGCGGGCAGGAAAGTGGCGTTGAGTAGAAGATCTGATCAGCCATGATCTTATTGAATGGCGGGGCAGGCTCGAGGGGCCGAATGGCCCACTCCTGCTCCTATTCCTTCTGTTCTTATTCTTATTTCTGGTCCCTCTGTTCACAGGTCGATTTTTGCTCTGACAGATTCGCCACCTTTTAGTTCCTCGTTAGTATAGTGGTGAGTATCCCCGCCTGTCACGCGGGAGACCGGGGTTCAATTCCCCGACGGGGAGAATTTTTAACATCCCCAATTTTAAACCTTTGGGCAGCTCCTTAAAAAGACCCTGGCAAAATTTGAATAGAACAAAATGAACGAAAATAATTTTAAAATATGTACATGACGAAATTTATAACAACTCCCTGCACCAGTTCCTCGTTAGTAGAGTGTTCTCCTTCTGTTTGCCTGTTGTGTGGGGCACTGAGGAGGGAGAGAGAAAATGAGATAACAGCGGGAGAAAGCACGACTGCTCTTTCAAAGAGACAGCACAGGCACGATTGGCCGAATGGCCTCCCACCGTGCTGCCAGCCTCCATGAATGCATGACACTGAGATGGATATCTGAGACATACCCACACAAAGAGAGCACATACGGGTATTTTGTGTGTGTTTGCTGCTTTGTCTCAAGCACTGCATAACCATTTCCTGGACAATGTCGTGGATATTATGATGTTCAGTTTTCACTTCCCCGACGGCTTCTCTCTGACTTTATGCCTCTGTCTCTGAGAAAAGCATAGAAGGTAATATATGGCAAATGGACCCCTTCCCGCACTTGATGCCGTGGCTTAGTGAACATGTCCTTTGTGTTCTCGTCGAAAAGATGTCATCTTGTACGAAAAGTTTGCCTGGCGTGAAAGTGATCTGAATTTCAAAGCAGCAAGGAGGAAAGTCTGCGTTGCTCTGCTTGCTGGCAGACAGCTTTTTACAGCTTCCCTGGTGGTCTAGTGGTTAAGATTCGGCGCTTTCACTGCCGCGGCCCGGGTTCGATTCCCGATTAGGGAACAGTGCGTTTTGAGGCTGTTTGAAATGCCTCCAATCAATGCACCCGCGCGAAGCAATGCCTGCTCCTGATCAACCTTTGCAATTTCAACACTGCTGCTGCCTCAACAGGGACACAATGCAGTTCCTTGCCTTTTGTAAAATGCCTGCTGTTTCAAAGTCAGCAGGAAATTACATTTGTGACGAGACAATTTAAACGTGTACATGCCCACATTTAACTGCAGCTGACAGTGTCAGAACAGTCACGGTTATTATCAAACTTCCATGTATTTTCTTGCAGGCTGCACCCCCCTAACAAACTTAGCTTATCACAGCACGGCTATCAATCAACTCAACGCCAGTTTGAAGAATGCAACATTTGAAAGTTAGCAACGTGTGCAAGACTTTAGTGAGAGAGAGTTGGGCCGTGATAACATTTCTAAGCAGTAAGATATTCAGTAGGCCTGAGCCCTTGCTGCGTAATACAATTCTCCCCATACTGATTCTGCTATCTTCAATTGGTCTCCTCTGGTTACCGTCATACCTGCCACTGGCAAGCGTTTCTCCTTATTACCTCAATCAAATCCCCTTGTAATTTTGAAAGCCTCTTATTAAATTTCCTCTTAACCGTCTGAGGAAAACAATCACAAACTCTCAACATAACTGAAGTTCCTTATCCCTCGGACCACTCTGCAAGACGTCAAACTGAGTGTCTCGCTCTGTATGTCTATCTTTGTCTCCCTCTTTGTCCCTGTATCTCTCTGTATATGATTCTGAGGGTGCTTGACAGGATAGATGCAGGGAGGATGTTTCCCCTCCTGGGGGAATCTACAACTAGGGGGCAAAGCTCCAGGATATCCGGTCGCCCATTTAAAACGGAGATGAGGAGGAATTTCTTCTCTCAGAATGTCGTGAATCTTTGGAATCCTCTACCCCAGAGAGCTGTGGAGGCGGAGCCACTGAATATATTCAAGGTGGAGATAGACATATATTTGAGCTGCAGTGGAGTCAAGGGTTATGGGGAGCGGGCAGGAAAGTGGCGTTGAGTAGAAGATCTGAGCAGCCATGATCTTATTGAATGGCGGGGCAGGCTCGAGGGGCCGAATGGCCCACTCCTGCTCCTATTCCTTCTATTCTTATTTCTGTCCCTTCTGCCTCTGTCCCTCTGTTCACAGGTCGATTTTTGCTCTGACAGATTCGGCACCTTTCAGTTCCTCGTTAGTATAGTGGTGAGTATCCCCGCCTGTCACGCGGGAGACCGGGGTTCAATTCCCCGACGGGGAGAATTTTTAACATCCCCAATTTTAAACCTTTGGGCAGCTCCTTAAAAAGACCCTGGGAAAAGTTGAATAGAACAAAATGAACGAAAATAATTTTAAAATATGTACATGACGAAATTTATAACAACTCCCTGCACCAGTTCCTCGTTAGTAGAGTGTTCTCCTTCTGTTTGCCTGTTGTGTGGGGCACTGAGGAGGGAGAGAGAAAATGAGATAACAGCGGGAGAAAGCACGACTGCTCTTTCAAAGAGACAGCACAGGCACGATTGGCCGAATGGCCTCCCACCGTGCTGCCAGCCTCCATGAATGCATGACACTGAGATGGATATCTGAGACATACCCACACAAAGAGAGCACATACGGGTATTTTGTGTGTGTTTGCTGCTTTGTCTCAAGCACTGCATAACCATTTCCTGGACAATGTCGTGGATATTATGATGTTCAGTTTTCACTTCCCCGACGGCTTCTCTCTGACTTTATGCCTCTGTCTCTGAGAAAAGCATAGAAGGAAATATATGGCAAATGGACCCCTTCCCGCACTTGATGCTGTGGCTTAGTGAACATGTCCTTTGTGTTCTCGTCTAAAAGATGTCATCTTGTACGAAAAGTTTGCCTGGCGTGAAAGTGATCTGAATTTCAAAGCAGCAAGGAGGAAAGTCTGCGTTGCTCTGCTTGCTGGCAGGCAGATTCTTGCAGCTTCTTGCAGCTTCCCTCGTGGTTAGGATTCGGCGCTTTCACCGCCGCGGCCCGTGGTTCGATTCCCGGTTAAGGAACAGTGCGTTTTGAGGCTGTTTGAAATGCCTCCAATCAATGCACCCGCGCGAAGCAATGTCTACTCCTGATCAACCTTTGCAATTTCAACACTGCTGCTGCCTCAACAGGTACACAATGCACTTCCTTGCCTTTTGTAAAATGCCTGCTGTTTCAAAGTCAGCAGGAAATTACATTTGGGACGAGACAATTTAAACGTGTACATGCCCACATTTAACTGCAGCTGACAGTGTCAGAACAGTCACGGTTATTATCAAACTTCCATGTATTTTCTTGCAGGCTGCACCCCCCTAACAAACTTAGCTTATCACAGCACGGCTATCAATCAACTCAACGCCAGTTTGAAGAATGCAACATTTGAAAGTTAGCAACGTGTGCAAGACTTTAGTGAGAGAGAGTTGGGCCGTGATAACATTTCTAAGCAGTAAGATATTCAGTAGGCCTGAGCCCTTGCTGCGTAATACAATTCTCCCCATACTGATTCTGCTATCTTCAATTGGTCTCCTCTGGTTACCGTCATACCTGCCACTGGCAAGCGTTTCTCCTTATTACCTCAATCAAATCCCCTTGTAATTTTGAAAGCCTCTTATTAAATTTCCTCTTAACCGTCTGAGGAAAACAATCACAAACTCTCAACATAACTGAAGTTCCTTATCCCTCGGACCACTCTGCAAGACGTCAAACTGACTGTCTCGCTCTGTATGTCTATCTTTGTCTCCCTCTTTGTCCCTGTCTCTCTCTGTATAGGATTCTGAGGGTGCTTGACAGGATAGATGCAGGGAGGATGTTTCCCCTCCTGGGGGAATCTACAACTCGGGGGCAAAGCTCCAGGATATCCGGTCGCCTATTTAAAACGGAGATGAGGAGGAATTTGTTCTCTCAGAATGTCGTGAATCTTTGGAATCCTCTACCCCAGAGAGCTGTGGAGGCGGAGCCACTGAATATATTCAAGGTGGAGATAGACATATATTTGAGCTGCAGTGGAGTCAAGGGTTATGGGGAGCGGGCAGGAAAGTGGCGTTGAGTATAAGATCTGATCAGCCATGATCTTATTGAATGGCGGGGCAGGCTCGAGGGGCCGAATGGCCCACTCCTGCTCCTGTTCCTTCTGTTCTTATTCTAATTTCTGTCCCTTCTGCCTCTGTCCCTCTGTTCACAGGTCGATTTTTGCTCTGACAGATTCGGCACCTTTCAGTTCCTCGTTAGTATAGTGGTGAGTATCCCCGCCTGTCACGCGGGAGACCGGGGTTCAATTCCCCGACGGGGAGAATTTTTAACATCCCCAATTTTAAACCTTTGGGCAGCTCCTTAAAAAGACCCTGGGAAAAGTTGAATAGAACAAAATGAACGAAAATAATTTTAAAATATGTACATGACGAAATTTATAACAACTCCCTGCACCAGTTCCTCGTTAGTAGAGTGTTCTCCTTCTGTTTGCCTGTTGTGTGGGGCACTGAGGAGGGAGAGAGAAAATGAGATAACAGCGGGAGAAAGCACGACTGCTCTTTCAAAGAGACAGCACAGGCACGATTGGCCGAATGGCCTCCCACCGTGCTGCCAGCCTCCATGAATGCATGACACTGAGATGGATATCTGAGACATACCCACACAAAGAGAGCACATACGGGTATTTTGTGTGTGTTTGCTGCTTTGTCTCAAGCACTGCATAACCATTTCCTGGACAATGTCGTGGATATTATGATGTTCAGTTTTCACTTCCCCGACGGCTTCTCTCTGACTTTATGCCTCTGTCTCTGAGAAAAGCATAGAAGGTAATATATGGCAAATGGACCCCTTCCCGCACTTGATGCTGTGGCTTAGTGAACATGTCCTTTGTGTTCTCGTCTAAAAGATGTCATCTTGTACGAAAAGTTTGCCTGGCGTGAAAGTGATCTGAATTTCAAAGCAGCAAGGAGGAAAGTCTGCGTTGCTCTGCTTGCTGGCAGGCAGCTTTTTGCAGCTTCCCTGGTGGTCTAGTGGTTAAGATTCGGCGCTTTTACTGCCGCGGCCCGGGTTCGATTCCCGATTAGGGAACAGTGCGTTTTGAGACTGTTTGAAATGCCTCCAATCAATGCACCCGCGCGAAGCAATGCCTGTTCCTGATCAACCTTTGCAATTTCAACACTGCTGCTGCCTCAACAGGTACACAATGCACTTCCTTGCCTTTTGTAAAATGCCTGCTGTTTCAAAGTCAGCAGGAAATTACATTTGGGACGAGACAATTTAAACGTGTACATGCCCACATTTAACTGCAGCTGACAGTGTCAGAACAGTCACGGTTATTATCAAACTTCCATGTATTTTCTTGCAGGCTGCACCCCCTAACAAACTTAGCTTATCACAGCACGGCTATCAATCAACTCAACGCCAGTTTGAAGAATGCAACATTTGAAAGTTAGCAACGTGTGCAAGACTTTAGTGAGAGAGAGTTGGGCCGTGATAACATTTCTAAGCAGTAAGATATTCAGTAGGCCTGAGCCCTTGCTGCGTAATACAATTCTCCCCATACTGATTCTGCTATCTTCAATTGGTCTCCTCTGGTTACCGTCATACCTGCCACTGGCAAGCGTTTCTCCTTATTACCTCAATCAAATCCCCTTGTAATTTTGAAAGCCTCTTATTAAATTTCCTCTTAACCGTCTGAGGAAAACAATCACAAACTCTCAACATAACTGAAGTTCCTTATCCCTCGGACCACTCTGCAAGACGTCAAACTGACTGTCTCGCTCTGTATGTCTATCTTTGTCTCCCTCTTTGTCCCTGTCTCTCTCTGTATAGGATTCTGAGGGTGCTTGACAGGATAGATGCAGGGAGGATGTTTCCCCTCCTGGGGGAATCTACAACTCGGGGGCAAAGCTCCAGGATATCCGGTCGCCTATTTAAAACGGAGATGAGGAGGAATTTGTTCTCTCAGAATGTCGTGAATCTTTGGAATCCTCTACCCCAGAGAGCTGTGGAGGCGGAGCCACTGAATATATTCAAGGTGGAGATAGACATATATTTGAGCTGCAGTGGAGTCAAGGGTTATGGGGAGCGGGCAGGAAAGTGGCGTTGAGTATAAGATCTGATCAGCCATGATCTTATTGAATGGCGGGGCAGGCTCGAGGGGCCGAATGGCCCACTCCTGCTCCGATTCCTTCTGTTCTTATTTCTGTCCCTTCTGCCTCTGTCCCTCTGTTCACAGGTCGATTTTTGCTCTGACAGATTCGGCACCTTTCAGTTCCTCGTTAGTATAGTGGTGAGTATCCCCGCCTGTCACGCGGGAGACCGGGGTTCAATTCCCCGACGGGGAGAATTTTTAACATCCCCAATTTTAAACCTTTGGGCAGCTCCTTAAAAAGACCCTGGGAAAAGTTGAATAGAACAAAATGAACGAAAATAATTTTAAAATATGAACATGACGAAATTTATAACAACTCCCTGCACCAGTTCCTCGTTAGTAGAGTGTTCTCCTTCTGTTTGCCTGTTGTGTGGGGCACTGAGGAGGGAGAGAGAAAATGAGATAACAGCGGGAGAAAGCACGACTGCTCTTTCAAAGAGACAGCACAGGCACGATTGGCCGAATGGCCTCCCACCGTGCTGCCAGCCTCCATGAATGCATGACACTGAGATGGATATCTGAGACATACCCACACAAAGAGAGCACATACGGGTATTTTGTGTGTGTTTGCTGCTTTGTCTCAAGCACTGCATAACCATTTCCTGGACAATGTCGTGGATATTATGATGTTCAGTTTTCACTTCCCCGACGGCTTCTCTCTGACTTTATGCCTCTGTCTCTGAGAAAAGCATAGAAGGAAATATATGGCAAATGGACCCCTTCCCGCACTTGATGCTGTGGCTTAGTGAACATGTCCTTTGTGTTCTCGTCTAAAAGATGTCATCTTGTACGAAAAGTTTGCCTAGCGTGAAAGTGATCTGAATTTCAAAGCAGCAAGGAGGAAAGTCTGCGTTGCTCTGCTTGCTGGCAGGCAGATTCTTGCAGCTTCTTGCAGCTTCCCTGGTGGTTAGGATTCGGCGCTTTCACCGCCGCGGCCCGTGGTTCGATTCCCGGTTAGGGAACAGTGCGTTTTGAGGCTGTTTGAAATGCCTCCAATCAATGCACCCGCGCGAAGCAATGCCTGCTCCTGATCAACCTTTGCAATTTCAACACTGCTGCTGCCTCAACAGGTACACAATGCACTTCCTTGCCTTTTGTAAAATGCCTGCTGTTTCAAAGTCAGCAGGAAATTACATTTGGGACGAGAGGGTGGTTGGAGTCTGGAACTCACTGCCTGAAAGGGTTGTGGAGGCAGAAACCCTCACAACATTTAAGAAGCATTTGGATGAGCATTTGAAATGCCATAGCATACAAGGCTACGGGCCAAATGCTGGAATATGGGATTAGATTAGACAGGGCTTGATGGCCGGCATGGACACGATGGGCCGAAGGGCCTCTATCCGTGCTGTATTACGCTATGACTCTATGACTATGTCCACATTTAACTGCAGCTGACAGTGTCAGAACAGTCACGGTTATTATCAAACTTCCATGTATTTTCTTGCAGGCTGCACCCCCCTAACAAACTTAGCTTATCACAGCACGGCTATCAATCAACTCAACGCCAGTTTGAAGAATGCAACATTTGAAAGTTAGCAACGTGTGCAAGACTTTAGTGAGAGAGAGTTGGGCCGTGATAACATTTCTAAGCAGTAAGATATTCAGTAGGCCTGAGCCCTTGCTGCGTAATACAATTCTCCCCATACTGATTCTGCAATCTTCAATTGGTCTCCTCTGGCTACCGTCATACCTGCCACTGGCAAGCGTTTCTCCTTATTACCTCAATCAAATCCCCTTGTAATTTTGAAAGCCTCTTATTAAATTTCCTCTTAACCGTCTGAGGAAAACAATCACAAACTCTCAACATAACTGACGTTCCTTATCCCTCGGACCACTCTGCAAGACGTCAAACTGACTGTCTCGCTCTGTATGTCTATCTTTGTCTCCCTCTTTGTCCCTGTCTCTCTCTGTATAGGATTCTGAGGGTGCTTGACAGGATAGATGCAGGGAGGATGTTTCCCCTCCTGGGGGAATCTACAACTAGGGGGCAAAGCTCCAGGATATCCGGTCGCCCATTTAAAACGGAGATGAGGAGGAATTTGTTCTCTCAGAATGTCGTGAATCTTTGGAATCCTCTACCCCAGAGAGCTGTGGAGGCGGAGCCACTGAATATATTCAAGGTGGAGATAGACATATATTTGAGCTGCAGTGGAGTCAAGGGTTATGGGGAGCGGGCAGGAAAGTGGCGTTGAGTACAAGATCTGATCAGCCATGATCTTATTGAATGGCGGGGCAGGCTCGAGGGGCCGAATGGCCCACTCCTGCTCCGATTCCTTCTGTTCTTATTTCTGTCCCTTCTGCCTCTGTCCCTCTGTTCACAGGTCGATTTTTGCTCTGACAGATTCGGCACCTTTCAGTTCCTCGTTAGTATAGTGGTGAGTATCCCCGCCTGTCACGCGGGAGACCGGGGTTCAATTCCCCGACGGGGAGAATTTTTAACATCCCCAATTTTAAACCTTTGGGCAGCTCCTTAAAAAGACCCTGGGAAAAGTTGAATAGAACAAAATGAACGAAAATAATTTTAAAATATGAACATGACGAAATTTATAACAACTCCCTGCACCAGTTCCTCGTTAGTAGAGTGTTCTCCTTCTGTTTGCCTGTTGTGCGGGGCACTGAGGAGGGAGAGAGAAAATGAGATAACAGCGGGAGAAAGCACGACTGCTCTTTCAAAGAGACAGCACAGGCACGATTGGCCGAATGGCCTCCCACCGTGCTGCCAGCCTCCATGAATGCATGACACTGAGATGGATATCTGAGACATACCCACACAAAGAGAGCACATACGGGTATTTTGTGTGTGTTTGCTGCTTTGTCTCAAGCACTGCATAACCATTTCCTGGACAATGTCGTGGATATTATGATGTTCAGTTTTCACTTCCCCGACGGCTTCTCTCTGACTTTATGCCTCTGTCTCTGAGAAAAGCATAGAAGGAAATATATGGCAAATGGACCCCTTCCCGCACTTGATGCTGTGGCTTAGTGAACATGTCCTTTGTGTTCTCGTCTAAAAGATGTCATCTTGTCCGAAAAGTTTGCCTGGCGTGAAAGTGATCTGAATTTCAAAGCAGCAAGGAGGAAAGTCTGCGTTGCTCTGCTTGCTGGCAGGCAGCTTCTTGCAGCTTCCCTGATGGTCTAGTGGTTAGGATTCGGCGCTTTCACCGCCGCGGCCCGGGTTCGATTCCCGGTTAGGGAACAGTGCGTTTTAAGGCTGTTTGAAATGCCTCCAATCAATGCACCGGCGCGAAGCAATGTCTGCTCCTGATCAACCTTTGCAATTTCAACACTGCTGCTGCCTCAACAGGTACACAATGCACTTCCTTGCCTTTTGTAAAATGCCTGCTGTTTCAAAGTCAGCAGGAAATTACATTTGGGACGAGACAATTTAAACGTGTACATGCCCACATTTAACTGCAGCTGACAGTGTCAGAACAGTCACGGTTATTATCAAACTTCCATGTATTTTCTTGCAGGCTGCACCCCCCTAACAAACTTATCACAGCACGGCTATCAATCAACTCAACGCCAGTTTGAAGAATGCAACATTTGAAAGTTAGCAACGTGTGCAAGACTTTAGTGAGAGAGAGTTGGGCCGTGATAACATTTCTAAGCAGTAAGATATTCAGTAGGCCTGAGCCCTTGCTGCGTAATACAATTCTCCCCATACTGATTCTGCTATCTTCAATTGGTCTCCTCTGGTTACCGTCATACCTGCCACTGGCAAGCGTTTCTCCTTATTACCTCAATCAAATCCCCTTGTAATTTTGAAAGCCTCTTATTAAATTTCCTCTTAACCGTCTGAGGAAAACAATCACAAACTCTCAACATAACTGAAGTTCCTTATCCCTCGGACCACTCTGCAAGACGTCAAACTGACTGTCTCGCTCTGTATGTCTATCTTTGTCTCCCTCTTTGTCCCTGTCTCTCTCTGTATAGGATTCTGAGGGTGCTTGACAGCATAGATGCAGGGAGGATCTTTCCCCTCCTGGGGGAATCTACAACTAGGGGGCAAAGCTCCAGGATATCCGGTCGCCCATTTAAAACGGAGATGAGGAGGAATTTGTTCTCTCAGAATGTCGTGAATCTTTGGAATCCTCTACCCCAGAGAGCTGTGGAGGCGGAGCCACTGAATATATTCAAGGTGGAGAGAGACATATATTTGAGCTGCAGTGGAGTCAAGGGTTATGGGGAGCGGGCAGGAAAGTGGCGTTGAGTACAAGATCTGATCAGCCATGATCTTATTGAATGGCGGGGCAGGCTCGAGGGGCCGAATGGCCCACTCCTGCTCCTATTCCTTCTGTTCTTATTTCTGTCCCTTCTGCCTCTGTTCACAGGTCGATTTTTGCTCTGACAGATTCGGCACCTTTCAGTTCCTCGTTAGTATAGTGGTGAGTATCCCCGCCTGTCACGCGGGAGACCGGGGTTCAATTCCCCGACGGGAAAATTTTTTAACATCCCCAATTTTAAACCTTTGTGCAGCTCCTTAAAAAGACCCTGGGAATAGTTGAATAGAACAAAATGAACGAAAATAATTTTAAAATATGTACTTGACGAAATTTATAACAACTCCGTGCACCAGTTCCTCGTTAGTAGAGTGTTCTCCTTCTGTTTGCCTGTTGTGTGGGGCTCTGAGGAGGGAGAGAGAAAATGAGATAACAGCGGGAGAAAGCACGACTGCTCTTTCAAAGAGACAGCACAGGCACGATTGGCCGAATGGCCTCCCACCGTGCTGCCAGCCTCCATGAATGCATGACACTGAGATGGATATCTGAGACATACCCACACAAAGAGAGCACATACGGGTATTTTGTGTGTGTTTGCTGCTTTGTCTCAAGCACTGCATAACCATTTCCTCGACAATGTCGTGGATATTATGATGTCAGTTTTCACTTCCCCGACGGCTTCTCTCTGACTTTATGCCTCTGTCTCTGAGAAAAGGATAGAAGGAAATATATGGCAAATGGACGCCTTCCCGCACTTGATGCTGTGGCTTAGTGAACATGTCCTTTGTGTTCTCGTCTAAAAGATGTCATCTTGTACGAAAGGTTTGCCTGGCGTTAAAGTGATCTGAATTTCAAAGCAGCAAGGAGGAAAGTCTGCGTTGCTCTGCTTGCTGGCAGGCAGCTTCTTGCAGCTTTTTGCAGCTTCCCTGGTGGTCTAGTGGTTAAGATTCGGCGCTTTCACTGCCGCGGCCCGGGTTCGATTCCCGGTTAGAGAACAGTGCGTTTTGAGGCCGTTTGAAATGCCTCCAATCAATGCACCCGCGCGAAGCAATGTCTGCTCCTGATCAACCTTTAGCAATTTCAACACTGCTGCTGCCTCAACAGGTGCACAATGCACTTCCTTGCCTTTTGTAAAATGCCTGCTGTTTCAAAGTCAGCAGGAAATTACATTTGGGACGAGACAATTTAAACGTGTACATGCCCACATTTAACTGCAGCTGACAGTGTCAGAACAGTCACGGTTATTATCAAACTTCCATGTATTTTCTTGCAGGCTGCACCCCTAACAAACTTAGCTTATCACAGCACGGCTATCAATCAACTCAACGCCAGTTTGAAGAATGCAACATTTGAAAGTTAGCAACGTGTGCAAGACTTTAGTGAGAGAGAGTTGGGCCGTGATAACATTTCTAAGCAGTAAGATATTCAGTAGGCCTGAGCCCTTGCTGCGTAATACAATTCTCCCCATACTGATTCTTCAATTGGTCTCCTCTGGTTACCGTCATACCTGCCACTGGCAAGCGTTTCTCCTTATTACCTCAATCAAATCCCCTTGTAATTTTGAAAGCCTCTTATTAAATTTCCTCTTAACCGTCTGAGGAAAACAATCACAAACTCTCAACATAACTGAAGTTCCTTATCCCTCGGACCACTCTGCAAGACGTCAAACTGACTGTCTCGCTCTGTATGTCTATCTTTGTCTCCCTCTTTGTCCCTGTCTCTCTCTGTTTCGGATTCTGAGGTTGCTTGACAGGATAGATGCAGGGAGGATGTTTCCCCTCCTGGGGGAATCTACAACTAGGGGGCAAAGCTCCAGGATATCCGGTCGCCCATTTAAAACGGAGATGAGGAGGAATTTCTTCTCTCAGAATGTCGTGAATCTTTGGAATCCTCTACCCCAGAGAGCTGTGGAGGCGGAGCCACTGAATATATTCAAGGTGGAGGTAGACATATATTTGAGCTGCAGTGGAGTCAAGGGTTATGGGGAGCGGGCAGGAAAGTGGCGTTGAGTAGAAGATCTGATCAGCCATGATCTTATTGAATGGCGGGGCAGGTTCGAGGGGCCGAATGGCCCACTCCTGCTCCTATTCCTTCTATTCTTATTTCTGTCCCTTCTGCCTCTGTCCCTCTGTTCATAGGTCGATTTTTGCTTTGATAGATTCGGTACCTTTCAGTTCCTCGTTAGTATAGTGGTGAGTATCCCCGCCTGTTACGCGGGAGACCGGGGTTCAATTCCCTGACGGGGAGAATTTTTAACATCCCCAATTTTAAACCTTTGGGCAGCTCCTTAAAAAGACCCTGGGAAAAGTTGAATAGAACAAAATGAACGAAAATAATTTTAAAATATGAACATGACGAAATTTATAACAACTCCCTGCACCAGTTCCTCGTTAGTAGAGTGTTCTCCTTCTGTTTGCCTGTTGTGTGGGGCACTGAGGAGGGAGAGAGAAAATGAGATAACAGCGGGAGAAAGCACGACTGCTCTTTCAAAGAGACGGCACAGGCACGATTGGCCGAATGGCCTCCCACCGTGCTGCCAGCCTCCATGAATGCATGACACTGAGATGGATATCTGAGACATACCCACACAAAGAGAGCACATACGGGTATTTTGTGTGTGTTTGCTGCTTTGTCTCAAGCACTGCATAACCATTTCCTGGACAATGTCGTGGATATTATGATGTTCAGTTTTCACTTCCCCGACGGCTTCTCTCTGACTTTATGCCTCTGTCTCTGAGAAAAGCATAGAAGGAAATATATGGCAAATGGACCCCTTCCCGCACTTGATGCTGTGGCTTAGTGAACATGTCCTTTGTGTTCTCGTCTAAAAGATGTCATCTTGTACGAAAAGTTTGCCTGGCGTGAAAGTGATCTGAATTTCAAAGCAGCAAGGAGGAAAGTCTGCGTTGCTCTGCTTGCTGGCAGGCAGCTTCTTGCAGCTTCCCTGGTGGTCTAGTGGTTAGGATTCGGCGCTTTCACCGCCGCGGCCCGGGTTCCATTCCCGGTTAGGGAACAGTGCGTTTTGAGGCTGTTTGAAATGCCTCCAATCAATGCACCGGCGCGAAGCAATGTCTGCTCCTGATCAACCTTTGCAATTTCAACACTGCTGCCTCAACAGGTACACAATGCACTTCCTTGCCTTTTGTAAAATGCCTGCTGTTTCAAAGTCACCAGGAAATTACATTTGGGACGAGACAATTTAAACGTGTACATGCCCACATTTAACTGCAGCTGACAGTGTCAGAACAGTCACTGTTATTATCAAACTTCCATGTATTTTCTTGCAGGCTGCACCCCCCTAACAAACATAGCTTATCACAGCACGGCTATCAATCAACTCAACGCCAGTTTGAAGAATGCAACATTTGAAAGTTAGCAACGTGTGCAAGACTTTAGTGAGAGAGAGTTGGGCCGTGATAACATTTCTAAGCAGTAAGATATTCAGTAGGCCTGAGCCCTTGCTGCGTAATACAATTCTCCCCATACTGATTCTGCTATCTTGAATTGGTCTCCTCTGGTTACCGTCATACCTGCCACTGGCAAGCGTTTCTCCTTATTACCTCAATCAAATCCCCTTGTAATTTTGAAAGCCTCTTATTAAATTTCCTCTTAACCGTCTGAGGAAAACAATCACAAACTCTCAACATAACTGAAGTTCCTTATCCCTCGGACCACTCTGCAAGACGTCAAACTGACTGTCTCGCTCTGTATGTCTATCTTTGTCTCCCTCTTTGTCCCTGTCTCTCTCTGTATAGGATTCTGAGGGTGCTTGACAGGATAGATGCAGGGAGGATGTTTCCCCTCCTGGGGGAATCTACAACTAGGGGGCAAAGCTCCAGGATATCCGGTCGCCCATTTAAAACGGAGATGAGGAGGAATTTGTTCTCTCAGAATGTCGTGAATCTTTGGAATCCTCTACCCCAGAGAGCTGTGGAGGCGGAGCCACTGAACATATTCAAGGTGGAGATAGACATATATTTGAGCTGCAGTGGAGTCAAGGGTTATGGGGAGCGGGCAGGAAAGTGGCGTTGAGTACAAGATCTGATCAGCCATGATCTTAATGAATGGCGGGGCAGGCTCGAGGGGCGGAATGGCCCACTCCTGCTCCTATTCCTTCTGTTCTTATTCTTATTTCTGTCCCTTCTGCCTCTGTCCCTCTGTTCACAGGTCGATTTTTGCTCTGACAAATTCGGCACCTTTCAGTTCCTCGTTAGTATAGTGGTGAGTATCCCCGCCTGTCACGCGGGAGACCGGGGTTCAATTCCCCGACGGGGAGAATTTTTAACATCCCCAATTTTAAACCTTTGGGCAGCTCCTTAAAAAGACCCTGGGAAAAGTTGAATAGAACAAAATGAACGAAAATAATTTTAAAATATGTACATGACGAAATTTATAACAACTCCCTGCACCAGTTCCTCGTTAGTAGAGTGTTCTCCTTCTGTTTGCCTGTTGTGTGGGGCTCTGAGGAGGGAGAGAGAAAATGAGATAACAGCGGGAGAAAGCACGACTGCTCTTTCAAAGAGACAGCACAGGCACGATTGGCCGAATGGCCTCCCACCGTGCTGCCAGCCTCCATGAATGCATGACACTGAGATGGATATCTGAGACATACCCACACAAAGAGAGCACATACGGGTATTTTGTGTGTGTTTGCTGCTTTGTCTCAAGCACTGCATAACCATTTCCTCGACAATGTCGTGGGTATTATGATGTCAGCTTTCACTTCCCCGACGGCTTCTCTCTGACTTTATGCCTCTGTCTCTGAGAAAAGCATAGAAGGAAATATATGGCAAATGGACGCCTTCCCGCACTTGATGCTGTGGCTTAGTGAACATGTCCTTTGTGTTCTCGTCTAAAAGATGTCATCTTGTACGAAAAGTTTGCCTGGCGTTAAAGTGATCTGAATTTCAAAGCAGCAAGGAGGAAAGTCTGCGTTGCTCTGCTTGCTGGCAGGCAGCTTCTTGCAGCTTTTCTGGTGGTCGAGTGGTTAAGATTCGGCGCTTTTACTGCCGCGGCCCGGGTTCGATTCCCGATTAGAAAACAGTGCGTTTTGAGGCTGTTTGAAATGCCTCCAATCAATGCACCCGCGCGAAGCAATGCCTGCTCCTGATCAACCTTTTCAATTTCAACACTGCTGCTGCCTCAACAGGTACACAATGCACTTCCTTGCCTTTTGTAAAATGCCTGCTGTTTCAAAGTCAGCAGGAAATTACATTTGGGACGAGACAATTTAAACGTGTACATGCCCACATTTAACTGCAGCTGACAGTGTCAGAACAGTCACGGTTATTATCAAACTTCCATATATTTTCTTGCAGGCTGCACCCCCCTAACAAACTTAGCTTATCACAGCACGGCTATCAATCAACTCAACGCCAGTTTGAAGAATGCAACATTTGAAAGTTAGCAAAGTGTGCAAGACTTTAGTGAGAGAGAGTTGGGCCGTGATAACATTTCTAAGCAGTAAGATATTCAGTAGGCCTGAGCCCTTGCTGCATAATACAATTCTCCCCATACTGATTCTGCTATCTTCAATTGGTCTCCTCTGGTTACCGTCATACCTGCCACTGGCAAGCGTTTCTCCTTATTACCTCAATCAAATCCCTTTGTAATTTTGAAAGCCTCTTATTAAATTTCCTCTTAACCGTCTGAGGAAAACAATCACAAACTCTCAACATAACTGAAGTTCCTTATCCCTCGGAACACTCTGCAAGACGTCAAACTGACTGTCTCGCTCTGTATGTCTATCTTTGTCTCCCTCTTTGTCCCTGTCTCTCTCTGTATAGGATTCTGAGGGTGCTTGACAGGATAGATGCAGGGAGGATGTTTCCCCTCCTAGGGGAATCTACAACTAGGGGGCAAAGCTCCAGGATATCCGGTCGCCCATTTAAAACGGAGATGAGGAGGAATTTCTTCTCTCAGAATGTCGTGAATCTTTGGAATCCTCTACCCCAGAGAGCTGTGGAGGCGGAGCCACTGAATATATTCAAGGTGGAGATAGACATATATTTGAGCTGCAGTGGAGTCAAGGGTTATGGGGAGCGGGCAGGAAAGTGGCGTTGAGTACAAGATCTGATCAGCCATGATCTTATTGAATGGCGGGGCAGGCTCGAGGGGCCGAATGGCCCACTCCTGCTCCTATTCCTTCTGTTCTTATTTCTGTCCCTTCTGCCTCTGTTCACAGGTCGATTTTTGCTCTGACAGATTCGGCACCTTTCAGTTCCTCGTTAGTATAGTGGTGAGTATCCCCGCCTGTCACGCGGGAGACCGGGGTTCAATTCCCCGACGGGGAGAATTTTTAACATCCCCAATTTTAAACCTTTGTGCAGCTCCTTAAAAAGACCCTGGGAAAAGTTGAATAGAACAAAATGAACGAAAATAATTTTAAAATATGTACTTGACGAAATTTATAACAACTCCGTGCACCAGTTCCTCGTTAGTAGAGTGTTCTCCTTCTGTTTGCCTGTTGTGTGGGGCTCTGAGGAGGGAGAGAGAAAATGAGATAACAGCGGGAGAAAGCACGACTGCTCTTTCAAAGAGACAGCACAGGCACGATTGGCCGAATGGCCTCCCACCGTGCTGCCAGCCTCCATGAATGCATGACACTGAGATGGATATCTGAGACATACCCACACAAAGAGAGCACATACGGGTATTTTGTGTGTGTTTGCTGCTTTGTCTCAAGCACTGCATAACCATTTCCTCGACAATGTCGTGGATATTATGATGTCAGTTTTCACTTCCCCGACGGCTTCTCTCTGACTTTATGCCTCTGTCTCTGAGAAAAGGATAGAAGGAAATATATGGCAAATGGACGCCTTCCCGCACTTGATGCTGTGGCTTAGTGAACATGTCCTTTGTGTTCTCGTCTAAAAGATGTCATCTTGTACGAAAGGTTTGCCTGGCGTTAAAGTGATCTGAATTTCAAAGCAGCAAGGAGGAAAGTCTGCGTTGCTCTGCTTGCTGGCAGGCAGCTTCTTGCAGCTTTTTGCAGCTTCCCTGGTGGTCTAGTGGTTAAGATTCGGCGCTTTCACTGCCGCGGCCCGGGTTCGATTCCCGGTTAGAGAACAGTGCGTTTTGAGGCCGTTTGAAATGCCTCCAATCAATGCACCCGCGCGAAGCAATGTCTGCTCCTGATCAACCTTTAGCAATTTCAACACTGCTGCTGCCTCAACAGGTGCACAATGCACTTCCTTGCCTTTTGTAAAATGCCTGCTGTTTCAAAGTCAGCAGGAAATTACATTTGGGACGAGACAATTTAAACGTGTACATGCCCACATTTAACTGCAGCTGACAGTGTCAGAACAGTCACGGTTATTATCAAACTTCCATGTATTTTCTTGCAGGCTGCACCCCTAACAAACTTAGCTTATCACAGCACGGCTATCAATCAACTCAACGCCAGTTTGAAGAATGCAACATTTGAAAGTTAGCAACGTGTGCAAGACTTTAGTGAGAGAGAGTTGGGCCGTGATAACATTTCTAAGCAGTAAGATATTCAGTAGGCCTGAGCCCTTGCTGCGTAATACAATTCTCCCCATACTGATTCTTCAATTGGTCTCCTCTGGTTACCGTCATACCTGCCACTGGCAAGCGTTTCTCCTTATTACCTCAATCAAATCCCCTTGTAATTTTGAAAGCCTCTTATTAAATTTCCTCTTAACCGTCTGAGGAAAACAATCACAAACTCTCAACATAACTGAAGTTCCTTATCCCTCGGACCACTCTGCAAGACGTCAAACTGACTGTCTCGCTCTGTATGTCTATCTTTGTCTCCCTCTTTGTCCCTGTCTCTCTCTGTTTCGGATTCTGAGGTTGCTTGACAGGATAGATGCAGGGAGGATGTTTCCCCTCCTGGGGGAATCTACAACTAGGGGGCAAAGCTCCAGGATATCCGGTCGCCCATTTAAAACGGAGATGAGGAGGAATTTCTTCTCTCAGAATGTCGTGAATCTTTGGAATCCTCTACCCCAGAGAGCTGTGGAGGCGGAGCCACTGAATATATTCAAGGTGGAGGTAGACATATATTTGAGCTGCAGTGGAGTCAAGGGTTATGGGGAGCGGGCAGGAAAGTGGCGTTGAGTAGAAGATCTGATCAGCCATGATCTTATTGAATGGCGGGGCAGGTTCGAGGGGCCGAATGGCCCACTCCTGCTCCTATTCCTTCTATTCTTATTTCTGTCCCTTCTGCCTCTGTCCCTCTGTTCATAGGTCGATTTTTGCTTTGATAGATTCGGTACCTTTCAGTTCCTCGTTAGTATAGTGGTGAGTATCCCCGCCTGTTACGCGGGAGACCGGGGTTCAATTCCCTGACGGGGAGAATTTTTAACATCCCCAATTTTAAACCTTTGGGCAGCTCCTTAAAAAGACCCTGGGAAAAGTTGAATAGAACAAAATGAACGAAAATAATTTTAAAATATGAACATGACGAAATTTATAACAACTCCCTGCACCAGTTCCTCGTTAGTAGAGTGTTCTCCTTCTGTTTGCCTGTTGTGTGGGGCACTGAGGAGGGAGAGAGAAAATGAGATAACAGCGGGAGAAAGCACGACTGCTCTTTCAAAGAGACGGCACAGGCACGATTGGCCGAATGGCCTCCGACCGTGCTGCCAGCCTCCATGAATGCATGACACTGAGATGGATATCTGAGACATACCCACACAAAGAGAGCACATACGGGTATTTTGTGTGTGTTTGCTGCTTTGTCTCAAGCACTGCATAACCATTTCCTGGACAATGTCGTGGATATTATGATGTTCAGTTTTCACTTCCCCGACGGCTTCTCTCTGACTTTATGCCTCTGTCTCTGAGAAAAGCATAGAAGGAAATATATGGCAAATGGACCCCTTCCCGCACTTGATGCTGTGGCTTAGTGAACATGTCCTTTGTGTTCTCGTCTAAAAGATGTCATCTTGTACGAAAAGTTTGCCTGGCGTGAAAGTGATCTGAATTTCAAAGCAGCAAGGAGGAAAGTCTGCGTTGCTCTGCTTGCTGGCAGGCAGCTTCTTGCAGCTTCCCTGGTGGTCTAGTGGTTAGGATTCGGCGCTTTCACCGCCGCGGCCCGGGTTCCATTCCCGGTTAGGAAACAGTGCGTTTTGAGGCTGTTTGAAATGCCTCCAATCAATGCACCGGCGCGAAGCAATGTCTGCTCCTGATCAACCTTTGCAATTTCAACACTGCTGCCTCAACAGGTACACAATGCACTTCCTTGCCTTTTGTAAAATGCCTGCTGTTTCAAAGTCACCAGGAAATTACATTTGGGACGAGACAATTTAAACGTGTACATGCCCACATTTAACTGCAGCTGACAGTGTCAGAACAGTCACTGTTATTATCAAACTTCCATGTATTTTCTTGCAGGCTGCACCCCCCTAACAAACATAGCTTATCACAGCACGGCTATCAATCAACTCAACGCCAGTTTGAAGAATGCAACATTTGAAAGTTAGCAACGTGTGCAAGACTTTAGTGAGAGAGAGTTGGGCCGTGATAACATTTCTAAGCAGTAAGATATTCAGTAGGCCTGAGCCCTTGCTGCGTAATACAATTCTCCCCATACTGATTCTGCTATCTTGAATTGGTCTCCTCTGGTTACCGTCATACCTGCCACTGGCAAGCGTTTCTCCTTATTACCTCAATCAAATCCCCTTGTAATTTTGAAAGCCTCTTATTAAATTTCCTCTTAACCGTCTGAGGAAAACAATCACAAACTCTCAACATAACTGAAGTTCCTTATCCCTCGGACCACTCTGCAAGACGTCAAACTGACTGTCTCGCTCTGTATGTCTATCTTTGTCTCCCTCTTTGTCCCTGTCTCTCTCTGTATAGGATTCTGAGGGTGCTTGACAGGATAGATGCAGGGAGGATGTTTCCCCTCCTGGGGGAATCTACAACTAGGGGGCAAAGCTCCAGGATATCCGGTCGCCCATTTAAAACGGAGATGAGGAGGAATTTGTTCTCTCAGAATGTCGTGAATCTTTGGAATCCTCTACCCCAGAGAGCTGTGGAGGCGGAGCCACTGAATATATTCAAGGTGGAGATAGACATATATTTGAGCTGCAGTGGAGTCAAGGGTTATGGGGAGCGGGCAGGAAAGTGGCGTTGAGTACAAGATCTGATCAGCCATGATCTTAATGAATGGCGGGGCAGGCTCGAGGGGCGGAATGGCCCACTCCTGCTCCTATTCCTTCTGTTCTTATTCTTATTTCTGTCCCTTCTGCCTCTGTCCCTCTGTTCACAGGTCGATTTTTGCTCTGACAGATTCGGCACCTTTCAGTTCCTCGTTAGTATAGTGGTGAGTATCCCCGCCTGTCACGCGGGAGACCGGGGTTCAATTCCCCGACGGGGAGAATTTTTAACATCCCCAATTTTAAACCTTTGGGCAGCTCCTTAAAAAGACCCTGGGAAAAGTTGAATAGAACAAAATGAACGAAAATAATTTTAAAATATGTACATGACGAAATTTATAACAACTCCCTGCACCAGTTCCTCGTTAGTAGAGTGTTCTCCTTCTGTTTGCCTGTTGTGTGGGGCTCTGAGGAGGGAGAGAGAAAATGAGATAACAGCGGGAGAAAGCACGACTGCTCTTTCAAAGAGACAGCACAGGCACGATTGGCCGAATGGCCTCCCACCGTGCTGCCAGCCTCCATGAATGCATGACACTGAGATGGATATCTGAGACATACCCACACAAAGAGAGCACATACGGGTATTTTGTGTGTGTTTGCTGCTTTGTCTCAAGCACTGCATAACCATTTCCTCGACAATGTCGTGGGTATTATGATGTCAGCTTTCACTTCCCCGACGGCTTCTCTCTGACTTTATGCCTCTGTCTCTGAGAAAAGCATAGAAGGAAATATATGGCAAATGGACGCCTTCCCGCACTTGATGCTGTGGCTTAGTGAACATGTCCTTTGTGTTCTCGTCTAAAAGATGTCATCTTGTACGAAAAGTTTGCCTGGCGTTAAAGTGATCTGAATTTCAAAGCAGCAAGGAGGAAAGTCTGCGTTGCTCTGCTTGCTGGCAGGCAGCTTCTTGCAGCTTTTCTGGTGGTCTAGTGGTTAAGATTCGGCGCTTTTACTGCCGCGGCCCGGGTTCGATTCCCGATTAGAAAACAGTGCGTTTTGAGGCTGTTTGAAATGCCTCCAATCAATGCACCCGCGCGAAGCAATGCCTGCTCCTGATCAACCTTTTCAATTTCAACACTGCTGCTGCCTCAACAGGTACACAATGCACTTCCTTGCCTTTTGTAAAATGCCTGCTGTTTCAAAGTCAGCAGGAAATTACATTTGGGACGAGACAATTTAAACGTGTACATGCCCACATTTAACTGCAGCTGACAGTGTCAGAACAGTCACGGTTATTATCAAACTTCCATATATTTTCTTGCAGGCTGCACCCCCCTAACAAACTTAGCTTATCACAGCACGGCTATCAATCAACTCAACGCCAGTTTGAAGAATGCAACATTTGAAAGTTAGCAAAGTGTGCAAGACTTTAGTGAGAGAGAGTTGGGCCGTGATAACATTTCTAAGCAGTAAGATATTCAGTAGGCCTGAGCCCTTCCTGCATAATACAATTCTCCCCATACTGATTCTGCTATCTTCAATTGGTCTCCTCTGGTTACCGTCATACCTGCCACTGGCAAGCGTTTCTCCTTATTACCTCAATCAAATCCCTTTGTAATTTTGAAAGCCTCTTATTAAATTTCCTCTTAACCGTCTGAGGAAAACAATCACAAACTCTCAACATAACTGAAGTTCCTTATCCCTCGGACCACTCTGCAAGACGTCAAACTGACTGTCTCGCTCTGTATGTCTATCTTTGTCTCCCTCTTTGTCCCTGTCTCTCTCTGTATAGGATTCTGAGGGTGCTTGACAGGATAGATGCAGGGAGGATGTTTCCCCTCCTAGGGGAATCTACAACTAGGGGGCAAAGCTCCAGGATATCCGGTCGCCCATTTAAAACGGAGATGAGGAGGAATTTCTTCTCTCAGAATGTCGTGAATCTTTGGAATCCTCTACCCCAGAGAGCTGTGGAGGCGGAGCCACTGAATATATTCAAGGTGGAGATAGACATATATTTGAGCTGCAGTGGAGTCAAGGGTTATGGGGAGCGGGCAGGAAAGTGGCGTTGAGTATAAGATCTGATCAGCCATGATCTTATTGAATGGCGGGGCAGGCTCGAGGGGCCGAATGGCCCACTCCTGCTCCGATTCCTTCTGTTCTTATTTCTGTCCCTTCTGCCTCTGTCCCTCTGTTCACAGGTCGATTTTTGCTCTGACAGATTCGGCACCTTTCAGTTCCTCGTTAGTATAGTGGTGAGTATCCCCGCCTGTCACGCGGGAGACCGGGGTTCAATTCCCCGACGGGGAGAATTTTTAACATCCCCAATTTTAAACCTTTGGGCAGCTCCTTAAAAAGACCCTGGGAAAAGTTGAATAGAACAAAATGAACGAAAATAATTTTAAAATATGAACATGACGAAATTTATAACAACTCCCTGCACCAGTTCCTCGTTAGTAGAGTGTTCTCCTTCTGTTTGCCTGTTGTGTGGGGCACTGAGGAGGGAGAGAGAAAATGAGATAACAGCGGGAGAAAGCACGACTGCTCTTTCAAAGAGACAGCACAGGCACGATTGGCCGAATGGCCTCCCACCGTGCTGCCAGCCTCCATGAATGCATGACACTGAGATGGATATCTGAGACATACCCACACAAAGAGAGCACATACGGGTATTTTGTGTGTGTTTGCTGCTTTGTCTCAAGCACTGCATAACCATTTCCTGGACAATGTCGTGGATATTATGATGTTCAGTTTTCACTTCCCCGACGGCTTCTCTCTGACTTTATGCCTCTGTCTCTGAGAAAAGCATAGAAGGAAATATATGGCAAATGGACCCCTTCCCGCACTTGATGCTGTGGCTTAGTGAACATGTCCTTTGTGTTCTCGTCTAAAAGATGTCATCTTGTACGAAAAGTTTGCCTGGCGTTAAAGTGATCTGAATTTCAAAGCAGCAAAGAGGAAAGTCTGCGTTGCTCTGCTTGCTGGCAGGCAGCTTCTTGCAGCTTCCCTGGTGGTCTAGTGGTTAAGATTCGGCGCTTTCACTGCCGCGGCCCGGGTTCGATTCCCGATTAGAGAACAGTGCGTTTTGAGGCTGTTTGAAATGCCTCCAATCAATGCACCCGCGCGAAGCAATGCCTGCTCCTGATCAACCTTTGCAATTTCAACACTGCTGCTGCCTCAACAGGTACACAATGCACTTCCTTGCCTTTTGTAAAATGCCTGCTGTTTCAAAGTCAGCAGGAAATTACATTTGGGACGAGACAATTTAAACGTGTGCATGCCCACATTTAACTGCATGTGACAGTGTCAGAACAGTCACGGTTATTATCAAACTTCCATGTATTTTCTTGCAGGCTGCACCCCCCTAACAAACTTAGCTTATCACAGCACGGCTATCAATCAACTCAACGCCAGTTTGAAGAATGCAACATTTGAAAGTTAGCAAAGTGTGCAAGACTTTAGTGAGAGAGAGTTGGGCCGTGATAACATTTCTAAGCAGTAAGATATTCAGTAGGCCTGAGCCCTTGCTGCATAATACAATTCTCCCCATACTGATTCTGCTATCTTCAATTGGTCTCCTCTGGTTACCGTCATACCTGCCACTGGCAAGCGTTTCTCCGTATTACCTCAATCAAATCCCCTTGTAATTTTGAAAGCCTCTTATTAAATTTCCTCTTAACCGTCTGAGGAAAACAATCACAAACTCTCAACATAACTGAAGTTCCTTATCCCTCGGACCACTCTGCAAGACGTCAAACTGACTGTCTCGCTCTGTATGTCTATCTTTGTCTCCCTCTTTGTCCCTGTCTCTCTCTGTATAGGATTCTGAGGGTGCTTGACAGGATAGATGCAGGGAGGATGTTTCCCCTCCTAGGGGAATCTACAACTAGGGGGCAAAGCTCCAGGATATCCGGTCGCCTATTTAAAACGGAGATGAGGAGGAATTTCTTCTCTCAGAATGTCGTGAATCTTTGGAATCCTCTACCCCAGAGAGCTGTGGAGGCGGAGCCACTGAATATATTCAAGGTGGAGATAGACATATATTTGAGCTGCAGTGGAGTCAAGGGTTATGGGGAGCGGGCAGGAAAGTGGCGTTGAGTAGAAGATCTGATCAACCATGATCTTATTGAATGGCGGGGCAGGCTCGAGGGGCCGAATGGCCCACTCCTGCTCCTATTCCTTCTGTTCTTATTCTTATTTCTGTCCCTTCTGCCTCTGTCCCTCTGTTCACAGGTCGATTTTTGCTCTGACAGATTCGGCACCTTTCAGTTCCTCGTTAGTATAGTGGTGAGTATCCCCGCCTGTCACGCGGGAGACCGGGGTTCAATTCCCCGACGGGGAGAATTTTTAACATCCCCAATTTTAAACCTTTGAGCAGCTCCTTAAAAAGACCCTGGGAAAAGTTGAATAGAACAAAATGAACGAAAATAATTTTAAAATATGTGCATGACGAAATTTATAACAACTCCCTGCACCAGTTCCTCGTTAGTAGAGTGTTCTCCTTCTGTTTGCCTGTTGTGTGGGGCTCTGAGGAGGGAGAGAGAAAATGAGATAACAGCGGGAGAAAGCACGACTGCTCTTTCAAAGAGACAGCACAGGCACGATTGGCCGAAAGGCCTCCCACCGTGCTGCCAGCCTCCATGAATGCATGACACTGAGATGGATATCTGAGACATACCCACACAAAGAGAGCACATACGGGTATTTTGTGTGTGTTTGCTGCTTTGTCTCAAGCACTGCATAACCATTTCCTGGACAATGTCGTGGATATTATGATGTCAGTTTTCACTTCCCCGACGGCTTCTCTCTGACTTTATGCCTCTGTCTCTGAGAAAAGCACAGAAGGAAATATATGGCAAATGGACGCCTTCCCGCACTTGATGCTGTGGCTTAGTGAACATGTCCTTTGTGTTCTCGTCTAAAAGATGTCATCTTGTAGGAAAGGTTTGCCTGGCGTTAAAGTGATCTGAATTTCAAAGCAGCAAGGAGGAAAGTCTGCTTTGCTCTGCTTACTGGCAGGCAGCTTCTTGCAGCTTCTTGCAGCTTCCCTGGTGGTCTAGTGGTTAGGATTCGGCGCTTTCACCGCCGCGGCCCGGGTTCGATTCCCGGTTAGGAAACAGTGCGTTTTGAGGCTGTTTGAAATGCCTCCAATCAATGCACCCGCGCGAAGCAATGTCTGCTCCTGATCAACCTTTAGCAATTTCAACACTGCTGATGCCTCAACAGGTACACAATGCACTTCCTTGCCTTTTGTAAAATGCCTGCTGTTTCAAAGTCAGCAGGAAATTACATTTGGGACGAGACAATTTAAACGCGTATATGCCCACATTTAACTGCAGCTGACAGTGTCAGAACAGTCACGGTTATTATCAAACTTCCATGTATTTTCTTGCAGGCTGCACCCCTAACAAACTTAGCTTATCACAGCACGGCTATCAATCAACTCAACGCCAGTTTGAAGAATGCAACATTTGAAAGTTAGCAACGTGTGCAAGACTTTAGTGAGAGAGAGTTGGGCCGTGATAACATTTCTAAGCAGTAAGATATTCAGTAGGCCTGAGCCCATGCTGCGTAATACAATTCTCCCCATACTGATTCTGCTATCTTCAATTGGTCTCCTCTGGTTACCGTCATACCTGCCACTGGCAAGCGTTTCTCCTTATTACCTCAATCAAATCCCCTTGTAATTTTGAAAGCCTCTTATTAAATTTCCTCTTAACCGTCTGAGGAAAACAATCACAAACTCTCAACATAACTGAAGTTCCTTATCCCTCGGACCACTCTGCAAGACGTCAAACTGAGTGTCTCGCTCTGTATGTCTATCTTTGTCTCCCTCTTTGTCCCTGTCTCTCTCTGTATAGGATTCTGAGGTTGCTTGACAGGATAGATGCAGGGAAGATGTTTCCCCTCCTGGGGGAATCTACAACTAGGGGGCAAAGCTCCAGGATATCCGGTCGCCCATTTAAAACGGAGATGAGGAGGAATTTCTTCTCTCAGAATGTCGTGAATCTTTGGAATCCTCTACCCCAGAGAGCTGTGGAGGCGGAGCCACTGAATATATCCAAGGTGGAGGTAGACATATATTTGAGCTGCAGTGGAGTCAAGGGTTATGGGGAGCGGGCAGTGAAAGTGGCGTTGAGTAGAAGATCTGAACAGCCATGATCTTATTGAATGGCGGGGCAGGTTCGAGGGGCCGAATGGCCCACTCCTACTCCTATTCCTTCTATTCTTATTTCTGTCCCTTCTGTCCCTCTGTTCACAGGTAGATTTTTGCTTTGACAGATTCAGCACCTTTCAGTTCCTCGTTAGTATAGTGGTGAGTATCCCCGCCTGTCACGCGGGAGACCGGGGTTCAATTCCCCGACGGGGAGAATTTTTAACATCCCCAATTTTAAACCTTTGGGCAGCTCCTTAAAAAGACCCTGGGAAAAGATGAATAGAACAAAATGAACGAAAATAATTTTAAAATATGAACATGACGACATTTATAACAACTCCCTGCACCAGTTCCTCGTTAGTAGAGTGTTCTCCTTCTGTTTGCCTGTTGTGTGGGGCACTGAGGAGGGAGAGAGAAAATGAGATAACAGCGGGAGAAAGCACGACTGCTCTTTCAAAGAGACAGCACAGGCACGATTGGCCGAATGGCCTCCCACCGTGCTGCCAGCTCCATGAATGCATGACACTGAGATGGATATCTGAGACATACCCACACAAAGAGAGCACATACGGGTATTTTGTGTGTGTTTGCTGCTTTGTCTCAAGCACTGCATAACCATTTCCTGGACAATGTCGTGGATATTATGATGTTCAGTTTTCACTTCCCCGACGGCTTCTCTATGACTTTATGCCTCTGTCTCTGAGAAAATCATAGAAGGAAATATATGGCAAATGGACGCCTTCCCGCACATGATGCTGTGGCTTAGTGAACATGTCCTTTGTGTTCTCGTCTAAAAGATGTCATCTTGTACGAAAGGTTTGCCTGGCGTTAAAGTGATCTGAATTTCAAAGCAGCAAGGAGGAAAGTCTGCGTTGCTCTGCTTGCTGGCAGGAAGCTTCTTGCAGCTTCCCTGGTGGTCTAGTGGTTAAGATTCGGCGCTTTCACTGCCGTGGCCCGGGTTCGATTCCCGGTTAGGGAACAGTGCGTTTTGAGGCTGTTTGAAATGCCTCCAATCAATGCACCCGCGCGAAGCAATGCCTGCTCCTGATCAACCTTTGCAATTTCAACACTGCTGCTGCCTCAACAGGTACACAATGCACTTCCTTGCCTTCTGTAAAATGCCTGCTGTTTCAAAGTCAGCAGGAAATTACATTTGGGACGAGACAATTTAAACGTGTACATGCCCACATTTAACTGCAGCTGACAGTGTCAGAACAGTCACTGTTATTATCAAACTTCCATGTATTTTCTTGCAGGCTGCACCCCCCTAACAAACTTAGCTTATCACAGCACGGCTATCAATCAACTCAACGCCAGTTTGAAGAATGCAACATTTGAAAGTTAGCAACGTGTGCAAGACTTTAGTGAGAGAGAGTTGGGCCGTGATAACATTTCTAAGCAGTAAGATATTCAGTAGGCCTGAGCCCTTGCTGCGTAATACAATTCTCCCCATACTGATTCTGCTATCTTCAATTGGTCTCCTCTGGTTACCGTCATACCTGCCACTGGCAAGCGTTTCTCCTTATTACCTCAATCAAATCCCCTTGTAATTTTGAAAGCCTCTTATTAAATTTCCTCTTAACCGTCTGAGGAAAACAATCACAAACTCTCTACATAACTGAAGTTCCTTATCCCTCGGACCACTCTGCAAGACGTCAAACTGAGTGTCTCGCTCTGTATGTCTATCTTTGTCTCCCTCTTTGTCCCTGTCTCTCTCTGTATAGGATTCTGAGGTTGCTTGACAGGATAGATGCAGGGAGGATGTTTCCCCTCCTGGGGGAATCTACAACTAGGGGGCAAAGCTCCAGGATATCCGGTCGCCCATTTAAAACGGAGATGAGGAGGAATTTCTTCTCTCAGAATGTCGTGAATCTTTGGAATCCTCTACCCCAGAGAGCTGTGGAGGCGGAGCCACTGAATATATTCAAGGTGGAGATAGACATATATTTGAGCTGCAGTGGAGTCAAGGGTTATGGGGAGCGGGCAGGAAAGTGGCGTTGAGTAGAAGATCTGATCAGCCATGATCTTATTGAATGGCGGGGCAGGCTCGAGGGGCCGAATGGCCCACTCCTGCTACTGTTCCTTCTGTTCTTATTCTAATTTCTGTCCCTTCTGCCTCTGTCCCTCTGTTCACAGGTCGATTTTTGCTCTGACAGATTCGGCACCTTTCAGTTCCTCGTTAGTATAGTGGTGAGTATCCCCGCCTGTCACGCGGGAGACCGGGGTTCAATTCCCCGACGGGGAGAATTTTTCACATCCCCAATTTTAAACCTTTGAGCAGCTCCTTAAAAAGACCCTGGGAAAAGTTGAATAGAACAAAATGAACGAAAATAATTTTAAAATATGTACATGACGAAATTTATAACAACTCCCTGCACCAGTTCCTCGTTAGTAGAGTGTTCTCCTTCTGTTTGCCTGTTGTGTGGGGCTCTGAGGAGGGAGAGAGAAAATGAGATAACAGCGGGAGAAAGCACGACTGCTCTTTCAAAGAGACAGCACAGGCACGATTGGCCGAAAGGCCTCCCACCGTGCTGCCAGCCTCCATGAATGCATGACACTGAGATGGATATCTGAGACATACCCACACAAAGAGAGCACATACGGGTATTTTGTGTGTGTTTGCTGCTTTGTCTCAAGCACTGCATAACCATTTCCTGGACAATGTCGTGGATATTATGATGTCAGTTTTCACTTCCCCGACGGCTTCTCTCTGACTTTATGCCTCTGTCTCTGAGAAAAGCATAGAAGGAAATATATGGCAAATGGACGCCTTCCCGCACTTGATGCTGTGGCTTAGTGAACATGTCCTTTGTGTTCTCGTCCAAAAGATGTCATCTTGTACGAAAGGTTTGCCTGGCGTGAAAGTGATCTGAATTTCAAAGCAGCAAGGAGGAAAGTCTGCGTTGCTCTGCTTGCTGGCAGGCAGCTTTTTGCAGCTTCCCTGGTGGTCTAGTGGTTAAGATTCGGCGCTTTCACTGCCGTGGCCCGGGTTCGATTCCCGGTTAGGGAACAGTGCGTTTTGAGGCTGTTTGAAATGCCTCCAATCAATGCACCCGCGCGAAGCAATGCCTGCTCCTGATCAACCTTTGCAATTTCAACACTGCTGCTGCCTCAACAGGTACACAATGCACTTCCTTGCCTTCTGTAAAATGCCTGCTGTTTCAAAGTCAGCAGGAAATTACATTTGGGACGAGACAATTTAAACGTGTACATGCCCACATTTAACTGCAGCTGACAGTGTCAGAACAGTCACTGTTATTATCAAACTTCCATGTATTTTCTTGCAGGCTGCACCCCCATAACAAACTTAGCTTATCACAGCACGGCTATCAATCAACTCAACGCCAGTTTGAAGAATGCAACATTTGAAAGTTAGCAACGTGTGCAAGACTTTAGTGAGAGAGAGTTGGGCCGTGATAACATTTCTAAGCAGTAAGATATTCAGTAGGCCTGAGCCCTTGCTGCGTAATACAATTCTCCCCATACTGATTCTGCTATCTTCAATTGGTCTCCTCTGGTTACCGTCATACCTGCCACTGGCAAGCGTTTCTCCTTATTACCTCAATCAAATCCCCTTGTAATTTTGAAAGCCTCTTATTAAATTTCCTCTTAACCGTCTGAGGAAAACAATCACAAACTCTCAACATAACTGAAGTTCCTTATCCCTCGGACCACTCTGCAAGACGTCAAACTGAGTGTCTCGCTCTGTATGTCTATCTTTGTCTCCCTCTTTGTCCCTGTCTCTCTCTGTATAGGATTCTGAGGTTGCTTGACAGGATAGATGCAGGGAGGATGTTTCCCCTCCTGGGGGAATCTACAACTAGGGGGCAAAGCTCCAGGATATCCGGTCGCCCATTTAAAACGGAGATGAGGAGGAATTTCTTCTCTCAGAATGTCGTGAATCTTTGGAATCCTCTACCCCAGAGAGCTGTGGAGGCGGAGCCACTGAATATATTCAAGGTGGAGATAGACATATATTTGAGCTGCAGTGGAGTCAAGGGTTATGGGGAGCGGGCAGGAAAGTGGCGTTGAGTAGAAGATCTAATCATCCATGATCTTATTGAATGGCGGGGCAGGCTCGAGGGGCCGAATGGCCTGCTCCTATTCCTTCTGTTCTTATTCTTATTTCTGTCCCTTCTGTCCCTCGTTCACAGGTCGATTTTTGCTCTGACAGATTCGGCCCCTTTCAGTTCCTCGTTAGTATAGTGGTGAGTATCCCCGCCTGTCACGCGGGAGACCGGGGTTCAATTCCCCGACGGGGAGAATTTTTAACATCCCCAATTTTAAACCTTTGGGCAGCTCCTTAAAAAGACCCTGGGAAAAGTTGAATAGAACAAAATGAACGAAAATAATTTTAAAATATGTACATGACGAAATTTATAACAACTCCCTGCACCAGTTCCTCGTTAGTAGAGTGTTCTCCTTCTGTTTGCCTGTTGTGTGGGGCACTGAGGAGGGAGAGTGAAAATGAGATAACAGCGGGAGAAAGCACGACTGCTCTTTCAAAGAGACAGCACAGGCACGATTGGCCGAATGGCCTCCCACCGTGCTGCCAGCCTCCATGAATGCATGACACTGAGATGGATATCTGAGACATACCCACACAAAGAGAGCACATACGGGTATTTTGTGTGTGTTTGCTGCTTTGTCTCAAGCACTGCATAACCATTTCCTGGACAATGTCGTGGATATTATGATGTTCAGTTTTCACTTCCCCGACGGCTTCTCTCTGACTTTATGCCTCTGTCTCTGAGAAAAGCATAGAAGGAAATATATGGCAAATGGACCCCTTCCCGCACTTGATGCTGTGGCTTAGTGAACATGTCCTTTGTGTTCTCGTCTAAAAGATGTCATCTTGTACGAAAAGTTTGCCTGGCGTGAAAGTGATCTGAATTTCAAAGCAGCAAGGAGGAAAGTTTGCGTTGCTCTGCTTGCTGGCAGGCAGCTTCTTGCTGCTTTTTGCAGCTTCCCTGGTGGTCGAGTGGTTAAGATTCGGCGCTTTCACTGCCGCGGCCCGGGTTCGATTCCCGGTTAGGGACCAGTGCGTTTTGTGGCTGTTTGAAATGCCTCCAATCAACGCACCCGCGCGAAGTAATGCCTGCTCCTCATCAACCTTTGCAATTTCAACACTGCTGCTGCCTCAACAGGTACACAATGCACTTCCTTGCCTTTTGTAAAATGCCTGCTGTTTCAAAGTCAGCAGGAAATTACATTTGGGACGAGACAATTTAAACGTGTACATGCCCACATTTAACTGCAGCTGACAGTGTCAGAACAGTCACGGTTATTATCAAACTTCCATGTATTTTCTTGCAGACTGCACCCACTAACAAACTTAGCTTATCACAGCACGGCTATCAATCAACTCAACGCCAGTTTGAAGAATGCAACATTTGAAAGTTAGCAACGTGTGCAAGACTTTAGTGAGAGAGAGTTGGGCCGTGATAACATTTCTAAGCAGTAAGATATTCAGTAGGCCTGAGCCCTTGCTGCGTAATACAATTCTCCCCATACTGATTCTGTTATCTTCAATTGGTCTCCTCTGGTTACCGTCATACCTGCCACTGGCAAGCGTTTCTCCTTATTAACTCAATCAAATCCCCTTGTAATTTTGAAAGCCTCTAATTAAATTTCCTCTTAACCGTCTGAGGAAAACAATCACAAACTCTCAACATAACTGAAGTTCCTTATCCCTCGGACCACTCTGCAAGACGTCAAACTGAGTGTCTCGCTCTGTATGTCTATCTTTGTCTCCCTCTTTGTCCCTGTCTCTCTCTGTATAGGATTCTGAAGGTGCTTGACAGGATAGATGCAGGGAGGATGTTTCGCCTCCTGGGGGAATCTACAACTAGGGGGCAAAGCTCCAGGATATCCGGTCGCCCATTTAAAACGGAGATGAGGAGGAATTTCTTCTCTCAGAATGTCGTGAATCTTTGGAATCCTCTACCCCAGAGAGCTGTGGAGGCGGAGTCACTGAATATATTCAAGGTGGAGATAGACATATATTTGAGCTGCAGTGGAGTCAAGGGTTATGGGGAGCGGGCAGGAAAGTGGCGTTGAGTAGAAGATCTGATCAGCCATGATCTTATTGAATGGCGGGGCAGGCTCGAGGGGCCGAATGGCCCACTCCTGCTCCTATTCCTTCTGTTCTTATTCTTATTTCTGTCCCCTCTGTTCACAGGTCGATTTTTGCTCTGACAGATTCGGCACCTTTCAGTTCCTCGTTTGTATCGTGGTGAGTATCCCCGCCTGTTCACGCGGGAGACCGGGGTTCAATTCCCCGACGGGGAGAATTTTTAACATCCCCAATTTTAAACCTTTGGGCAGCTCCTTAAAAAGACCCTGGGAAAAGTTGAATAGAACAAAATGAACGAAAATAATTTTAAAATATGTACATGACGAAATTTTTAACAACTCCCTGCACCAGTTCCTCGTTAGTAGAGTGTTCTTCTTCTGTTTGCCTGTTGTGTGGGGCACTGAGGAGGGAGAGAGAAAATGAGATAACAGCGGGAGAAAGCACGACTGCTCTTTCAAAGAGACAGCACAGGCACGATTGGCCGAATGGCCTCCCACCGTGCTGCCAGCCTCCATGAATGCATGACACTGAGATGGATATCTGAGACATACCCACACAAAGAGAGCACATACGGGTATTTTGTGTGTGTTTGCTGCTTTGTCTCAAGCACTGCATAACCATTTCCTCGACAATGTCGTGGATATTATGATGTTCAGTTTTCACTTCCCCGACGGCTTCTCTCTGACTTTATGCCTCTGTCTCTGAGAAAAGCATAGAAGGAAATATATGGCAAATGGACGCCTTCCCGCACTTGATGCTGTGGCTTAGTGAACATGTCCTTTGTGTTCTCGTCTAAAAGATGTCATCTTGTACGAAAAGTTTGCCTGGCGTGAAAGTGATCTGAATTTCAAAGCAGCAAGGAGGAAAGTCTGCGTTGCTCTGCTTGCTGGCAGGCAGCTTCTTGCAACTTCTTGCAGCTTCCCTGGTGGTCTAGTGGTTAAAATTCGGCGCTTTGAGCGCCGCGGCCCGGGTTCGATTCCCGGTTAGGGACCAGTGCGTTTTGTGGCTGTTTGAAATGCCTCCAATCAACGCACCCGCGCGAAGTAATGCCTGCTCCTGATCAACCTTTGCAATTTCAACACTGCTGCTGCCTCAGCAGGTACACAATGCACTTCCTTGCCTTTTGTAAAATGCCTGCTGTTTCAAAGTCAGCAGGACATTACATTTGGGACGATACAATTTAAACGTGTACATGCCCACATTTAACAGCAGCTGGCAGTGTCAGAACAGTCACGGTTATTATCAAACTTCCATGTATTTTCTTGCAGGCTGCACCCCCCTAACAAACTTAGCTTATCACAGCACGGCTATCAATCAACTCAACGCCAGTTTGAAGAATGCAACATTTGAAAGTTAGCAACGTGTGCAAGACTTTAGTGAGAGAGAGTTGGGCCGTGATAACATTTCTAAGCAGTAAGATATTCAGTAGGCCTGAGCCCTTGCTGCGTACTACAATTCTCCCCATACTGATTCTGTTATCTTCAATTGGTCTCCTCTGGTTACGGTCATACCTGCCACTGGCAAGCGTTTCTCCTTATTACCTCAATTAAATCCCTTTGTAATTTTGAAAGCCTCTTATTAAATTTCCTCTTAACCGTCTGAGGAAAACAATCACAAGCTCTCAACATAACTGAAGTTCCTTATCCCTCGGACCACTCTGCAAGACGTCAAACTGAGTGTCTCGCTCTGTATTTCTATATTTGTCTCCCTCTTTGTACCTGTCTCTCTCTGTATAGGATTCTGAGGGTGCTTGACAGGATAGATGCAGGGAGGATGTTTCCCCTCCTGGGGGAATCTACAACTAGGCTGCAAAGCTCCAGGATATCCGGTCGCCCATTTAAAACGGAGATGAGGAGGAATTTCTTCTCTCAGAATGTCGTGAATCTTTGGAATCCTCTCACCCAGAGAGCTGTGGAGGCGGAGTCACTGAATATATTCAAGGTGGAGATAGACATCTATTTAAGCTGCAGTGGAGTCAAGGGTTATGGGGAGCGGGCAGGAAAGTGGCGTTGAGTAGAAGATCTGATCAGCCATGATTTTATTGAATGGCGGGGCAGGCTCGAGGGGCCGAATGGCCCACTCCTGCTCCTATTCCTTCTGTTCTTATTCTTATTTCTGTCCCTTCTGCCTCTGTCCCTCTGTTCACAGGTCGATTTTTGCTCTGACAGATTCGGCACCTTTCAGTTCCTCGTTAGTTTAGTGGTGAGTATCCCCGCCTGTCACGCGGGAGACCGGGCTTCAATTCCCCGACGGGGAGAATTTTTAACATCCCCAATTTTAAACCTTTGGGCAGCTCCTTAAAAAGACCCTGGGAAAAGTTGAATAGAACAAAATGAACGAAAATAATTTTAAAATATGTACATGAGGTAATTTATAACAACTCCCTGCACCAGTTCCTCGTTAGTAGAGTGTTCTCCTTTTGTTTGCCTGTTGTGTGGGGCACTGAGGAGGGAGAGAGAAAATGAGATAACAG
The DNA here is from genome assembly GCF_052327205.1 of Somniosus microcephalus. NCBI lineage: Eukaryota > Metazoa > Chordata > Chondrichthyes > Squaliformes > Somniosidae > Somniosus > Somniosus microcephalus. The sequence continues at coordinate 24,301,230 of NW_028225183.1, forward strand.
CGGGAGAAAGCACGACTGCTCTTTCAAAGAGACAGCTCAGGCACGATTGGCCGAATGGCCTCCCACCGTGCTGCCAGCCTCCATGAATGCATGACACTGAGATGGATATCTGAGACATACCCACACAAAGAGAGCGCATACGGGTATTTTGTGTGTGTTTGCTGCTTTGTCTCAAGCACTGCATAACCATTTCCTCGACAATGTCGTGGATATTATGATGTCAGTTTTCACTTCCCCGACGGCTTCTCTCTGACTTTATGCCTCTGTCTCTGAGAATAGCATAGAAGGAAATATATGGCAAATGGACGCCTTCCCGCACTTGATGCTGTGGCTTAGTGAACATGTCCTTTGTGTTCTCGTCTAAAAGATGTCATCTTGTACGAAAAGTTTGCCTGGCGTGAAAGTGATCTGAATTTCAAAGCAGCAAGGAGGAAAGTCTGCGTTGCTCTGCTTGCTGGCAGGCACCTTCTTGCAACTTCTTGCAACTTGCCTGGTGGTCTAGGGGTTAAGTTTCGGCGCTTTCACCGCCGCGGCCCGGGTTCAATTCCCGATTAGGGAACAGTGCGTTTTGAAGCTGTTTGAAATGCCTCCAATCAATGCACCCGCGCGAAGCAATGTCTGCTCTTGATCAACATGTGCAATTTCAACACTGCTGCTGCCTCAACAGGTACACAATGCACTTCCTTGCCTTTTGTAAAATGCCTACTGTTTCAAAGTCAGCAGGAAATTACATTTGGGACGAGACAATTTAAACGTGTACTTGCCCACATTTAACTGCAGCTGACAGTGTCAGAACAGTCACGGTTATTATCAAACTTCCATGTATTTTCTTGCAGGCTGCACCCCCATAACAAACTTAGCTTATCACAGCACGGCTATCAATCAACTCAACGCCAGTTTGAAGAATGCAACATTTGAAAGTTAGCAACGTGTGCAAGACTTTAGTGAGAGAGAGTTGGGCCGTGATAACATTTCTAAGCAGTAAGATATTCAGTAGGCCTGAGCCCTTGCTGCGTAATACAATTCTCCCCATACTGATTCTGTTATCTTCAATTGTTCTCCTCTGGTTACCGTCATACCTGCCACTAGCAAGCGTTTCTCCTTATTAACTCAATCAAATCCCCTTGTAATTTTGAAAGCCTCTTATTAAATTTCCTCTTAACCGTCTGAGGAAAACAATCACAAACTCTCAACATAACTGAAGTTCCTTATCCCTCGGACCACTCTGCAAGGCGTCAAACTGAGTGTCTCGCTCTGTATGTCTATCTTTGTCTCCCTCTTTGTCCCTGTCTCTCTCTGTATAGGATTCTGAGGGTGCTTGACAGGATAGATGCAGAGAGGATGTTTCCCCTCCTGGGGGAATCTACAACTCGGGGGCAAAGCTCCAGGATATCCGGTCGCCCATTTAAAACGGAGATGAGGAGGAATTTCTTCTCTCAGAATGTCGTGAGTCTTTGGAATCCTCTGCCCCAGAGAGCTGTGGAGGCGGAGTCACTGAATATATTCAAGGTGGAGATAGACATATATTTGAGCTGCAGTGGAGTCAAGGGTTATGGGGAGCGGGCAGGAAAGTGGCGTTGAGTAGAAGATCTGAACAGCCATGATCTTATTGAATGGCGGGGCAGGCTCGAGGGGCCGAATGGCCCACTCCTGCTCCTATTCCTTCTGTTCTTATTCTTATTTCTGTCCCTTCTGCCTCTGTCCCTCTGTTCACAGGTCGATTTTTGCTCTGACAGATTCGGCACTTTTCAGTTCCTCGTTAGTATAGTGGTGAGTATCCCCGCCTGTCACGCGGGAGACCGGGGTTTAATTCCCCGACGGGGAGAATTTTTAACTTCCCCAATTTTAAACCTTTGGGCAGCTCCTTAAAAACACCCTGGGAAAAGCTGAATAGAACAAAATGAACGAAAATAATTTTAAAATATGTACATGACGAAATTTATAACAAGTCCCTGCACCAGTTCCTCGTTAGTAGAGTGTTCTCCTTCTGTTTGCCTGTTGTGTGGGGCACTGAGGAGGGAGAGAGAAAATGAGATAACAGCGGGAGAAAGCACGACTGCTCTTTCAAAGAGACAGCACAGGCACGATTGGCCGAATGGCCTCACACCGTGCTGCCAGCCTCCATGAATGCATGACACTGAGATGGATATCTGAGACATACCCACACAAAGAGAGCACATACGGGTATTTTGTGTGTGTTTGCTGCTTTGTCTCAAGCACTGCATAACCATCTCCTCTACAATGTCGTGGATATTATCATGTTCAGTATTCAATTCCCCGACGGCTTCTCTCTGACTTTATGCCTCTGTCTCTGAGAAAAGCATAGAAGGAAATATATGCCAAATGGTCGCCTTCCCGCACTTGATGCTGTGGCTTAGTGAACATGTCCTTTGTGTTCTCGTCTAAAAGATGTCATCTTGTACGAAAAGTTTGCCTGGCGTGAAAGTGATTTGAATTTCAAAGCAGCAAGGAGGAATAACTGCGTTGCCCTGCTTCTTGGCAGGAAGTTTTTCGCAGCTTTTCTGCTGGACTAGTGGTTAGGATTCGGCGCGTTCACCACGGCTGCTCGGGTTCGTTTCCTGCCCAGAGAACAGTGCATTTTGGGGCTGTTTGAAATGCCACCAATCAAAACACCCGCGCGAAGCAATGCTTGCACCTCATCAACCTTTCAACTTTCCGCAGCGCTGCTGCTTCAACAGTCAGCAGCTTATCATTAGGCATTCTGTGAAATGGCTGCTCTTTCAAAGCCAGCCGGAAATTACATTGTGAACGAGACACTTTAAATGTTTACATGCCCACATTTAACTGTAGCTCACAGTATCAGAACAGTCACGGTTATTATCCGTATTCCATGTATTTTCTTGTCAACTGCATCTCCCGAACAAACTTAGCTGATCACAGCACGGCTATCAATCAACTCATTGCCAGTGTGAAAAATGCAACATTTGAGACTTATAAACGGTTGCAATCCTGGAATGAGAGAGTGCCTGGGCCGTGATAACTTATCCTGAGCAGTAAGATATTCATTAGTCCTGAGCCCTTGCTGCGTAAGACAATTCTCCCCATACTGATTCTTTTGCTGGTTATCTTCAATCGGTGTCCTCTGGTTGCCGTCACTCCTGCCACTGGAAAGCGTTTCTCCTTATTAACTCAATCAAAGCCACTTTAGTTTTGAAAGCCTCAATTAAATTTCCTCTTAACCTTCTGAGGAAAACAATCGCAGCTTCTCCACACTCTCAACATATCTGAAGTCCCTTTTCCCTCGGACCAGTCCGTAAGACGTCAAACTGAGGCTCTCGCTCTATATGTCTATCTTTGTCTCTGTCTCCCTCTTTGTCTCTTTATATGATTCTGTGGGGGATTGACAGTGTAGATGCAGGGAGGATGTTCCCCTCCTGCGAGAATCTATAACATGGGGGCAGCGTTTCAGGATAAGAGGTAGCCCATTTAAAACGGAGATGAGGAGGAATTTCTTCTCTCAAACGGTCGTGAATCTTTGGAATCCTCTAGCCCAGAGAGCTGTGGAAGCGGAGTCATTGATTATATTCAAGGCGGAGATAGACATACATTTGAGCTACAAGGGAGTCAAGCGTTAGGGGAAGCGGGTGCGAAAGTGGCGTTGAGTCGAACATCTGATCAGCCATGATCTTATTGAATGGCGGAGCAGGCTCGAGGAACGCATGGCCAAATCCTGCTCCTATTTCTTACGTTCTCATATTCCGATCTTGGCCAGCGGGGTTGCGAACTGTGGCTCGTCTGGCTTAGTTCATTAAATAAGCATCGCAGTAGGAAGCAGCATCAACTTGAAGATGGCTGCGCGGACGACGTGCATTTTCTTCAATGGGTGGCAAAATAAATATATTCGACGTTTAAAGTTGCTTTCACGGTTTCAAGAGCATTAATCAATGTAGTATTTCTCCTGTGGCCTAGGCCTCTCGTGATGTCGTGATGTAATAATGGGGTGAAGTGCTTGTTTAACTTTCTGCTTGAATCGTTGTTTGATTGTAGCTTTGAATGTGTCTCGGCACAGGAACCGAAAGGCAGCGGTTAAAATGCAGTAAAAATGACTCATTGGGGACGATGTCCTCATTTCCGTAGTCGGCATAATTCGAACTTGCGCTGGGAAACTCCAATGGATTTAAAATCCATCGACTTAACCATTCGGCCACGACAAACCCGACATTCCATTGGAACCACGCAGCCTCTTATTTGCTGCAAAATCGGTGCCTCTGCTGCAAACGCTCTGGTACATAATCACTTGGGTACCTGTGGAATAATTCCAGTTGTAAAGTTTTCGTCACTTGTCTCTGGGGCGCAAGGAGCCTGCGCGTTCGGCTGTTAACTGAAAGGTTGATGGTTTGAGACCACCCAGGGACGTGACTGTTGCGTATTTAGAATGTTGTATTCGAATTGTTCCATAAAGCTTACCGTAGTTGTGATGTGCAATACACTATGGGAAATAGAGTGCATCGAGTTGAGAAGACTCTCTTGAAAGTGATGGCTGTTAACTGAACTCTGTCTCCTGCATACTCTTTTAATTGTTATACAAGAAATGTTATTAAACTCTTGAGATTTAACAAAAGTGGCGACGAGGACGTCTGAACTTACGTGGCTCTGCTGTGCGGAAAATAGTCGGGTTTTAAGAACATAAGAAATTGGAGCAGCAGTAGGCCAATCGGCCCCTCGAGGCTGCTCCGCCATTCAATAAGATCATGGCTGATCTGATCCTAACCGCCAATCCACTATCACAGAACCATCTCCTGAATCTAACAGAATTAGACACATGAAATAGGAGCAGGATCAGGCTACACGGCCTCTGGGCCCGCTCCGCTACCCACAGGGCCATGACCAATCCAAACCTAGACTCATGTCCAAATTCCTGCCCGCTCCCCGTAACCCTTAATTCCCTTTACTTCTAGGAAACTGTCTATTTCTGTTTGAAATTTATGTAATGATGTAGTTTCTACAGCTTTTTGCGGCAGCATATTCCATGGACCTATCACCCTCTGAGTGAAGTAGTTCCTCCTCATCTCAGTTTTGAAAGAGCAGCCCCTTATTCTAAGACTATGCCCCCTAGTTCTAGTTTCACCCATCATCGGGAACATCTTACCCGCATCCACCCGATCCAACCCCTTCACATACTTATATGTTTTACGTGTTTAAAACTGTTATTTTTGCCATGGACAGTTAATTAAAGTGAGGCTGGCTCGAGGATAAAGGAGCTTGCAATGTCGGGAAGACGAGATGGCGTATAATGTTCTAACGACTTGAAAAAGGGGAGTAAAAGCAGTGAGTAAATCGGGAAGGACACTTATTCGACTGTGAAACGACCTGTGAATTGAAGCACTAAATAACTGATAGTGATGTTCGTTGAGTTCAACATTGGAAGGATCCTTAGTGAATGATAATTAGGATCCTGAGAGAAGGAAAATGGCTGGAATTGTCGTTAACACTGGACCATTTGATGAGAATGTCGAACAATGGAGCTCATACACAGAACGATTTGAATACTTCACACAAGCAAATGACATTGGAGGGAACAAAGTAGTACCTACATTGTTAAGTGTGATGGGACCAAAGACTTTCAATCTTTTGCGTACTTTAGTGCATCCAGATAAACCAGGGACTAAACAATATAGCGAAATTGTGGAGATACTAAAAGGGCATTTTTCACCCAAACCCCTAGTCGTAGCTGAAATGTTTAGGTTCCACAGGCGTAACCAGGAAGAAGGAGAAACAGTGACCATGTTTGTAGCTGCACTAAAAAGACTATCAGAGCACTGTGAGTTTAATGACGTGCTAAATGATACTATAAGAGATAGGCTAGTGTATGGTATGAGAACTGACTGAAGCCTTACAGAAGAGACTATTAATGGAGATTAATCTGACACTACAAAGGGCCATTGAAATCAGTATTTCCACGGAGTTGGCAGCTAAGGAAGCTCAACATTTGGGTACAAAAGAAAAAGTGCACAAAGTAAGAACAGAGAGCCAAGGGCCATGCTTCCGTTGTGGCAAAACGGGGCATCTTGCGTCTGCATGCTGTTGAGTGGACATGGATTGCCACAGTTGTGGTAAAAAGGGACATAGTCAGCGCACATGCAGAAATAAAAAGGACACAGAGATAACGTCAAAGACGGAAGGAAGAAAAGAAACATTCAGACAAAAGACAAAGAAGCATGTCGGCTCTGTAGAACAGGACAAAACAGAGGCAAGTGACACGTCAGAGGAGGAATGATCACTGAGCGTGCTGACTGTAGCTGGGGATTCGCATGGCTACTGGCTATCACCCTTGTTAGAGGGGCAGCCTGTGCGAATGCAGATCGATACCGGGGCAGCAGTATCTCTTATGTCAGAGACAGTCTACAAAAAGACATTAAAGCACCTTCCACTTCAGCCAGCTAACATAGCATTAAAGACATATTCTGGTGAAAGAGTAACCGTGAGAGATATCACTGAGGTCACAGTTTAGTTGAATGAACAAACTAGGAAGTTACCACTCTACATAGTTAAAGGAGACTAACCCTCCCTGCTGGGACGTTCGTGGATGGAGGAAATAAAATTAGACTGGTCATCAGTCTATATGATGTCACACAATGATCCAGGCTTACCCGCCATCTTAAAGAAGCATGCAGAATTCTTTATTGGAGAACTGGGTAGCATGAAAGATATTATTGTGAAGCTCCCTATTAAGCAGGATAGCAAACCCAAGTTCATGAAGGTCCGACCTGTACCCTATGCCATCAGACCAAAAGTCGAGGGTGACTTAGAAGCCCTAGTTGAAAGCTGAGTACTAGAACCATGCAGCATGAGTGAATGGGCAACGCCCATCTTACCAGTGCTCAAGAAAGGGGGTGGAGTTAGGATATTTGGAGATTTTAAAGTATCTGTTAACCCTGTATTGTCCGTGGAGCAATATCCACTTTCCCATATTGATGATTTGTTTGCGGGACTTGCTGGGGGCCAGTCGACCTCTGTCAAGCCTACCTGCAAATGCATGTGGATGAACAGTCACGAGAAATGCTGACTATTGTGATGCACAAGGGCCTATTTAGGTATCGTCGACTACCTTTCGAATTTACTTTAGCTCCATCGCATTTCCAACATGCTATGGACCAGATCGTTAGTGGATTGCCTGGAGTCCACTGCTATTTAGATGATATCTTAGTTACTGGGTGTGATGACCAAGACCATCTGCGTAACTTGGACGCAATGCTACAGAGACTGAGGGATTGCGGACTCAGAGTTCGCAGGGATAAATGCGATTTTATTCAGGCATCAGTTGAGTACCTCGGTCATGTGATCGATGCCACAGGCCTTCACAAGGCACCGTCCAAGACCAAGGCAATCGAGGATGCCCCAGCACCTGAAAATATCAGCCAGCTGCGTTCTTTTCTATTGTTACTGAACTACTATGACGGTTCATACCGAAACTAGCTTCGATGCTGAGGCCGCTGCATTGGTTTCTATGTAAAGGCAAGAAGTGGGAATTGACTAACAAGTGTCAGGAGGCGTTCATGACAGCAAAGGACACGCTCCTGAATTCAGAGCCTTTGACGCATTTTAGCCTTTCATTACCAATACAGTTAGCTTGCAATGCATTGTCATATGTTGTTGGAGCGGTCGTTTCTCATATCATGCCAAATGGAGAATAGAAGCCGACAGCATTCGCATCTAGGACTTTGAAAAGAGCTGAAACTAACTACGCCCAAATAGAACGAGAAGCACTGAGCATCGTTTATGGCGTTCGCAAGTTTCTCCAATATTTGTACGGGAGACAGTTCACCCCACTAACAGATCACCGCCCTCTCACGACCATCCTCGGGCCCCATACAGGGATTCAGTCACTTGCTGCGGGCAGAATGCAAAGGTGGGCGCTGCTGTTGTCTGTACACACATTTGACATTAGATATCGCAAATCTGACATGCACGGCAATCCCGACGGTCTTTCCAGGTTGCCGCTGCCTGTCACCAAGCCTATGATGCGTAGCTTGGACATCTGCTATTTTAGGCAGGTGGAGAACGTGCCTGCTACACAGGTCCGACGAAACACCAGAAACGACCCAGTGTTGTCTGCACTGCTGGACATTATCATCAGGGGCAAGCTTGTCAGCGATGACCCAAACCTGAAACCATATCTCTTACGGTGAAACGAACTGTTGGTGCAGTCTGGATGTTTCCTGTGGGGGAGGAGAGTGGTTATTCCACCATCACTACGGAAACCAGTGTTACAGCCACTACACTCCAGACACTGCGGAATGGTTCGTATGAAAGAAATGGCGAAGAGCTACTTCTGGTGGCTGGGTATGAATGGATAGGTTGAGGACAAAGCTAAAACCTGTTCCTCATGTCAGAGAGTTCGTAATGTGCCACAGCTTGCACCTCTTCACCCCTGGGACTTTCTAGAGGAAGCATGGCACCGCATTCATGTAGACTTTGCAGGTCCATTCGAGGAGAGAATGTTCCTGGTGGCTGTTGACGCGCACAGTAAGTGGCCAAATTGTTATAATGAGGTTCACCACCGCTGAGAAGACCATCGAGAATTTAGGTGAGGTGTTCAGCCGATGTGGATCTCCGATGCAACTTGTCTCAGACTACGGTCCACAATGGGTGTCACAAGAAATGGCTACATTCCTGCAGGTGAATGGCATACAACATATCAGGGCTGCACTATAGCACCCTGCGACCAATGGTCTAGCTGAGAGGTTTGTTCAGACCATGGAGCACTCTCTAAGGCCAGGCAATGCTTCATCAGCGCCTGTATAGTTTCCTGTTGAGTTACAGGAACACACCACAAACGACCACAAAAGCATCACCTGCCACTCTACTGCTCAAAAGATAGCTACGAACCAACTTCGACCTACTGAAACCGCCAAAGGTGAAAGACGTGGTACAGTATCAGCAGGATAAGCACAGCAAACGACGTGAAGAACGCTCCAAAGACAGAGTCTTCAGTCCAGGTGAACATGGGTTGGCACGGAACTACAGTGCTGGACCTAAGTGGGTTCCTGCTACTGTCATTGCAAAGACTGGTCCAGTACCCTACACTGGACAGACACCTGAGGACATTGTCTGGAAGTGACACACCGATCAGCTTCTTCAAAGTGCAGCAACACCCACTGAACCACCAACAGCAGTTTATCTGCCATTGGGTGATGCTGTGGGTCATCCGCCTTCTGCACCGAGAGGCTCAACTTCTGAGAAAGCAGCCGCTTGAGCCCCTATCTCATCAGTAAGGGAGGCCTGTATATAGGCACCTCAGCCGCCTACAACTGTGTTGACGTCACCTGTGAGAGACAATGAACTGGAGAGTCAGGTTGACCGCCGATATCCTACCAGAGAACGGCGGGCACCTATACGTTTGAACTTAAAGTTCAGAGGCTTACCATTTATCTGGGGCAGTATAATCCCCATGGCTATAGCCATGGTGGGAGGAAGTCTACCCCCACCCAGGTTATTGTGTTTTAAAATGTTGTGGTTCTATTGGGACATCTAATGTAAGAGGGGAGGAGATGTTGTGTATTTTGAATGTTGTATTTGAATTGTTCCACATAGGTTACCGTAGTTGTGATGTGCAATGCACTATGGGAATGAGAGTGCATCGAGTTGAGAAGACTCTCTTGAAAGTGATGGCTGTTAACTGAACTCTGTCTCCTGCGTACTCTTTTAATTGTTATACAAGCAAGGTAATTAAACTCTTGAGATTTAACATTCACCAGGTTTTACTTATTGAAAACATATCTATTGTATAAAAATTGAGTCTTTCATTCCGTGAAATGAACAGTGGTGAGCAAACTGCTGCTGCCTTCCTGCTTCCAATGGGAACAATCGCTTCAGCGATCAGTCTTCTGCCAGGCAGCCTGGATATACTACTTCCCTTATACCAATATTCCAAGTGCAGAGTTCTTGCCGTGAAAATCCAGCAGGAAAATCGGCCACAGTAGATAATCCATTCTGAAAACCCTTATCTACACTTTCCTCCGTTTTACACTTACATGGACAAGAACGGAAAGCTTGAAACAATAACAATTGCCAGACAACTTCAGCTTCCTTGCATCGCCCCGCACCCTGATCACGAGTCAACAACGATTCAATCACATACAACGTCGCGAGAACGCCCCCATTTGGATGTGTCCAATCAGGGCCTGAGGATTGAGCTGCTCCATCACAATCAGCTCCAGTACGTTGGAGGACTCGGTTGTGAGCGGGTGATTTGTTCCTGTCGCTGGCGGCATGGCCGACAAACGAGCAGCCCCTGCAATCTCCTGTTTTCAGCCAAATGCTAGAGGTATGAATTTCTAATCATCAAATCTTTGACCCGAGATGACTTGATTATTGTGTTTGAATGCGGTTTAGTGACTCGCACGGGCCTTGTGCTTTTCTTTTCGCGTGCGGTTTGCAGTGTGTGACCGCTTAACGTTTTGAGACTGAAATGAAGTGTAATGTCTGATTCAAATTGCTGCTCCATATGGCGTTCGGCCAAATTGAGGAATTCAACACAACGAACGGGATTCAAATCGCCATTTCTCTCGTGTGCTGCTTTTGTCCCTTTATACGGCCGCGTGCGTGTCAGAGAATGTGGTTGGAGAATAAATCTGCGGCTGCATTGTTTTCAGTGGTGAAATGAAATCAGCAGACTGTACGAAGGAAGAACATATAAATTCTTTCAGGGCTTGACTGTGCGGATGCTGAGAGGCTGTTAACCCTGGCTGTGGAGTCCCGAACTCGGGGTCAATGTTTCAGAATAAGGGGCCGGCCATTAACAATTGAGATGAGGAGAAATTGCTTAATTGTAAGGATTGCGGTTCTTTGGAATTCTCTACCGCAGACGGTTGTGGTGTTCAGTCGTTGAGTACATTCCTAACCGAGATGGATTTGCCCATTACAGAAATCAAGGTATATGGGGCTAGGTCGGTAATTTTCAGTTGAGGTAGAGCCATGAACTTATTGAACGGCGGAGCAGGATCGAGGGCCACATGGCCAAATCCTGCTCCTATTTCTTATGTTATCATGTACCGATCTTGGCCGGCAGGTTTGAGAACTGTGGCTGGTCTGGCTTAGTTCATTAATAAGCATCGCAGAAGGCAGTAGCATAAACTGGAAAATGGCTGCACGGACGACGTGCATTTTCTTCAATGCGTTGCAAAAGAAATATTTTCGACGGTTACAATTGCTTTCACGGTTTCAAGAGCATTAAACAACGTAGTATTTCTCCTGTGGCCTCGGCCTCTCGTGGTGCCTTGATGTAATAATGGGGTGAAGCGCTTGTTTTACTTTCTGCTTGAATCTTTGTTTGATTGTAGCTTTGAATGTGTCTCGGCACAGGAAACGAAAGGCAACGGTTAAAATGAAGTAAAAGCGGGTAATTTGGGACGACGTCTTCATTTCCGTAGTCGGCAGGATTCGAATCTGCACGGGGAAACCCCAACAGATGTCAAGTCCATCGCTTTAACCATAACCACTCAGCCACGACTACCCCGGTAGTCGATTGGTCTCAAGCACCTTCTCATTTGAACATAAGAACATAAGAAATAGGAGCAGGAGTAGGCCAATCGGCCCCTCGAGCCTGCTCCGCCATTCAATAAGATCATGGCTGATCTGATCCTAACCGCCAATCCACTATCACAGAACCATCTCCTGAATCTAACAGAATTAGACACACGAAATAGGAGCAGGGTCAGGCTATACGGCCCCTGTGCCCGCTCCGAACCTAGACTCATGTCCAAATTCCTGCCCGCTCCTCATAACCCTTAATTCCCTTTACTTCTAGGAAACTGTCTATTTCTGTTTTAAATTTATGTAATGAAGTAGCTTCCACAGCTTTTTGGGGCAGCATATTCCATGGACCTACCACCCTCTGAGTGAAGTAGTTCCTCCTCATCTCAGTTTTGAAAGAGCAGCCCCTTATTCTAAGACTATGCCCCCTAGTTCTAGTTTCACCCATCATCGGGAACATCTTCCCCGCATCCACCCGATGCAAACCCTTCACAATCTTCTATGTTTCAATAAGATCACCTCTCATTCTTCTGAACTCCAATGAGTAGAGTCCCAATCTACTCAACCTCTCCTCATACGTCCATCCCCTCATCCCCGGGATTAACCGAGTGAACCTTCTTTGTACTGACTGGAGAGCAAGTATGTCCTTTCTTAAGTATGGACACCATAACTGTATGCACTATTCCAGGTGCGGTCTCACCAATACCTTGGACAACTGAAGCAATACCTCCCTATTTTTATATTCTATCCCCCTAGCAATGAAAGCCAACATTCCATTGGCCTTATTAATCACCTGCTGCACCGGCATACTAACCTTTTGAGTTTCGTGCACCAGGACCCCCAGATCCCTTTGTACTTCAGTACTTTCAAGTTTCTTGCCATTAAGATAATAACTTGTTCTACGATTTTTCCTGCCAAAGTGCGTAACCTCACACTTTCCAGTATTGTATTCCATCTGCCAAATCTCTGCCCACCTACTTAGCCTGTCTATGTCCCCTTGCAGGTTTTTTATGTCCTCCTCACTCACTACTTTCCCTCCCATCTTAGTATCATCTGCAAACTTTGATATGTTACACTCGGTCCCCTCCTCCAAATCGTTAATATAGATTGTAAAGATTTTGGGGACCCAGCACTGACCCCTGCAGAACAACACTAGTTAATGATTGCCAGTCTGAGAATGAACCATTTATCCCAAATCTCTGCCTTCTATTAGATAGCCAATCCTCTATCCATGCCAGAATATTACCTCCAATCCCATGATTTTTTATCTTAAGCAATAATCTTCTGTGTGGCACCTTGTCAAATGCCTTTTGGAAGTCTAAATACATTACGTCCACTGGTTCCCCTTTATCCACCCTATATGTTACTTCCTCAAAGAACTCCAGCAAATATGTCAAACATGACTTCCCCTTCATAAAACCATGCTGACTTTGTCCTATTAAATTATGATTATCCAAATGTCCTGTTACTGTCTCCTTATTGATGGACTCCAAAATTTTACCTACCACAGATGTTAGGCTAACTGGTCTATAGATTCCAGCCTTCAATCTACTGCCCTTTTTAAATAAGGGTGTTACATTAGCAGTTTTCCAGTCTGCCAGGACCTTTGCCGAGTCTAGGGCGTTTTGGAAAATTATTACCAATGCATCCACAATCCCTACCGCCACTTCCCTCAAGACACTAGGATGTAAGCCATCAGGTCCAGGTGATTTATCCGCCTTGAGTCCCATTATTTTACCGAGTACCACTTCCTCAGTGATTTTGATCGTGTTTAGCTCCTCCCCCCCTTTAGCCCCCTGTTTGTCCAGTGTTGGGATATTCTTAGTGTCTTCTACTGTAAAGACTGATACAAAATATTCATTCAGTGTTTTTGCCATCTCCATATTTCCCACCATTAATTTCCCAGTCTCATCCTCTAAGGGACCAACTTTACTTTAGCCACCCTTTTTCTTTTTATATAACTATAAAAACTCTTACTATCTGTTTTTATATTTTTTGCTAATTTACTTTCACAATCTATCTTCCCTTTCTTAATCAATCTTTTTGTTATTTTTGGCTGTCTTTTAAAGTTTTCCCAATCCTCTATCCTCCCACTGGCTACCTTATATTCCCTTGTTTTTAGTCGAATACTATCCTTAATTTCTTTACTTAGCCACGGATGGCTGTCTTTTCTTTTACACCCTTTTCTTCTAAGTGGAATATATACTTTTTGGAAGTTGTAAAATAACTCCTTAAATGTACACCACTGATCATGTATCGTCCTACCCTTTAATCTATTTTCCCAATCAACTCTACTCAATTCCGCTCTCATACCTTCATAGTCTCCTTTATTCAAGCTTAGCACGCTTGTTTGAGATCCAACCTTCTCACCCTCTAATTGAATATGGAATTCAACCATGTTATGGTCACTCATTCCAAGGGGATCATTTACATTTTTAATTAATCCTTTCTCGTTACACAGGACGAGATCTAAGGTTGCTTGCTCCCTGGTCGGTTCAGTTACATACTGCTCAAGAAACCCATCCCTAATACATTCAATGAACTCATCCTCAAGGCAGCCCTGCCCAATTTGATTTGTCCAATTAATATGATAGTTAAAATCCCCCATAATAATAGATGTTCCCTTATTACAAGCCTCAACTATTTCCTGATTGATACTCCGTCCAACAGAGTTGCCACTGTTCGGAGGCCTATAGACTCCGCCCACTCGTGTTTTTTTCCCCTTTTTATTCCATACCTCCACCCAAACTGTTTCATTATCCTGATCTTTTGACCCAATATCATTTCTCTGTATTACAGTGATTCCTTCCTTTATTAACATAGCCACGCCACTTCCCCTTCCTTCCTGCCTGTCCTTCCTGATCGTTAAGTAACCTGGTATGTTTAATTCCCAGGCATTGTCACCCTGCAGCCATGTTTCTGTAATGGCCACAAGATCATACCCATATGTAATTATTTGTGCCATGAACTCATCTATTTTGTTACGAATGCTACGTGCACTCAGATAAAGAACTTTCAAAGATGCTTTGTGACACTTAGTTCCTGCTTTTGCCCTTTTTATTACTTTAGCTTTTACTCCATACCTTCTGCCCCTTCCTGACACGCTCTGGTTTTCAATTTCCCCACTGCTACCTAAGTCTATGACCTTCTCTGTTGTCATTTTTATTATTTGCTCTCTAGGAACCTCCCCCCCACTAGTTAGTTTAAAGCCCTCTCTACAGCCGTAGTTATATGATCCACCAGGACTCTAGTCTCAGCACTGGCCAAGTGAAGCCCGTCCCAACGGAACAGCTCCCTCCTGCCCCAGTACTGGTGCCAGTGTCCCAGGAAGCAAAACCCATTTCTCCCACACCAGTCTTTGAGACACGCATTTAACACTCTGATTTTATTCGTCCTAGCCAAATTCGCTCGTGGCTCAGGTAATAATCCAGAGATTATTACCCTTGTGGTTCTGCTTTTTAATTTGGCCCCTAGCTGCTCAAACTCCCTCAGCAGAACCTCTTTCCTTGTCCTGTCTATGTCGTTGGTACCAACATGGACCACGACAACTGGATCCTCCCCCACCCACTCCAAGTTTCTCTCCAGTCCAGAGGAGATGTCCTTAACCCTGGCACCAGGCAGGCAACACAGCCTTCGGGTCTCTCGCTCTCGGCTGCAAAGAACTCTATCTATCCCCCTAACGATATTATCCCCTACCACTACCACATTTCTTTTAACTCCCCCCACTTGAATGGCCCCCTGCTCCACGGTGCTGTGGCCAGGTTGCTCATGCTCCCCGCAGTCCCTGTTCCCAACCCCACAGGGAGTAAGAGCCTCGAACCTGTTGGACAAGTGCAAGGGCTGCGGCTCCTCCAAAACTACCTCATGGATCCCCGTACCTGTCTCACTTCTAGTCACACCATCCTGACCCTGGCCACGGACTACATCTGAATTAATTAATCTAATTGGTGTGAATATCTCATGATAAACAGAGTCCAGGTAACTCTCCCCCTCCCTGAAGTGTCTCAGTGTTTGAAGCTCGGACTCCAGCTCTTCAACACAGAGCCGGAATTCCTCGATCAGCCAACACTTACTGCAAATGTGATCACCGTGAGCATCAATGGTGTCCACCAGCTCCCACACATTGCAGCAGCAACACATCACCTGATCTCCCATTCTATGTAATTAATAAAATTTGTTAATATTATTCTTAAATACCCTCTGCCCGATTTTAGATGGTGAATATCACACCTTAGAAACTATAAACCAAAGAGATTTAAGCTTCAAAAGGGAGAAATAATCACCAACCAATCACTTACCCGCTTTCCGGTGACGTCACACTTGGATTACTTTTGACCTCTCTCCTTCCCTCAGAGTTCCCAGACTGGAGACTGGTAAACCTTATCTGGTCTCTGGGGCTTTTTATAGCCCCGCTCTGCCGCTCAGGATTCCCGCCGACGCTGTGAGGCATAACCTGGTCTCTGGGGCATTTTATAGCCCCTCTCTGAAGCAAAATCGGTGCCTCTGCTGTGAACGCTCTGTTACATAATCACTTGGGTTCCCGTGGAATAATTCGAATTGCAAAGCGTTTTGCATTTGTCTTTGTGGCACAATGTGCTCAGCGCTTTCTAGGTGTTAACTGAAAAGTCGGTGGTTCGAGCCCGCCCAGGGACGTGCGTAGCTTTTAATTTTTGCAAACATACCTATTGTATAAAAATGGAGTCTTTGATTCCGTGAAATGAACAGTGGTGAGCAAACTGCTGCTGCCTTCCTGCTTCCAATGGGAACAATCGCTTCATCGATCAGTCTCCTGCCAGGCAGCCTCCGTATTCTACTTCCCTTATACCAATATTCCAACTGCAGAGTTCTTGCCATGAAAATCCAGCAGGATAATCGGCCACAGTAGATAATCCATGCCGAAAACCCTTTCCTACACTTTCCTCAGTTTTACACTTACATGGATAAGAATGGAAAGCTTGAAACAATATCAATTGCCAGACAACTTCAGCTTCATTGCATCGCCCCGCACCCTGATCACGTGACAACAACCAACCAATCACAAACAGCGGCGCGAGAACGCCCCCATTGAATGTCTCCAATAAGGCACCTGAGGATTGAGCTGCTCCGTCACAAGCAGCTCCAGTACGTTGGAGGACTCAGTTGTGAGCGGATGACTTGTTCCTGCCGCTGGCGCCGCGGCCGAGAAGCGAGCAGCCCCTGCAATCTCTTGTTTTCAGCCAAATTCTAGAAGTTTGAATTTCTAATCACAAAATCTTTGATGCGAGCTGATTTGGTTGCTATGTTTGAATGCGGTTTAGTGACTGTCACGGGCCTTGTGCTTTTCTTTTTCCGTGCGGTTTGCAGTGTGTGATCGCGTATCGTTTTCAGCCTGATTCAAATTGCTGCTTCATAAGGCGATTGGGTAAATTGAGGCAATTCGACGCTACGAACGGGGTTCAAATCGCCTTTTTCTCCCGTGTGCTGCTTTTGTCCCTTTATACAGTCGCGTGCGTGTCAGAGAATGTGGTTGGAGAATAAATCTGCGGCTACATTGTATTTCCTGCTGTGTGTCCATCCAGTTAAACATTGTTTTCTGTGGTGAAATGAAATCAACAGATTGTATGAAGGAAGAACATATAAATTCTTTCAGGTCTTGACTGGGCGGATGCTGAGAGACTGTTTACCCTGGCTGTGGATTCCCGAACTAGGGGTCAAAGTTTCAGAATAAGGGGCCGGCCATTTAGGATTGAGAAGAGGAGAATTTGCTTAATTGTAAGGATTGTGTATCTTTGTAATTGTCAACCGCAGAGGGCTGTGGTGTTCAGTCGTAGAGTAAATTCCTAACTGAGATGGATTTGTACTTTACGGAAATCAAGGTATATGGGGCTAGTTCGGTAATTATCAGTTGAGGTAGAGGATCAGCCATGGCCTTACTGAATGACGGAGCAGGATCGAGGGCCGCATGGCCAAACCCTGCTCCTATTTCTTATGTTATCATGCACCGATCTTGGCCGGCGGGGTTGAGAACTGTGGCCGGTCTGTCTTAGTTCATTAATAAGCATCGCAGTAGGAAGTAGCATAAACTGGAAAATGGCTGCGCGGAGGACGTGTATTTTCTTCAATGGGTTGCGAAATAAATATTTTCGACGGTTAACATTGCTTTCACGGTTTCAAGAGCATTGAACAATGTAACATTTCTCCTGTGACCTAGGCCTCTCGTGATGCCGTGATGAAATTATGGGGTGAATTGCTTGTTTTACTTTCTGCTTGAATCTTTGTTTGATTGTAGCTTTCAATGTGTCTCGGCACAGGAACCGAAAGGCAGCGGTTAAAATGAAGTAAAAACGTGTTATTTGGAACGACGTCCTCATTTCGTAGTCAGCAGAAATCGAATTTCTGCGAGGAAACACCGAAGAGGTTTCAAGTCTGTCGCCTTAAACACTCGGCCACGACGACTCCAATGGTTGATTCGAGCCACGCACCTTCTCATTTGCTGCAATATCGGTGCCTCTGCTGTGAACGCTCTGTTACATAAACACTTGGCTTCCTGTGGAATTAATCCAATTGCAAAGTGTCGCTCGTCTGTCTGTGTGGCGCAATGGGCCAGAATTAAAAACAGGGCATTGCGGACGACGTTTTCATTTCCGTAGTCGGCAGAATTCGAACTTATGCAGGGAAAGCAAAGCGGGTTTTTATTTCCTTGCCTTAACCAATCGGCCACAACTGACCGGAATTTCAATTAGCCCCACGCAGCTTCTCATTTGCTGTAAAATCGGTGCCTCTGGTGTGAACTTTCTGGAGCATAATCACTTGGGTTGCCGTGGAATAATTCGAATTTCAAAGCGTTTCTCGGCTGTTTTTGTGGCGCAATGGGCCAGCGCATTCAGCTTTTAATTGAAAGGTTGGTGGTTCGAGCCCACCCAGGGACAGGAACAGATTTCAATTTTTGCAAAATTATCTGTTGCATAAAAATGGAGTCTTTGATTCCGTGAAATGAACAGTGGTGTGCATACTGCTGCTGCCTTCCTGCTTCCAATGGGAACTATCGCTTCATCGTTCAGTCTTCTGCCAGGCAGCCTCGATATTCTACTTCCCTTGTACCAATATTCCAAGTGCAGCGTTCTTGCCATGAAAATCCAGCTGGAAAATCGGCCACAGTAGATAATCCATTCTGGAAACCCTTTTCAACACTTTGCTCAGTTTTACACTTACATGGATAAGAACGGAAAGCTTGAAGCAATAGAATTGCCAGACAACTTCAGCTTCCTTGCATCGCCCCGCACCCTGATCATGTGACAACAACCAACCAATCACATACATCGCCGCGAAAATGCCCCATTGAATGTGTCCAATCAGGGCCTGCGGATTGAGCTGCTCCGTCACGATCAGGTCCAGTACATTGGAGGACTCGGTTGTGAGCGGATGAATTTTTCCTGTCGCTGGCGCCGCGGCTGATAAGCGAGCAGCCCCTGCAATCACTTATTTTCAGACAAATGCTAGAGGTATGAATTTCTAATCAGAAAATATTTGACCCGAACTGATTTGGTTACTCTGTTTGAACACTAATAAACAGATACAAAAGCAAAATACTGTGCATGCTGGAAATCTGAAATAAAAAAACAAAATGCTGGAAATACTCAGCAGGTCAGGCAGCATCTGTGGAGAGAGAAACAGAGTTAATGTTTCAGGTCGAGTTAATTTTAACGTTTCCAACATCCCAACAATAACTACACTTCAAAATACTTCATTTGTTGTTAAGCGCTGTGGAACATCCTGAGGAGGTGAAAAACGATAAGGCAATACATGTCTGAGAAGAGCGTGCGAGCCTGAGGGGAAACATTGCAAGATGACAACAAATAATATCGTGACAACCGTCGGCAGAAAGTAAGCGAAACGGAAGATATCGAGTCAGAGGGAAGAAATAAACAATGGTAGAAAAAAGGAAAGATAATAATTTCCTCAGGGAAATATTACAGAATTTTGCCAATTGTGTTAATAAAATTCTGAGCGTAGCCGGCACTTCTGATCTTCCTTCTAATGCTCTCACAACTGAACTATTCCTGCCGTATTGAGCCTGAAATTTACCATAATTAAAGAGGAGAGAATAATAGGGGATATTTGCCCTCATAATCAAAAGTTCCTCAGACTAATGGAATTCAAACAACATCTGACCCTTATCCTCAACACGGAGACCAGCCCACCACCTGTTTCCAGCGAATAAATCTTCTCTTATCCTTGTCTTAATGTAAGTTTCACTGTCTGGCTAGGTCAGGTTGAGAATATTAACTTGTAATATTGATCGAATTGACGCGCAGGAGCAGATGGGATACGCTGGAACTCATAAAATAACATTTTGCCGAAAACTATAGTGTTTATCACAATATTTGGAGATGCTGGGGATAGAACCCAGGACCTCAGACATGAATGCGCTGTATTACTGAGCTACATCCCCAGCTGATGCTTTGCTGTAATGTAAAACAGAAGAACCGGCTGTATTATCTTTCTAATCTCCCTCTGTGTTCCAATCTGTGCTGAAGTAGGTTCAACGGATGCAACTGTGTGTGAAGAGAAGAATTCTGGCCTCATCACTCCAGGAACAGAGAAAGGGGAAATGAGAAGGAAGACTTGAGGGATTATATTGCATCTTCCCTCAAGGAAAAAGTAGACTGAGAGGAGACCTCACATAGGCCTTTATCATTATGGAGGGGTTAAAGTCATAGACTATTACATCACAACAGGGGCCATTCGGCTGTCTTGCCTGTCCTGGCTCTTTGAAATAGCTGTCCATTTTCACCCCATACCCCAACGTTTTTCCCACCACCCTGCGAGTTATCTTCAAATAAATGTCCAATTGTCTTTGGAAGTTGCTGTCGAGTCTGACTCCACTACCTTTTTAGGCAATGCATTCCTGCAATTAACAACCATCTGTGCGCCGATTTATATTATATCTGTGACCTCTGGTTACCATTCCAATTGTCAGGGGAAATAGTTTTCCTACTTGTTCTATCAAACCACTTCAAGTATTTGAATATCTCTATTAAGCCTCCCCTTAACCGTCTCTGCTCTAGGAGAACAATCCGACGTTCTCCAATCTCTCCACACAACTAAGATCAATTAACCCTGGTACCATTCTAGTAAATCTCCTCTGTGCCCTCTCCAAGGCTTTGCTATTCTGGTCAAAGTTTATGCCCATAATTGAACACAATACTCAACTGAGACTAACCAGTGTTTCAAGATGGTTTAGCATAATTTCTTTACTTTTCTTCTCTATTGCTCTATTGAGAAAGCCAAGCATCCCATATGCTTTTTAACAGCCCTGATCGTGTCCTGCCACCTCCAAAGACTTGTGCGCATGCACATCCAGATCTCTCTGTTTCATAACGCCTCTCCCCATTCGTCCATCCAAAATATATCACATCACACTTCTTTGCATTAACATCCATCTGCCATATGATCCCATCCTTCTTGAAGGCGATCAGAGAGTCAGTACCCACAACATCGACTGGCAACGCATTCCTGAGGCACAATGCTCTCTGGGAAAAGTAACACCTCCTAAAATCCAGTCTATTCCTCCCTGTGTCACGCTGAGAATATCTTCTTGTTATATTGATCGGATTCGAGCGCAGGAGCAGGTTGGAGGTGCTGTTCAACCGGTAAATTTGGAAGGGTGAACGGGGAAGCGGTGGGGAAATGGTGGGTGTGAGAGTGGCAGCAAGGAGGGTGCGGTTGATGGGTTGTAAGAAATGCAAGCAAAAAAATTGTAATAGTGGTAGAATCTCTGAGTAAGTGAGACCCAGCGCGTGTGGAGATGTGTGAGGGAACGGAAATGTCAGCATCGAAAGTTTAAGTGTGGCATAAATATTGTCAAAACTGGCCAGCCTGCACAGTGTAATGGTTTTAGAGACGAAATTTACAAAAAAACACAATATCTGGCAGCGGTAGGATTATCCACATAACTTAAATCCAATAACCCTGGTACCATTCTAGTAGATCTCCTCTGCACCCTCGCCAGGCCCTTGCCATCCTTCCCGAAGTGTACGTCCATAATTGAACAATCATAAATTTCGTCGCTTCACCAACAGCAGTAAACCATGCAGGGTGAGCGGTTCTGCACATTATCATATCACTTCTTCACCATTTACCTCATGGAGGTCCATGCTATTCTTTCCCTTCAGCTGTCATTGACAGGCAGAAACTATTTGCAGAATTTCCTCTGGTCCATCATTGGCCTGAATCCAGCACCAGACACGACAAACACCGACATCCAACCAACTGAATTCAGAACGTTCAGTCACTCGTCTCCATAGCCGCTGTGACTCACTTATATCCACCACTTTTAGAATTTTGTTTCTTCCATTTCTCACTATCATGACGTGAGTGGATTCTTTAGTGCAGTCAAGACCATATACGGCCCAAGCACACAAGTTTCTAGCCCACTGCGGGCCAAGAACGGAGAGGTAATCATCAAAGACAGGGAGGCAGTCAGTGCCTGCTGGAAGGAACACTTCGAGGAGCTCCTTAACCGAGACTCTGTCTTTGATGCGAGTGTCCTCAACTCCCTCCCGTCGCATGATACCCACCACCGCCTCAGCGTAACCCCAGCCCGGCATGTGGTTGAAAATGCCAGCTGACAACTGAGGAACAACAAGGCCTCAGGAGCAGATCAAATCCATGCCGAGGCACGAAAGCATGGCGGAGAATCACTACTGACTCGAATTCATGAACTCATTTCTCTTATCAGATAGTGGGAGAGCATGCCAGGCGATCTCAGAGACGCCGTAATTGCGGCCATCTTCAAGAAAGGTGACAAGTCCGATTGCGCTTATTACAGAGCAATTTTCCTGCTGTCTGCCACAGGGAAAGTCATCGCAAGAATTCTCCTCAATTGCCTTCTCGCAGTGGCTGAAATGCTCCTCCCAGAGTCACAATGTAGATTCCGCACACTAAGGGACACAATGGACATGATCTTCACTGCGCATCAATTACAAGATAAATACAGGGAACAGCGCCAACCGCTGTACATGGCCTTCTTTGACCTCAGAAAGGCCTTCAACACTGTCAATCGTGAGGGATTATGGAGTGTCCTGCTCAATTTCGGCTGCAGTCAAAAGTTTGTCACCTTCCTCCACCTGCGGATGACGACATGACAGCCATGATGCTGACCAACGGTGCCACCACAGACCCAATCACGTATAGACCGGGGTCAAGCAAGGCTGTGTCATCGCACCAGCGCACTTCTCGATCTTCCTGGCTGCAATTCTCCATCTCACTCTCAGTAAGCTCCCCACTGGAGTGGAGCTAATTTGCAGAACCAACGGGGAACTGTTCAACCTCCGTCACCTGCAGTCCAGATCCAAGGTCGTTCCATCCTCTGTCGTCGAATTTCAGTATGCAGATGACACTTGCATCTGCGCACACTCTGAGGACGCACTCCAACCCATCATCAACACCTTCGCTGAAGCACTCCAGCGCATGCGCCTCACACTAAACATCCAAAAGACATATGCCCTCTAGCAACTTCCCCTGCCATACAGTACTACCCCCCGATCATCAAAATCCACGACAAGGTCTTGTTTAACGTGGACCACTTTCCATGCCTCGGGAGACTACTGTCAACAAGGGCAGATTTCGATGACGAAGTCCAACACCGCCTTCAGTGTGCCAGTGCAGGCTTCGGTCGCCTGATGAAGAGAGTTTTCGAAGAACAGAACCTTACACCAGGCACCAAGCTCATGGTCTAAGGTGCAGTAGTGATACCCACCCTCCTGTATGCCACTGAGACATGGACCATGTACAGCAGGCATCTCAATGCACTGGATATTTACCACCACTGGACCTCTTCAAGGTCCTGCAATTTCATTGGCAGGATAGGCACAAAACGTCAGTTTTTTTGCTCAGGCCATCATCCCCAGCATCGAAGCTTTGAACACACTCGATCAGCTCCGATGGACGGGTCACATCATCCGCATGCCCGATACGAGACTCTCAAAACAAGCTCTCTACGTGGAGCTTCGACACGGCAGGCGAGCCCCAGGTGGCCAGAGGAAACGCTTCAAGGAAACCCTCAAAGCCTCCTTGAAAAGGTTGAACATCCCCACCGACACCTGGGAATCCCTGGACAATGCTGGACAAAGTGGAGAACAAGCATCCAGGAAGGCGCTGAGCACCTCGAGTCTCTTAGTCAGGAGCAAGCAGAAGGCAAGTGCAAACAGCACAATGGGCGCACGTCAACCCAAGCACTTTAACCACCCGCCCCTTCAATCAGCGTGACAGAGACTGTTGGTCCGGCATTCGACTCATCAGTCACCTGGGAACTCATTTTTCGTGTGAAGCAAGTCCTAGGGACGGCCTAAGAAGAAGAAGAAAGTGCAGCGGAAGCGTGCTGGGCCCATAACCCAGAGTTCGATGGATTGAAACCAAATTATGATATTTGCATTCTTATTATCACCAACAATAAAAACAACTATTGCTACCCACAATCGTATCACACTTATTTATTTTATCACACTTTAAACTTTACTTCTACCAACTTCCTGCTTAGAGTTAATGCAAATACCTGCAAAACAAATTTCAAATCAAATCACTTTTATTCGCACCAAAATAAGATGCAAATGCTGCAAACTCGCAGCAGCCTTGGCTTTCCTCTTTCTCTCAAACCATTCCTGCAGCGCCGCCACTCCACCAGCAGATGGTGATCTTGGCCACCGTGAAACACTGGCACATGGTCACAGTGAGGAGCCGAACAGTAACAGAGAACACCATTAAAAAACAGGGAACGCACTTACACAGCTGCAAAAACATTTACACAACAGGGAGCGCCTTTACACCATTCAGTATTATGACACATCTTCACTATTTTGTTCATGGATGTCCATGCTAACCTTTTCCTTCAGTTGCTATTGACAGGCAGATACGATGTGCAGACCTTCCTCTGGTCCATAATTGACCTGAGCCCAGCACCGAGCACTGCAAACACCGTCACTCAACCAACTGAATTCAGATCGTTCACTCAATCGTCTCCACACCTGCTGCCTCTCAGTTATTCAGATAGCGACCACTTTTACATTTTTGCTTCTTCCATTTCTTATAATCTGTCGCCCGCATCCCACATTGCTGCCACTCTCGCACCCACCATCTCTCCGCCGTTTCCCCGTTCCCCCTTCCAAACTTGCCAGTTGAACCGCACCTGCCATCTGCTCCTGTGCACCAATCCGATTAATATAACACGAATAGCTTTTTTCAATCTAACCTTTCCAGACAGTGAAAATACATTAAGACAAGTATAAGAGAAGATCCGTCCTCTATAAACAGTGGGCGAGCAGGGGTTTGTGTTCAGGATGTGGGTCAAATGAATTTTTCATTCCATTAGTCTGAGGAACGGGTGATTAGGAGGGCACACATTCCCTTTCAATCTCTCCTCTTATAACTGTGGTTACTTTCAGGCTCAACGCGGCAGGAATAGGTCAGTTGAGAGAGCGTTAGAAG
Source organism: Somniosus microcephalus (assembly GCF_052327205.1). Lineage (NCBI taxonomy): Eukaryota > Metazoa > Chordata > Chondrichthyes > Squaliformes > Somniosidae > Somniosus > Somniosus microcephalus. The sequence continues at coordinate 24,326,190 of NW_028225183.1, forward strand.
GAAGATAACAATGTGCTATCTATGCTCAGAATATTATTACCACAATTGGCACAGTTCTCAATTATTTCCCTATGGAAATGGTTGTCTTTCTACTGTTGTTACTTTCTTCCCTCGGGCTCGTTCTCTCCGCTCTCACTGACTCTCTGCCACTGATTCTCCCCAGCAGCGGCGGCGCATCTGAGTGGAGCGAGGCCGCGGCGGCAATTTAAAGAGTGGGAGAGGCGCAGATACGCCCCACAGCGGCGGCGGCGGCGGACCAGAGTGGAGCGAGGCAGTGGCCGCGACTTAAAGAACGGGAGAGGCGAAGGTAGGCCCCTCAGCGGCGGCGGTGTCGGTCCTGAGTGGAGCAAGGCAGTGGCGGCGATTTACAGAGCAGAGGGGCGCAGGTAGGTCCCACAGCGGCGGCGGCGGCGGACCTAAGTGGAGCAAGACAGCGGCGGCGAATTAAAGGGTGTGAGAGGCGCAGGTAGGCCCCACAGTGGTGGACCTGAGTGGAGCGAGGTGGCGGCGATGATTTAAAGAGGGGAGAGGCGCAGGTAGGCTTCCCAATCTCCGAGCTCAGAACAAGGGAGAGATAGACGTAAAAAGTAATGGAAGTGTGACTTCACCAGAAAGCAGGTAAATGAATGGTTGGTGAGCACTTCCCTCTTTCTCCCTTTTTCCAAACTTAAATTTGTGTTTTATAGTTTATAGGGTGTCTGTGGTGTAGTGGGGACTGCTGGTAAACCAGGGCCCTTAAGTAAATCATTTAATTGTAGTGTAATTGGTGGGATTGATTTGATTTAATTTAATTTGAATTAATTAAAGGGTACATCATGGCAGGACGGCTCGGCACCGTGGCATGCTCCTCCTGCACTTTGTGGGAAATCAGGGACACTTCCTGTGTCCTTGCTGACCATGTGTGCGGGAAGTGTATCCAGTTGCAACTAATGACAGACCGCATTGCGGCACTGGAGCTGCGAGTGCCTACATACTGGATCATTTGTGATGCTGAGCAGGTTGTGTAAAACACGATTAGAGAGTTGGACAGACCGCAGGTAAAGGCAGGTAAAGGCAGGTAAAGGCTGTGCCGAGATTCAAAGCTACAATCAAACAACGATTCAAGCAGAAAGTAATACAACCACTTCACACCATTATTACATCAGGGCATCACGAGAGGCCTAGGCCACAGGAGAAAATACGTTGTTTAATGCTCTTGACCGTCGAAAATACTTATTTTGCAACCCATTGAAGAAATTGCACGTCGTCCGCGCAGCCATTTTCCAGTTGATGCTGCTTCCCACTTCGATGCTTATTTAATGAACTAAGCCAGACGAGCCACAGTTCTCAACACCGCCGGCCAAGATCGGTACCTTAGATTATAAGAAATAGGAGCAGGATTTGGTCATGCGGCCCTCGATCATGCGCCGCCATTCAATAAGGTCATGGCTGATCCTCTACCTCAACTGAAAGTTACTCACCTAGCCCCATATACCTTGATTTCCGTAATGTACAAATCCATCTCTGTTAGGAATGTACTCAACGACCGAAAAGCCACAGCCCTCTGCGGTAGAAAATTCCAAAGATGCACAACCATTAGACTGAAGCAATTTCTCCTCATCGCAATGCTAAACGGCCGGCCCCTTATTCTGTATCGTTGATCCCTAGTTCGGGACTAGACAGCCAAGTTAAACAAACTCTCAGCATTCGCCCAGTCAAGCCCTGAAAGAATTTATATATTCTTCCTGCTGATTTCATTTCACCACAGAAAACAATGTTTACCTGGATGGACAAGCAGCAGGAAATACAATGCAGCCGCAGATTTATTCTCCAACCACATTCTCTGACACGCACGCGGCCGTATAAAGGGACAAAAGCAGCACACGAGAGAAAAGGCGATTTGAATCCCGTTCGTAGTGTCGAATTGCCTCATTTTGACCGAACGCCATATGAAGCAACAATTTGAATCAGACATTGCACTTCATTTCATTCTCAAAACGTTAAGCGATCACACACTGCTATCCGCACGCAAAAAGAAAGGCACAGGGCCCGTGCGATTCACTAAAGCGCATTCAAACACAGCAACCAAATAAGTTCGCGTCAAAGATTTTTTGATTAGAAATTCATACCTCTCACATTTGGCGGAAAACAAGAGATTGCAGGGGCTGCTCGCTTCTCGGCCGCTGCGCCAGCGACAGGAACAAATCGCTCACAACCGAGTCCTCCAACGTACTGGAGCTGCTTCTAACAGAGCAGCTCAATCCTCAGGCCCTGATGGGACACATTAAAATGGGGGCGTTCTCGCGCCGCTCTATGTGATTTATTGGTTGCTGTCACGTGATCAGGGTGCGGGGCGATGCAAGGAATCTGAAGTTATCTGGCAATTGTTATTGTTTCAAGCTTTTCGTTAAATATCCATGTAAGTGTAAAACTGAGGAAAGTGTAGAAACGTGTTTTCAGAGTGGATGATCTACTATGGCCGATTATCCTGCTGGATTTTCATGGCAAGAACGTTGCACTTGGAATATTGGTATAAGTGAAGTAGAATATCCAGGCTGCCTGGCAGAAGACTGATCAATGAAGCGATTGTTCCCATTGGATGCAGGAAGGCAGCAGCAGTTTGCTCACCACTGTTCATTGCACGGTATCAAAGACTCAATTTTTACACAATAGATAAGTTTGAAAAAATTAAAAGCTGCTTCCGTCCCTGGGTGGGCTCGAGCCACCAACCTTTCAGGTAATAACCGAACGCGCTGGCCCATTGCGCCACATAGACAGACAAAAAACGTTTTGCAATTGGAATTATTCCACAGGAACCCAAGTGATTATGTGCCAGAGCGTTCACAGCCGAGGCACCGATTTTGCAGCAAATGAGAAGCTGCATGGTTCCGAAGCCCCGTCGGGGTAGTCGTGGCCGAGTGGTTAAGGCGATGGAATGGAAATCCATTGGGGTTTACCTGCACAGGTTCGCACTCCTGCCGACTATAGCACGAGGACGTCGTCCCAAATGATCCGTTTTCACTTAACTTGAACTGCTGACTTTCGGTTCCTGTGCAAAGATTCAAATGCTACAATCAAACAACGATTGAAGCAGAAAGTATAACAAGCACTTCACCCATTATTAAATCACGGCATCACGAGAGTGCTAGGCCACAGGAGAATACTAAGTTATTTAATGCTTTTGAAACAGTGAAAGCTATTTTAACCATCGAAAATATTTAGTTTGCAACCCATTGTAGAAAATGGACGTCGTCCGCACAGCCATCTTCCAGTTGATGCTGCTTCCTACTGCGATGCTTATTTAATGCACTAAGCCAGACGAGCCACAATTCTCAACCCCGCCGGCCAAGATCGGTACATTAGATCATAAGAAATAGGAGCAGGAATTGGCCATGCGGCACTCGATCCTGCTCCGCCATTCAATAACATCATGGCTGATCCTCTACCTCAACTGAAAATTACCGACCTAGCCCCATATACCTTAATTTCCATAATGTACAAATTTTTCTCGGTTTAGGAATGTACTCAATGACTGAACAGCCACAGCCCTCTGCGGTAAAAAATTCCAAAGATGCACAATCCTTAGAATGAAGCAATTTCTCCTCATCTAAATCCTAACTGGCCGGCCCCTGATTCTGAAACTTTGACCCCTAGTTCAGGACTCCACAGCCAGGGTAAACAACCTCTCAGCATCCGCCCAGTCAAGCCCTGAAAGAATTTATATGTTCTTTCTTTGTGCAGTCTGCTGATTTCATTTCCCCACAGAAAACAATGTTTAACTGGATGGACACCCAGCGGGAAATACAATGCAACCGCAGAATTATGCGCCAACCACATTCCTTGACATGTTCGCGGCCGTTTAAAGGGACAAATGTAGCACACGACTGAAAAGGCGATTTGAATCCCGTTCTTAATCTCGAATTGCCTCACTTTGGCCGAACGCCTTATGAAGCAGCAATTTGAATCAGACATTGCATTTATTTTCAGTCTCAAAACATTAAGTGATCACACACTGCAAACCGTACGCAAAAAGAAAAGCACAAGGCTCGTGCGAGTCACTAAACCGCATTCAAATACAGCAACCAACTCAGCTCGCGTCAAAGATTTTGTGATTAGAAATTCATACCTCTTGCTTTTGGCTGAAAACAAGAGATTGCAGGGGCTGCTTGCTTCTCGGCCGCGGCGCCAGTGACAGGAACAAGTCATCCGCTCACAACCGAGTCCTCCAATGTACTGGAGCTTATTGTGACGGAGCAGTTCAATCCTCAGGACCTGATTGGACACATTCAATGGGAGCGTTCTCGCGCCGCTCTATGTGATTGGTTGGTTGTTGTCACGTGATCAGGGTACAGGGCGATTCAAGGAAGCTGAAATTGTCTGGCAATTGTTATTGTTTCAAGCTTTCTGTTTTTATCCATGTAAGTGTAAAACTGAGGAAAGTGTAGAAAAAAGTCTTCAGAATGGATTATCTACTGAGGCCGATTTTCCTGCTGGATTTTCATGCAAGAACGCTGCACTTGGAATATTGGTATAAGGGAAGTAGAATATCCAGGCTGCCTGGCAGAAGACTGATCGATGAAGCGATTGTTCCCATTGGAAGCAGGAAGGCAGCAGCAGTATACTCACCACTGTTCATTTCACGGAATCAAAGACTGCATTTTTAAACAATAGATAAGTTTCCAAAAATTAAAATCTGCTCAAGTCCCTGGGTGGGCTCGAACCACCAACCTTTCAGTTAACAGCCGAACGCGCTGGCCACGACATCTCCGACGGTTAATTAGAACGACGAATCATCTCACTTGCTGCAAAATCGGTGCCTCTGCTGTGTGCTTTGCTGTGAACGGTCTGGTATATAATCACTTGGGTTCCGGTTGAATAGTTCCAATTGCAAAGTGTGTCTCCGCCGTCTTTGTCGCGCAATGGGCCAGCGCATTCGGCTGTTAACTGAAAGGTTGGTGGTTCGAGCCCACCCAGGGACGTGAGCAGTTTTTAATTTTTGCAAACATACCTATTGTATAAAAATTGATTCTTTGATTCCTTGAAATGAATAGTGGTGAGCATACTGCTGCTGCCTTCCTACTTCCAATGGGAACAATCGCTTCATCGATCAGTCTTCTGCCAGGCAGCCTGGATATTCTGCTTCCCTTGCACCAATATTCCAAGTGCAGCGTTCTTGCAATGAAAATCGAGCAGGAAAATTGTCCACTGTAGATAATCTATTCTGAAAACCCTTCCCTACACTTTCCTAAATTGTACACTTACATGGATAAGAAAGGAAAGCGTGAAACAATAACAATTGCCAGACAACTTCAGCTTCCTTGCATCGCACCGCACCCTGATCACGTGACAACAACCAACCAATCACATACAGCGGCGCGAGAACGCCCCCATTTGAATGTGTCCAATCAGGGCTGTAGCTGTTCAGTCTTTGAGTACATTCCTAACGGAGATGGATTTGTCCATTACGGAAATCAAGGTATATGGGGCTAGGTCGGTATTTTCAGTTGAGGCAGAGGATCAGCCATGATTTATCGAATGGCGGAGCAGGATCGACGGCCGCATGGCCAAATCCTGCTCCTATTTCTCATGACCTAATGTACCGATCTTTGCCGGCGGTGTTGAGAAATGTGGCTCGTCTGGCTTAGTTCATTAAAGAAGCATCGCAGTAGGAAGCAGCATCAACTGGGAGATGGCTGCGTGGATGACATGCATTTTCTTCCATGGGTTGCAAAATAAATATTTTCGACGGTTAAAACATTGCTTTCCCGGTTTCAAGAGCATTTAGCAATGTAGTATATTATTCTCCTGTGGCCTAGGCCTCTCGTGATGCCGTGATGTAATAACGTGGTGAAGTGCTTGTTTTACTTTCTGCTTGAACCGTTGTTTGATTGTAGCTTTGAATCTCTGCACAGGAACCAAAAGGCTGCAGTTAAAATTAAGTAAAATCCGGACGATTTGGGATGACAGCCTCGTTGCCGTAGTTTGACAAGATTCGAACCTGCGCGAGTAACCTAAACCATCATCCTAACCACTCGGCCACAACTACACCGACGCTGGCTTGGACCCACGCTGCTTCTCAATTGCTGCAAAATCGGTGCCTCTGCTGTGAACGCTCTGGCACATAATCACTTGGGATCCTGTGGAATAATTGTGATGGAGCAGCTCAATCCTCAGCCCCTGATTGGACACATTCAATGGGGGCGTTCTCGCGCCGCTGTATTTTATTGAATGGTTGTTTTCACGTGATCAGTGTATGGGGCAATGTAAGGAAGCTGAAGTTGTCTGGCAATTTTTATTGTTTCAAGCTTTCCGTTCTAATCCATGTAAGTGTAAAACTGAGGAAAGAGTAGAAAAGGGTTTTCAGAATGGATTGTCAACTGTGGCTGATTTTCCAGCTGGATTTTCATTGCAAGAAAGCTGCACTAGAAATGTTGTTTTCCTGAATGAGCTGTTTGGACACCATTTATCTCTCTGCTGCTGTGTGATAAAGGACAGTTAACAAGATTACCTGTAATCATCTGGCAGTATTCTCTGACTATATTCGCTGTGCATTTATGCATTTCTCCACTTCCACTGACGAAGGAGCAGCGCTGCGAAAGCTTGTGATTTCAAGTAAAGCTGTTGGACTATAACCTGGTGTTGTGTGATTTCTTACATTTGTCCACCCCATGCCAAGACCGGCATCTCCACATCATCTAAGCGTCTCAACGACTCATTTTTTACAAGTAATTTTCCCTTCATTCAGAAAGTGCTGCTGTTTTCTCATGTCGATTCTGCTAAAATATTGCAAATTATAATGATGTACCCTTTCACAAAACGATGCAATAATAAAGAGCCGGACATGCATATTTACATATAGCCCTTAAAAGGAAACGAATGATCCCTCAGTAACTTTTCTTCAGGCCACGGAAAGTTTTCTGGAAATTAATCTCTCCTTCTATGTATTGCATCTGAAGTAAATGTTTGTCTTATCTTCATATGAACAATAATTCGGAATCTGATGTGTTTGAAAAAGCAATTATCAATTTTTGCCCATAAAGTCCGATAGGCATAGGGACATAGTGAGGTTCTGGCCCATCAAGTCTTCAACACTTGTCACATTCACTCACTGTGGTTGAAATATTTCACCAATAAACCTACCTTCTTTTGTTTAAGCGGGTTTCACATTGTTGTCTTATAATAGTCCTGTGAAGTGTCTTGGGATGTTTTAACTATGTTAAAGGCGCTATATAAATACAAGTTGTTGTTGTCGTTTGCAATCTTTCTCACTCTTTTCAGTGTGATCATTCGGTATAATAATAGTGATTAAATGATATAAGGGAAAGCCACATTAAATGCTTAGAGAAGGAGGTGGATATCATGTCCCTTTATGTTGTTATATGTAAGGGAGACACCGGAAATATTGAAGTATTCGAGCCAACAGTTCAGCAATCCTAACTTCCTCCAGCATGGTCAGTACTTGCAGTAAGGCTTTGTTCCATTTCAGTCTAGCCTTAAATCAAAATGATGTCCTGCAGCAGGGATTATCACCAGGACCTTCTAATAACCGTGGCGATTTCCTGAGCAAACAACATTAAAGGGCTGTCCTATGATGAGAAATGGGCCTATACTCTCAGGAGTTTAGAAGAATGAGAGGCGATCTCATTGAACCATACAAGATTCTGAAAGGGATTGAAAGGGTAGAGGCTGAGAGGTTGTTTCCCTTGGCTGGAGTGTCTAGAACTTGGGGGCATAGTCTCAGGATAAGGGTTAGGCCATTTAGGAAGGAGATGAGGAGGTATTTCTTCCCTCAGAGGGTTGTGCATCTTTAGAATTCTCTGCCCCAGAGGGATGTGAATGCTGAGTGTTTGAGTATAATCAAGGCTGAGATAGATAGATTATTACGGCTCAATGGGCCGCATGGCTCTAACCACAAGCACTCATCAATACATAATGAATAACAGAAAATGGTTACTTCTCCAATAACCCTGCTGCCCGTATCGTGACTCGCACCAAGGCTCCTTCACACATCAGCCCCTGTGCTCGCTGACCTGCATTGGGTCACGATCCAGCAACGCCTCGAATTTAAAATTCTCTTGTTTTGAAATCCCTCCAACAGCTCGCCCCTCTATTTCCCTGTAACCTCCAAGCAATACCTACTACAACCAATACACACTTTAAGGCAACGCAGAAACGCAGCGTGCTGCAGGTCCCGTGCATCCAGTGAGCTGGCATTTAAAGAGAAAATACGTGCATGTGCTGAATTTTGAATAGGTCGCACAGCCCGTTGACGAGGCCGGGCAGGCCAAAGAAACAAGTTAGAGGGACCATTGCCTATAACTCTCCGAGATCATATAATAGAATGGTTGCAGCACAGGAGGAGGCCATTCGGCCTGTCGAGCCCATCCCGGCTCACTAAAACAGCACTTGAGCTAGACTCACTCCCCCACCCTTTCCCCGTAGCCCTGCAATTTTTTTCCTTTCAGGTCCATATCCAATTCCCTTTTGAAAGCCACAATTGAACCTGCCTGCAGCATCCTTTCAGGCAGTGAAATCCAGATGCTATCCACACGCTACATAATCAATTTCCCCTCATGTTGCCTTTGATCTCTGTGCTCCTGCAATTCGGGCCTTTTGCTTCACCTTTGACGGGCGTGCTTTCAGCTGCCTAGGCACTAAAATCAGGAAATCCCTCCCGAAACTGCGCCACTTCTCTGCCTCTCCTCCTTTAAGATTCTCCTTAAAACCTAACTTTTCGACCAAGCTTTTGGTCATCTGCCCTAATATCTCAAATGCAAAAGCAATATACTGCGGATGCTAGAAATCTGAAATAAAAACCGAAAATGCTGCAAATACACAGCAAGTCCTGCAGCATTTGTGGAGAGAGTAACAGAGTTGTTGGAGAGAAGAGCAGAACTTCATCAATATGGGCATTCTTAAAAGAGAAGTGGCAGTGAGTTAAACAGTAATACAGTTCTTACGAAGGGTCATCGAACTGAAACTTTAACCATGTTTTTCTCTCTCCACAGATGCTGGCTGTCCTGCTGAGCATTTCCAGCATTTTCTGTTTTTATGTCCTAATACCTTCTTGTGCGGCAGGATGTGAATTTTGTTTGATAACGCTCCTGTGGAGTGCCTTGGGACGCTTTACTACATTAATGGTGCTATATAAATACAAGATAACAAGTCAATAAGGAGAAACTGTTTCCAGTGTCAGTTACAGGGGCAACAGATTTAAGAAAATTTGCAAAATAACCAATAGGATGTTTCCCCACCTCCCTCTCGAGGTGAAAAAAGTGATGCAGAAAATAGTTGTGAGTGCCTGCAATGCTCTGCCTGAAAGGGTGGTTGAAGCAAATTGAATAGTAATGTTGAAAAGGTAAATTGGATAATCTTTGAAGGTAAAATCATTGCAGGGATTTGGTGAAAGAACAGAGGAGTATGATTAATTGGATAGCCCTTTGAAAGAGCCAGCAGAGGTACGATGGGCTGAATGACCTGGTTCTGTGCTGTATCATTTTTTCTGTAGTTAACAAGGTTAAACATTTTGCCGAAGTGCAGAGTTGGCAGGCAGCTTTGAAAATCTGGTTGTACGCGATGAGGAATTGTAAGTGTGAATAAGTTTTGATTTTTTGTGGAAAAATATGTAATTTCTCAGTTGTAAGGATGAATATAAATGTGAGCATAAAGTAGGAATACGCAAGAAGCCCGAATTGCAGAGCACAGAGATAAAAGACAACATGAGAGAACTTTTTTTATGATGAGTGTGGATAGCATCTGGAATTCACTGCCACAAAATGTGCTGGAGGCAGATTCAATTGTGGCTTTCAAAAGGGAATTGGATATGGACCAGAAAGGAAAAAAATTGCAGGGCTACGGGGTAAGTGTGGAAGAGTGGGGCTAGCTGAAGTGTTGTTTCAGAGAGACGGCACGGGCTCGAAAGGTCGATATGGCCTCCTTATGTGCTGCAACCATTCTATTATATGATCTCGGAGAGTTGTAAACATTGATCCCTCTAATTTGTTTCTTTGGCCCGGCCGACCCGTCAACGGGCTGTGAGACCTATTCAAAATTCAGCACATGCATGTTCTTTCTCGTTAAATGCCGGCTCACCGTATGCGTGGGACGTGCAGCACGCTGCATTTCTGCGTGGCCTTAAAGTGTATATTGGTTATAGTGTGTATTGGTTGGAGGTTACAGTGAAAGGGAGGGGCGAACCCGTGGAGGGATTTCAAAACTAGTGAATTTTAAAATCGAGGCGTTGCTGGACCGTGACCCAATGCAGGTCAGCGAGCAGAGGGGGTGATGAGTGAACGAGACTTGCTGTGAGTCATGATATGCGCAGCAGGGTTTTTGGCGAAGTAACCCTTTCCGTTTCTTCTTTATTTATTGATGTGTGCGTGTGGTTAGAGCAGGAGTAGGCCATGCATCCCCTTGAGCCATAAAAATCTTTTGATCACAGCCTTGAATACACTCAAACGCTCAGCATTCATAGCCCACGAGGGCAGAGAATTCCAAAGATGCACAACCCTCTGAGTAAAGAAATTCCTCCTCATCTCTGACTTAAATGGCCTACCCCTTATCCTGAGACTATGCCCCCTAGTTCTAGACACTCCAGCCAAGGGAAACAACCTCTCAGCATCTACCCTTTCAAAGCATTTCAGAATCTTGTCTGGTTCAATGAGATCACCTCTCATTCATCTAAACTCCCGGGAGTATAGGCCCATTCTAGGCCATAGGCCATAGACCATAGAGTTATACAGCACAGAAAGAGGCCCTTCGGCCCATCGTGTCTGCGCCGTCCATCAAGCCCTGTCCAATCTAATCCCATTTTCCAGCATTTGGTCCATAGCCTTGTATGCAATGGCATTTCAAGTGCTCATCCAAATGCTTCTTGAATGTTGTGAGGGTTCCTGCCTCTACCACCCTTTCAGGCAGTGAGTTCCAGATCCGAACCACCCTCTGGGTGAAAAAGTTCCTCCTCAAATCCCCTCTAAACCTCCTGCCCCTTACCTTGAATCTATGCCCCCTTGTTATTGACCCCCCTACTAAGGGGAAAAGTTCCTCTTTAACTACCCTATCTATGCCCCTCATCATTTTGTACACCTCAATCAGGTCCGCCCTCAGCCTTCTTTGCTCCAAGGAAAACAACCCCAGCCTGTTTAGTCTTTCTTCATAGCTGAGGCGCTCCATCCCAGGTAACATCCTGGTGAATCTTCTCTGCACCCTCTCCAAAGCAATCACATCCTTCCTATAGTGAGGCGACCAGAACTGCACACAGTACTCCAGCTGTGGCCTTACCAGCGTTTTGTACAGCTCCATCATAACCTCCCTGCTCTTATATTCTATGCCTTGGCTAGTGAAGGCAAGTATCCCATATGCCTTTTTAACCACCTTATCTACCTGTTCTAAACAACCTTTCATCATAGGGCAGCCCTTTGATGTTGTTTGCAAAGGAAAATGCCACAGTTCTTAAAAGGTCCTGGTGATATTCCCTGCTGCAGGACATCATTTTGATTTAAAGAAAGACTGAAGCGGAACAGGAGAATGCCTTATTGGAAGCAATGACCATGCTGGAGGAAGTTGGGTTTGCTGCACTGTTGGCTCGAATACTTCAATATTTCCAGTGACTCCCTTACATATAACAACATTAAGAAACATTTATTTTCCACCTCCGTCTCTCAGCTCTGAATGTGGCTTTTCCTTATATCATTTAATCACTATGAGGACAATGATCAGACTGAAAATAAAGAGAAAGATTGCAAACAACAACAAATTTTATTTCTATAGCGTCTTTAACGTAGTAAAAAAGTAAATAAGACAAAAAATGTGAAACCCGCTTAAAAAAAAGAAGGTAGGTTTATTGGTGTAATATTGCAACCACAGTGAGTGAATGTGACAAGTGATGAAGTCTTGCTGGGCCAGAACCTCACTATGTCCCTTTCGGTCCTTATGGGCAAAACCTGAAAATTGCTTTTTCAAACACACCAGATTCCGAATTATGGTTCATATGAAGATATGACAAACATTTACTTCAGATGCAATAAATATAAGGAGAGACTTATTTCCAGAAAACATTCTGCAGCCGTAAGAAAGTTAGTGAGTGAGCGTTTGTTTCATTTTAAGGGAAATGAGCGAATTTGCATTGCCGGCTCTGCATTATTGCAGCGTTTTGTCAAAGGGCACAGCATTATATATTGCAATATTTTAGCAGAATCGACAGGAGAAAACAGCAGCACTTTCTGAATGAATGGACATTGTGATTTAAAAAAAGGAGTCGTTGAGCCGGTAAGAGGCAGTGGAAGATGTGGCGAGGCAGTGTGTGCACCTGGAAAACTTACTTACCTGGCAGGGGAGAAACCATGATCAAGAAGGTAGTTTTGCCAGGGTGAGGTTAGCTCATTGTACTTCGGGTGTACTGACGCCTGTGATGTCCCCAAATGCGGGATACTCGACTGCAAAATTTCTGATAGCCGGGCACTGCGTTCGCGCTCTTCACTGGCTTTACAATTGAAGTTAGATTTTTCAACTGACCTCTCAAATGCACAGTTATTTTGCTTTCAATCCTAACTTTGCTTTATTCCCGATAGAGGGAGCTGTGACACAAAACGGCCTTTCTCCAAAACACAGCGTATTCAAATTGACTCATAAGCGATTCCCAAAGCTCACATTTCAATTTCTCTCTACGCTCACGTTGATACTTATCCTGACAACTGAGAAATTACATATTTTGCACAAAATATCTAAAATTATTTACACTTACAAGTCCACACCGCTTACAACCAGATTTTCGAAGCTGCCTGCCAACTCTGCACTTTGGCAAAATGTTTAACCTTGTTAACTGCAGAAACATTGATACAGCACAGAACCAGGTCCATCGTATCTCTGCTGGCTCTTTCAAACGGCTATCCAATTAATTATAATCCTCTGTTCTTTCACCAATTCCCTGCAAAAATTTTACATTCAAATATTATCCAGATTACCTTTTCAACATTACTATCAGTTTGCTTCAACCACCCTTTCCGGCAGAGCATTGCAGGCACTCACAACAATTTTCTGCATCACTTTTTTTCACCTTCTCGAGGGGGAGGCGGGGAAACATCCTACTGGTTCTTTTGCAACTTTTCTTAAATATGTTGCCCCTGTAACTGACACTGGAAACAGTTTCACTATATTGACTTGTTATCTTATATTTATATAGCACCATTAATGCAGTAAAACATCCGAAGGCACTCCACAGGAGCATTATCAAACAAAATTTCACACTGCCGCATAAGAAGATATTAGGACAGCAAAACAGAAAATGCTGGAAATACTCAGCAGGTCAGGCAGCATCTGTGGAGAGAGAAAAACAGAGTTAATGTTTCAGGTCGATGACCCTTCGTCAGAACCGCATTACTGTTTAATTCACTGCCACTACTCTTTTAAGAATGCCCACATTGCTGAAGTTCTGCATCTTCTCTCCAACAACTCTGTTACTCTCTCCACAGATGCTGCCTTACTTGCTGTGTATGTGCAGGATTTTCGGATTTCATTTCAGATTTCCAACAGCCACAGTATTTTGCTTTTGTACTTGAGATATTAGGACAGATGACCAAAAGCTTGATCGATATGTTAGGCTTTAAGGAGCGCCTTAAAGGAGGAGAGACAGAGAAGTGGCGCAGCTTTGGGAGGGAATTCCTGATTTTGGGGCTAAGCAGCTGAAAGCACGCCCATCAACGGTGAAGCAAATAAAATAGGAATACGCAAGAGGCCCGAATTGCAGGAGCACAGGGTTCAAAGGCAACATGAGGGAAAATTGTTTCTGTTGCGTGTGGATAACATCTAGCATTCACAGCCTGAAAGGGTGCTGCAGGCAGATTCAATTGTGGCTGACAAAAGGGAATTGGATATGTACCTGAAAGGAAAAAAAATACAGGGTTACAGGCAAAGGGCGGGGGAGTGGGACTAGCTGAAATGCTGTTTCAGAGAGCCGGCACGGTCTCGACAGACCGAATGGCCTTCTTCTGTGCTGCAACCATTCTATTATATGATCTCGGAGATTTGTAGGCAATGGTCCCTCTAATTTGTTTCTTTGGCCCGCCCGACCCCGTCAACGGGCTGTGCGACCTATTCAAAATTCAGCACGTGCATATTTTTTCTCTTTAAGGCTCACCGGATGCACGGGACCTGCAGCGCACTGCGTTTCTGCGCGGCCTTGAAGTGTGTATCCGATGAACATAGGGTCTGATGAAAGGGTGGAACTGAAAAAATCAGTATTTGTAGGGAAATTGTGTTAGGAAAATTGATGGGACTGAAGGCCGATAAATCCCCAGGGCCTGATAATCTACATCCCAGGTAACTTAAGGAAGTGGCCCGAGAAATAGTAGATGCATTGCTGGTCATCTTCCAGAACTCGATAGACTCTGGAATGGTACCCATGGATTGGCGGGTAGCTAATGTTACCGCACTATTCAAAAAAGATGGTAGAGAAAAGGCGGGGAATTATAGACCGGTAAGCTTGACATCGGTAGTGGGGAAAATGCTAGAGTACTTTATAAAATATGTAATAGCAGAGCACTTGGAAAGCAGTGACTGGATCAGACAAAGTCAACATGGATTTACAAAAGGTAAATCATGCTTGACTAAACTACTGGAATTTTTTGAGGAGGTAACTGGTAAAATAGATAAGGGAGAACGAGTGGATGTGGTATATTTGGACTTTCAGAAGGCTTTCGATAAGGTCCCGCATAAGCGATTAGCGTGCAAAATTAAGGCACATGGGATTGGGGGCAAGGTATTGACTTGGATAGAGAACTGGTTGGCGGACAGAAAGCAAAGATTTGGAATAAATGGGACGTTTTCCGAGTGGCAGGCAGTGACTAGTGGGGTACCGCAAGGTTTGGTCCTAGGACCCCAGCTGTTTACAATATATATTAATGATCTGGACGAGGGAATTGGATGTAATATCTCCAAATTTGCAGACGACACAAAGCTGGGGGGGAGGGTATGCTGTGAGGAGGATGTCGTGAAACTCCAGCACGATTTGGACAGGCTGGGTGATTGGGCAGAAACATGGCAAATGCACTATAATGTGGATAAATGTGAGGTTATCAACTTTGGTGGCAAAAACAGGAAGGCAGATTAATATTTGAATGGTAATAGATTGGGAGAAGGGGAAGTGCAAAGAGACCTGGGTGTTCTTGTACACCAGTCGCTGAAGGTAAGCATGCAGGTGCAGCAGGTGGTTAAGAAGGCAAATGGTATGTTGGCCTTCGTAGCAAGAGGGTTCGAGCACAAGAACAACGATGTCTTGCTGCAGTTGTGCAGGGCCTTGGTGAGACCACACCTTGAGTATTGTGTGCAGTTTTGATCGCCTTACCTGAGGAAGGACGTGCTTGCCATGGAAGGAGTGCAGCGAAGATTCACCAGGCTGATACCTGGGATGGCAGGAATGACGTATGAGGAGAGATTGTGTCGATTGGGCTTATACTCACTGGAGTTTAGAAGATTGAGAGGGTATCTCATCGAAAACTATAAAATTCTGTCAGGCCTGGACAGACTAGATGCAGGAAGGATGTTTCTGATGGCCGGGGAGTCCAGAACCACAGGTCATAGTCTAAGGATAAGGGGTAAGCCATTTAGGACTGAAATGTGGAGGAATTTCTTCACCCAGAGAGTGGTGAACCTGTGGAATTCTCTGCCACAGAGGGCGGTGGAGGCCAGTTCATTAATTATATTCAAGAAAGAGTTGGATATATTTCTTAAGTCTAAAGTGATCAAGGGATATGGGGAGAAGGCAGGGACCGGGTCCTGAATTTGGATGATCAGCCATGATCTAATTGAATGGCGGAGCAGGCTCGAAGGGCCAAAAGGCCTACTGCTACTCCTATCTTCCATGTATGTATCTATGTATGTATTGGTTGTAGTGTGTATTGGTTGGAGGTTACAGGGAAAGGGAGGGGCGAGCCCGTGGAGGGATTTGAAAACAAGAGAATTTTAAAATCGAGGCGTTGCTGGACCGTGACCCAGTGCAGGTGAGCGAGCACAGGGGGTGATGGGTGAGCGAGACTTGGTGTGAGTCCCGATACGGGCAGCAGGATTTTTGGAGAGGTAACCCTTTTCTGTTACTTCTTTATGTATTGATGAATGCGTGTGGTTAGAGCCATGTGGCCCATTGAGCCGTAATAATCTATCTATCGCAGCCTTGAATATACTCAAACACTCAGAATTCACAACCCTCTGAGTCAGTGAATTCCAAAGATGCACAACCCTCTGAGTGGAGAAATTCCTCCTCATCTCAGTCTTAAATGGCCTAACCCTTATCCTGAGTCTATGCCCCCAAGTTTTAGGCACTCCAGCCAAGGGTAACAACCTCTCAGCATCTACCCTTTCAATCCCTTTCAGAATCTTGTCTGGTTCAATGAGATCACCTCTCATTCTTCTAAACTCCCGTGAGTATATCACCATCTCTCATCATAGGACAGCCCTCTCATGTTGTATGCTCAGGAAGACGCCACGGTTATTCGAATGTCCTGGTGATAGCCCCTGCTACATGACATCATTTTGATTTCAGGCAAGACTGAAAAGGAACAGGAGAAAGCCTTACTGCAAGCACTGACCATGCTGGAGGAAGTTAGGATTGCTGCACTGTTGGCTCGAATACTTCAATATTTCCGGTGTCTCCCTTACATATAACAACATAAAGGGACATTTATTATCCACCTCCGTCCCTAAGCTCTTAATGTGGCTTTTCCTTATATCATTTAATCAGTATGATTATAATGAATGATCATACTGAAAGAGTGAGAAAGATTGCAAACGACAACAACAACTTGTATTTATATAGCGCTTTAACATAGTTAAAACGTCCCAAGACACTTCACAGGACTAGAATAAGAAACAATGTGAAACACACTCAAACAGAAGGAGGTAGGTTTATTGGTGAAACATTTCAACCACAGCGAGTGAATGTGACAAGTCATGAAGACTTCATGGGCCAAAACCTCACGTTGTCCCTATCGGTCGTTATGGGCAAAACTTGAAAATTGCTTTTTCAAACACATCAGATTCCGAATTATTGTTCATGTGAAGATAAGACAAACTTCAGATTATTACTTCAGATGCAATACATATAAGGAGAGATTTATTTCCAGATAACTTTCCGTGGCCTGAAGAAAAGTTACTGAGGGAGCGTTCGTTTCCTTTTAATGACAATAGGCAACTATGCATATCCGGCTCTTTGTTATTGCAGAGTTTCGTCAAAGGGTATATCATTATATAATGCAATATTTTAGCAGAATCGACATGAGAAAACAGCAGCACTTTCTGAATGAAGGGGAATTTTGATTTAAAAAATGTGTCACCGAGACAGTAAGAGGCAGTGAATGAAGTGGCGAGCCAATGTATGGAAAGCACCTTTACTTGGCAGTGGAGAGACCATGATTATGAAGGTGGTTCTCCCAGGCTGAGGCTAGTCCATCGTACTTTGGGTGTGCTGACGCATGCGATGTCCTCAAATGCGGGTTACTTGACTGTAAAATTTGTGGTAGTGGTGGACTGCATTCGCGCTCTCTCCTGACTTTACAATTAAAGTTATATTTTCAACTCAGCTCTCAAATGCGCTGTTATTTTGCTTTCAACTTTAACTTTGCTTTATTCCCGACAGAGAGAGTTGTGATGCAAAAGAGCCTTTCTCCAAAACACAGCCTTTTCAAATTGACTCATAAGCGAATCCCAAAATTCACATTTCAATTTCTCTCTACGCTCACGTTGATATTCATCCTTACAACTAATAAATTACATATTTTGCGCAAGAAATCTAAAATTATGCACTTACAAGTCCACACCGCGTACCACCAGATGTTCAAATCTGCCTGACAACTCTGCACTTTGGCAAAATGTTTAACCTTGTTAACTACAGAAACAATGATACAGCACAGAAACACGTCATTCGGCCCATCGTTCCTCTGCTGGCTCTTTCAAAGGGCTATCCAATTAATCATACTCCTCTGTTCTTTCACCAAATCCCTGCAATTATTTTACCTTCAAATATTATCCAAATTACCTTTTCAACATTACTATTCAATTACCTTTAACCACCCTTTAAGGCAGAGCATTGCAGGCACTCACAACAATTTTCTGCATCACTTTTTTCACCTTCTCGAGGGGGAGGTGGGGAAACATCCTACTGGTTCTTCTGCAAATTTTCTTAAATCTGTTGCCCCTGTAAATGACACTGGAAACAGTTTCTCCTTATTGACTTGTTATCTTGTATTTATATGGCACCATTAATGTATTAAAACGTACCAAGCCACTCCACAGGAGCGTTATCAAACAAAATTTCACACCCTGGGTCACAAGAAGATGTTAGGACGTAAAAACAGAAAATGCTGGAAATACTCAGTAGGTCAGGCAGCATCTGTGGAGAGAGAAAAACAGGGTTAACGTTTCAGGTCGATGACCCTTCGTCAGAACTGTATTACAGTTTAATTCACTGCCACTTCACTTTTAAGAATGCCCACGTTGAAGAATTTCTGCTCCTTTCTCGAAAAACTCTGTTACTCACTCCAAAGATGCTGCCTGACTTGCTGTGTATTTGGAGCATTTTGTTTTTTTTTTCAGATTTCCAGCATCCGCAGTATTTTGCTTTTGTATTTGAGATATTAAGGCAGATGACCAAAAGCTTGGTTGAAAAGTTATGTTTTACGAAGCGTCTTAAAGGAGGAGAGACAGAGAAGTGACGCAGTTTCGGGAGGGAATTCCTGATTTTAGTGCCTAGGAAGCTGAAAGCACGCCCGTCAACGGCGAAGAAAATAAAATAGAAATACGCAAGAGGCCCGAATTGCAGGAGCACAGAGATCAAAGGCAACTTGAGGCAAAATTGTTTATGTAGCGTATGGATAGCATCTGGAATTCACTGCCTGAAAGGGTGCTGGAGGCAGATTCAATTGTGGCTTTCAAAAGGGAATTGGATATGGACGTGAAAGGAAAACATTTACAGGGCTACGGGGAAAGGGTGGGGGAGGGAGACTAGCTGAAGTGCTGTTTCGGAGAGCCGGCACAATCTCGGCAGGCCGAATGGCCTCCTTCTGTGCTGCAACCATTCTATTATATGATCTCGGAGAGTTGTAGGCAATGGTCCATCTAATTTATGCTTTGGCCCGCCCGGCCCCGTCAACGGGCTGTGCGACCTATTCAAAAATCAGCACGTGCACGTTTTTTCTCTTTAAATGCCGACTCACCGGATGCACGGGCCCTGCAGCACGCTGCGTTTCTGCGCCGCCTTGAAGTGCCTATTGGTTGTAGTGTGTATTGGTTGGAAGTTACAGGGAAAGTGAGGGGTGAGCCCGTGGAGGGATTTGAACACAAGAGAACTTTAAAATCGAGGCATTGCTGGACCGTGACCCAATGCAGGTGAGGGTGCAGAGGGGGTGATGGGTGAACGAGTCTTGCTGCGAATCACGATATGGGCAGCAGGGTTTTTGGAGAAGTAACACTTTTCTGTTACTTCTTTATGTATTGATAAGTGCGTGTGGTTAGAGCCATGTAGCCCATTGAGCCGTAATAATCTATCTATCTCTGCCTTTAATATACTCAAACACTCAGCATTCTCATCCCTCTGGGGTAGAGAATTGCAAAGATGCACAACCCTCCGAGAGAATAAATTCCTCCTCATCTCAGTCTTAAATGGCCTAACCCTTATCCTGAGTCTATGCCCCCAAATTCTAGGCACTCCAGCCAAGGGAAACAACCTCTCAGCATCTACCCTTTCAATCCCTTTCAGAATCTTGTCTCGTTCAATGAGATCACCTCTCATTCTTCTAAACTCCCGAGAGCATAGGCCCATCACTCATCATAGGACAGCCCTCTCCTGCTGTTTGCTCAGGAAAACTCCACGGTTATTAGAATGTCCTGATGATATTCCCTGCTACAGGACATCTTTTTGGTTTAAGGCAAGACTGAAATGGAACAGGAGAAAGCCTTACTGCAAGCACTGACCATGCTGGAGGAAGTTAGGATTGCTGCACTGTTGCCTCGAATACTTCAATATTTCCAGTGTCTCCGTTACATATAACAACATAAAGGGACATTTATTATCTACCTCCGTCTCTAAGCTGTTAATGTGGCTTTTCCTTATATCATTTAACGACTATGCTTATACTGAATGATCATACTGAAAAGAGTGAGAAAGATTACAAACGACAACAACAACTTGTATTTATATAGAGCCTTTAAAATAGTTAAAACGTCCCAAGACACTTCACAGGACTATTATAAGACAACAATGTGAAACCCGCTTAGACAAAAGAATGTAGGTTTATTGGTGAAACATTTCAACCAGTGTGAGTGAATGTGACAAGTGAGGAAGACTTGATGGGCCAGAACCTCACTATGTCCCTGTCGGTCTTTATGGGCAAAAGTTGAAAATTGCTTTTTCAAACACATCAGATTCTGAATTATTGTTCATGTGAAGATATGACAAATATTTACTGCAGATCCAATACATATAAGGAGAGATTTATTTCCAGAAAACATTCCGTGGCCTGAAGAATAGATACTGAGGGAGCATTCGTTTCCTTTTCAGGGCAACATGCAAATATAAATGCCTGGCTCTTAATTATTGCAGCGTTATGTCAAAGGGTATATCATTATATAATGCAATATTTTAGCAGAATCGACATGAGAAAACAGCAGCACTTCCTGAATGAAGGGGGAATTTTGGTTAAAAAAAATTAATCGTTGAGACGGTAAGAGGCAGTGAATGATGTGGCAAGGCAATGTGTGCCAATGGAAAGCATACTTACCTGGCAGGGGAGAGTGACCATGATCATGAAGGTGATTTTTACAGGACGAGTCTAGCCCATGCATTTCGGGTGTGCTGACGCCTGCGATGTCCTCAAATGCGGGATACTCGACTGCAAAATTTGTGATAGTGAATACTGCGTTCCTGCTCCCCCCTAGCTTTACAATTAAAGTTAGACTTTCAAATAAGTTCTCAAATGCACTGTTATTTTGCGTTCAATGTTAACTTTGCTTTATTCGCGGCAGAGGGAGCTGTGATACAAAAGGGCCTTTCTCCAAAACACAGCCTATTCAAATTGACTCATAAGCGATTCCCAAAGCTCACATTTCAATTTCTCTCTACGTTCACATTGATATACATCCTTACAACTAAGAAATTACATATTTTGCACAAAAAATCAAAAATTATTTACACTTACAAGTCCACACCGCATACAACCCGAATTTCAAATCTGCCTGCCGAATCTGCACTTTGGCAAAATGTTTAACCTTGTTAACTACAGAAACAATGAAACAGCACAGAACCAGGTCATTCTGCCCAACCTACCTCTGCTGCCTCTTTCAAAGGGCTATCCAATTAATCATATTCCTTTGTTCTTTCACTAAATCCCTGCATTTATTTTCCCTTCAAATATTATCCAAATTAACTTTTCCACATTACTATTCAATTTCTTCCACCAACCTTTCAGGCAGAGCATTGCAGGCACTCACAACAATTTGTTGCATCACTTTTCTGCACCTTCTCGAGGGCGAGGCAGGGAAACATCCTACGGGTTTTTTGCAAATTTTCTTAATTCTGATGCCCCTGTAACTGACACTGGAAACAGTTCCTCCTTATTGACTTGTTATCGTGTATTTATATAGCACCATTAATGTAGTAAAGCGTCCCAAGGCACTCCACAGGAGCGTAATCAAACACAATTTCACACCCTGCCGCACAAGAAGTTATTAGGGCATAAAAACAGAAAATGCTGGAAATACTCAGCAGGTCATGCAGCATCTGTGGAGAGAGAAAAACAGGGTTAACTTTTCAGGTCGATGACCCTTCGTCAGAACTGTATTAGTGTTTAATTTACTGCCAGTTCTGTTTTAAGAATGCCCACATTGATGAAGTTCTGCTCTTCTCTCCAACAACTCTGTTACGCTCTCCACAGATGCTGCAGGACTTGCTGTGTATTTGCTGCATTTTCGGTTTTTATTTCAGAATTCCAGCAACCGCAGTATTTTGCTTCTGTATTTCAGATTTTAGGATACATGCCCAAAAGCTTGGTCGAAAAATTAGGTTTTAAGGAGCGTCTTAAAGGAGGAGAGACAGAGAAGTGGCGCAGTTTCGGGAGGGTATTCCTGATTTTAGGGCCTCGGCAGCTGAAAGCACACCCGTCAAAGCTGAAGCAAATAAAATAGGTATACACAAAATAGGAGCACAGAGATCAAAGGCAACATGAGGGGAAATTGTTTATGTATCCTGTGGATAGCATCTGGAATTCACTGCCTGAAAGGGTGCTGCAGGCAGATTCATTTGTGGCTTTCAAAAGGGAATTCGATATGGACCTGAAAGGAAAAAAAATGCAGGGCTACGGGGAAACGGTGGGGGTGTGGGAATAGCGGAAGTGCTGTTTCAGAGAGCCGGCACGGTCTCGACAGGCCGAATGTCCTCCTTCTGTGCTGCAACCATTCTATTATATGATCTCGGGGAGTTATAGGCAATGGTCCCTCTAATTTGTTGCTTTGTCCCGCCCGGCCCATCAACGGGCTGTGCGACCTATTCAAAATTCAGCACATGCACGTTTTTTCTCTTTAAATGCCGGATCGCCGGATGCACGTGACCTGCAGCGCGCTGCGTTTCTCCATGGCCTTGAAGTGTGTACTGGTTGTACTCTGTGTGTTGGTTGGAGTTTCCAAGGAAAAGGAGGGGCGAGCCCGTGGAGAGATTTGAAAACAAGAGAATTTTGAAATCGAGGTGTTGCTGGACCGTAACCTAATGCAGGACAGCGAGCACAGTGGGTGGTCGGTGAACGAAACTTGGTGCGAGTCATGATACCGGCAGCAGGATTTTTAGAGAAGTAAACCTTTTCCATTACTTCTTTATGTATTGATGAGTGTGTGTGGTTAGAGCCATGTGGCCCATTGAGCCGTAATACTCTATCTATCTCAGCCTTGAATATACTCAAACACTCAGCATTCACATCCCTCTGGGGCAGAGTACTCCAAAGATGCACAATCCTCTGAGTGAAGAAATTCCTCCTCATCTCGGTCTTAAATGGCCTAACCCTTATCCTGAGACTATGCCCCCAAGTTCTAGACACTCCAGCCAAGGGAAACAACCTCTCAGCATCTACCCTTTCAATCCCTTTCAGAATCTTGTATGGTTCAATGAGATCAGCTTTCATTCTTCTAAACTCCCGAGAATATAGGCCCATCTCTCATCATAGGACAGCCCTCTCATGTTGTTTGCTCAGGAAAACGCCACGTTTATTAGAATGTCCTGGTGATTTTCCCTGCGACAGGATATCATTTTGATTTAAGGCAAGACTGAAATGGAACAGGAGCAAGCCTTACTGGAAGCAATGACCATGCTGGACGAAGTTATTGCGGCACTGGAGCTGCGATTGGATGCATAGTGGAGCGTTCACGATGCTCAGGGAATCGTGAGTAGCATGTTTACGGAGTTGGACGCACCGCAGGTAGACTTTGGACAGGAAGAAAGGGAATGGGTTACCAACAGGCAGAGTACTAGGCCCAGGCAGGTAGTGCAGGCGTCCCCTGTGGCCATCCCCCTCTCCAACAGATGCACCACTTTGAGTACAGTTGGGGGGGATGGCTTATCAGAGGATGGCAGCAGCAGCCAACTTCCTGGCACCAGGGTTGGATCTGCTGCAGAGAATGGAATGAAAAGAGGGGTAGAGCTATAGTAATAGGGGATTCTATTGTAAGGGGAATAGATAGTCGTTTCTGCGGCCGCAAACGAGCCTCCCTGGTGCAAGGGTCAAGGATGTCTCCGAGCGGTTGCAGAACATCTTGGCAGGGGAGGGTGAACAGCCAGTTGTTGTGGTGCATATAGGCACCAAGGATATAGTTAAAAAGCGGGATGATGTCCTAAAAGCGTAATATAGGGAGTTAGGAGATTAGGATTGCTACCAGCGCCACGTGCTAGTCAGAGTATAAATAGAAGGATACTTCAGATGAATACGTGGCTAGAGGAATGGTGCCAGGGAGAGGGATTCATGTTCCTGGGATATTGGATCCGTTTCTGGGGGAGGTGGGGCCAGTTCAAACCGGACGGTTTGCACCTGGGCAGGGCTGGAACCAATGTCCTAGGGAGAGTCTTTGCTAGTGCTGTGGGGGAGGGGATAACCTAAAATGGCAGGGGGGTGGGTACCTGAGCAGGAAGACAGAGGAATGGGAAACAAGATCAAAAGCAAAAGACAGGAAGGAGAAAAAAAAATGGCAGCCAGAGAAATCAACGGTTTAAACCAAACGTGGCCACATTAAATAATAATTCTAATAGGCCTAAGAGAGTTAAAAAAACACGACTGATGGCTTTATGATCTTCATAAAACACTGGTTAGCCTCAGCTGGAGTATTGCATTCAAATATGGGCATACACTTTGGGAAGGATGGCAAGGCCTTGGAGAGGGCTCAGAGAAGATGTACGAGAATGCTACCAGGGTTAAGGGATTTCAGTTATTTGGAGAAATTGGATAGCCTGGTATTGTTCTCCTTAGAGCAGAGAGGATTAACAAAATAATATAAGAACATAAACACTTAAGAAGCAAGAGCAGTATTAGACCATACGACCCCTGGAGCCTGCTCCGTCATGCAATAAGAGCATGGCAGATCATTGACCTCAAGTCATCTTTCCCACCCGATCGCCTTATCCCTTGATTCTCAGAGGGTCCAAAAATATATCTATCTCAACCTTGAATATACTCAGAGACTCAGCATTCGCAGCCCTCTGGGGCAGCGAATTATAAAGATTCACAACTTTTTGAGTGAAAAATGTCCTCCTCATCTCAGTCTCAAATGGACTACCCATTAACCTGAGACTATGCCCCCTTATTCCAAACACTTCAGCCAGTGGAATACCCCTTTCAGCATCTACCCTGTCAATCCCCTTCTGAATCTTTATTGTTTCAAGAGATCACCTTCATTCTTCTAAACTCCAGAGAGCATAGGCCCATCCTACACAATCTCTCATCATATGGCAGCACTCTCATCCCAGGAATCAATTTAGTGAACCTATGTTGCACCGCCTCCAAGGCAAGTATATCCTTCCTTTGATAAGGAGACCAGAACTGTGCACAGTACTCCAGGTGTGGTCTCACCAAGGCCCTGTACAATGGTATCAATACTTCCTTATCTTATACTCGAAACCCCTTGCAATAAAGGCCACTATGCCAATTGCCTTTCTTATTGCTTGCTGTACCTGCATGCTAACTTTCTGTGTTTCTTGCATGAGGACACCCACATCTCTCTGAACACCAACATTTGAAAGTTTCTCACCATTTAAAAAATATTCTGTTTTTCTATTATTCCTACCAAAGTGAATAACCTCTCATTTCTCTACATTATACTCCATCAGTCAACTTACTGCCCATTCACTTAGTCTATCTATATCCCATTGCTTCCTCTTTGTGTTCTCCTCACAGCTTACTGTCCCACCCTGCTTTGTGTCATCAGCAAACTTGGATACATTATTTTCGGTCCCTTCATCTAGATTATTAATATAAATTGTAAATAGTTGAGGCCCCAACACTGCTCCTTGCGATACCCCACTAGTTACTTCCTGCTAACCTGAAAAAGGTCCGTTTAGACGTACTCTCTTTTTTCTATCCATTAACCAATCCTCTATCCATGCTACTAAATTACCCCCAAGCCATCAGCCCTAATCTTGTGTAATACACTTTTATATGGCAACTTATCGAATGCCTTTTGTCAATCCAAATATACTATATGCACTGGTTCGCTTTTATCTACTCTGGTATTTACATACTCCAAAAACTATAATAATTTTGTCAAAAATTATTTCCCTTTCATAAAACCATGTTGTCTTTGCCTAATAAAGTTATGATTTTCTAAGTGACTTGATACCACTTCCTTAACAATGGATTCCAGCATTTTTCCGACAACGGATGTCAGGCTAACTGACCTGTGGTTCCCTGTTGTTTCTCTCCATCTTTCCTTGAATAGCAGTGTTACATTTGCGACCTTCCGATCCGCTGGAACCTTTTGAGAGTCTAGGCAATATTGAAATATCAAAACCAATGCATCCACTATCTCTTCAGCCACCGCTTTTAGAACCTTGGATGTAGGCCGTCAGTTGTAGGGGATTTGTCGGATTTTACACCCGCAGTTTCACTTGTACTTTTTCTCTACTTATAGTAATTAAGTTAAGTTCCTGACCCTCATTACACCATTAGTTGCCCGCGATTTTCGGTGTGCTTTGTGTGTCTTCTACTGTGAAGACAGATACAAAATATTTGTTAAAGTTTCTGCCATTTCCTTATTCCCCATAATAATTTCTCCTGTCTCAACCTCTAAGCCATCGATTACTTGAGATAATCTTTCACTTTTTACATACTTGTAGGAACTCTTACAATCTGCTTTTCTATTTCTTGCTAGTTTTCTCATATTCTAATTTTTCCCTTTTTATCTAACTTTTGGTCAACATCTGCTGGTTTCTGACACTCTCCCAATCCTCAGGCTTACTGTTAATATTTGCAACATTATGAGCTTCTTCTTTCAATCTAATGCTATCCTTAACTTTTTTTAATTAGCCACGGTTGGATCACTTTTGCAGTGGAGTTTATGTTTCACAATGGAATGTATCTTGTTGAGAATTATGAAATATTTCGTTAAGTGCTAGACACTGCTTATCTAATGGCATACATTTTCCCAATCTACCTCTACCTCTCACCCCTCATAGTTACGTAATTGGTTTTATTTAAGTTTAAAACTCTAGTTTCCGATTCAGGCAAATCCACCTCAAAAGTAATGTAAAATTCCATCATATTATGATCACTCTGCCCCACAGAATCCTTTATTATGAGACTGCTTATTAACCCTGTCGCATTACACAATACAAGATCTAAAACAGTCTGGTCCCTGGTTGATTCCATGACATATTATACTGGGAAACTGTCCCGAAAGCATTCCATGAACTCCTTCTCCAGACAACCTTTGCTAATTTGATTTCCCCAGTCTATATGAAGATTACCATCCCTCAATATCATTGCATTACATTTGTTGCAAGCTCCTACTATTTCTTGATTAATATTCTGTCCAACGGTATTGCTACTCCTATGTGGCCTAAATGTTACACCTACGGGTGTTTACTGTCCCTTGTTATTCCTTATCTCCACCCATACTTAATCTACTTTCTGATCTTCTGAGCCAAGTTACTTTCTCACTACTTTCCTTATGCCATCTTGAAATTAGGAGGGCCATTCCCCCTCCGTTTCCCCTCTGGCTGTCTTTTAGAAACGTCAATTATGCTGGAACATTTAGTTCCCAACATTAGCCACCATGCAACCATATCTCTGTAATGGCTATTAGAGCAAACCCATTTATCTCTGTGCCACTAATTCGTCTATCTTGTTACGAATGTTTCATGCATTCAGATAAAGAAGGTTTATTTTAATTTTTGACCACTATTCCCTGCTTTGAACTTATTGTCTTCTGCAGTGGTACCATTAAATTCTGTCCCTTCCTGTTACATTATGCTTATTTTTACCCAATCACTACATTGCTGTGTGGCCTTGACTTTTCTCTTTAGATTTCCAAATTCCCCCACAACTCATCCTTCCCACTCCTTGTTTTAGTTTAAAGCCCTATCTCCAACCCTAGTTATTCGATTCGGCAGGATGCTGGTCCCAGCCCGGTATAAGTGGAGCCCATCCCAATGGAACAGATCTCTCATTCTTCAGTTCTGGTGCCTGTGCCCCATGAATTAAAACCACTTTTCACACACCACTCTTTGAGCCACGCATTTAACTCTCTGATTGCTTGACCCTATGCCAATAAGGGTTGCTTCATAGAGATATGCATAATAATTAAGGGATTTGATAGAGCAGGTAGAGAAACTAATTCCTCTGACAAGTAACCAGACGTCATACATGTAATATATATTGCCACACAGATGTTTTTAAAGTGCGGGGACGCATTACCTAAAAAGGTAGTGGAGTCAGATTCGACAGCAACTTCAAACGACAATTAGACATATGTTTGAAGGGAACTAATTCGCAGCGTTGTTGGAAAAACGCTGGGGTGTTGGAGGAAATTGGTAGGCTCTTTCAAAGAGCCGGCACAGGCACGTCAGGCTGAATGGCCCCTGTTGTGCTGTAATATTCTATGATTTTAACCCCTCCATAATGATAAAGGCGGATGTGAGCTCTCCACTCACTCTACTTTTTCCTAGAGGGAAGAGGCCAAAAAATTCCCCAACTCTTTGTTTTCATTTCCACTTTCTCTATTCTCGGATTGACCAGCCCAGAATTCTTCTCTTCTCTCAGTTGTATCAGGTGCTCCTACTTCAGCATAGCCTTGGAACACAAAGGAAGATTAGAAAGATAAGGCTGCCAGTCCTTCTATCCTTCAATACAGCAAAACACTAGTTGCGGATGTAGCTCCATGGTAAGGTACTGGGTTCAATCCACAACATCTCCAAATGTTAATTTTTCCACCGTCGTTTTCTGCAAAATGTTGTTTGATGAATTCCAACATCTGAGGCCTCGGTTAAACGTTTCTTCCATTTCTTACAATCTATCAACCGCACCATGCTTACTGCCATTCTTGCGCCGCTATTACAGCCCGTTGTTTACCCAACTGGTTTTCCAACTGCTGTATATTAATATGAAACTGTCAGCGGTACGACTCCATCTGGGGGTGCTGAAGAGCCTCTCTTAGTGTTTTTTGTGAACCATTTAATTTTCTGGTAAGATGTTCATTGTCTTTTGTTTAGGAGCCTACCTGACAGCAAGCCTCCTCAAGGTTCTGCATTGCAGTGCTGGCTTGAACTGTATTAATGCTCTGTTGCTGTATTATTGCTGTCGAAGCATCGACCAGGCACTGAAGAACATAAATCTTACTTTTTAACTCTACAGCCTCTTTTTCCCAGTTTGACTTCTCGCCCGTTAACGTTTTTGTTACCTCCGTTAACGTTAGATTCTCTTCTATCTGCCGTAGCTTGTCTTTTTCTAATTTATCCTGATTGTCCTCTGACTTGGTTTTAACATTTGATAGACATTATTCTACTAACAACTGTAACTGTACATTCCCGCACATCTTCATTAACCATTTCAAAGTCTGCAAAAATATTCTCACATGACATCTTGCTGTACGTAAAAGAGAAACAATATGTTAGATAACCTAACTTTCCACCAGGACTTTCGTTGATCAGACGAAAATCTAAGCAAAAATCCAAGCTCCTGCCTTATGTACAATAGATCTGGTTTCAGTAAAACATCACACCCCCACGTTGGCCACCAATCTGTAGCTTTCAGAAGCTCTTTATAATAATTTGTCCGTGACTACACAAACCACTCTGGGTCCAGGTATATTGTGTATCAGTAAAACAGTCCATGATTACACAAACCACTCCGGGTCCAGGTATATTATGTATCAGTAAAATAGTCCATGACTGCACAAACCACACTGGGTTCAGTTATACTGGGTATCCGTAAAACAGTCCGTGACTACACAAACCACTCTGGGTTCAGGTATATTGTGTATCAGTAAAACAGTCCTTGACTACACAAACCACTCTGGGTTCAGGTATATTGTGCATCAGTAAAACAGTCCATGACTACACAAACCACTCCGGGTCCAGGTACATTGTGTATCAGTAAAACAGTCCATGGCTACACAAACCACTCTGGGTCCAGGTATATTGTGTATAAGTAAACCAGGTTTATTAAGCATTAAACATCCAGTAGAAAGAAGTAATACTTCACCAGACGATAGTCGCAGTCTGTTTCATGAAATCCGGCATTCCTTCTGAGTGACTGTGGCGCGGTCTCTTTACTCTCTTGCTCTGTTCTGTTGACTGAAGCTTCTCATCCTCTGGTGTTGCGCTGCTTCCAGTGTTCAATAGCTGTTCCTTTGTACCTTTCTTACCCCTTCAAAATACATAGCAACTTGCAGCTGCTTGGGCTGTCTCACCATTCTGACCTTCACAAGTACGGTCTATGATTACCTCCCCTTTTCTTAACAATGATCTGATGACCTCGTTAGTTCCACTCAGCCTATTTCTGTGCATTACAAATTAACCTTATCTAAGAACTTCACTTTACAGAACATCCTTGAGGTGTTTTGTAAAGAGTTTATTTTTCTGCTGCTTAAAATGAAGGCACCAACTCCATTCTCTCTCCAATAGCTCTTATCACTTCCCAATAACATTACCGAAACCCGTGTCCCTGACAGTCACCGTGTTTCTTTAGCACTGCATTCCATACTTCAGTCATTTCAAACAGAGGTTTTTAGTCAGGTTGGCATAATTTTCCCATCCTGCTTTGGTCTCAGCCATTCGCCAGTTACACAGGCATTTTCGGTTTTTAACATACAATTTCACATTTTATAGTTATATAAAAATGGTTGTAGAATGTTAATAATGTTTACTAAATCCTACAGGTAAACTCTATGGTACAGGAGACAGAAATTGAAAGACTGAAGCAGTTACAGACAGGGATAGATAGATTCAGAGGTATAGACAGGCAGAGAGAGAGAGAGACAGATGGCCAGGGACAGAGAGAGGCGGTCAGACATGCACAGAGAGAGAGACATGCAGAGACAAAAAGACAGAGAGAGAAAGACAGAGAGAGACGGGCCGAGCCAGAAGACAGAGAAAAGAGGGGCCAAGACAAAGAGGCAAAGACAGCCAGACAGATGCAGTGAGAGACAGAGACATACAATGAAAGACAGAGGCAGTAGCATGCAGAGGTAGACAGTGACAGGTACATAGACAGGCAGAGACACAGACATGGGCTGGGACAGAGAGAGGATGACAGCTAGAATAAAGACAGGCATAAACAAAGAATGACAGGGACAGAACTTCCTAGAGAGTCAGATAAAGACAGATAGACAAGAGGCAAAGAGACAGAGTCAAACAGTGAAAGAAATGAGGCAGAGACAGATGGAGGCAGAAAAAGAGAGCAGCCGCGACAGACAGAGACAGAATGACAGAGACGACTGATACAGCAAAAGAGACTGACAGAAACTGGAGGAGACGGAGACAGACAGAGAGAAACAAACGGACAGAGATAGACGGAGAGAGACAAAGAGACAGAGACAGACGCCGACAGAAACATAAGGACAGATGCAGACAGATAGAGACAGACAGATGCAGTGTCAGAGACTGGCAGAGAGAGGAAGAGAAAGACAGAGTCGGAGAGAGACACACGGACAGAGACAGATGGACAGAAAATCACAGATACAGATAAATAATGTTTATAGAATCATAGAGACGCACAAAAATAGAGAAAGACTGGCAGAGACAGAAGGACAGATACAGACAGGGAAAGAGAAAGAGAACGACAGAAATAGGCAGAGGCAGAGGTAGACAGAGAAAGGCCGTCAGATGGAGATGGACAGAAAGAGACAGTAGGGCAAAAACAAAGAGACAGAGACAGATGGAAAGAGAGAGATGGGCAGTGGTAGATGGAAAGAGTCAAACGGTCAGAGACAAAGTGTCAGAGGCCGTCCGAGAGACAGATAAATAGTCAGACACAGAGATAGACATAGAGACAGAAATACAGAGACAGGGAGAGAGAGGGAGACAGAAAGACCGAGGTAGAGACAGCCTGACAGAGACGTAGAGACATAGACAGATGGACAGATATAGATAAGTAGAGAGAGATCGACAGAGACAAAGAGACGGAGACAGACAGAAAGTCAGAGACAGGCAGTGACAGACAGTTAAAGACAGAAACAGAGACAGAGCCAGACAGTGAGAGCAGGACACAGATAGTGACAGATGGACAGAGACTGAGAGACAGGGACAAAGACACACTTAGAGAGAAATGCAGACAGACACAGAGAGTCGGGGAAAGGCAGAGGGACAGAGACTGAGACAGAGAAAAAGACCGACAGAGACATGGCAGAGTAAGCGACAGTAAATGACGGCAGGCAGAGACAGACAGGCAGACAGAGAAAGATGGAAAAGCAAGCATAGACAGCAATAAAGAGACAGAAACAAAGACTGTCCCAGATATATGCTGGTATGGAGAGAGAAACGCAGAGACAGATATACACAGACAAAAAGACAGAGACAGGATGGGCAGAGACAAAGAAACAAAGACAGACAGACAGAGATATTGACAGACATGAAAAATACAGTGAAAGACAGAGGCAGCGACAGACAGGGATAGACAGTGACAGAGAAATAGACTGGCAGAGGCACAGACCGATGGGTAGCGACAGAGAGAGGCTGACAGACAGAGTAAGAGACAGGCAAAGACAAAGACAGACAGGTACAGACTTGAATAGAGAGACAGACAGACAAAGATGGACGGACAGAGAAAGGTGGAAGGAGACAGAAGGCCAGAGATACAGAGACCGAGACAGATGGAAAGAGAGGGTCTGGCAGAGGGTGAAGGGAAGAGACAGAAGGACAGAGACAGACGGAGAGTGCCAAAGAGACAGAGACAGCCCGAGAGACAAAGAGATTGATACAGAGACAGACACAGAGAAAGACAGACAGAGACAGACAGATAGACGCCGACAGACAGAGGGGCAGAGGCTGAGACAGACCGACAGAGCCAACGAGACAGAGACAGGCCGACAGAGTCAATGAGACAGAGACAGAAAGGCAGAGGCAAACAGTTAAAGACCGAGACAGAGAAAGACAGTGACAGCGACAGAGGCAGATGTACAGAGGCAGATGGAGAGAGACAGAGACAGAGAATGCAACCGACAGAGACAGGGCAGAGACAGCGACAGAGAGTGACAGACAGAAAGCGACAGACAGAGAGAGACAGGATAGAAACAAAGACAGAGATAAAAACAGAGACAGCACTGATAGATGCAGGCACAGACAGAGATAGGCAGAGACAGACATGCAGAGACAGACAAAGAGTGACAGAGGTACATAAACAGAAGGACAGAGATAGGAAGGGCGAGACAGATTGACAGAGACAGATGGCCAGATACAGGCAGATAGACAGACAGACAGAGACAGACAGAAAGCGAAAGACAAAGGGAGAGTCAGATAGATAGAGGCAGATACAGATTGAGGCCGACGGACAGAATCAGACAGGAAGGGACAGATGGACAGAGACAGGCGGACAGAGACAGATGGACAGAGACTGTTCGGTAGCGACCGACAGAGACAAACTGAGGCACAGAAAGAGACCTGCAGTGATAGGCAGAGAAAGAAGGACAGAGACAGACTGATGCAGCGAAAGAGACTGACAGAAACAGGGGGAGATGGAGACAGACAAAGAGAGACAAATGGACAGAGATAGAAGGAGAGAGGCAGGCAGACAGAGACAGACGCCGACAGAAACAGAACGACAGATGCAGACGGATAGAGACAGAGAGATGCAGAGCCAGAGACCGGCACAGAGAGAAAGAGAAAGAGAGAGACAGAGCGAGACACACCGACAGAGACAGATGGACAGAGAATAAGAGACATGGATAAAAAAATGTTTATAGAATCATAGAGACGCTCAAAAAACAGAGAAAGACTGGCAGAGACAGAAGGACAGATACAGACAATGAAAGAGAAAGAGACCAACAGAAACAGGCAGAGAGAGAGATAGACAGAGAGAGACCGGCAGACGGAGATGGACGGAAAGAGGCAGATGGGCAAAGAGAAAGAGACAGAGACAGATGGGCAGTGGCAGATGGGAAGAGACAGACGGCCAGAGACAAAGCGACAGAGGTGGACCGAGAGGCAGACAAATAGACAGAAACTGAGATAGACAAAGAGACAGAAATACAGAGACAGAGAGACAGAGGAAGACAGAAATACCGAGGTGGATACAGCCTGACAGAGACATACAGACAGAGACAGACGGAGAGGTATAGATAAATAGAGAGAGATCGACAGAGACAAAAAGATGGAGACAGACAGACAGTCAGAGACAGGCAGCGACCGAGAGTGAAATACAGAAACAGAGACAGAGACAGACAGTGACAGTGGGACACAGATAGTGACAGATGGACAGAGACTGACAGACAGGGACAAAGACAGACTTAGAGAGAAATGCAGACAGACACAGAGAGTCGGGCAAAGGCAGAAGGTCAGTGATTGAGACAGAGAAAGAGCACGACAGAGACACGGCAGCATATGTGACCATTAATGACAGACAGACAGCGACAGACAGACAGACAGAGAAAATGGAAAAGCAAGCATAAACACCAATACAGTGACGGAAACAAAGACTGGCCCAGATATATGCAGGCATGGACAGAGAAACGCAGAGACAGACATATACAGACAAATAGACAGAGACACGATGGGCAGAGACAAAGAGACAAAGACAGACAGACAGAGATATTGACAGACATAAAAGAGACAGTGAAAGACAGAGGCAGTGACAGACAGGGAGAGACAGTGACAGAGAAATAGACTGGCAGAGGCACAGACAGATCGGTAGCGACAGAGAGAGGCTGACAGGCAGAGTAAGAGACAGGCAAAGACAAAGACAGACAGGTACAGACTTAAATAGAGAGACAAACAGACAAGAGATGGTTGGACAGAGAAAGGGGGAAAGATACAGAAAGCCAGAGACACAGAGACAGAGGCAGACAGAAAGAGACAGTCGGGCACAGACAGATGGGAAGAGACAGAAGGACAAAGACAGATGGAAGGCGACAAAGAGACAGAGACAGCCCGAGAGACAGACAAAGAGAGTGATAAAGAGACAGATACAGAGAAAGACAGACAGAGACAGGCAGACAGAGACCAACTGACAGACAGGCAGAGACTGAGACAGAACGATAGAGTCAACGAGACAGAGACAGACTGACAGAGTCAACGAGACAGAGACGGACAGGTAGAAGCAGACAGTTAAAGACAGAGAGAGAGAAAGACAGAGACAGCGACAGAGGGAGCTGTAGAGAGACAGACGGAGAGAGACAGAGGCAGAGAATGCAACCGACAGAGACAGGGCAGAGACAGTGACAGAGAGTAACAGGCAGACAGCGACAGAACGAGAGAGCCAGGATGAAAAAAAGACAGAGATAGAAACAGAGACAGCACTGATAGAGGCTGGCACAGACACACATAGGCAGAGACAGACATGCAGAGACAGACAAAGAGTGACAGAGGTACATAGACAGAAGGACAGAGATAGGAAAGGCAAGACAGATTGACAGAGTCAGATGGCCAGATACAGGCAGATAGACAGTGCAATCAACCACCACCTAGACCGAAGGGTGTTTTCATGCGGGATGGAGGACACAAGCACAGTCACAACATTATAAATGAAATACAGCAGTTAGCTGTGTTTAATTTTTACAAAACGGGGGAAAAAAGTACACGTCTGGCAAAATCCAACAACATATGATGTTCAAAAAGAATAATGAAGAACAAAACCATCACCTGCCACGGGTGGTTAGGAAGGCAGTCCTTAAATCAGTTTTCCCCAAAGAACAATAAGCCAGGGTTACTTTACAGCTGGATCATTCTCAGCCAGTCCAGGGATCACATCAGGCTCTCAGAACTCAACAATATTCCACCCGGGTTCAACAGCAGACCTCCCTGTGGCAGCTGCAAGCTGGGCCCCAACAGCAGTATTGGCT
The DNA here is from genome assembly GCF_052327205.1 of Somniosus microcephalus. Taxonomy (NCBI): domain Eukaryota; kingdom Metazoa; phylum Chordata; class Chondrichthyes; order Squaliformes; family Somniosidae; genus Somniosus; species Somniosus microcephalus. Next base: position 24,361,674 of record NW_028225183.1, read on the forward strand.
TTGTTTGGCTTTCTCCTCAGGTACTGGCCCTGTCCTGGCCCTCTCCTCAGACACTGGCCCTCTCCTCAGGCACTGGCCCTCTCCTCAGGGGCTGGACCTCTCCTCAGGCACTGGCCCTCTCCTCAGGCACTGGCCCTCTCCTCAGGGGCTGGATCAGGCACTGGCCCTCTCCTCAGGCACTGGCCCTCTCCTCAGGCGCTGGCCCTCTCCTCAGGCACTGGCTCTCCCCTCAGGCACTGGCCCTCTCCTCAGGCACTGGCCCACTTCTCAGGCACAGGCCCTCTCCTCAGGCACTGGCTCTGTTTTCAGGCACTGGCCCTCTCCTCAGGCACTGGCCCTCTCCTCAGGCACTGGCCCAGAAGGGATGCACTATTTTGCCTTTTTAACTCCTGAGCTAATGGGTAGATTTGCCTCAGGTGTGTTGGAGGTTGGTGTGGCCTTCACCTGAATTGGAGTGAGAGGGGGACTTTGTCTCCATCTGGTGGCCACATGCCGTACATCCACCACAAACCGCCCCCAAAGCTCACATATCCCCCCCCGCCTCAGCTCCGACCTACGGGAAGGGGCGCAGGCAGACCAAACGGCCTCCTCTTTTCTGCTTTTAGTTCATCCTCTATTTTGTCGGAGTTTTCTGTTGCTGTTATAGAACGAAGCACCTGTCCCTCGAGTCTGGCAACATTTTATTCAACAGTGGCAATATCCTGTTCTGCTTTTGACAGTTTAAACTTGCACTCACTCAACTGCCTATTCGCATCTCTCTGCATTTCAAGAATTTGTAGATATGTGCCATTTTCTAGTCGATCAGAATACGTGTGCACATTCTCAATCTTAGAGTTCCTTAGGCTTTTCCTCATTTTCTCTATATAGCTCTGCCATTTGCTCCTCCAATTCCTCAATATCAACTTCTAGTGTATCCACTTGGTAGACGAGGTTAGATTTTTCTTTGTCTAGTTGTGCATTGGAGACCATAGTTTTTTTTTGTATTTCTCTTCTACTTCTGATAAGGAATCCCGCAATTCACTGAGTGAATCATCTGGATCCAGAATGCTACTCATATCGTTCACTAAATTAGAGCGGCAGTAGTAAATTCTAGAATGACTTTTTCTTGCTTTTTCAATTTTAAGCCAAGCTTCTGTCCCATAATCGATGATTGTTATTCCATTCTCAGCTTTTACTTTTGTGGGCTTTTTCCTACTTTATGCCATTCTATACTGTGTTTCGTGTCACTCGACAAATTTCCAAAGGCACAATACAGTTGTATGGGGATTCCTTTCTTCACAGCTCGATAAGGCACAGTGTAATTAATTTTCAACTCGTGACACACTACACCTGTTAAGAATGTCCTCTCAAAGGCCTGCAGATTGGCCTCTATCGCTCCACCAAAGGGTTTTGAACAATGTGTGCTTTGTCCTCCCAGCCACCAGAGGGCTAAATCCAGCATTCTCCACCATATGAAATCAACCACCACCTAGACCAAAGGGTGTGTTGATGTGGGATGGAGGACACAAGCACAGTCACAAGATTGGTAAATGAAATACAGCAGTCAGCTGATTTTTATTTTTAGAAAACGGGGAAAAAGTTTCACGTCTGGCAAAATCCAACAACATATGAGCTCAAGAAGAAAAATGTAGAACAAAACCATCACCTGCCCCGGGTGGTTAGGAAGGCAGTCCTTAAATCAGTTTTCTCCCAAAAACAATAAGCCAGGGTTAGCTTACCACTGTAGCTTTCTCAGCCGGTCCAGGGATCACATCAGGTTGTCAGAACTAATCAATATTCCACCGGGGTTCAACAGCAGACCTCCCTGTGGCAGCTGCAAGCTGGGCCCCAACAGCAGTCTTGGCTTTGTCTTGGCTTTCTCCTCAGGTACTGGCCCTGTCCTGGCCCAGATCTCCTCAGGCACTGGCCCTCTCCTCAGGCACTGGCCCTCTCCTCAGGCACTGGCCCTCTTCTCAGGCACTGGCCCTCTCTTCATGCACTGGCCCTCTTCTCAGGCACTGGCCCTGAAGAGATGCACTCGTTTGCCTTTTGATCTCCTGAGCTATGGGTAGATATGCCTCAGGTGTGCTGGAGGTGGGTGTGGCCTTCACCTGAGTTGGAGTGAGAGGGGGACTTTGTCTCCATCTGGTGGCCACATACTGTCCATCCACCACAAACCGCCCCCATAGCTCACAACAGACAGACAGAGGCAGACAGAAAGCGAAAGACAAATAGAGAGTCAGAGAGATAGAGGCAGATACAGATTGAGGCTGATGGACAGAGACAGACAGGAAGAGACAGGTGGACAGAGACAGGTGGACAGAGACAGATGGACAGAGAATATTCGTTAGGGACCGATAGAGGCAAACTGAGGCAAAGAAAGAGACCTGCAGTGACAGGCAGAGAAAGAAGGACAGAGACAGACATATACGGAGAAAGCAACAACCGATACAGAGAAAGAGACCAACAGAAACAGGCAGAGACAGTGACACACAGAGAGGAACAGACGGACAGAGAAAGACAGAGAGAAACAGACAGACAGAGACAGACAGCGACAGAGACAGACAGAAAAATACAAATGGATTGAGACAAACAGAGGCTGAGACAGAGGCCGGCAGAGAGAGTCAGAGAAAGAGACAGATGGACAGAGACAATTGGACAGAGACAGACAGTCAGAAACAGTGACACACTGAAGAGACAGATGGACACAGTCTATACAGACAGAGAGGGACTGAAATACCGAGTTACAGGGACAGAGGAAAACAGACACAGACAGAGAAAGACGGACAGAGATAGACATACACAGACAAAGAGGCAGAGAATGACGTAAATTCAGAGACCTGTAGAAGAGACAGTGAAAGACAAAGATGGAGGCAGACAGAGAATGATTCAGACAGAGAGAGTCGAACGGACACTAGCAGATAGACACATGGACAGAGGCAGACGGACCGAGAATCGCATACACTGGTAAAGTCAGGATTAGGGAGGCATGCAGACAAAGACAGAGACAGACGGGTAGAGACATAATTACAGAGACAGAGAGTGACAGTGAAAGAGACCGACAGAGACAGGCAGAGACAGAGACAGACAGATACAGAGAAAGAGACCGACAGGTACAGGCAGAGACATAAACAGGCAGAGAGAGGCAGATTAACGTGGTTGGACAGAAAGAGGCAGACAGAGACAGATGGAAAAACACAAATAGACAAAGTCAGACCGAGAGACAGAGAATGTGATAGACACTCAGACAGACATAGAGACAGACAGACAAAGCGACAGACAGACAGAGGAAGATAGTCAGACCGAGGGAGAGACAGACTGACAGAGACAGACCGACAGAGGCAAAGAGACAGCGACAGACAGACAGGAAGAGGCAGGCAGAGACAGAGAGTTAAAGACAGAGACAGAACAGCCAGAGACAGCGGGACATGGAAAAAGACAGGTAAACAGACACTTACAGACAGGTACAGAGACAGGCTTTGAGTGACCTGCAGACACAGACAGACAGAGACAGACGGGCAGAGATAGAATGACAGAGAGAGACAGTAGCAGCGAAATAAAACGACAGAGACAGACAGAAACATACATAGTGATAAAGAGACCAACAGAAACAGGCAGAGACAGGGACAGAGACAGAGAAGCAGATGGGTGGAGACGGACAGGGAGAGACAGACAAACGGCAAAAGTGACAGTCGGACAGATACAGCCACATAATGACATACAGATACAGACTGAGGCAGAGACAGACAGACCGACAGAAACAGACAGAGAAAGAGACAGAAGTACAGAGACAGGGGGACAGAGACAGACAGTCAGAAACAGAGTCACACTGACAGAGACAGACAGGCAGAGACAGACAGACAGCGACAGACAGACAGAGACTGACAGGCAGAGAGGCACAGGCAGCGACAGGGTGAGAGTGAAAGATTCAGTAGGATGGGGCAGACAGGCAGAGACAAAGAGAGAGATAGACATTCAGAGATATCCAAGACAGAGAGTGAAAAACAGAGACGAAGACAGACAGAGAGAGACAGGCAGAGAAAGACAGACAGAGACAGGCGAACAGGGACAGACAGGCATGACAGTAACACACGGACAGAGACAGATGGATACAGTATCACAGAAATAAACAAGCTTAGTTGTCGACCCTGCAAAGTCCTCCTTACCAACATCTGGGGGATTGTGCCAAAATTGGGAGAGCTGTCCCACAGTCTAGTCAAGCAACAGCTTGACATAGTCATAATTACCGAATCATACCTTAAACCAATGTCCCAGACACCACCATTACCATCCCTGGGTATCTCCTGCCCCACCGGCAGGGCAGACCCACCAGAGGTGGTGGCACCGTGGTATACAGTCGGGAGAGAGTAGCCCTGGGAGTCCACAATATTGACTCAGGACCCCATGAGGTCTCATGGCATCAAGTCAAACATGGGCAAAGAAACATCCTGCTAATTACCACCTACCGCCCTCCCTCAGCTGATGAATCAGTACTCCTTCATGTTGAACACCAAATAGGAGAAGCACTGAGAGTAGCAAGGGCACAAAATGTCCTCTGGGTGGTGGACTTCAATGTCCATCACCAAGAGTGGCTCGGTAGCACCACAACTGGCCGAGCTGGCCGAGTCCTAAAGGACATTGCTGCCAGACTGGGTCTGCGACAGGTGGTGAGGGAACCAACAGAAGAGAAAAACCTACTTGATCTCGTCCTCACCAATCTACCTTTTGCAGATGCATCTGTCCATGACAGCATTGGTGGAAGTGACCAACGCACAGTCTTTGTGGAGACGAAGTCCCGTCTTCATGATGAGGATACCCTCCACCGTGTTGTGTGGCACTACCACCGTGCTAAATGGGACAGATTTCGAACAGACCTGGCAACTCAAAACTGGGCATCCATGAGGCGCTGTGGGCCATCAGCAGCAGCAGAATTGTATTTAACCACAATCTGTAACCTCATGGCCCGGCATATCGCTCACTCTACCATTAACATCAAGCCAGGAGATCAACCCTGGTTTAACGAAGAATGCAGGAGAGCATGCTGGGAACAGCACCAGGCATACCGAAAAATGAGGTGTCAACCTGGTGAGGCTACAACACAGGACTACTTGCATGCCAAACAACGGAAGCAACATGTGATAGACAGAGCTAAGCGATCTCACAACCCTCGGATCAAATCAAAGCTCTGCAGTCCTGCCACATCCAATCGTGAGTGGTGGTGGAGAATTAAACAGCTAACAGGTGGAGGAGGCTCCAACAATATCCCCATCCTCAATGATGGTGGAGCCCAGCACGTGAGTGCAAAAGACAAGGCTGAAGCATTTGCAACTATCTTCAGCCAGAAGTGCCGATTGGATGATCCATCTCGACCTCCTCCTGAGGTCCGCATCATCACAGAAGCCAGTCTTCAGCCCATTCAATTCACTCCACGTGATGTCAAGAAACGGCTGATGACACTGGATACTGCAAATGCTATGGGCCCTGACAACTTTCCGGCAATAGCACTGAAGTGCTCCAGAACTAGCTGCGCCCCTAGCCAAGCTGTTCCAGTACAGCTACAACACTGGCACCTACCCGCCAATGTGGAAAATTGCCCAAGTATGCCCTGCCTACAAAAACAGTACAAATCCGACCCGGCCAATTACCATCCCATCAGTCTACTCTCAATCATCAGCAAAGTGATGGAAGGTGTCTTCGACAGTGCTATCAAGAGGCACTTACTCAGCAATAACCTGCTAACTGACGCCCACTTTGGGTTCCGCCAGGGCCACTCAGCTCCTGACCTCATTACAGCCTTGGTCCAAACATGGACAAAAGAGCTGAAATCAAGAGGTGAGGTGCGAGTGACTGCCCTTGACATCAAGTCAGCATTTGATCGAGTGTGGCATCAAGGAGCCCTAGTAAAACTGAAGTAAATGGGAATCAAGGGGAATACTCTCCATTGGCTGGAATCATACCTAGCACAAAGGAAGTTGGCTGTGGTTGTTGGAGGTCATTCATCTAAATCACATCACATCACTGCAGGAGTTCCTCAGGGCAGTGTCCTAGGCCCAACCGTCTTCAGCTGTTTCATCAATGACCTTCCCTCTATCATAAGGTCAGAAGTGGGGATGTTCGCTGATGCTTGCTCACTGTTCAGCACCATTCAAGACTCGTCAGATACTGACGCAGTCAGTGTCCATATGCAACAAGACCTGGACAACATTCAGACTTGGGCTGACAAGTGGCAAGTAACATTCGCACCACACAAGTGCCAGGCAATGACCATCTCCAACAAGCGGGACTCTAATCATCTCCCCTTGACATTCAATGGCATTACCGTCGCTGAGTCACCCACTATCAACATCCTGGGGGTTACCATTGATCAGAAACTGAACTGGACCAGCCATATAAATACTGTAGCTACAAGAGCAGACCAGAGGCTAGGAATTCTGCGGCGAGTGTCTCACCTCCTGACTGCCCAAAGCCATTCCACCATCTACAAGTCACAAGTCAGGAGTGTGGTGGAATACTCTCCACTTGCCTGGATGAGTGCAGCTCCAACAATACTCAAGAAGCTCGACACCATTCAGGATAAAGCAGCCAGCTTGATTGGCACTCCATCCTCCACATTCAACATTCACTCCCTCCACCAATGGGGCACTGTGGCTGCAGTATGTACCATGTACAAGATGCACTGCAGCAACTCGCCAAAACTCCTTCAACAGCACCTTCCAAACCCGCAACCTCTACCACTTAGAAGGACAAGGGCAGCAGACGCATGGGAACATCACCACCTATATGTTCCCGTCCAAGCCACACACCATTCTGACTTGGACCTGTATCGCCGTTCCTTCACTTTCGCTGGGCCGAAATCCTGGAACTCCCTTCCTAACAGCATTGTGGGTGTACCTACACCATATGGACTGGAGCGGTTCAAGAAGGCGGCTCACTACCATCTTCTCAAGGGCAATTAGGGATGGGCACTAAATGCAGGCCTAGCCAGAGACGCACACATCCCATCAATGAACAAAAAAAAGATAGGCATGCAGACGCAGACAGACAGAGACAGATGGGCAGAGACAGCAGGAAGATGAGCAGAGAGGGACAGGCAGAGACAGACGGATAGAGCCAGACAGAGGCAGAGACAGAGGCCAGAAGATGCAGACTGTCACAGAGACTGACCTACAGAGACAGACAGGCAGAGGCTGAAAGGCAGAGGGAAATGGAAAGGGACAGTCAGAGAGAGACACAGTGAGTCGGAGAGAGACAGACACGCAGTGAAAAAGAGAAAGAGACAGACAGATAGTCAGAGACAGGCAGAGACAAACAGTGAAAGACAGAGTCAGACAGATAGACAGGTATAGGCAGACAGATATAGACAGACAGAGACAGTCCGATTCAGACAGAGACAGACGGTTGGACAAACTGGCAAAGACAGACAGAGAGAGACATGCCCGTTCGCAGACAGATGGACAGAGAATAACAGACAGAGACAGAGACAGGCTTAGAGAGAGATGCAGACACAGACAGACATAGAGAGATGGGAAGAGACAGAAGGACAGAGACAGTCAGAGACAGTTGCACAGAGACAGATAAACAGAGACTGTTGGACAGCGGAATGTGGCAGACAGAGACAGAGAGAGTCAGTGACAGACAGACAGTCAGAGACAGACAGAGACAGAAAGACAGATAGAGGCAGATACAGAGAGAGGCAGACAGACAGAGACATACAAGGAGAGACAGACAGAAAGAGGTAGACGGAAAGAGACAGACAGACTGAGTCAAAGATATAGAGAATTAAAAATTCACAGTCTCAGAAATACCGACACAGAGACAGACAAAAACAGAAAGAAAAAGACAGACAGAGATAGACGGGCAGAGGCAGATTGATGGAGAAAGATGTACAGAGACAGATGTGCAGAGACTGGCAGATGGATTTAAAGAGACAGAAGCAGACAAACAAGACAGACAGACAAACATAAACAGACAGATACAGACAGAGACAGACAGAGAGAGAGAGACAGATAATCAGAGTTCGACGATCAGAAACTGAAGGAGAAAAAACATGGGGATGGAGACAACGAGACAGAGACAGACTGACTGACAGGGACAGAGACAGACAGAGGTAGTCACAGAGACAGACAATAGAGAAAGACAGACAAAGATAGAATGACAGAGACAGAGTTAGACAGGCAGACAAAGGCAGAGACAGACAAAGCCACACAGAGAGAGACAGAGAGGAAGAGACACACCTACAGAGACAGATGGATAGAGATAGACGGGCAGAGACAAACATACACATGGAGACGAACAAAGGCAGGCAGACAGAGACAGAGAAAGTCGGAGACAGACAGCGACAGTGAGTGAAAGACAGAGATAAAGTCAGACAACAATAGACAGAAGGGCAGAGTCACAGAAAGCGAGAAACAGAGACAGGCAGAGACAGACAGACTGCGGGAGACAGACAGACATAGACAGGATGAGACTGACAGGCAGACAGAGCAAACACGGGCAGTAAAACAGAGACAGTCAGAGACAAATTCAGGTAGAGAGATGGACAGAGACAGAAGTACAGAAACTAACGGATGGATACAAAGATGCAGAGGCAGACAGACAGCGAAAGAGACAGACAGAGAGACACAGACAGACATAAATTGGCTGGTACAGACAGGGTAAGGCGGACAGAGGCAAATAGGCAGAGACAGTTGGACAGTACTAGATTGACAGAGACAGATCGGCAGAGAGAGATGGGCAGACGCAGACTGACAGAGATAGACAGTGAAAGCGAGAGAGAGACTGACGGAGACAGGCATAGACAGAGGAAGGTAGAAGCAGACAGAGAAAGACAGTGAGACAAACGGGCAGAGACAGACCGAGCCAGAGACATACAGACAGAGACATATGGACAGAGATGCACATAAAAAACAGATAGCGGCTTAGAGGGACATGCAGACACAGACAGACAGAGACAAACGGGCAGAGAGAGATGGACATAGGCATGGAAAGAGACAGACAGAGGCACAGATATAGAGACAGATGGACAGAGGCGACAGAAAGACAGAGACAGGCAGTGGCAAGTTCAGGCAGATATTGAGACAGGCAGAGAAAGTTATGCAGAGACAGACCGAGACAGACGCACAGAGACAGAAGGACAGAGAGAGACTAGCAGAGACAGGTGGACAGAGACAGAAGTACAGAGACTGCCGGATGGATACAAAGAGTCAGAGGAAGACAGACAGAGACAGAGATAGACAGAGGGACATAGAGAGACGTATAGAGACTGGCAGATGGGTACAAACAGACAGTGACAGACAGCAGGGACAGAGACAGACACAGACAAACAGACATATAGACAGACAGATGCCATTACAGACAGAGGCAGACGGACAGAGACAGGCAGGCAGAAACAAACGAACAGAGACAGATGGACAGAGATAGACAGAGACAGAAAAAGAGACCGACAGAGACAGGCAGAGACAGAGACAAACAGAGACAGACAGCGAAAGAGACAGAGACAAACGGGCAGTGGCCGTCCGACAGAGAAAGCGACAGACAGAGACAGAGAGAGATGGACAGATACAGACCGATACAGACAGACAGAGACAGAAAGTGGCAGATATGGAGACCTGAAGGGATAGACCGAGACAGAGACAGGCCGAGACCGACAGAGAGAGGGACATTTGCAGAGACAGACAGACAGAAAGACGGAGAAAGAGACAGGAAAATTCAGAGACAGACAGAGGCAGATGGACAGAAACGGGCAGGTAAAGACATAGGGACAGAAACAGATGGACAAAGACAGACGGGAATAGACAGACGATAAGAGACAGAGAACGTCGGAGCAAGACAGGCCGACAGAGAAAAAGAGACAGAGAGAGGCTGACAGTCAGATACAGACAGAGACAATCAAGGAAAGGGAGAGATAGAGATAGAGATACAGAGACGGGCAGACAGATATAGGCATACAGAAACAGAGGGTGAGAAAACGGGCAGAGACAGACAGAGACAGAGACACACGGATGGAGACAGATGGAGAGTGATTCACAGACAGAAACAAAGACAGAGACAAGCTTAGAGAGACATGCAGACACAGACAGAAAGAGACAGACGGGCAGAGACAAAGAGACAGACGGACATGGCCAGACAGGCAGACAGACAGACAGACTGACAGACAGACAGAGAGACAGGCAGAGGCAGGGATGGACAGAAAGAGACTGAGAGACAGAGGGACCCGAACAAAGAAAGACAGTCAGAGACAAAGAGAAAGATACATACCGACAGTCAGAGAAAGACAGAGAATGAGATACACGGTCAGTGACTGACAGACAGACGGACAGAGACAGGCTTAGAGAGACATGTTGGCATAGACAAACAGAGAACTATGGACAGATAAAAGCGGACAGAGACAGACGGGCAGAGACAGAAGGACAGAAACAGACAGAGAGAGAAAGACAACGACATCGACAGGCAGCGACAGAGACAGACAGAGGCTGACAGACAGAAACAGATATACAGAGACAGGTAGACAGAAACAGCGACAGGCATGGGCAGAGACAAACAGACAGAGGCGGCATAAAAGAAGAAAAACAAAATTGTGTACGCAGAAAGACAGAGAAAGTCAGAGACAGGTGCCGGCAGAGACAGAGAAAGGCATAAGAACGTAACAGCATAAGAAATAGGAGTAGGAGTAGGCCATCCGTCCCTTCGAGCCTGCTGTGCCATTCAAGGACATCATGGCTGAACTTTAGCCTCAACTCCATTCACCGGCCCTATCGCCATATCCCTTGATGCCCTTACTAGTCAGAAATCTATCAACTTCTGTTTTGAATATACCCAATTACTGAGCCTTCACAGCCATCTGGGGTAGAGAACTCCAAAGATTCAGCACCCGCTGTGTGAAGTAATTTCATTTCATCTCAGTCCTGAATGGCATACCTTTTATCTTGAAGCTGTGGCCCCTGGTACTAGACTTCCCAGCCAAGGGAAACATTCTCCCAGCATCCATTCCAACACGTCCTGTAATAATTTTATTTGTTTCAATGAGATCCCCCCTCATTCATCTGAATTCAAGAGATAACAGGCGTACTTTACTCAATCTCTTCTCATATGACAGTCCCGCCATCCCAGGAATCAATCTCGTGAACCTTCGTTGCATTCCCTCTGTGGCAAGTATATCCTTCTTTAGCTAAGGAGACCAAAATTGCACAGAGTACTCCAGGTGTGGTCTCACCAAGGCCCTATATAATTGATGTAGGACTTCTTTACTCCTGTACTCAAATCCTCTTGTAATGAAGGCAAACATACCATTTGCCTTCCAAAATGCTTGCTGCACCTGCACATTCACTTTCAGTGGCTCATGTACAAAGGCACCCAGGTCCCTTTGAACATCTGTATTCCCCAATCTTCCATCATTTAAGAAATTGCCTTTCTCTTTTTTCTACCAAACTTCACAATTATCGACATTATATTCCATCTGCCATGTTCTCGCCCACTCACTGAGCCTGTCGAGATCCCCTTGACGCCTCTTCACAACCGCTTTGCAACTGCCACTGCCACCTAGCTTTGTATCATCAGCAAATTGGGAAATATTACATTTAGTCCCCTTATCCAAATCATTGATATAGATTGTGAATAGCTGGGGCCCAAGCACCGTTCCTTGCGTTACCCCACTAGTCACAGCCTGCCATCCTGAATAAGACCCGTTTATCCCTTCTCATTGTTGTCTGTCTGTTAACCAATTCTCAATGCTAGTATATTACTGACAATTCCATATGCACGAATTTTGTTCACCAACCTCTTGTGTGGGACCTTGTCAAATGTTTTCTGAAAATCCAGATACACCACATCTACCGGTTGCCCTTTGTCTACTCCACTAGTTACATCCTCAAAGAACTCCATGTTGACTCTGCCCAATCTTACTATTAGTTTCTAAGTGCCCAGTTATTTCATCCTTTATAATAGATTCCAGCATTTTCCCAACTGCTCATCCGAGGCTCACAAGACTGTAGTTCCCCGTTTTCTCTATCCGTCCTTTCTTAAATAGTGCGGTTTCATTTGCAATCCTCCAATCTGCAGGAACCGTTCCAGAATCTATAGAATCTTGGAAGATGTCAACCAATGCGTCCACTATTCCAATGGCCACCTCTTTCAAAATCCTAGGATGTAGATCATCTGGTCCTTGGGATTTATCGACTTTTATTCCCATTAATTTTGCTAGTACTATTTTTTTACGGTTAATAATTTCTTTATGTTCCTAATTCTCCTCGCACCCTTGGTTCTCTCGTATTTCTGGGAGGTGTTTTGTGTCTATCTTCGTGAAGACAGATACAAAGTAATTATTTTATTTCTCTGCCATGTCCTCATTCCCCATTATAAATTCTCTCGTCTCTGACTGTAAATGACCTACATTTACCTTCTCTAGTCTTTTCCTTTTCACATATCTATAGAAGCATTTACAATCCGTTTTTATATTTTTCGCTAGTTTCAGCTCATATTCCACTTTTCAATTTCTTCGTCCCATTTTGATGATTTCTAAAAAGATCCCAATCCTCAGGCTGACCGCTTTTTCTGACAACTTTATAAGCCTACTCCTTTGACTTAATATTAGCTTTAATTTATTTTATTGGCCATGGTTGGATCATTTTTCGTTTTGGGTTTTTAAGCCCTAGATGAATATATGTTTGTTGCAAATTATTCATTATTCCTTGAATGTTAGCCATTGTATGTCGAACTTCATAACGTTTCATGTTGTCTCCCAATCTGCCACGGCCAACTTGTCACTGATACCATTGTAGTTGCCTCTGTTTAGATTGAAGACATTAGTTTCACATTGGACTACGTCACTCTCAAACTTAACATAAAATTCAATCAAACTGTGGTCAATTGTCCCTAAAGGCCCCTTTATCACGTGATAATTCATGAGCCCTTTCTCATGACACAGTACCGGATCCAGAATAGACTGCTCCCTGGTTGGTTCCTTCACATACTGATCCAGGAAAGCATCTATCATGCATTCCAAAAATTCGACCTCCACACCATTAGTGGGAATTTAGTTTGGCCAGTCAATGTGTAGATTAATGTCCCCCATGTTTACCGTATTGCCCTTGTTACATGCACTTCTAATCCTTTGATTGATACTGTGCCCTACATTACCATTACTGTTAGATGGTCTGCACACAACACACACCAATGTATTCTGCCCTTTGCAGTTCCTTAGCTACACCCAAACTGATTCCAGTTCTACATCATATCTGCCGAGCCAAGATCTGGTATATCTATCGTACCGACTTCATCCCTTATTAACAGCGCTACGCCACCTCCTTTTCCTTTTTGTCAATCCTTCCTAAATATTGTGTACCCTGGAACATTCATTTCCCAGCTTTGGTTATCCTGCAACCTTGTCTCTGTAAGGGCAAAAACATTTACTTCTATTAGCCCTATTAATTCATCCAACTTTTTGCGAATGCTACGTTCATTTAGATAAAGTGCCATCAACTTTGCCTGTTTAAAATTTTTCTGCACTTTGACCCTCTTTACTGTTGGCTTTTGTTTCTGCTCCCTACTAGTTTTACGGACTATTTTCTAACTTGCACTTCCAGCTTTGTTTCTCTCCATTCTGGGCCCACACTTAAGTACCCAGCCCCCTCACAAAGTAGTTTAAATCCTTCCCAACAGCACAAGCAAACCCCACTGCGAGGATGTTGGTACCGTTTCTGCCGAGGTGTAACACGTCCGCCTTGTACAGGTTGCACCTTCCCCAGAATCAGTCCCAATGCCTCAGGAAATTAAATCCCTCCATTACGAACCACCTCTCCAGCCACGTACACTTCTGGTCTATTATCCTATTTCAGCTCTCGCTAGCACGTGGCACTGGGAGTAATCCTGATAATACTATCTTTGAGATCCTGCTTTTTAATTTATATGCCAGCTGCCTATATTCTGCTTGCTGGACATCGTCCCTCTTTCTACCACTGCCGTTGCTATCTATATGGACTACCACATCTGGCTGTTCTCCCTCCCCCTTCAGAATGTCCTGCTGTCACTCAGTGACATCCATGACCCTGGCACCAGAGCGACATGCAGCGATAGATAGGCAGAGACAGACATACTTACATGGACAAAGAGCGACATGCAGAGACAGTCAGATAAAGACAGACATAATTACATGGAAGGACAGAGACAGACAGGCAGAGATTGGCGGACAGATACGCAGAGATAGAGAGAGAGACGACAGAGACTGACAGGGAGAGGGATACAGACAGAGGCAGAGAGGCAGACGGACAGAGACAGAGACAGACAGACAGACAGAGAAAGAGACAGGCAGAGGCAAGGATATACAGAGAGAGACTGACCGGCAGAGGTACATGGACAGACATAGGCTGACAGAACAAATGATAGGCAGAGGCAGGGACAGACCGACAGAAACAGACAGAGACTCACAGACAGAGGGTCATGGACAGAGAAAGACAGTCAAAGAAAAAAAGAGACATAAATATACGGACAGAGATAGACAGATATAGATCACCAGAGAGATGGAGACCGAAGGAGACACAGACAGGTAGACAGAGACACAGACATAGAACGTGAGAGAGAGAGAGAGGGAGAGAGAGATAGAGATAGTGGAACAGACAGGTAAAACTGGTGTCATCTGCATACATGTCAAAGCTGAAGACATATGTGCCACTGAATGATTCAATGGGAAGCATGTAGATGCGGAGGCTCTGTTCAGTTACGTAAACATGAAAGCAAGCAAGGGAAAGCCAATAAAGTGGCCAAAAACAAAGGAATGTAGAGACGACGGATTAGAGGAGAGTACAGAATCTCTTCTCGTTGAAATGATATGAAGTCGGAAGCTCAGGTCAGGGACGAATAGGGATCAGAGGTTACAAAACTTCATATTCAGCCTGAAATAAAAGTCAGGGAGTGGAATGGCATCGGTGACATGGGTATGGAGTTTGTGGTGGGGCCAAATATGATGGCCTCGGTCTTCCCAATCTTTAATTGGAGCAAAGCGCAGCTCATGCAAAGCAGACTGTTGCAATTTGATAACACAGAGGAAGTGGAGGGTGGATATAGATGGTGGAGAGTTGGAGCTGGGTGTTGGCAGCGAACATGTGGAAGCTAAATCCATGTCTGCAGATGATGTCACAAATGGCAGCATGTAGATCAGGAAGAGTAAGGACAAGAATGTAAAGTTCAGAGACTCGAGAGTTAACGGTGCTGGTGTGGGAAGAGAAGCCATTGCTGGAGATGCTCTGGCTACCATCAGATCGGTAAAGCTGGAACCAACTGAGGGCAGTCCCACCGAAAGAGGCCAGTGTCAGAGGTATGGAGAGATCAGGTGTGGGTTTGCTGCAGGTTTGGAGGAGATGGTGGAGATGGCGAGTGGTGAGGCCATGGATGGATTTAAACCCAAGGATAAGAATTTAAAATTCAAGTCGTTGGGAAAGTGAGAGACACTGAGGCTCAGTGAGGGCGAGGGTGATGAGCGAGTGGGACTGGGGAGAGCTGGACATGGACAGCACAGTTTAGGATCGGTTGGCATTGGTGGGTTTGCTGGCCGGCCAGGAATGAACTGGAGGAATGGAGTCAGGAGGTTGTACAATTCTAATTTTACTGGAGCCATTAACCAATGTACGATAAACAGGAACTATCTGCAGTAAATAGCGGATAGAGGAACGTCAATGTGTCACGTTCATTGTCCGCCCCCTTCTATCACCCACAATAATTTCTGGGCTCCAGTCCTGAACATGGCCATTAACTGTCCCTGTGTCAGAGACTCAAACTCCATATTTTAACAGGGAAATAACAGGGACAGAGCGAAACGCGTCTGCTGTGTCCCAGGATTCAGTGTACACTGCGGAGGAATCGGTAAAATTTATAAATGAATTGACAGGAGTGAACATGATCAGTACAATTACTGGAAACAGTAACTGAAGCCGTTTATTGTAGGTTCAGCCCTGTAGGAGCACAGCTTTCAGCGTTATTCCCGAGAGAGATCTGATTAAGATAATGTGCCCTTAAGTGTTTGTGTTTTACCCACCACATTATTTAAGTGGGAGTCAAAGCTGCTGATGTAATGTGTTTGTTCAAGTGACTGTAACTAATAGCAATGATCAGGGGTATAACCTGTCAGTGGATAATTATCCCCTTTATAAATCAGGACAGTATGGAATGGATATGCTCAGAGTGCCTGCCGGAGCTGTGGGTTCAAATCCAACAGAAGTCACTGCTTCTCACAGAAATGGGAAAACCAGTAATCCATCAGATAGAAGACATTTACTATCCTGTTCTTGCAACCGTTGGAGTTTCAGGTAAGTCGTTACCTTACCTGTTAATGGTGTAAATCGGTGTTAACTGTGCTGTTGTATTTGGTAAAGTTTTACTCGCTGTATGTTTTCCACAGCCGCCTGTTCTGTCCAATCAGCTGAATGCTGGAACAGCCTTTCTTTCTGCATTTCTCTCTTTTAGGAGCTACTTTATAGCTGTAATGTTCTTTGTTTACCCAAACATGGCATTGTTACTGGATTATTTACTACACTGAATGTACTGGAATCATGTGTCTTGACTAAGAGCTGGTATCAGACCATCAGGAGCTGTTAACAGTTTCTTATTGTGAACTATTCTATCCTGGAATAAAGGAGCTCACAGTCTCAGTGTTACATGGAGGCAACACAATATCCTCCCTCCCCAATAAAATGGTTCACTTTAACTGGGATTTCAATGTGTTTTTTGGTTATCACTACTATGAAATATTATTTCACGGCGTGTACCTGACGCCGAGGAATTGCCTGGTGACTGAACTGAGTTTGCCGCTGATTCTTTCACACCTCCTTCTCTGCTTCAGTTTAGATGGATTCACAGATTGTCACTGGTCTTCATTATAAAATGAAATGTTTTGAGGTTATGCTGTATCAGTATGCACCGTATCTGTTGGAGTCAGGATCCCTTCTATTGATCTGGAGTTTATAAAGAGCAGCGGTGTTATTGGCCTTTTCTTAATTGAACAATCCCGCCATCTAACGCTGTAATTTATAATTACAGGAGAAGGGACTTCTATTATTGTGAGGTCTGTCTGGACGAGCTATTCGATTCTGCTTATTCCTGGCATTGCAGATGAGGAAAACTGTGTAGTGGAACAGGAGGAGACTTGAATCATCTGTAGAGACATTTTGTTATTCACAGGGACTTCACTGTTGGACAGAAAAGTTTGTGATTAGGGCCAGTGAACACGGAGCTGCTGAGCAGAATGTGTGCGTAGGATGCTAGGATTGAATCGTATGTGAAAAAGAGCTTCGGCAAAGAAAGAACAGACAGTGAGTAAAAATAGAGGAGCCATAGAGAAAGAGAGGGAGAAGGCAAGCGAGGAGGAACAGATCGAGAGAAACTGAGAAAGAGCGAGCTACTGAAACTTTGATTACAATTAAAAGTTAACATGACGACAAGGCGCTATTACGATGTGAACAGATCGGGTGAGATCTTATTTCTGACGGCGCTTTCATTTGTTTGTCCATCAGATCCACAGTCTGTTTCGGGGAATTTATTTGTCCTTACTTGAGGAAATGGAAATACATAAAATACAAGTTTATTAACTCTATAGAATCCATGATGTAAAGCAGTGCATCAGCTGAATTCAATAACAATAAGGTTGATATAACAGATATAATATAATTGAATTTGATGTAGCTGAATGTGCTGAATAAATGTATTGATCGCATTTTATACCAAACGAGATAACCCCAGTAAACACAGAAATGAATCTTTGAATATATTATTTGAGCGTTGTTACTGGGACCTCTACATTAACTTCCTCCAGCACTCTGCTGCAGTCTCTCCCTGTGAATCACAATCTCTCCTCCCCTGCATTGAATCCTCTGTCTCCTCATCCGTTGCTTTTCCGCTTCCCAAACCCACAGCTCCTGACTCCCCTCCAGCTCCCACATATCCTTTTCCTTGTCTCCCACCCAATCTTACTCATTGGTTCAGCCTCCAGCTATCTCTGCCATCTGATCCGAAGTCTGAAATTCACCGCCGCGGCTTTCGTCCTTTCCTGTTTAGTGCCAGCCCCTGTCGGCAATCTTACCCCAGAGCAGCAAACTAGCTGCAGCTCCCCTTGTCGCCAAACCTTCCCGAGCTTAACTCATTTACCCCTCTGTCTGGGGCCCAATACCGGTTTTAACCCCATGCATTCCGGCTCTGTAAAAACCCTTTTGTTTTCCCCACCAGCACTGCGCCCTCACATGGCCCTTCCAGTGAAATTAGTGCTCACGTTATTCACTTACTGTATCGAGATCCCAATACATTATCGATAAATGTGTTTAAAACAATTCTCTGCCCGAAAGCGCGGCCCAGGTCACTGAATCAGTTTCCGCCGTTGGATGCAGCAACAAAGCTGGAAATTTCAGCCCAGATCCTGTCAAACTGCTGCTTTGGCTCCTGGTCAGATCAGTAATGTTTCTGCTCCCCTTTCTCTCTTATAGTTAACTTGGTGGCGATTGTGATCCTGTCCCGAGGAAAGTGCAGTCTCTCCAAATGTATCACACGCTACCTGCTGGGAATGGCAGCGGCCGATCTACTGGTCGTTATCTGTGAGCCCATATTGACCTGGATTGTTTTGCTTGATTTCCCAGATTCATTCCTGAACATTACTCCCGTGTGTAGTTTAATGCTCTTCCTGCTTTATGAATCCTCAGTTCTTTCTGTCTGGCTCACAGTCGCTTTCACATTTGATCGATTTGTGGCCATTTGTTGTGAAAATCTGAAAACAATATATTGCACCGATAAAACGGCGGCTGTGGTTATCGGAACAGTGTGTGTGCTGGGCTGTTTAGTGTCTGTCCCTTGGTACTTTGTGTATGGACCTGACGATATTCTTGATAATGTCCCCTGGGGTTGTATCGCTAAACCGAGCTATTATACTTCCCCAGCATGGATCGCATTTGACATGTTTTACATCATTTTAACCCCTTGTGTCCCGTTCTTTCTGATTTTGCTGCTCAATGTTTTGACGGTCAGACGTATTTTAATGGCCATTAGAGTCCGCAGGGTACTCCGGGACCGCAGAAATGGAGAGAATCACAAGGACACAGAGATGGAGAACCGAAGGAAATCCATCGTTTTGCTCTTCAGTATATCCGGCAGTTTTATACTGTTGTGGGCGACACTGATATTGTATATCATTTACCGCCGAATTGCAGATATTCGGTTATTTTACTCCACCGCTGATCCTCTTTATATCACAGAACGCACAGCAGTAATGTTGCAGCTTCTCAGTTCCTGCACCAACACCTGTATTTACGCTGTGACCCAGACTAAATTCAGAGAGGAGCTGAAGAACGCGGTGAAATACCCACTCAATCTAATTGTTAAATTAATTGCATCATAGAAAGAGCTGAAGGATTTCAAGCAGTAGAACTAATCCGATTTCAAACTCCATTCCCTAAACTCCCCACTGTGTGGAAACTACATTTTATATTATCCTTTAAATGATTTAAAAGCTGATTCTGCTGTTATATTTTATTGATGATCTGACCTATTGAGACGTGTTTGTTTCACAAATTGGCGGCACTAAAGATTTCAGCTGGAATTCCAGTAAATGGCCACTCGGCACCGACAGCAAAATAGGCAAACCGGCCAATCACATTCACTATTGTGTGCCTGAAGAGAATGGGAGCACTCCACATCAATGGAGCGATAGAAGGAAATAAATAAATATGCAGAGAGACAGAGAGATAGAGAGGTAGAGATAAAGAGAGATAGTTGAGATAGATAGATAGATAGATAGATAGATAGATAGATAGATAGATAGATAGATAGATAGATAGATAGATAGATAAATAGATAGATAGATAGATAGATAGTGGAGATAGATAGAAAGATAGATAGATAGACAGATAGATAGATCGAAAGATAAATAGATAGATAGATAGATAGATAGGTAGATAGATAGATAGATAGTGATTGATAAAGAGAGATAGTGAGAGATGGATAGATAGATAGAGAGATAGATAGAAATAGATAGAGCGAGATAGTGAGAGAGATAGATAGAGAGAGAGAGATAGTGAGAGAGATAGTCAGTGAGAAATTTATAGATAGAGAGATAAATAGATAACTAGATAGATAGGTAGACAGGCAGGGGGACAGAGAGACAGACAGACAGAAAGCTAGAGAGAGACAAGCAAAGACAGGAAGAGAGCGTTACATAGAGAGATAAACATATATATAGAGGCAGGTGAAAAGTGGAAATGAGAGACATTAGAGAAAAAACAGAATTCAGAACTAAGAAGGGAAAAGAAAGAGAGAGAAAGGAAAGATAGAGAAACTGAAAGTGAAAGTGATTGCAGAGCGTAGTGTGGCGGAGAAAACAAGTTAAAGAAACAGACCAGTCGAAATAGGTAAAGATTAAAGAGTAAGAGATGTAGATGTTGAAATGGATAGATCAAAACAGAGCGGAAATTGAATAGTCAGAAAGAGAGAGAGTGAGAAATTAAAGGGGTAGAAAGGGGCAGAGATGCCAAATCAAAGAAGGAACAAATACATGGAGAAAAACCATAAACATGAAAGGCACATGAATATATATATATATATGGAGAGAGAGAGAGAGATACATGAAAAAAGTTTTACAAATCAATAGAGACGGGGTATTTGTGAACAAGAGAAAGTTGAGAGAAATTGTTAGACAAATGAAGACAGAAACTGAGCGAGGCAGAGTGAAAGGTAAACTTGAAAATACTGGGACACAGGGAATATTACAAAGAGAGATACGTTAAACAGTTATTTTGTTTCTGCATTCAGAGTAGAAGATACAGGTAAAATACTGGACATTTGGGGAACCGAGGCTCTAATGAGAGTGAGGAGTTTAAAGTAATTAATATTAGTTAAAAAAAAAGTACTAGATAAATTAATGGGACTAAAATCCGACAACTCCCCTGGACCTGATGGCCTACATCCTATGGTTTTAAAAGAGGCAGCTGCAGAGATAGTAAATGCATTGGTTTTGATCTTCCAGCAATCCCTGAATTTTAGAAAATTCCCCATGGATTGGAATGCAGCAAACTTCAGCACACTGTAAAAGAAAGGAAAAGAGCGAAAACAGGGCACGGCAGGCCAGTTAGCCTGTCATCATTAGTGTGGAACATACTAGAATCGATTATTAAGGACGTGGTAACAGGGCACTTTGAAATGGCAATGGGATTAGTCAGAGACAACACGTTTTTATGAAATGGAAATAGTGTTTGACAAACCTATTAGAATTTTTTCAGTACATAATTAGCAAGGATGATAAGGGGAATCCTGTGAATGTAATATGTTACCCTTCATAGCAAGGGGCTTGCAGTGTAAGAGACAGGAAGTATTGTTGCATTTATATTGGGTTTTGGTGGGAACAAACCTGGAGCACTGTTTACAGTTGTATTCTCCTTACCTGAGGAAGTATATTCTTGGTTTAGAGGGGGTGCAACTTAACTTCATTAAAATGATTGCTGGGAAGAGAGGGCTGTCCTATGATGAGAGGTTGAGTAGAATTGTCTTACATTCTATGGAGGCATAGAAGAATGTGAGATTATCTCACTGAAATGTATAAAATTCTTATATGGCTTAATAGGGGAGATGCTGAGAGGCTATTTCCCCCTGGCTACAGAGTCTAGAACTCGGGGTTTCAGTCTCTGGATAAGTGTTCGGCCATTTAGGAATTAGATGAGGAGAAATTTCTTCACTGAGATGGTGGTGAATCTTTGAAATTCTCCCCCCAGAGGGCTGTGATACTCATTTGTTGATTATATTCAAGACTGAGAGCGATAGATTTTTGGGTATTAAGCGAGTGAAGGGATATATGGCGAGGGGGGGAAGGTGGATTTGATGTTGCAGTTCAGTCATGATCTTACTGAATGATGGAGCAGATTCAAGGGGCCACACGGCCTACTCCTGCTCCTACTTCTTACGTGCTTATATTATTATAGACAAAAGAAGACAATCACAGAGAAATGGAGACACAGAAAGATACAGCGCAGGAGAGCTACAGGCAGGAAAGGAGACAAAGTGCGACAAAGAAGAAAGTGGCGGATGTTTCCTAGATTCGAAATGTACAATGAAATTAATGCAAAATGAATTTGTACAGTGCCTTTTACGTTAATATATCTCAAAACGCTTTACACGTTGAATTACTTCTGCAGAGTGGCGACAGTTATGTAGGCAAATGTTTTAATTAATATTACTATTTGATATGTGTATGAACAGTTGCATATGGTGTCTTTATATTGATTTAAAATTTAACACTGTAGTGCTAAGTTTTTTATTGGTATAAATGTTTTGTTTCGAGAAACGTGCAATAATTTGTAAGGCAGTTTGATTACAAATAATAAAGTTCATTATAATTCATGTAAAGAAAAGCTGAAGAAGGAGTGAGAAATGGGAGATTGATATAGAACAGAGAGAGAGCGAGAGAGAAAGGGAGAAAAAGAGAGACTGAAGAGTGAAAGAAAGGCACAGACGAAATGGAAAATCAGGACTCAGAGAGAGTGTGGCACAGAGATATGATGAAAATGAGTTACATAAGACAGAGAGAAAAGGGCACAACCGAATAAATGGAGAGACAGAGCTCACAAAAGCACACAAAAATAGAGATTAAATGAGAAAAAAGAGAAACGAGAGAAAAAGATACAGAGACTAAATGGAGAGAAGGAACACAGACAGAAAGACACGAAAGAAATGGAGAAAAACAGACAGCAAAAAAGTGAAATATAGTGTAAGTCAGAGAGAATGAAAATGAGATGAGAGGTAGAAAGAGAGACACAACTACTGATAGAAATAAAGATGTTTACAAAACAGAAAGAAAATAATGAGAGTCAAATAATATGGTGCAGAAAGGCTGAGATGTAAAGGCATCGGAAAGAGAGTAAAGAGGATGAGGTACACAAAGAGAATTGGAGATAGTCAGATGCAAACAGAAAGAGAGAGCAAAATTGTAGGCGGGCTGGAAAGGTAAAAGGAGAGAACGAGCCAGAGTGTGAATGCGATGAATAGAAAGAGGAGACAAAGAAGGCAGAGACAGAGAGGAGACAACTAAAGTAATTCGCAAAAGAACCAGAGGCGAGACGAGTAGAATTGTTTTACACAGTGAGGTGTAATGATCTGGAATGCACTGCCTGAAGATGGTGGAACAAATTCAATAGTAACATTCAGAAGGGAATTGGATACATAATCTAATGAGGGAACATTGCAGGGCTATGGGGAAAGAGCAGGGGAGATAACGAACTGGAGAGCTCTTTCAAAGTTACAGTGCAGACATGATAGGCCGAATGGCTTTTTCTATTCAGTAAGATTCTATGAAGACATGCAGCAGCATTGACATAACGAATGAGACACAGAGAGAGAGAGAGAAAGCAAAGGGTGACATAAACGGGAAATAAAACAACGATAGACAGAAATTAAAAGAGACTTGAATTAATGAGACTGAAACAGACTAGGATTAGCAGATATTCACGGAAAGACAGGGAGAATAAAAGGCAGACAGATACAAATACAAACAGGGCAGAGGAGACAGGAATGAGAAAAACACACATAAAGCACTAGATAAAACTTTTCAAACACTCATTATAATCAGCCTGGAGTGTGGGAGTGCACACTAGCAGAACAGCAGTAGATGAAGCAGGCGGGCCATTTAATGTATGTTCTGGGATAACACACTTTTGGGTTTAGTTTTGAAAGTTATAAGGTGATGCCTAGAGGCTGCACAATGATGTCACTCAGTCCTCTGTGACTGTTCCTGCCCATTTCTAAGTGCATGAGTTTTCCCTACTACTCTGTGAAATGCATTACTTGCCCAGTGATCTGTTCTATACTGTAATAAATGAAAATATACTGATCTGCCGTGTTACTAAACTGGACAGGGTTCCGCAGCACAATAAGAGTAAGAAAAACACTACCAATCTGAATTATAGCTCAGGAAATGCTGGGAAATCAGAGCAGGTCAGAAAAATTAAATGTTATTTTATTCGCGTGTGGACCATTGTCTTCCCAATTCAAACATTGAGTCACAGACAGAATTATTAATCTATACACATATAACTAGATGTGAGTGTGTGTGTGTTTGAATTGACAAATGTAAACTCACAAACACAGGGAGGGACCATGAGTAGAGGGGTAACATATTATCTCAGTCCATCATCCCATACACATAAATAGAAAAACAAGGGCAGCCAAAGAACATAAATACAAAAGAACAAATTAATCAGGAGCAGGAGTAGGTCATACCGCCTTTCAAGCCTGCTCTGCTATTCAATAAGATTATCGCTGATGTTCGATCTCAACTCCATTTCCCGCCCGATCCCCATGTCCCATGAGTCCACCAGAGTGCAAAATTCCATCTAAAAAGCTAGAGCTCTAAATGACTAACGATATAGAGATTAAAATGAAATAGACAAAGTAAGCTTATGATAAACGTCCAGCTCAAAATACAGCAGATAAACAAGCTGAACAGAAACGCTAAAGAAACAAACTGAAAAAGGAAATAAGACGGGCAAAGAGAGTGTATGAGAACAGATTAGTTGGTAACATAGAAGGGGACCAAAAATCTTTTATAAATACACAACTAGTAACATGGCAGTGAAAGGAAGGGTGAGGCCGATTAGGGACAAAAAAGGAGTGCCTGCATCTGTTTTCACTACAGCAGAGGATGCTGCGGATTAAAACAGTAAAGCAGGAGGTCGTAGTCAAAATGAAGAGGATAATAATCGATAATGAGGAGGTACTTAAAATGTTGGCAGCGCTCAAAGTAGAAAAGTCACCCGGACCAGATACGTTGCATCATTGGCTGCCGAGGGAGTAAAGATGGAAATTATGGAGGTTCTGGCCACAAAATTCCATACCTCTTTGGATATGGGCGCGGTGCCAGAGGACTGGAGGATTGCAATCTTTTACAGACATGTTAAAATGGGTAGAGGGATAAACACAGCAATTACAAGCCAGGCAGCCTAACGTTAGTGGTGGGGAAAGTTTTAGAGGCAGCAATCCGGGCAAAAATTGATTGGCATTGAAAACAATATGGGCCAATAAATGAAAGCCAGCACGGATTTGTTAAAGGCAAACCGTGTCTGACTAACTTGACCGAGTGACTTGCAGAAGACATGGATAATGCTGAGGAGGGTAGTGCGGTTGATGTTGTGTAGATGGATTTTAAAAGGCGATTTTAAACTATCACATAATAGACTTGTTAGCAAAGTTGAACCCATGGGATTAATGGGCTTGTGGCTCCATGGAGACGAAATTGATTAAGTGACAGAAAGTAGAGTCTATTGGGAAACAGTTGTTTTTTCATACTATAAAAGACTGGTTAGGCCCCATCCCTTACAAAATTCTAGTACATCCCCACTGCAGCATCTCTAAGGCCTTGACAGGCTTTCTAAAGTGTGGTGCCCATAATTATGGGGGTAGGCGGGTATGTGGAGTAATCAGATCAGCCGTGATCTTATTGAAAGAGGGAGCAGGCTCGAGTGACAGAGTTGGCCTATTCTAATCGGTGATGTAATCCTGCTTTAAGTCGTATGTTCGTGTGTAAAAAATAAGTTTTTTGAAAAATAAATTTAAATCATTTAAAGGGGATAAAAATAAACTTACCTTATTACACAGGTTCTTTGATGTTTAAATGATGGAAACTTTTTTCCGTTACTCTAAACTCTTATGTATCTTTTACCATGTGTAAGAATTCTATGGCCTTTCAGCGGGCAGCAGTTGTGCAAAAAGCGCAACTCCCCACCCACGGAGGCATTTTCCTTAAATCAGCTGCAGATCTGTGTCCAAAAAAAGGGTTTGCACTGATAATTGCACTCTGAGATAGCAGGGGAAGAAAGGGATTGCTTTGGTTTGAAAATCACAGTTCTGCTAATTTAGTCGAGGGATACAGTGATTAAAAACTGTGCAGGTCACAGCTGAACAAGACAGCGTTAGGTAATGCTCGGCTCTGTGATGTGGGTGTCGCTGGAAATCACGGCATTAATTGACCATCCATATTTGGCCATTGAGAAGTGGTGGAGGTCCTTCTTGTTAAACTGCGGCAGTCTGTGTGCTGAAGGTGCTCCCACACTGCTGTTCGGGAGGGAGTTACAGGATTTTGACCCATCGGCGATGAAGGAACAGCGATATATGACCAAGTAGGGCTGGTGTGTAACTTGGAGGAGATGTTGGCAGTGAGACTTTAACCATGCAACTGCTGTCCTTCCTCTACTGGATGATGCTGGGGGCGGATTTTGGAGGTGCTGTCAACTTCCAATCCAGCAAAAGATGTGGTGAAACTCAATTTAATTAAGCTAATATATCTCCAATCGCTAACTTATTGCTGTACAACTCAACAATAATAGAGCTTCTCTGTTTTCACTGTAGATGAAGCGAGTTTATATTCATATCACTAATAAATAATACACATTGTGCACTTCGTGAATTTAGCGCAGTTTAATTTAACAAAACTTTACAGTACTTTGTAGCCAATTAATACAGTGAACTGACTGGGGTATGTTTGGAAAATTGTATTTGTTTATCTCTGAAATAGATCCTATAGGTAAAAACCGGGATGAGGTCCTAAAAGCTGAATATACGAAGTTAGGAGTTAAGTTTAAAAATAGGACCTCCAATGTAGTGATCTCAGGATTGCTACCAGTGCCACGAGTAGAAAAAAAGGATCTTTCAAATGAATACGTGGTTAGAGGAATGTTGCAAGGGGGAGAAATGCAAATTCCTGGGACATTGGAAGCGGCTCTGGGGGAGGTGGGACCAGTACAAACTGAACGGTTTGCACCTGGGCAGGAACGGGACCGATGACGTAGGGGGAGTGTTTGATGGTGCTGTTGGGGAGTGTTTATACTAAAATGGCAGGGATTTGGGAACCTGTGCAGGAAGATAGAGGATAGGGAAGCAATGATAGAAGCAAAAGGCAGGAAGGAGAAAAGCAAAAGTGGCAGTCAGAGAAATCACGGGCTTAAATCAAACATGGCCACAGTAAATAATAATTCTAAAAGGACTAAGAGTGTTAAAAAACAAGCCTGATGGCTTTGCATCTTAATGCGAGCAGCATTCATAATAAGGTGGATGAATTAGCTGTGCAAATAGATGTAAACAGATATGATATAATTGGGATTACAGAGACATGTCTCCAGGGAGACCAAGCCTGGGAACTCAACATCCAGGGGTGTTCAATATTCAGGAGAGACAGGCAAAAAGGAAAACGAGGTGGGGTAGTTTTGCTGGTTAAAGAGGAGATTAACACAATAGTAATGAAGGATATTATGATGATGTGGAATCTGTATTGATAGTGCTGATAAACAACAAGGGGCAGAAAACGTTAGTGTGAGTTGTAAACTGACCCCCAAATAGCAATGCTAAGATTGGGGATGGCATTAAATGGGAAATTAGAGATGTGTGCAATAAGGGCACAGCAGTTAGCACGATCAACTTTAATCTACATATAGATTGGCCTACCCAAATTAATAACAATACTGTGGAGGAGGAATTCCTGAAGTGTATACGGGATGGTTTCCTGGACCATTATGTCGAGGACCGAACTCGTGATCAGGCCATCTTAGACTGGGTGTTATGTAATGACTAAGGATTACTTAGCAATCTTCTTGTGCGTAGCCCCTTGGGGCGGAGCGAATATAATGTGATCGAATTCTTCATTAAGATGGAGAGTGAAGTATTGATTCAGAGACTAGGGTCCTGGATTTAAATAAAGGAAACTACGATTGTATGAGGTGCGAGTTGGCTAGGGTGAATTGGGCAACGTTTAGGGCAGCACGGTGGCATAGTGGTTAGCACTGTTGCCTCACAACGCCAGGGACCCGGGTTCGAATCCGGCCTCGGGTAACTGTCTGCGTGGAGTTTGCACATTCTCCCCGTGTTTGCGTGGGTTTTTTCCGGGTGCTCCGGTTTCCTCCCACAATCCAAAGATGTGTGGGTTAGGTTGATTGGCTATGATAAATTGACCCTTAGTGTTAGGGGGATTAAATACGTGGGGTTACTGGGATATGTGTTGGTGTAGGGGTTACCGGGATCTGGTGGGATATGTGTCGGTGCAGGCTCGATGGGCCGAAATGGCCTCTATCTGCACTGTGGGTTTCTGTGACTTCTGTGACTTCAAGAGTTGACGGTGGATAAGCAATGGCAAACATTTAAAAATCGCATGGATGAACTACAGAATTTGTTCATCTCTGTTTGGCATAATAATAAAACAATAAAGGTGACTCAACTATGGCTAAAAATGGAAATTAGGGATAGCATAAGATCCAAAGTGAGGACATATAAATTGGCCAAAAAAAGCAGCAAACCTGAGGAATTGGAACAATTCAGGATTCAGCAAAGGAGGTCGAAGGGGTTAATTAAGAGGGGGAAATAGATTATGAGAGTAATCTTGCAAGGAACATAAAAGCGGACTGTAAAAGCTTCTATAGATATGTGAACAGTAAACGATTGGTGAAGTTTTGTCCATTGCAGTCAGAATCAGGGGAACTTATACAAAAGGGGAACAAAGAAATGGCAGGTTAATTAAATACATACTTTGGTTCAGTCTTCACAAAGGAGGACATAAAATAACTTTCAAGAGTTGTCGGGGAACATAGGGTTTATTGAGAGGGAGGAACTGAATGAAATCAGTACTTGTAGGGAAATGGTCTTACGGAAATTGACGGGATTGAAGGCCGATAAATCCCCAGGGCCGGATAGTCTACATCCTAGGGTATGTACGGAAGTGGTCCTAAAATTAGTAGATGCTTTGCTGGTCATCCTCCAAAATTCCATAGACTGTGGAACAGTTCCCATGGATTGGAGGGTAGCTAATCGAACCCCACTTTTCAAAATGTGAGAGAGAGAAAACGGGGAATTATATACCATTAAGCCTGACATCGGTAATGGGGAAAATGCTAGAGTCCATTATAAAAGATGCAATTGCACAGCACTTCGAAAACAGTGACAGGATCGGACAAAGTCAACATGGATTTACAATGGTAAGTCGTGCTTGAATAATCTACAGGAAATTTTTGTGGATGAAACTGATAGAATAGATAAGGGAGAACCAGTGGATGTGGTGTATTAGGACATTCAGAAGGCTTTCGATAATTTCCCACATACGAGATTATCGTGCATAGTTAAAGCACGTAAGTTACTGAAATGGATAGAGAACTGGTTGGCAGACAGGAAGCAAAGAGTTGGAATAAACGGGTCTTTTTCCGAGTGGCAGGCAATGACTAGTGGGGTAACGCAGGGATCGGTGATAGGACCCCAGCTATTCACAATATATATTAATGATCTAGAAGAGGGAACTAAATGTAATATCTCCAATTTGCAGACGACACAATGCTGGGTGGGCGTGTGTGTGTGAGGAGGATGCTGAGAAATTCCAGTATGATATGGACAGGTTGGCTGATTGGGCAGATATATGGCAGATGCAGTATAATGTGGATAACTGCGAGGTTATCCACTTTAGTGGCAAAAACAGGAAGGCAGATTATTATCGGAACGGCAATAGATTGAGAAAAGGGGAAGTGCAACGAGACATGGGTGTCCTTATGCACCAGTCGTGGAAGGTAAGCATGCAGGTGCAGCAGGCGGTTAAGAAGGCAAATAGTTTGTTGGCCTTCATAGCGAGAGGATTCGAGTACAGGAGCAAGGATGTCTTGCTGCAGATGTACAGGGCCTTGGTGAGACCACATCTTTAGTACTGTGTGCAGTTTTGGTCGCCTTATCTGAGGATGGATGTTTTTGCCATGGAGGAAGTGCAGCGAAGATTCACCAGACTGATACTGGGATGGCAGGAATGAGGATGAGGACAGATTGGGTCGATTGGTCTTATAATCGTTGGTGTTTAGAAGAATGAGATGTGGTCTCATTGAAATTTATAAAATTCTAACAGGACTAGACGGACTAGATGATGGAAAGATATTCCCGATGGTGGGGGAATCCAGAACCAGGGGTCACAGTCTAAAGATAAGTGGGAAGCCATTTAGGACAGAGATGCGGATGAATTCCTTCACGCAGAGAGTGGTGAACCTGTGGAACTCTCTACCACAGAAGGCAGTTGAGGCCTATTCATTAAATAAATTCAAGAAGTAGTTAGGTATATTTCTTAAGGGTAAAGTGATCAAGGCATATGGGGAGAAAGCAAGGACAGGTTACTGAGTTTGGATGATCAGCCATGATCACATTAAATGGCGGAGCGGGCTCGAGGGGCCGAATGGCCTACTCATGCTCCTATCTTCTATGCTTCTATGCTTAATTATCAGTTTTGGAGGAGGCGCAAACTATACCTTTTTTCTTTCCAAAGAATAATATTACACAGTGAATTAGAGGCCCTCACTGAATTCGGACCATTCCTGGCCAGCGCTAAGCAAACGTAACATTCATGTAGAATGAACATCAGCAGGAGAGATACATGAATTAAATGAGGGCAATGAGCAAGCAAGCTTGTGCAATGAATATAATTTAAAAGAGCACCGAACAGCACGGATTCATAATTGAATGAATCGATGCTACAATTTGATTGGTCTGATCTGCACATTATGCATTTCCAGAGTTTAGTGAGGAGAGGGATTTGCAGCATAATCGAATGACAGCTGATAATCGTCAGTCGTTAAATGAACAACATTCCGCTGACCATTTGCTGCCCAGGTCATTCATTCACTCACTCATTTATTGCTGTCTGCCTGTCAGACTATCAATCTGTCTGTCTGTCTCTCTGCCTGCCTGTCCGCTTGTCTGCCTGGATCTCGCGCTCTCTCTCCCTCTCTCTCTGTCTATTTATTTGTCTATTTATCTGAAGGTCGTGCTGTCTATGCAAGAACGCATGTCATGTTAATTACCGATTAGATTTTGCCAACTGAAAATCGTTATGAAAAAATAAGCAGTTGAAAATAAGCTACAATTTGAAACAAATAAATTTCAAAGGAATCTAAAGATAGGCTCAGTTCCACGAACTCGGGAGATTTCAAACTTCTAGAAAATCGAGAAACATTATCACATCCCGAACAAAGATGGACTGCAACAATTAATCTATATTTGAGTAATTCCAAAAGTGAATGCTTTATAGTTTACCTATCGTTATGGATGTGAATCATTAGAGAAAATTACACTCTCTGTCTCTCTTTCACACACACACACATAGAAGACTATTGATTGCAAGAGTTATAGAGATGTTTTATATCCACGTTTGATATTAAAAGCAAGTCGTTCCGATTTGGTGCACTTTCAAACAATGCAGTAGAAATAACGTCACATGTAGATGGCATCTTAAATTTCGTCTTTTTACAATGCAGTCTCTCTCTTGCCCCTCTCGACAGAATAGGTATCTGCAGTAACATCACCTAAGAAAAAAGAAAGTAAATGGCTATCAACAAGAATGCTCAAGCAAGTGAATGACTGTCACGCATAGCTTCACGACACTAATCGACCAAAGAACTACTAATTATTCGGGCTCTTCCAGTTCGCAGAACCTTATTTCGGTTGGCATAATTTTCGGTCAGGATTTTGTGTTAACATTTGCTGTGTCAGTTTAACATTTCAACATTGTCAATTAACTGTTGCGAAGTCAACTGTAAAGTTAAAATTACATTTTCTAGCCACGAGGTGGCGCTCTGCAATAAATTCTAATTTTTTTCTTCGTTCATTATTGCCATTTCTTAAAACCTGTAAACTTCTTATGCCGATCATGTGATTATCAACAACGCCACTAACCATTTACTGCCATTATTGGGACACGAGTGTGTGTGTGTGTGTGTGTGCGTGTGTGTGTGTGTATGTGTATGTGTGTGCATTTCCTGTACAACTTTTGCTGTCATGATTTCTGGCCACGCTCTTGTGGCAGCACTTAATGCAGAAACTGAATATGAAAAGAGTTCTGAGTAATGATGCAGTAGAGGACACTGGGCCGTCGGTGGTGCTGTGGAGCGGGCGAGCCAAATTTCTCTTTGTAAACCGCTTTGAATCTGTAAAAATTATATTCATCACCTGATATTGGACGACGTCACAGGCCACTTCCTAGCTCTAACACTAACATTTTAAGTTATTTTTTTCAGCATGTGCTTTTTTGACACTTTCAGATACACTTCTTTTTGCTTACCCTACCTGAGCCAGTTAGTAATTGATTGGATATTAATGGTCAGCTCCTTCGATATTAGTTAATAGTTGAATTTTTGCCAGCTCTGTATTAGTAGAAAAGGATGATGGTCATCTTATCAATGAATGTGTCTGTGTCGACATTATTTGTGTGACGCAGTGATTAATCCATGTTTAGCAGTGAATTTGAGAAAATAGATTAGCAGTCTTTCAACAGTGTTGAAAATAGTTGTGCCAGAATTTTCAAATAGATGTAAGAGGAAATATAAAACATTCTGCTCAGTGGAAACTGGGCTGATGAGTAAAATCCCAATGTTCTGTCGCAATTCACAATTTCAACAGGTATTTTCAATAACAATACAGTGAAATATATTTTGATTAAGATGTAATCGGTGCATACCTTTTAAAGAATTTGAAAGGACCAATCTGACTGCTTTTAATTCGGTAGGTATTTATAATTCCATGTTTATTTGTTAATTTCCCGCCAACCTTCACCCTTTGGTGTCTCTACCAGCGTTCCTCTTGCACTGACAGTAAGTGAGAAAATAACGCGCAGGTTCGTTTCAAAAGTGCACACATTGTTTCGAAGAGGAACATTATACGGCCCTTTATTTTTTTTTTGCATGGAAACAGCCTTTATTCGGAGTGTCCACATTTATTAATGAGAAAATTAATACTTATTTATAGCTCGGCATATCATGCAAAATCTCTTCTTTCTGACTTTATTCCAGCATGAAATATTGTTGGGAGTCAACAATTCTTTAAACGCACAATCATGATCGGCCTTTGCCTTTATCAATATGCACTCTATTCCCAGGATAATCACAATCCCAAACAGGATAAATGCGGCAAGACACAAACGAATTGGGATTCAATAAGCTGTTAAGTAAGATCATAGAAAATTATAGACAGAGAGAATGTCAGTGAGTAATTCTCCCATTTCCATTGCAAACCCAAATAAAAAGTCACTCTGTAATCCTATCTAACATTCGTCTGGCCAGTACAGAACCATCGTGATATTCTCATTCAGCATTAATTATCAGGGACAGACTCACCCTGGGATGACTTTAATCCCTCTTCATTTCGCTATGTTATTCACCCCACATAAACTTGAGTTCATCCAAAACTCTGCTGCCCGTACCTAACTCACACTAAATCCCGTTCACCCATCACCCCTCTGCTCGCTGAGCTATAGTGGCTCCATGTCCGGCAAAGCCTAGATTTTAAAACGCTGATTCGTAATTTCAAATACATCCATGGCCTTGCCCCTTCCCATCTCTGCAACATCCTCCAGCTCTAGAACCCCCGATTTCTCTGCGCTCCTCCAATTCTATCCTCTTGAGCATCCAAGATTGTTTTCCCACCACCATTGAAGGCCCATGCCTTCAGCTGCCTTGCCCATAATCATTGGAATTGCCTTTGTAAACATCTCCGAGTCTCTAACTCTCTCTCCTCATTTTAATTTGCTCAAATTGTGTTTGCTGACGCTCCTCAGAAGCGCCTACTACGCTAAAGGTGCTAGATACCTGCAAGTTGTTGCTGCTGTTGACACAGACAGGAGTAATTCCCTCCATCCGAGTGATCTACATTCCTGACGGAGAAGGTGACAGAATTGCTCCCTGCAGCAGCAGGTTGGACATCCGAGTAATTCACTTCTCCGAGTCTGTATAAGTAAAACGTGAAGCCGGGAAGGTGCTGGGGGCTTGTACAGTTAAAG
The DNA here is from genome assembly GCF_052327205.1 of Somniosus microcephalus. Classification (NCBI taxonomy): domain Eukaryota; kingdom Metazoa; phylum Chordata; class Chondrichthyes; order Squaliformes; family Somniosidae; genus Somniosus; species Somniosus microcephalus. Next base: position 24,395,440 of record NW_028225183.1, read on the forward strand.
GTGACTTCTCCACCCTTCACAGCAACACCGGAATCCACTGAAATATTTGCTTTGGGTTGACCTGTAATTAAAAGGAACAAGTAGTGACGATTGATTCAAAGTGCAATACAGACTTATTTTTGTGAAACGAAAAATTAATATCCGGGTCTTGAATACACACGGCATAATTAAAAAGTGTGTAGATGATATGACAGTAAAAATATATTGAGCAGTGAGGAGAATATCAGCAAACAGCAGGAGGAAATAATTCTGCTATTCCCATTTACACCACTTCTAAAAGCATTTTTATTTTTTACTCATCCCATTACCATCTCCGTTCGCCTTGTTCAAACAGACCATTTGTCATTTATTCTCTCCTGCCCTCCACCCTAACACAGGCCTTATCTTACGTTCATTTCTCCCCTCCCCCTCTCCCTGCCTCTGCACTTGCTTAAAATGTTTCATTTCTCGAAGCTTTACCAGTTCTGACGAAACGTCATCGACCTGAAACGACAACGCGATATTTCTCTCCACAGATGTAGCCTGACCTGCTCAGTATTTCAATAAGTTTACGTGTTTATTTCCAGAGGAAAGAGACAGGCTGGTGAAATTGAGAGAGGCCTGGACGATGAGATGTAAAACAGAGAAGTGTGAAGTGAAGCATTATGGGAGGATGAATGATGTAGTGTCCGTGTGTTGATAAAGACACTGAAGACAGGAGTTGGTTCATAGGTATTTACTAAGCAAAGTCTGGGGGGGGGTGGTTTCTAAAGGATATACACAATACACAGGCTTATATAGCCCAAGTGGCAATTACCGGCATTACGCACACCTGGGGCTCTTAAAGGCACATACACCACAATTCCTCCCCTTTTAGCTAACCAGTACATCATATTTTAAGTAATTATTAATTACATGTTATATGCAAAATAATATACATTGCTGTAATTAATTAATTATAAGTTAGTCTCTCAGGAGGCTTCCTGACTCGGTCCGGATAACGCCTCGGGGGTGTAGTAGTTTCTGGTGGTGTAGTAGGTTCTTCTGGCAAGGCTGATTCGGCTTGAATGCCAGTGTCGGGTTCATCGGGTTCCAGTATCACCGGATCGGAGGTAGATATGGGTATCTCTACTTCATCGTTAGATGTATAGAGTGGTGGTGTAGGTTGTCCCTTTTCGGATGACTTTATGATTTGGTCAGCATGGCGCCTTATTAGGCTTTCTCCGATGTCCACGGTATACATCAGTGGTCCTAGTCGTGTGCAGATAGTTCCAGGCTGCCATTTCTCGGTACGGTACTCCCGGGCCAAAACTTGTTGACCTATCTGGAAGGTTTTAGTTGGCCTTTCATTCATGCCTTGAAACTACCGGTTCTCCACGCCCCTTCTGATGTTGGGCTTGACCAAATCCAGCCGGCATCTTATGTTTCTATTGAAGAACGTCATGGCGGGAGTTTGATTGGTAACCATATGTGTTGCATTCCTGTATGCGAATAAGAAGTTATCCACCTTGTGCTGAAGTTTTATGTCTTCATTACCCATGGCCTTTATGGCCTTCTTGAAGGTCTGGACAAACCTTTCAGCCAATCCATTGGTGGCGGGATGGTGTGGGCGGATGTGTAGTGCTTAACCCCATTGTTTTTTAAGAGCTTTCTGAATTCTTCGGACACAAATTGCGGTCCATTATCAGAACAGATCTGTTCTGGTAGCCCATTCCTGGCAAATATGGTCCTTAATACTGTGATGGTTTTTCCGTGGTGGTGGAGGACATCTTTATTACCTCCGGCCACTTGGAGCGTGCATCAAGCACGATTAAGAACATTGAGTCCATAAATGGACCAGCAAAGTCGATGTGTACCCTTTGCCAGGGAGATGAGGGCCACTCCCATGGATGTAGAGGGGTTTGTGGTGGAGCGTTTTGGACCTTCTGGCATCCTAGGCAGCTCTTGGTCATTTCTTCGATGTCTCCATCGATACCTGGCCACCATACAAACGCCGTGGCTAGGTTCTTCATTTTCACTCCACCCAGATGCCCCTCGTGAAGCCCCTTTAGCATTTATCCTGGAGTTTGGGTGGATTCACCATTCTGAATCCACACATCAAGGTTCCCCGGCACACTGACAGCTGTTCTCTTCTTTGCGAGAATGCTGGCAACAGTGGTTCGCCATGTGCTGGCCATCCATTCACTGTTAAATCGTAGACCCGTGAAAGATTCGGGTCATTTCTCGTTTCCCTTTCAATGGCAGAATTTGTTACTGGTAGATATTCCACTATGGTAGAGTGGAACATCTCCATTGGGTCTACTGTAGGTACCTCCTCTACCGTTGGCAACGGTAGGCATGATAAACCGTCAGGATTCCCAAGCTGTTTTGATCCTTTGTATTCTATGTTGTATTGGTGTGCCCCTAGAAAAAGGGACCACCGCTGTAGCCTTTGTGCTGTCATAATGGGAACACCCTTTTTAGGGTTGAATATGGAGATGAGGGGTTGATGGTCAGTCAACAAGGTAAATTTTTGTCCGTGTAGTAATGGTTGAATTTATTTACTCCCCATACCAGGCTGAGTGCTTCCCTGTCGATTTGGGCATAGTTACGCTCAGCTGAGTTCAATGAGCGTGACGCAAAAGCTATCGGCCGTTCCGAGCCATCAGGGAATTTATGCAATAATACTGCTCCTATGCCGTAAGGCGATGAATCGCACGCCAGTCTGATTGGCAGTGATGGGTTGTAATGAGCCAAAACTTCTTTGGATGTGATTAAGTCTTTGCATTTATGGAAGGCATCTTTGCAGTCTTCGTTCCATTTGCAAATTACTCCTGTTTGTAGCAGTTCATTAAGAGGGTGTAGAAGAGTTGATAAGTTCGGTAAAAATTTATGATAGTAATTTATTAATCCCAGGAACGACCTTAATTGTGAAACATTTTCAGGTGCTGGGGCTTTTATGACCGCCTCAATTTTTTCAGGTGACTTATGCAACCCTTCCTTATTTATTATGTGGCCACAATATGATATTTGATTTCGGAAAAATTCGCACTTGGGGCGATTTGATCGTAGGCCCCGTTCTCTCAGCCTAGTGAGCACCTGCTCTAAATTGGCAAGGTGCTCGTTGTCGTTTTCTCCTGTTACAAGGATGTCGTGTAGGTAGCATTGAGTCCCCGGGATCCCTTGGAGGACTTGCTCCATAGTTCTTTGCCAAATAGCTGGAGCGGATGCTACTCCGAAAACCAGTCGATTGTACTGGTACAGACCTTTGTGCGTATTTATCGTGAGATATTTTTTAGAGGCCTCTTCAACCTCCATCTGTAGGTATGCCTGTGCCAAGTCAATTTTGGTGAAACGTTTCCCTCCGGATAGTGAGGCGAAAATATCTTCTATCCTCGGAAGAGGATACTGTACCGTGTGAAGGATCGGGTTTACAGTCACCTTGAAGTCTCCACAAATGCGAATTTTTCTCTGTTCTTCAGATCTATCACCCTTCAATGTTTTCTTCATGACTGGAACGATGGGTGTTGCCCACTCGCTCCAATCTATTTTAGATAATACGCCTGCCTTTTCCAAATTCTCCAGCTCTGCCTCGACTGCTGGACGAATTGCACATGGCACCGGTTTTGCCTTAAAAAACTTGGGAATTGCTGCATCTTCCACTTTTATTGAGGCGGTGATGCCTTTCAAGGTTCCTAGTTTCTCTTGAAACACTTCCTTGGCGTTGGCCAAGATGTCTTTTAATCGTTCAGGTATGACGTCATCATCATTTTTTTCCTTACTGGTCACCGTCAGTGCCTGAATGGAGTGCCAGTCTAAACGTATTTTTCTGATCCATTCACGTCCCAACAGCGGCGGACCACCATCTTGTAGAACGTATAAATACAACTTTGTATTTCCTTGCCATTGTATACAACGGGCACCCTTATTTTTCCGTTGTGGTATACTTTCTGCCCCGTATATGTTTTCAAAATAATGGATGTGTCTTTTAAAGTTACTTGCGGAAATAGCCGCTCGTAATCCCGTCGATTTATGACGGTCAGAGCTGATCCTGTATCTAGCTCCATTTTAACTGGGGACCCTGCTATTGTGAGGGTAACCCAAATGGTCTGGTAATCTTCTTTGGCAATTACATTATGTAATTTGAGAGAGCTTAGTCTCTTGTTCCCAGAGCCGCTATCACTCTTCTGGTCTTTGGAGCTACTGTCCATCATCATTTGTACCTTTCTGTGCTTTTCCTTATTGATTCTTTTCCCGTTAGTGGATTACTTATTTTCAGATCGGCACACACGTGGAATGTGTCCCATCTTTCCGCATCGCCTGCATGCTTTTTCCTTGAACCAGCAGTCCCTCTGGTCATGGGTGGATCTGCCGCAGCGATAACATCTCTCGAAACCCCGTGTCATTTCATGGGTGCCGAAGTCCTGTGGCCTTTGCTGTATCTTTGCAGCTCCTATTGCACTGAAAGCCTTGTCCAGTGTTAAATCTTTCTCAGAAGATAACTTTTTTTGTGTTTCTACACTTAGGGGATCGCAGATGAATTTGTCTCGCAGAGAATCTGCCAGTCCTGCCTCGAATTGGCAGTGTAGGGTATCAACAATCTCCTCAAAATTCTTGTCCATCGGTTCGGCTGGAGTGATTAAGTTTCATAACAGCTTGTATGTCTTTGCGCCCATTTGATCCAGAAGCACAGAAGCTTTATTTTCATCTTCTATTCCATTTGCGGTGCAATATGCCTCCACTCTTTCCACATATGTGGTCCAATCCTCTATCTCGTTATCAAAAACATCAATATTGCCAAAATTAGGCTCTCTTTCGCTATCAAAAGCATCAATATTGTTAGACTTAGGCATTTCAGAAAAGATATGGTGCTTCCCGCCCTTTTTTCTTCTTTTCTGTAGCAAAGATATGGCGCTTCCCGCGCTTTCCCACCGCTGCTGCCGATAACAACGCTGTTTTACTGCGGTTCCCGTTCTCTTTATTTTTTTTTTAAATTTACTGTTGGAGACTCGTTCCTGGTGGAGGTCTGAACGCTGACCTGCTTGCCGCGCTGGCCGTCTCCCGAGTGCTCCCTTCCAGTCCGTTACTGCTTGCCTCCGATTTCGCTGCCTGTCTCAGCTGTAGAGCCCGCCGCTGGAGCCCCAGCCTGATGCCCAGGAAGGATTAGCGCAGTACCTGCCACCAGCTTGGCCAGCTGGTGAAACCACAGCTTTTCTCACTTCCTTGAGTCTTCTGGACGCTGGAGGAATCGATGTCCTTGAGGTGCTGCCGAATTGCAGGTAAGTCCGTTTCCACTTCATCGCCACTGTAGTCTCCGTGTGTTGATAAAGACACTGAAGACAGGAGTTTGTTCATAGGTATTTACGAAGCAAGGTCTGGGGGTGTGGTTTCTAAAGGATATACACAATACACAGGCTTATATAGCCCAAGTGGCAATTACCGGCATTACGCACACCTGAGGCTCTTAAGGGCACATACACCACAAATGACGAGGGACATTATAACCGGAATAGTATAATTTTAAACGGGGTGCAGGTGTACTTGGACCAGGAGAGCAGAAGTCTTTGAAGGTGACGGGATAAGCAGAGGGGACTGTTAACAAAGCTTTATCAAACAAAGGCATAGACTACAAACTCAAAGAAGATTTTCTAAACCTGTATTATCACTGGTTAAACTCCATATTGAAATATTGTTTCGAAATCAGGGCATCCTACTTGAGGAGGAATGAAACAATAAACCAGAACCACTGTGCAAAAACAGATTTGTGAAATTGTATTTGCCTTTAATCAGATAGTTGTTGTTGCAATTTTGCTTCGAATATTTTGCTGTAAACCACGATAATAGTTATCCAGTTAAAATAGAAAACTTTGATGGATTTGTTACAGGGAAGGTGCTAGGCGAAGGGGAAGGGCTGTCAGGACTTATTGAGGAAGTCTGGGATAGGAACGGGGCCATTATGTGATAGACAGGATAATACCACAGGTAACGATAGACAGATGGCAGAAATATTAAATAATTATTTTGCTTCAGTATTTACCAGGGAGATCGAACAGGTGGACATATTATTGGATGATGTGATTTGCTATGAGGTATGCAAAATAAAAAGAGGGGATATATAAATGAACTAATCAAACTCAAAGTGGATAAAACCCCTGATCTGGATGGATGGTATCCATGCATTTTAAAAGAATCTGGGGAAGAGATAGCAGATACATTACTACACATATTTAATAATTCGTTTGAAAGTGGTGTGGTGCCAGAGGACTGGCGGATAGTTAATGTAATAGCTGTATTTAAGAAGGGGCATAGAACATGTCCAGGGAATTATAGACCCGTCACCTCAATATCGGTAGCAGGAAAAATGCAATCGCTATTAAGGGAGAACAGAGACAAACATCTACAAACAAAAACATGGAAATAAATAATCAGCATGGATTTCAAAAGGTAAAATCTTGCTTTACCAGCATCATTGAATTTTTTGAAGAGGTAACAGAGAGATTAGACAATGGTAATTCAGTCGATGTAATTTATCTAGATTTTGAAAAGGCCTTCGATAAGTTACTCCATAACAAACTGATGAACAAGGTTAGAGAATGCGGATACAGAGGACAAGTAGCAGAATAGCCAGCTAGCTGGCTTTAAGGCAGAACACCAAATGTATGGGTAAAATGTAGCTATTCACAGTGGCAGAAGGTGCTCCACAAGGATCAGTGCTGGGACAACTGTTTTTTCTCAATTTATATTAACAATTTAGATTTTGGAATCAAAAACACAATTTCTAATTTTGCGGATGCAATCAAATTGTTGGGTTGGTCATTACTAAGGAGGACTGCGACAAATTACAGGAGGACATTTATACACTTGCAGAATGGGCATGCAATTGGCAAATTAAATATAACACAGATAAATGTGAGGTATTAAATTTTGGTAGGAAGAATAGAGAAGTAATTTATTACTTGGAGGGTGCGGGACTAGGTTGGGTAGAGGAACAAAGGGATCTCGGAGTACAAATGCAAAAGTCACTCAAAGTTGCGACACAGGTTATCAAAGCCATCAGAAAGCAATCCAAGCAATAGTGTTTATTTCTAAAGGTACAGAATTGAAAAGTATGGAAGTTATGCTATACCTCTATCGGATATTGTTTAGGCCACACTTAGAGTACAGCGTACAGTTCTGGTCGCCATATTATAAAAATGATATAGAGGCACTGGAGAGGGTGCAGGCATGATTTGCAGGGATGATACCAGGAATGCGAGGGTATACATATCAGGAACGTTTGAACAGTCTGTGTCTCTTTCCTCTTCAAAAAAGGAGGCTGAGGGGTGAACTAATAGAGGTCTTTAAAATTATGAAAGGTTTTGATAGACTGGTTACAGAGAGAAAGTTTCCACTTCTGGGAAGCGCTTAACTAGAGGCCATCAATATAAGATAGTCACCAAGAAATGCAATAGTGAATTCAGAAGAAACTTCTTTAACAAAAGAGTGCTTAGACTCAGGACCTCGCTACGACAGGGGGTGGTTGAAGCACAAATTACAGCTGAATTTTACGGGAGGCTAGAAAATATACGAGGGGGAAGGGAACAGAGTGTTATGCTGATAGATTTAGAAGAGGTAACGTGGAAGGAGTCTCGAGTGGAGCATAAACACAGGCATGGAATTGTTGGGCTGAATGGCTGTGTTTCTTTGCCGTAAATCCTACGTAATCCTACGTAGTCCTATGTAAATCAAATCTCCTCTCAACCTTCTCTTCTCTAAGGTGAACAACTCCAGCTTTTCGAATCTATCCATGTGACTGTTGTCATTCATCCCTGGAATCATTCTCGTAAATCTTTTTTGCTCCTTCTCTAAGGCCTTCACATCCTTCATAAAGTGTGGTGCCAGTATTTGGACGCAATACTCCAGTTGAGGCCGAACCAGTGTTTTAGAAAGGTTCATCATAACTTCCTTACTTTTGTACTCCATGCCTCTATTTATGAAGTTCAGGATCCCGTATGTTTTTTAACCACTTTATCAAACTACCCTGCCACCTTCAATGAATTGTGCACATATATGCCCAGGTCTCTCTGCTGATCCACCCTTTTAGGATTTTACCCTTTATTTTCTATTGCCTCTCCTCATTCTTCCTACCAAAATATATCAACGTGCACTCTTCTGCATTAAAATATTTTGTGCTGTTAGCGCATCTTTTGCTGTGAAAGTTTGATAACTCAATAATGATTGTGAAATGTTATGTTGCAATATTCCCAGGACGATTAAGATTCTACAAAGGGGAATTGATTCAAAGAGAAGTGGAAAGAAAGTATATCAGCTGGGGATCTAGTTCCAAAACCTGGGCTTATCGCTGAAATGTCACTCTGTGATACCAGAAGAAGAAGGGTTGGTTTGAAATTCACATTTCTGCTAATTTAGTCGAGCCACAAACTCTTTAAAAGGAGCGTACAACTCCCATAAAGCCTGTGGGTTTTCATTTCCCATAAAGTATTTCAGTGTTGCTGGGCTCTAGGATGTGGGCATCGGTGGCAAGGCCGGCATTTAGTGGCAAACCCCAGTTGCCCTTGAGAAGATGGTGATCAGCATTCTTCTTGAACATACCTGTGATCCCACAATGCTGTTCGGTACAGACTTCCAGGACTTTAAGCCGTCGACGATGAAGGTTCGCCAGATATATTTCCAAGTCAGTATGGTGTAAGACTTGAAGGTGGAACTAGGAGATGATGCATTTCTCATGCAACTATTGCCATCGTCGTTTATGGTGATGGAGGTCGCGGGTGTTCGAGGTGTAGTCGAAACGCAATCCATTTAGGGATTTGGAAACCTAAAATATACTTAGCTTAAAATATTTTGCATATAAGGATGATTTTTACAATCTTGTTATGCAGTTTCGGTTATCTGACTGAGAATCCGTAATCTGACAAGGCCAGCCTGTCTGGCGGTACCTCATAAAGTGAATATATACTCAGTGGTGTTAAAATTCTGGCAGGGTGAAGACATTTGACATTATATATTTCGCTGTGGTAGTTTCAGAGATTTAGGGAGCAAAGTTGGGACTTAGATTGTGTGATGGTAACAGGCAGCGTGCAGTTCCCCTGTCAGAAGGTCTGATCTTCACATCACAAATTATTGGGCCTCTCAGCTCCAGCAGAAAGCATTCCCAAAGTACTGAGTTACAGGGGCAATTGTAAACTAGCACCATATTACGATCCATTCACGTCAATAGGGGCTATAATTGGACGGAGAGTAAAAGGGGAGGCGGATCCCCATCCAGCACTTTCCCGGCTGGAGGATGTAGTTAAATTTACCATCCAAGTGTCGCCATGGGCAGTGAGCTCATGTTTTTTCGGCGGGGTTGAATTCACAAAATTCCGACACAATGGAGCAAAAATTCGTCCTGTACAGGCGCTAGCTCAATACAAATTAGTTTTACACATCACCGGGTTTCCGCCCCCATTGCCTACAATGGAATCAGAAATTGGGTGGTTATGAAACGGTGGCCGATTCCCTTTTGCCCGTTTTTAGCTACCGCCCGTGACGATTTTCACCCATTATTACAGTAATACACTTTGCCGGTAATAGATTCAAAGCGAGTGCATGCAGGGACCAGTGTTATAGGTATTTGGTCTAGAGTGGAGCAACAATATCAAAACCCATTCGGTTATATTCCTCTCTCTGAATATTAAACCATTCATTTTGTTACAATGATTAAGGAATGATTTTATAAATATACCAAGAGCTTGAAAAAAACATACACAAATCCTCTGCTTCCTGTCACTCACCTGCTATGGTGACCGTCACAGTCATGCTGCAATGAGATTCTAACCACCTTCCTAAAGAGAGGGAGTGAGATAGAGACAGAGATAGACAGGCACAGGTTGAGAGAGACAGAGAGAGACAGAGAGAGCGACAAAGCGAAAGAAAGCATCCAGAGAGAGTAGGAAAAATGAACTTATTAAAGGGATGCGCAAAAGACGTGGAAAAGAGCACACGATAGAAAGAGAATGAGGCAGAAAGATGACTAATAGGAGTGGAAGAGATACAGAGAGAGAAGGGCTGCGAGAAGCATTGAGCCGTAGAACGAGGGGGAATCAGTGAGACTGGATAAGGGAGATAAAAGGAGAGCGAGAGCTGAAAGGAGGACAAGTCTAAGTTCTGCAACGTACAATCTGAAAGGGTCGTGGAATCAGATCCCATAGGGACTCTGGAAAGGCAATTGGACAAGCACTTGAAGCTGACTGATTTGCAGGATTAAGGGAAACGTTGAAGAGTAGGACTAAAATCGACAGCTCTTTCAAAAAACCGACACAGGCACGCTGGGCCAAATTGCCTGCTTCTGTGCTGTAAATCTTCATGATTCTATGATTGTGTGATCAACCGAAATATAAAAGGGATTTAAATTAGTAAGCTGAATTTGCATTGGAGTTGCTCGCCGACAGATGGCGCTAATGCATCTTTACCAGTATCGAATGTTGCAACCAAATTGCTGGATAACAGATAAAAGCGATTGTGGAGACATCTCTGTATTCTCACTCTTTGTGAAAAGCGAAATTCAGTGTTTTGATAGACAGGATATGTGTTTGCTTTGGCTCAGTGTTTATCACTCTCACATCTCTCAGACGGATGATTATGGGTTCCAGCATCATTCCAAACATTTGAGCTCATAATCTGGGCCGACACTCCCAGTGCATTATTGATGGAGTGCTGCACTGTGTGTTATACCATCCCTTGGATGAGTCGTTAAACCAAAGTACTTTTGGCCCTCCCCGATGAAAGGTAAAGATCACATGGCACGTTCGGAAGAGTAGGGAGGTCTCAGTGTTCTCTTGTGTCAAGGATGCAGTAGATGGGGTTTTTGCACATGACGAGTACAGAGATTGCATGAGAGATGGGAGAGAAATGACATGCAATTCAAGACCAGGGCAGGGGGAGCGGGCTAAGGGGAGGTAGCTCAAACAGCAGAAGCAGTGGAGCGGATGACCATAGGGATAGAGAGGTAACCTAAGATAGCTGGCACACAGAGGTAGTGGGGGCGGGGTGGGGGGAGGGGCGGCAGTCCTGAATCTGGGGAGCAGAGCTTATATGGAGGGAGACGTTTAGGAAGCACAGTCGGGCTGCAATATCAGATGGTTGGGTTTACTGAAGTTGCCATGGACATTGAAACCACTGAGGGCCAGGAGTCACTCAACAAGAGGCTTTGGGATCCAAGGGGAAAATAGATTGTGATATGATACCATGATGGGACTGCGGTTCGGTCGAAAACTGTGAGTTAAGGAGAGACCCGGAGAGAAGATCATGGAGAGGAAGTGAATGGAAGAGAAGCTAACAGAGGAGCGAGAGTAGAGTCAATGGTGAGATCTACTGACTGGGATCACAGTGCTACCACTGTGGTTCTGGTGGGGTAGGTGGTGGAATGTACAATCCTGTAAGAAGGGTCCAGTAAGGTTCAAGATGTTGCCATTGTGAGCTCAGTAAATGCCAGAACGTCAGTGCCGGTGTTTATGATCCACACGAGCCTGCATCACCCCTACTTCATCTAAACCATCAATATATCCTTCTAGTCCTTCCCTTCTTATGTGCTTATCCAGCTTCCTCTTAATTAAATGCATCTATGCGTTTCGTCTCAACACTCCCTGTGTTAGCGAGTTTCACATTCCCATCACTCTCTGGGTAAAGAGTTTCTCCTAGATTCCCCATTAGCTTCATTAGTGTTGACCTTATATTTATGGAACTTCTTTCTCGTCTCCTCTGCAAGTGGGATCATCTTTTCTACGTCTGCCCTGTCAAAGCTTTTCATAAACTTAAAGATCTCTATCAGATCCCATCTCCATGCCTCCCTTTTCTAGAGAAAAGAGCGCAAACCTGGTCAATCTTTCCTGATAGTTACAGCATTTCAATTCTATTATGCTCCTTGTCAATATACATTGCAACTTCTCCAGTGCTTCGATATCCATTTTATAATATGGAGACCTGGACTCTGCACTGTTCTCCAAGTGTGGTCTAACCCTGGTTTTGTACAAGGGTAACTTCCCTGCTTTCCAATTATCGGCCTCTAGAAATGAATCCCAGGGTTTACTTTGCTTTCCTAGAATCAGATCATCTTTAAAATTTATGGCACAGAAGGACGCCATTAGACCCATCGTGTCTGTGTCTACCGTTACCTAGCCATCTAGCCGTGTCCCAATTTCCACCTCTTGGTCCATAGTCTTGTAGGTTGTGGAACTTTAAATGAATAGCCAAGTACTTTTAAAATGTGATGAGGGTTTCTGCCTCTACCACCCTTTCAGGCAGTGAGTTCCAGAGCCCCAGCACCCTCTGGGTGAAACATTTCTCCTCAACTCCCTTCCAATCCTTCTACAATTACTTTAAATCTATGCCTCCTGTTTATTGACCACTCTGCAAAGGGAAATAAATCCTTCCTATCCACTCAATTCAGGACCCTCATCATTTTATATACCTTATTCAAATCTCCCCTCAGCATCCTCAGTTCCAAAGAAAATAACCCCAGCATACTCAGCCATCCTAATTACATGTATATTGCTTGTTCCACTTGGATCCTTCCACCACACACTTTTCATATTATATGTATCTTTATATATATAAATGTATATATATATATATATATATATATATATATAATAATGAACCATCATACTGGATGGAAACTGGTAGGTGCGCTGGTTGATCCATTGAAGAGTCTAAAGGGATAGTGGAGGATTACTTGAATGGGACGGATAAGTACTTTGTGCGATTAGGCCTCAGCAAGAGGGATGGTGTGAAGATCAGCAACAGAGAAGTAGCGGGAGTTGGTGTTGCTGCTCGCATGAAACGATTGACAGAGCTTTCGATGTTCCTTTCAGGGAATGCCAGGAGAGGCACAGAGGGTCACTGTGGACTTGTTCACGAATAATTCAATTGTAGAAATGCACGGGATTGGAAAACTAGTGGAGTAATGATCTTTTTGGACAATGTCGGTTCAATAAATACAGAAGAGAGAAATAAAGAAAAGTATCAGTAAAAGGGGTATGGGACTGGTGACATATTGATCCTTGAACTCTTGCAGTCATGTCTGGCTCATGCCACATGTTAGTATATGGGTTGCTAACAAAATGATACACTTGTGTGATCAAATTCAGTAATCGTGACATTAAGTAGAGCATTTGTCCGGTAAATCACATGGAACTGGATACAACCTTTTGACGTTTGTAGCGAAGTGATTAGAACTTAGGAGAGAGAGAACAAGGATACTGGACCGTAATCTAATTCGCAGGATATGACAAGTGGCTTCCCCAGATTCTGTAATATGGCCTTATGCTTTCACTGCATTAATCTATGAGTTACAGGAATGAATAGAGTTCTGTATATCCATGTTAACTGACGACACTGTAAATTCTGTAGATAGCAGCAGAATATTGCGAAGGGAAATTGCTAGATTAAGTGAGTCGGCAAATCTCTGGTCGATTCTGTTAAGTGTGAGGGGAGAGTGAGGTGACCCACTTTCAAACTAAGCAAGATATATATTCCACCTGGAGCAGTGCGCACTTTTTTAACACAGATCAGTGTAAGGATATAGAAAAATAGGAACCGAACTAGGCCATTGAGACCCTCGAGCCGGTTTCGTCATTCAATTCGATCATTGCTGACCTGTTTCCAATCCTCATCCAACTGCCTTGGTTTATAACACTTATTAAACTTGCTTTAAAAAATCTATCAATCTTAGTTCTGAAATTTTCAATTGATTATTCCAAACCGACTTGTGGGTGAGAGATAAAATCCCTCTAAACCTCAGTCCAATTACTTTAAATCTATGCCACTGGTTATTGACTCTTGGGCGAAGGGAATTAGGTCCTTCCTATCCACTCGATCTAGAACCCTCATTATTTTATTCACCAAAATGTGGTCTCCCCTCAGCCTCCTCTGTTCCAAAGAAAACAACCCCAGCCTATCCACTCTTTCCTTATAGCTAAGATTACCCAGCCCAGGCAACATCCTCGTAATTCTCATCTACACCACCTCGAGAGCAAACACATCCTTCCAGTAATGGGATGACCAGAACAGTACGCAGTATTCCAGCTGCGGCCTAAATAGTGCTTTATTCATTCCAGCAAAACATCTCTGCTTTTATATTCTATGCCTTGGCTAATAACGGAAACTATATTATATGCCTTCTTAACCACCATATAATAATAATAATAATCAACCTTATTTTCATTGTTAGTGCACAAGTGCAGTACAACGACATGTAGGCTTGCGGCTCCCGACAGTGTACATTTAGATTAAGACATTTAAACATTCAACATTCATTTGGATTGTAATACATTAACATAAACATAATAAAGTGCATTGGCAGATGTGCATGCTTTAGAGTTTGTTTGTGGAGTTCAGTAGGATGACAGCCCTGGGAAAGAAGCTGTTCCTAAATCTGGTCGTTCGGGTGCGAATGCACCTGTAGCGTCTCCCAGATGGCAGGAGGGCGATCAGACTGTGGCTGGGGTGGGTTGGGTCTTTGATGATGGCCCGTGACCTCCGTAAACAGCGTTTCTGGTATATGTGCTCTATCGTCGGTAGCCTGGTGCCGGTAATGCGTTGGGCAGTTTTGACTACCCGCTGCAGGGCTTTCCGGTCATTGTAGATACAGTTGCCATACCATACTGTGATACAGTTCGTCAGGATGCTCTCTATTGTGCAGCGGTAAAAGTTAGAGAGGATCAGGGCTGACAGGTTACATCCCTTCAGCCTCCTTAGGAAATATTGGCGCTGCTGGGCCTTCTTCACCAGAGAGGAGTTATTGAGGGACCAGGACAGGCCTTCCATGATGTGGACTCCGAGGAACTTAAAGCTGTCCACCCTTTCCACCACAGCCCCATGGATGTGGATGGGGGTGTTACTTCCGCCTTTTGACTTCCTGAAGTCCACAATGATTTCTTGGGTTTTTAGGGATTTTTAGGGTCTTTAGGAATTTAGGGATTTGTAGACATGCACTCCAAGTACCCTCTGATCTTCTGCACCTCTCAGTGTCCGACCACTTCTATTCAATTCCATTGCCTTGTTAGTCCTCCCAAAATGCATCACCTCACACTTCTCCAGGTTGAATTCCATTAGTCACTCCTCTGCCCACCTGACCAGTGCATTTATATTTCCTGCAGTCTGCAGCTTTCCTCTTCATTATGAACCACACATGTAATTTTTGAATCAACCACATGGTCTTTCGTATTGTATGTTTCATCGCTATTTTGTGAACTCTGTTTTTAATTATGTTCCTGCCTGTCCACTAGATTTTAGTCATTTCTGTACTTTGAACCTTAAATCTCTCCGATCCTCTACTTTTCCCAGCTTTTCACCAATTAAAAAATCAAGAATCTTGTTTTCACGTCCAAATTGGAAGACCTCCCACCTTCTCACGTTAAATTCCCTCTGCTACAGTTTACCCCCTCACCCAATCTATCAATATCCATTTAGAACTTACTGCTCACGTGTGTATAATTTCCTCTGTCACGTAACGTATTTTCGCATGCAAACTTAGATATACGGCTCCCTATTCCTCCATCAAAGTCAGTTATAAATATAGCGAAAAGCTGAGGTCCCATTTCAGATCCCTGGGGATAACATTAGGCACACCCTGCCAATGTGAGTACAGACACATTATCCCTACCATCTGTCTCCAAAAAAATTACCATTTCATAGAATCATTGAATCATAGAAAGTTACAGCATGGAAGGAGGCCATTTCGTCCCATCGTGCCCGGGTTGGCCAAGAAAGAGCTATCCAGCCTAATGCTAGTTCCCAGCTCTTGGTCCGTGCCCTGCAGGTTAGAGCATCCCAATTGCACATCCAAGTACTTTTTAAATGTGGTTATGGTTCCTGCCTCTGCCACCCTTCCAGGCCATGAGTTGCAGACGCCCAGAAACCTCTGGGTGAAGAAATCTCCCCTGAAATCTCCTCTAATTTTTCTCCCAATTACTTTAAATTTGTGCCACCAAGTATTTGTCTCGTCTGCTAATGGAAATATGTGCTTTCTATCTACTTTATCTATTTTATACACCTCAATATGGTCTCCCCTCAAACTCCTCTGTTCCAATGAAAACACACCCAGCCTATCCAGTCTTTCCTCATAGCTAAGTTTCTCTACTCCCGGCAACATCCTTGTAAATGTCATTTGTACCTTCTCTAGTGCAATCACATCATTCCAGTAATTTAGTGAACAGAACTGTACGCAATACTCTAGCTGAGGCCTAAATTGTGTTTTATACAGTTGAAGCATAACCCCGTGTTCTTGTAAACTATGCCATGGATAATAAAGGTAAGCATTTCGTAAGCCTTCTTAACCACCTTATCTAATTAGCCTGCAGTCGAAGGTCCCTTTGTTTATCTACACTATTCAGTGTCCTATCATTTAATGTGTATTCACCTTCGGTGTTATCCCTCCCCAAATGCACTCACACTTTTCCGGATTAAATTACATTTGCCACTGTTCTGCCCACCTGACAAATTTATTGATAACTTCCTACAGTCTACAGCTTCCTTCTTCAGTATCAACCAAAAAAGTCGATTTTAGTATCATCTGCAAACTTTTTAATCAAAACCCCTATATTCAAGTCAAGATCATTGATATACACCACAAAAAACAAGGGACCTATTAATGAGCCCTGTAGAACCGCACTGGAAACAACCTTCCATTCACAAAAACACCCAGCAACCATTAAAATCTGCTCACTGTCTCCGAGCCATTTTTTTAATCCAACTGGACAATTTGCCTTGGATCCCATGGGCTATTTAATTCGTGGCCAGTCTGCCATGGGGATGTTTATCAAAAGCTTTGCTAAAGTCCATATAAACTAAAGCAAACGCATCTATCTTCTTGTTACCTACTCAAAAAATTCAATCAAATTCGTCAGACATGACCATCCCTTAAGAAGTCCATGCTGATTATGCTTGATTAATCCGTGTCTTTCTACGTGAAGATATATCCTGTCTATCAGAATTCTTTCCAATAATTTACCCACCATGCAGGTTAGCCTGACAGGTCTGTTATACTCTATGTATTCTTTTCACCCTTTTTAAACAAATACACCACATTAGCAGTCCTCTAGTCCTCTGGCACTACACCGGAAGCGAGAAAGGATTGAAAAATGCTGGTCAGGGCCTCTGCCATTTCCTATTTTGCTTCGTTTAGCAGCCTGGGATACATTTCATCTGGGCCTGTACATTTAACCACTGTTAAAGCTGCTAAACCTCTTAATACTTCCTCTCTCACTATGTTTATTTCATCTAATATTTCCCACTCCTCCCCCCTGATAGCAATGTCTGCTTCGCCCCTCACCTGTTTGAAAACAGATGCAATGTATTCATTAAAACCCTACCGACATCTCCCACCTCCACACACAGATTAACCGTATGATCTCTAATATGCCCTATCCTTTCTTTAGTTATCCTCTTACACTTAATATATTTATAATTCATCTTTGGGTTTTCCTTGACTTTAATTGCCAATAATTTTTCATGCTCTCACTTTGCTTTCCTAATATAATTCTTCATTGCACCCCTGCACTTTCTGTACTCCTCCAAAGATTCTGGAGTATTTAGCCCTTGGTATCTGTCATACACCTCTCTTTTTTATTATCCTATCCCGTATGTCTCTAGACATCCAGGGTACTCTAGATTTGTAAGTCCCACCATTTTCCTTTAAGGGCACATCTTGGTCTTGTCCCTCAGTATCTCCTCCTTGAATGCCTCGCACTGCTCTGACAGTGATTTCCGTTCCAGTACCTGTTTCCAGTCCACTATGGCAAAATCCCCTCTGAGTTTAGCAAAATTTGCTTTTCCAAAATTTAGAATTTTTGTTCCTGGTCTATACTTGTCCTTTTTCATAACTACCTCAAATCTATCAGAGTTATGGTCACTAGCACTTCAGCTTGGTACATACTGGCTAAAAAATTCTCCTGGATGCATTTAAGAATTCCACACCCTCTATACCCTTCGCACTAATTTATCCCAGTTAATATTGAAGTAGTTCAAATCCCCTACTATTACTGCCCTATAGTTCTTGCACTTCGCAGGAATCTGCCTATGTATTTGTTCTTCTAACTCCCTCTCACTGTTTGGAGGTCTGTAGTATATTCCCTGCAGTGTGATCGCCCCTTATTTGTTTCTCAATTCGACCCATATGGCCTCGTTCGTGGATCACTCCAACATATCGTCCCTCCTCACGGCTGTAATAGTTTGTTTAATTAATATCCCGGTTCCCCCCTTCCTGTTTACCCCCCTCCCTATCCTGTCTGAAAATCCAGTAACCAGGAATGTTAAGCTGCCATACCTTCCCCACATTCAGCCACGTTTCTGTAATAGCTATAATATCATAGTCCCATGTATCTACCTGTGCCCTCAGTTCATTTGCCTTCTTTGCTGTACTCCTTGCATTGTAGTATATACCATTTAGTACAGGCTAACCTCCTTGTTGACTAATATCTTACCCTTTATTCCTCTGACCTTCCAATTTACTTTCTACGTTTTTGTTTTCCAATACCAGTTTTTCTTCCCTCCCTAATGATTGTATAATTAGGTTCCCATCCCCCTGCCAAGCTACTTTAAGTCCTCGCCAACAGCACCAGCAAACCCTGCCGCGAGGATATTGGAACTATTCCCATTGAGGTTCAACCCGCCTGGCTTGTGGATGTCCGACCTCCACCAGAAACGGTTCCAATTCCTCGGGAATTTAAAGTGCTCCCACCTCCAGCCACGCATTCATCTGCTCTATCTTCCTATTTCTGAACTCACTAGCACGTGGCACTGGTAGAAATCCGGAGATTACTACATTGGAGGTCTTGCTTTTTAAACTCTTTCCATGCTCCCTAAACTCTGCCTGCAGGATCTCATCCCTCATCCGACCTATGGCGTTGCTACTGATAAGGACCACAATCTATGGCTGTTCACCCTCCCCCCACAGAATGACCTGCGGCCCGACAGTGACATCCTTGACCCTGGAAACGCCTGTCTGCTCCCCTAATTATTGATCCCCTATTACTATTGTTCTCCCTCTCCTCCTCCCACCTGTGCAGCTGAGCCTTCCACGGTGTGGTGGATTTTCCTATCCAAGTCAATAAATTGCCTTCTATCGCATGCACAAGCTAGTAGAATTCCATCTGAAGTTACTTATAAATAAAATCCACAGACAGTTTTTTATCTACCACGCTAAGTAGCACCTCAAAAAGATCACCGAGTTTCGATAGACATGCAGGAATTTTTGAATCAGTTAATATCTGCCCAATTGCTCAGTCACTCTGTCCCAAATAATAGATCATAGTTCATTCCCCACAACTGACGGCAGACTAACGGGCCTATAATTTCCGAGTTGATCTCTCCTTCTCTCTTAATGAATGCATTGCCTCTGGCAGTTTTCCAATCCAATGGGACAATTCCTCAATAGAGAGATTTTTGGAAGATCATGGCTAACGCATCAGCAATGTCCTTTCCTACTTATTTTAACTCCCTCTGATGGAATCCCTTGAGTTTTGGCCAGCTGTCTATGTTTGATCTCATTAGCTTCTCCCTCACCATTTATTCTACTTAAATTGAATCTAGTTGTTTCCCTCCTTGATTTAATGTAGTTTTCCTTGTATCTCTGACCAGAGCAACAGCAAACAGAGACATCTCTCATATTACCTGAGTACTGACAGAAGCTGTGCTGCAGACCTGTATTAACGTTATCAATATCACGTCACTAATGGTTACAGCAATCATTTATACTTAAATAAATGCAAACTCAAGTATTTAGTAGCTTGAGCATTAGATGCTCAATTTCATTATTTTAGGACACTAACCTTGAGCAGAGATCCACCGAGCCACAAAAAAAACGACGAAGAGAAAATATGAATTAGTTATTTGAATACCAGCACATTTAGAGGAAGAATATACAGACTGATTTTCGTGCAGTGATTTAGTGACATTTCTCAGTGTGAGTGAATTGGTGACATTCTAGCCCGTTTTGTTCAACTCCCGCTCCAGATCTTGACCACATAATGTAGGCACACACTAAGTATAGAGAGTTCCAGATATACACTACAATTTGTGGGAGAAATTAATTCTTGTTTTCGCTCCAAATTACCTGGAACCAGTTTTAATATCCTGCCCCCTTGTTAGGGATTCACTCACCATCACTGAATACATTCTATCGAGATGTTCATTTGTATAATGGGGGTGTAATCAACTTGGATACGGAAGAAACATTTAATAACAAAAATTAAATAATGTGAAAATATTTCAGGCTGATTTTAACAATGAGAAGAAATATTAAGCACGGAACTCTATTGTTTCAACTCAGAAAATTTTCACCTCTGTCAAATAGGAAGTTCATCCCTCACAGTAAAATCAATGCTTGAGAACATAGAATGTGTTTAAATATACTGAATGTAACTATATTGTGTCAAATTTCTTAGACACATAAACTAATTAATGAATCAATTATTTGTAATCTACCTCTATTAGAGGTGCGGTAACAGACTACTCGCATGCATTTAGTTGTTATTAAATATGAAATCAGTCACTTAAATTATATAGAGACATTTAATATTCCACATAATATCTCCTAAAAATAATGGTTGTAATTTGAAACACCGTGCAAAGCAAAAGGGAGAAATAGGTGGCTTTAAACTGCGTGCTGTTAGTTTTGCGGCGGCGGGGGGGGCGAGGAAACAACATAATCAGACTGACCCATCACAGTTTCAAATGTTTGGGGTCCGGAAAGGAAGTTGGTGATCAGTTTTTTTACTGGTCATAATATCAAGGGATGAGGACATGGTTTTCATGGGCAAACTAAACATGAAAATTGCATGTTCTGACCTAGGAGAACAACTGGCAAACGACACAGGATCAGGACTAGAAGTTTGGAGAGCCTCAAGGGATGGTTGGGTTGTTGACCACGGGAAGTGTGGGAGGCAACAGACGCATCTGAATGGATGTTCTTAATCTTTGTGACTTCGGCCATGCAGAGAAATTAGAGAAGTTGGGTTCGTGCTCTTTTGAGCAGAGAAGATTAATCAGTGATTTAATAGTGACCTTCGGAAACTAGCAAGGATTTTGGTAGAGTAGATGTGGAGAAGCTGCTTACAGTGAAAGGAGGATCAGTAACCAGGGGGCAGCGATTGAAGATTATTGGCAATATAACCAGGAGAAAGATGAATGAATAAATGCAGAGCACGAGGGAGAGCTGCAGCACTGTGTTTATTGAAGGACATTATCCTCCACAAAAAGTGTAGGTATATATTTCAGTGATGTGGTGAAATCTAGCATATTGAAGGAGCAAATGAATTGTAATAATTAGAACCGAATTGTGTTTCAATTCATTTTAAGTCGAACCATTTACAGTCTCCTTAACCACTTTCAGAAATCCCACTAATTGGGTGCCCTCAGCATACAAAGAGAAGGAAAATTGAACATCAATAAATAAAGAATTTGAATATATTTCAGGCATCTCTACATCTCTTTTCTTCTTTATTCTGACCTTAACACCATGCTCTTCGACAAAGCTTTTCAGAGCAGGAGCGAGAGTGGACCGACATGTGAGGGAACAGGAGAAGAAGGAGCGAGGACATAAAGCTCGATGCTCGAGGCCCAGACAGAATGGGAGCAGCAAGGAGAGCGGGATTAAACAGGCAACATTCGAAAGTGACGTCAGAGATTAAAAGTAACGTCATCGCAAGGGAAGCAGTTAATTGGTAACTAGGAGCTGGTGAGTATTTCTGCAGTCCAGTCGTTAAAGTAACAGTAAGCTCTCTAGTTTAGAATAAGTATTTTTTAAAGTCAATTAAGGTCCTGAGTGTATTTAATATTCTTTTATTTAACGGAAGTAAAGCGAGTAAATGAAGGGAAGGGCATGGCAGGGCAGCTTGGCAGCGTGGAGTGCTCCTCCTGTTCTATGTGGGAAGTCAGGGACCATTTCTGTGTCCTTGGCGAACACATGTGCAAGAAGTGTCTCCAGCTGCAGCTATTCGATATCCACGTTTCGGTGCTGGAGCAGCGGCTGGAGTCACTGTGGAGCATCTTCGAAGCTGAGATCTTCGTGGATAGCACGTTTAATGAGGTGGTCACACCGCAGGTAAACAGTGCGCAGGCAGAAATGGAATGGGTGACTGCCAGACATAGCTAAAGACCTGGGAATGTATTGCAGGAGCCACTGGGCTCATTGCCCTCTCCAACAGATTTTCCGTTTTGGATACTGCTAGGGGAGATGGTTTCTCAGGGGAATGCAGCAAGAGCCAAGTCTGTGGCACTACGAGTGGCTCAGCTGCACAGGAGGGGAGGAAAAAGAGTGGGAGAGGAATAGTGATAGGGGATTCTATCGTAAGGGGAACAGATAGACGTTTCTGTGTCTGCAGACGTGACTCCAGGATGGTATGTTGCCTCCCTGGCACCAGGGTCAAGAATTTCACTGAGCGGCTGTAGGACATGCTGAAGGGGGAGGGTCAACAAGCAGAGGTCGTGGCCCATAGCGGTGCCATAGACGTAGGTAGGAAGAGGGACGAGGTCCTGCAAGCCGAATATAGGGAGCTAGGAAATAAATTAAAAAGCAGGTCGTCAAATGTAGTAATCTCAGGATTACTGCCAGTGCCACGTGCTGGCGAAAGCAGGAATAGAAGAAAAGTCCAGATGAATGCGTGGCTGGAGAGGTGGTGTAGGAGGGAGGGATTTTATTTCCTGAGGCATTGGCACTGATTCTGCGGAAGGTGGGACCTGTGCAAGCTGGACGGGTTACACCTCGGCAGAAAAGGGACCAACATCCTCGCAGGGGGGTTTGCAAGTGCTTTTGGGAAGGATTTAAACTAGTTCGTCAGCGAGCAGGGATCCTATGTGTGGGCCCAGAACAAAGAGAAACAAAGCTGGAAGTGCTAGATAGAAGAGTAAGTCAGTAAAACTAGTTGGGTGCAGAAACAAAGGGCAACAGTAAAGAGGGTCAAAATGCAGAAAAATATTAAACAGGCAAAGCTGAAGGCACTTTATCTAAATGCACGTCACATTCGCAACAAGGTGGATGAATTAATGACACAAATAGATGTAAATGGCGATGATGTAATTGCCATTGCAGAGAGATGGTTGTAGGGTAACCAAAACTGGCAGCTGAATGTTCCAGCGTACTCAACATATAGGAAGGGCAGACAAAAAGCAAAAGGTGGTGGCGCAGCACTGTTAATAAAGGATGAGATCAGTGCGGTAGAGATAAATGATCTTGGCTTGGCATATCGTGATGTAGAACTGGAATAATTTTTGGTGGAGTTAGGAACAGCAAAGGGCGGAAAATATTTGTGGGAGTTGTGTACAGGCCACCAAACAGTAATGTAGATGTAGGGTACAGTATGAATCAAGAGATTAGAAGTGCATGTAACAAGGACAATACGGTAATCAAGGGGGACTTTAATCTACATACTGACAGGGCAAATCAAATTACCACTAATTGTGTGGAGGACGAATTTTTGGAATGCATGCGAGATGCTGACTAGACATACTAGATGCAGGAATTTTGTTCCTGATGGCGGGGTAATCTAGAACAAGTGGTCACAGTCTAAGGATCAGGGGTAAGCCATTTAGGACTGAGATGAGGAAGAATTTCTTCACACAGAGAGTGGTGAACCTGTGGAATTCTCTCCCACACAAGGCAGTTGAGGCCAATTCATTAAAAGTATTCAAGAAGGAGTTAGATATATTTCTTAAGTCTAAAAGAATCAAAGGATGTGGGGGCAAAGCAGGGACAGGGTACTGAATTTGGATGATCCACCATGATCTCATTAAATGGCGGACTAGGCTCGAGGGGCCGAATGACCTACTTCTGCTATCTTCTATGTTTGTCTCAATTCTTACTAAAAATACTCTCGCTCAATGGGGTCTCGTGTCCTTTGCCAAGTTACCTTTCTTGTTAATATATTTGAAAGTTCCTCCATTGGAATTCGTCCTAT
The DNA here is from genome assembly GCF_052327205.1 of Somniosus microcephalus. Lineage (NCBI taxonomy): Eukaryota > Metazoa > Chordata > Chondrichthyes > Squaliformes > Somniosidae > Somniosus > Somniosus microcephalus. The sequence goes on from NW_028225183.1 coordinate 24,419,331, forward strand.
CTCTCTTTGTCCCTATCCTGTCTGGCACAGCAAGTACGATGCCTGAACTCGTACACTCCCAATGAAGGGGCCCAGCTCAGCGTTGCCTTGCTCATCCAGCTTATTTCCAAACTATCATCAATTGACCTAGGAGACAGTTCCATTCTGAGATGGATATCTTAACTCCCCTCAATTAATTTTATTATAAGTTTGTGTACTAATTATATTTTAATTATCTTTTTAAGCAGTTCTATTAAGCTAACTCTGATTCCTATCATGAATGAGCGAGATAAAAGACAACATCAAAGGAAATAAATAAACTCTTAGGAGATTTGTAACCTATTTCCTTTCTTCTCGGCTGTGTTTGCAGGTTACGAACAGCATCTAACTTAAGCAAAACAGATGAATTAATGGATTCATGTTGAAATACTAAGAACATTTCCCCCTTTTTTACAGAGTTTTATGCCTATGAAGGTGTTGTTTTTCATCATATGGACGGGACACCATCTCCACTCTCAATAGTGGGAAACAGCTTTTCCTTGACAACCATCAATGGGCCTTTGACTGTCCAATAGGAAGTGAATGTGCCTAGTATGCTGAGCTTCCCTTTCCTTTTCCTCTCCTTCTCGAGGAAGCGGATGGTTTGGCCGAGGGTTCTCTCGAGATGGGCAGTAGATTTTCTCTGTATGACTTGATGTTTTTTGGACTATCACAGATACAACGATAGCTTCCCTAGTCTAGGGTTGTCCTGTGATCTCAATGAGTACTTAACTGTATCAATTTTTGATTATTAATGCAGTTTCATCCATGATAATAGTTTTAGCAATCTGAACAATGAAGGACTTGATTCCAAAATATTTGCATGGCTTTAATATTTTAACATGATACAGACTACTGGAAAACATTCTACAAAGTCTTACTTGCTGTTGTCAAGTTTCTGTCATCCTTTTTTGCCGAGTATTTTCTCATTATAAAACCCTATTTCAACCTTCATGCTGGAAACTGCCTATGCAAAAAGCCACACTGTTCTTACGCCATCTCACTACTCACAGCACTATAGCACATTAACCTGTACCGTAGAGGAAAATATATGCTCCAACCTGATAAGTCAGCTTCACAAATTGGCAATGGTTCTGCTATTTAACTCTCAATATAAATAAAAAGTGAAGCATTGTACTAAGAGGACAGATTGAAATTAGCATTGGGATTGAATTACATCTATGTACCCTGGTGCAATAATACACTACCCTACAATACTTCACCTGAAGACTATAAGTAGTCTTGACTCCACGTGCAGAAAGTGCTGCGAGTTTGATTATCAATACATTAAAAATCTTAAGACCGATGTTTACAAAAACGCCATTACGATTGTTATTTTTTGTCACACTTTTGCGTCACATTTCCATTATAGGTTCCTTGCTGTACTCATTTGTACAACAAAAAGGCTGCCGATCGAATTTTGCCATGCTGTAATTACAGCTTGCCACCAGGGGTGGTGCTATACCGCTTGGAATTTGCAACTCCTTGTTCTCAGCAAAGTTCCAAAAGCGCGTGATGCTTTCAGCGGCTCTGATTGCTTCAGCAATTGCCAACTATTTTACTACTTTACTGTAAATCTATAAATATTTTAAACAATGTTTACTCAAACTTCCTACTATATACAAATCACCACAGAAGATCGGAGTTTAAATGGGGGATTGGATTAGGTCTAAGCACCCAACTCCAATGATCTCTTTCACTCTATCCCCTCTGCATCTGTGACGACACTCGCTCCTCACTCCCTGTCTGAAACATCACTTTAATTAAATGATGAAAATAAAATGTCAGAGTTTATGTTGTTTCTTGGTGCACTAAATGTCTCAGAATGATTGACACTCTATTTGCTTCACAGTTGTGTTGCTAAATACAATAAAAATTCTACAAACGGATGCTAGAAGTGTTATAATAATGTTTTCTTTATTTTGATTCGTTAATTGTAAAAGTAGCTGAATGTAAGTTCGAATTCTGGATTCACGAATACAAGACAGAACTTACATTTTAGGGTCTCATTGCTTTGGTCACCAGGTGGCGCTGTGGTACTTAAAATAACAAATATTCAAATAATCATTATAATTTTCGATGGCACAGTACATTAAATTCTTGACACAGTTATTGAATGGATGTCAGACATGGATCCCGTGTTATTGTTAAAATATTCCCGTGGGCACGATCATGAAAATGTCTTTGTCCAGCTGTTCCTAGGCCAGGTTATTCCTTGGAATGTTTGCTTGTTAAACTGCAACTAACGATTTGTTTGACCTGTAAAGCGACTAAGGAGGAACTATCACCTGCTTGCACCATGTCTCGTGAATCGTTAAATTGTTTGTGAATATTTCCTTTGGTTGGACAATCTTTTTGTCCAGTACTGTTTACAATTGGCTAAAAGTAAGAATTTAATAACATCGCCACAAACAGATTCACGACATCGCTTCACTGACCACCAGAGAGCTTTCTTCCCTTATTGAGCGGTCGGAATTATGGGATTCCCAGATGGGAAAGGCTATGACTGAATGAGATAGTTAATGAAAACACAATTTAAAGGATGAAGAGTAGATGAAAGCAAAATTATTGAAGTAAATTGGACCTGCACTTGGTTGGTCAGTGTTTGAATGTGTGTGATTCTGTGGGTGTTTGAGTGTGAGTCTGTTTGTTTTCGTATGTGTGTGTGTTTGTGTTTGAGTATGAGTATAGATATATAAGATCATAGGAAATAGGAGCAGGAGTAGGCCATTCGGCCCTTCGAGTCTGCTCCAAATTTCAATGCGATCATGGCTGATCTTCTGCCTCAACTCTATTCACTGGTCCTATCGCCATATCCCATGAATCCCTTACTCGTCAGAAATCCATCGACTTCTGTATTGAATATAACCAATGACTGAGCCTCCACAGCCCTCTGTGGTAGAGAATTCCAAAGAATCACCACCCTCTGTGTGAAGAAATTTCTTCTCATCTCATTCCCGAACGGCCTTCCCTTTATCTGAGGCTTTGGCCCATGGTTCTAGAGTCCCGAGCCAAGGGAAACATTCTCCCAGCATCCAAAGTATCAAGCCGTGTAATAATTTTGTATGTTTCAAGGAGATCTCTTCTCATTCTTCTGCATTCAAGAGAATAAAGGCCTAGCTTACTCAATCACTTCTCATACGACAGTCCCCCCATCCAAGTAATCAATCTTGTGAACCTTTGTTGCACTCCCACTATGGCAAGTATATCCTTCCTTAGGTAAGGAAATCAAAATTGTACACATTACTCCAGGTGTGGTCTCACCAAGGCCCTTTATAATTGGAGAATGACTTCTTTACTCCTGGTCTCAAATCCTCTTGTAATGATCTAAAATTCACTTTCGGTGACTCTTGTACAAGGACTTTCAGTTCCCTTTGAGCATCTGCATTCCCCAATCTTTCACCATTTAGGAAATAGACTGCCTTTCTGTTTATTCCACTAAAGTGGATAATGTCACATTTATCCACTTTATATTCTATCTGCCATGTTCTCGCCCACTCGCTGAGCCTGTCGAGATTACCTTGAAGCCTCTTCACAATCTCTTCACGACAGACAATGCCACCTAGCTTTGTATCATCAGCAAATTTGGAAATGTTACATTTATCCAAATCATTGATAAGATTGTGAATAGCTGGGGCCCAAGCACCCATCATTGCGATACCCCAGTAGTCACAGCTTGCCATCTTTAAAAAGTCCAATTTATCCCTACTCTTTGTTTTCTGTCTGTTAACCAATTCTCAATCCATGCTAGTATATTACCCCCAATTCCATGTGCCCTAATTCTGTTCACCAACCACTTGTGTGGGGCGTTATGGAAGGCCTTCTGAAAATTCAAATACAAAGCCCGACCAGTTCGGGGGAGAGCAGCAGCGGAGGAGGAGCAGAGACCCGGCTTAAAAACCGGCGCCAAGGCAGAAGCCCGACCAGTTCGGGGGAGAGCAGCAGCGGAGGAGGAGCAGAGGCCCGGCTTAAAAACCGGCGCCAAGGCAGAAGCCCGACCAGTTCGGGGGAGAGCAGCAGCGGAGGAGGAGCAGAGGCCCGGCTTAAAAACCGGCGCCAAGGCAGAAGCCCGACCAGTTCGGGGGAGAGCAGCAGCGGAGGAGGAGCAGAGGCCCGGCTTAAAAACCGGCGCCAAGGCAGAAGCCCGACCAGTTCGGGGGAGAGCAGCAGCGGAGGAGGAGCAGAGGCCCGGCTTAAAAACCGGCGCCAAGGCAGAAGCCCGACCAGTTCGGGGGAGAGCAGCAGCGGAGGAGGAGCAGAGGCCCGGCTTAAAAACCGGCGCCAAGGCAGAAGCCCGACCAGTTCGGGGGAGAGCAGCAGCGGAGGAGGAGCAGAGGCCCGGCTTAAAAACCGGCGCCAAGGCAGAAGCCCGACCAGTTCGGGGGAGAGCAGCAGCGGAGGAGGAGCAGAGGCCCGGCTTAAAAACCGGCGCCAAGGCAGAAGCCCGACCAGTTCGGGGGAGAGCAGCAGCGGAGGAGGAGCAGAGGCCCGGCTTAAAAACCGGCGCCAAGGCAGAAGCCCGACCAGTTCGGGGGAGAGCAGCAGCGGAGGAGGAGCAGAGGCCCGGCTTAAAAACCGGCGCCAAGGCAGAAGCCCGACCAGTTCGGGGGAGAGCAGCAGCGGAGGAGGAGCAGAGGCCCGGCTTAAAAACCGGCGCCAAGGCAGAAGCCCGACCAGTTCGGGGGAGAGCAGCAGCGGAGGAGGAGCAGAGGCCCGGCTTAAAAACCGGCGCCAAGGCAGAAGCCCGACCAGTTCGGGGGAGAGCAGCAGCGGAGGAGGAGCAGAGGCCCGGCTTAAAAACCGGCGCCAAGGCAGAAGCCCGACCAGTTCGGGGGAGAGCAGCAGCGGAGGAGGAGCAGAGGCCCGGCTTAAAAACCGGCGCCAAGGCAGAAGCCCGACCAGTTCGGGGGAGAGCAGCAGCGGAGGAGGAGCAGAGGCCCGGCTTAAAAACCGGCGCCAAGGCAGAAGCCCGACCAGTTCGGGGGAGAGCAGCAGCGGAGGAGGAGCAGAGGCCCGGCTTAAAAACCGGCGCCAAGGCAGAAGCCCGACCAGTTCGGGGGAGAGCAGCAGCGGAGGAGGAGCAGAGGCCCGGCTTAAAAACCGGCGCCAAGGCAGAAGCCCGACCAGTTCGGGGGAGAGCAGCAGCGGAGGAGGAGCAGAGGCCCGGCTTAAAAACCGGCGCCAAGGCAGAAGCCCGACCAGTTCGGGGGAGAGCAGCAGCGGAGGAGGAGCAGAGGCCCGGCTTAAAAACCGGCGCCAAGGCAGAAGCCCGACCAGTTCGGGGGAGAGCAGCAGCGGAGGAGGAGCAGAGGCCCGGCTTAAAAACCGGCGCCAAGGCAGAAGCCCGACCAGTTCGGGGGAGAGCAGCAGCGGAGGAGGAGCAGAGGCCCGGCTTAAAAACCGGCGCCAAGGCAGAAGCCCGACCAGTTCGGGGGAGAGCAGCAGCGGAGGAGGAGCAGAGGCCCGGCTTAAAAACCGGCGCCAAGGCAGAAGCCCGACCAGTTCGGGGGAGAGCAGCAGCGGAGGAGGAGCAGAGGCCCGGCTTAAAAACCGGCGCCAAGGCAGAAGCGTACCAAATCAACATCAGAGGAGAGAGGTAAAAAAAAATCAGAGTGTGACGTCACCAGGGAGCACGTAAGTGATTGGTTGGTGAGTATTTCTCTCTTTTCAGTACAAGCTTGAATTCTGTGGTGTTAAATTTCTCGGGATTAAGGTGTAGTGGGGACAGTTGGTAAATAAAGCGCCCTAGAGTATACCTGTAACTGGGGTATTGAATTAATTTTTAAATTAATTAAAGGAGTAAGTCATGGCAGGAGAGCTCAGACCCGTGTTCTGCTCCTCTTGCTCCATGTGGGAAATCAGGGACGCTGCCAGTGTCCCTGACGACCATGTGTGCGGGAAATGCATCCAGCTGCAGCTACTTGTAGACCGCATTGCGGCGCTCGAGCTGCGGGTGGATGGGTTGTGGAGCATGCGCGATGCTGAGAGGCTCGTGGATACCACGTTTAGCGAGTTGTGCACGCCTCAGGGTAGGGCAGCACAGGGAGTGACCATCAGGCGGAGCAACAAAGGCAGGCAGGTAGTGCAGGGAACCCCTGCGGACATCCCCCTTTCAAACAGGTATACCGCTTTGGATACTGTTGAGGGGGATGACTCACCAGGGGAAGGCAGCAGCAGCCAACTTCCTGGCACTGGGGGTGCTCCTGCTGCCCAGGAGGGGGGGAAAAAGAGTGGGAGAGCAATAGTGGTAGGGGATTCTATAGTAAGGGGAACAGATAGGCGGTTCTGTGGCCGCAAACGTGACTCCAGGATGGTTTGTTGCCTCCCTGGTGCCAGGGTCAAGGATGTCACTGAGCGGCTGCAGGGCATTCTGGAGGGGGAGGGTGAACAGCCAGTGGTCGTGGTCCACATTGGTACCAACGACATAGGTAAAAAGAGGGATGAGGTCCTGCATCAAAAATTTAGGGAGCTAGGTAACAGATTAAAGGGCAGGACCTCAAAGGGTGTAATCTCTGGATTACTCCCAGTGCCACGTGCTAGTAAGTATAGGAATGGGAGGATAGAGCAGATGAATGCGTGGCTAAAGAGTTGGTGTAGGGGGGAGGGTTTTACTTTCCTGGATCACTGGGCCTGCTTCTGGGAAAGGTGGGACTTGTACAAGTCGGACGGGTTGCACCTGAACCAGAGCGGGACAAATATCCTTGCGGGGAGGTTTGCTAGCACTGTCGGGGGGGGTTTAAACTAACTTGGCAGGGGGATGGGATACAGGGGGGAGCTGAAGTAGGGGGGGCTGTGCTGCCAATTATGGAGGAAAAAACAAGTCAGCTTGGTAGGCAGGGCAAATATATAAGGGCAAGGCTGGATGGCATCTATTTTAATGCAAGGAGCCTTGCAAATAAGGTGGATGAACTGAAGGTGTTGATAAACACATGGGAGTATGATATTGTTGCTATCACTGAGACATGGTTGAGGGAGGGGCAAGACTGGCAGCTCAATATTCCGGGGTACAGAATCTTCAGGCGAGACAGAGGGGGAGGTATAAGAGGAGGGGGTGTCGCAATATTAATTAAGGAGTCAATTACTGCAGTAAGGAGGGATGATATATATTTTATAAGTATATTAAGGGTAAAAGGATAACTAGGGAAAAAATAGGGCCCATTAGGGACAAAAGTGGCAATCTGTGTGTGGAGCCGGAAGATGTAGGAGGGGTTCTAAATGAATTTTTTGCATCTGTTTTCACTATGGAGAAGGACGACGTAGACATAGAAATAGGGCGGGGGGACTGTGATATGCTCGAACATATTAACATCGAGAGGGAGGAGGTATTGGCGGTTTTAGCTGGCCTAAAAATGGATAAATCCCCAGGCCCCGATGAAATGTACCCCAGGCTGCTGTGTGAGGCAAAGGAGGAGATTGCGGGGGCTCTAACACATATATTCAGGACCTCTCTGGCCACAGGGGATGTGCCAGAGGACTGGAGAACCGCTAATGTAGTACCATTATTCAAGAAGGGTAGTAGGGAAAAACCGGGGAACTACAGGCCAGTGAGCCTAACATCAGTGGTAGGAAAATTACTGGAAAAAATCCTGAGGGACAAAATTTGTCTCCACTTGGAGAGGCAAGGATTAATCAGGGATAGTCAACATGGCTTTGCAAGGGAAGATCATGTCTGACTAATTTGATTGAATTTTTTGAGGGGGTGACTAGGTGTGTGGATGAGGGTAACGCAGTGGATGTGGTATACATGGATTTCAGTAAGGCCTTCGATAAAGTCCCGCACAGGAGACTGGTCAAGAAGGTAAGAGCCCATGGAATCCAGGGTGCCTTGGCACATTGGATACAAAACTGGCTTAGTGGCAGAAGGCAGAGGGTGATGGTCGAAGGTTGTTTTTGTGACTGGAAACCTGTGGCCAGTGGGGTACCACAGGGATCGGTGCTGGGTCCCTTGCTGTTTGTGGTCTACATTAATGACTTGGATATGAATGTAAAGGGTATGATCAGTAAATTCGCGGATGATACTAAAATTGGTAGGGTGGTAAATAGCGAGGAGGGTAGCCTCAGTCTGCAGAACGATATAGATGGGTTGGTCAGATGGGCGGAACAGTGGCAAATGGAATTTAACCCGGAAAAGTGCGAGGTGATGCACTTTGGGGGGTCTAACAAGGCAAGGGAATACACAATGAATGGTAAGACCCTAGGCAAGACGGAGGGTCAGAGGGATCTGGGTGTGCAGGTACACAGATCCCTGAAGGCGGCGGAACAGGTGGATAAGGTGGTAAAAAAGGCATATGGGATACTTGCCTTCATTAGCCGAGGCATAGAATATAAGAGCAAGGAGGTTATGATGGAGCTGTATAAAACACTGGTTAGGCCACAGCTGGAATACTGTGTGCAGTTCTGGTCGCCACACTACAGGAAAGATGTGATCGCGTTAGAGAGGGTGCAGAGGAGGTTCACCAGGATGTTACCAGGGCTGGAGCGCTTCAGCTATGAAGAGAGACTGGGCAGATTGGGTTTGTTTTCCTTGGAGCAGAGGAGGCTGAGGGGGGACATGATTGAGGTGTACAAAATTGTGAGGGGCATAGATAGGATGGATGCTGAGGAGCTTTTCCCCTTAGTAGAGGGGTCAATAACTAGGGGGCATAGATTCAAGGTAAAGGGAGGGAGGTTTAGAGGGGATTTGAGAAAGAACTTTTTCACCCAGAGGGTGGTTGGAGTCTGGAACTCACTGCCTGAAAGGGTTGTGGAGGCAGAAACCCTCACAACATTTAAGAAGCATTTGGATGAGCATTTGAAATGCCATAGCATACAAGGCTACGGGCCAAATGCTGGAATATGGGATTAGATTAGACAGGGCTTGATGGCCGGCATGGACACGATGGGCCGAAGGGCCTCTATCTGTGCTGTATTACTCTATGACTCTATGACTCTATGACATCCACCAGTTCCCCTTTGCCTACTCCACTAGTTACATCCTCAAAGATCTGCAAAAGATTTGTTAAATAGGAGTACTCTTTCAAAAACCCATGTTGACTCTGCCAATCTTACACTTAATTTCTGTGTGCCCAATTATTGCATCGTGTATAATAGATTCCATCATTTTCCCAACTACGGACGTGAGGCTAGCAGGTCTCTAGTTCTCCGTTTTCTCTCTCCCTTCTTTATTAAATAGCGGGATTACATTTGCTGTCCTTCAATCTGCAGGAAGCGTTCCAGAATCTATAGAATTCTGGAAGATGACAACCAATGCGTCCACTATCCCAATTCATCCACTATCCCAATATGTTTGTGTGTGTGTGTTTGAATGTGAATGTATGAGTGATTGTGTGTTCGATTCCCTGAGTGTGTACCTATATGTGTTTTTATATGTGTATTGGTGTGTTATTGTGTGCGTGAGTGTGAGTGCCGGACCTCCAACCTAAAATGAAAAAGACGCGATGCATACAGAGAGTTCAATTTTTCTGAATGTTTGCTTCTGACTTTTATCTCAGTCGGGTGTGGTTGAAATTGATAATTGAACACTTAATGTTCTCACGTCATTTCTCTGCTGCTTCTCTGCTTCCCTGAGAAGAAAATATAATTGTTAGAAATCAAAGGCAAATACTGGATTAGAAAATAGGATCATGAGAATAGTCAAAGAGCAGCAAATGTCTTTGGGACACAGAAATTTATGCCCCAGCACCATAACTATCCTGGCACAACATCCAACGGTATTATGAAGAAACACAAAGGCTGTAATCTTAAACTATACCCCTGGTGGGAATCGGGCGGATTCGTACAGGAATTGCGTTTTACACGCCGCCCATTTCCCGCTTCACTGGGAGATCAGCGGCTCATACATGCTTCCAGGAACCGAAGAATGTGGCTTTAGCGATACACCTGTTAACATGGCTAACGTGTTGGCTCAAACCGTCTCAATGTACGTTAATCAGATGAAGAGAGTGGTCACAGCTATGGAGTGCATGAAACAGTCTGATAGATGCAGTTGATTGTGGTAAGGGTGTAGATGAAAGTTGACCCAGTGCTTTTAAAAGTGTTGTTAAGATGTAGGATGTAGATGATGAAGATGAATATGTTAAAGGACAGAACACATGGTACGGCAGATGTGACTGCGCAGTCAAGGGAGAAGAAGTAATTGATCAAAATGTTGGATGATCATGCAACAGGTAGGAGTGCAAACGATCTCCCGCTTTGTGCTTCCGTCGAGAAGCCATTTCTACCCAGGTCGCTTTCAGCTTTGCCCTTCACCATTTCACCTGTCAGGCCACGATCTCCTAATAGTTACAGCCCGAGGTTTGTGTTCCAGTGGAAGATGGCTGGAGGTGGGTGTTATTACTGGGTAAGTAGAGAGGTGACAATAAGCTTAGTTTGTGTGTATGTAATGAACGGAATCGACATATTGTTTCATCCACCTTTCCTCCAGAAGCACACACCCAACAGGGCAAGGATGAGAATCAGACCCACAGCAGAGCCAACATCAGCCTCCAGCGACACGGGTTAATCGAAATGAGATAAAGGCACACAGCGGAACCAAGTTAAACAACAGGTTCTACAATAAATTTTCTGCCCAACAGAATAAATAAAAGCGGCTCTGTGATGATATAGAATCCAGAGTGAGCTCCACAACAGAAGAAATATATTGGTGGTGATGCAGCCTTCCAAACATTGGTGCATTTCTTTAGCGATTCCATAGTCACTTATACTCGAAATCTACCTTTCCTCCTCTCTTTTACCCCGATCAATCACCCGCATTAAAGCAGTGCTGCTAAATAAGTGAAGCAGTAATCAGGACAGCAGGTGTTGCGACACGATAACGTCATAAACCACCTGTTAAAAGTGACACAGCGCAAAGCTCAATGGTTACTGGTTGATTAATTAATTGCCTGATTTATTCCTCGATTCCTTCGTTCAATATTAGCTCTATACCTGGGACCAAGTGAATGTTCAATCTTCGCAGCCAGCGGCAAAAATGTAACACCAACAGTGTAGAAATTAATCAGCTTAACACCGGAATGATTACTGGCTCAAAAATGCGGCTCTGCAGAGAGGAGAGATCAGGCAATGTTTCAGGTGCGGACCTTGTCCAGTGTCACTGCTCTCTCCCAAGGCGCTGACTGACGGGTTGCCTGTTTACAGCATGTGCAGTTTGTGTTTGTGTTTTGCTCACTATGATAAGTTTCCGTTTGTTAAAAATCCTAGTGTGGATCCTATTAATCTCAGCTCCTCAGTGCACAAGCCTTTACCATTAGGGCTCGGCGAAGAACTACAGGGAACAACTGATGATTAAGGGAATTAGGGGTTACGGGGAGCGGGCAGGGAAGTGGACGTCAGTCTAGGTTTGGATCATCCATGATCCTATTAAATGGCGGAGCAGGCCCGAGGGGCCGTATGGCCTACTCCTGCTCCTAATTCTTATGTTCTTATTAAAACTTTCGTTTCTAATTGAAGGAACATGCCATTCAAAGTTTGGTGCTTTTATTCTTTCCTCAGTAACAGGATAAACAGCGAACATTTAGTGACGTCAGCGTGAAGAGGCCTTTGGCTGTAATGCACACGCCAATTCTCGGCATTAAATTCAACACCTGATGCAGACTAAAAATGAAAATATTTTACTATTGGCAGATTAACACTGAATCTCGCTCACCTGTGACAGTTATATGTACCGGGTCACGCAGAGGATCTACATTCCTGAAGGTGAAGGTGACAAAATTACTCCCTGCAGCCGCAGGCTGGCCATCCGAGTAATTCGCTTCTCCATGTCTGTATAAGTAAAATGTGAAGGTAGGTACGTCCCGGTGGCTGGAACAGTTAATTGTAATTTCCCCACCCTTCACAGCAACACTGGAACCTACTGATAGATTTGGTTTGGGTAGATCTGTAATTCATAGAAACATAGAAGCATAGAAGATAGGAGCAGGAGTAGGCCATTCGGCCACTCGAGCCTGCTCCGCCATTCAATGCGATCATGGCTGATCAGCCAAATTCAATACCCGGTCCCTGCTTTCTCACCATAACCCTTGATCCCTATAGTTTTAAGAAATATACCCAACTCCTTCTTGAATATATTTAATGCATTGGCCTCCACTGCCTTCTGTGGTAGAGAATTCCACAGGTTCGGCACTCTCTGGGTGAAGAAATTCCTCCTCATTTCTGTCCTAAATGGCCTACCCCTTATCTTTAGACTGTGACCCCTGGTTCTGGACTCCTCGACCATCGGGAAAATCCTTCCTGCATCTCGCCTGCCCATTCCTGTCAGAATTTTATAAGCTTCACGGAGATCCCATCTGATTCTTCAAAACTCCAGCGAGTACAAGCCCAATCGAGCCAATTTCTCCTCATACATCGTTCCTGCCATCCCAGGTATCAGCCTGGTTAAACTTCGCTGAACTCCTTCCATGGCAAAAACATCCTTCCTCAGATAAGGTGACCAAAACTGCACGCAATACTCAAGATGTGGTCCAACCAAGGCCCTGTACAACTGCAGCAAGAGATCCTAGTTCCTGTGCTCAAACCCTCTCGCTACGAAGGCCAACATACCATTTGCCTTCTTAAGCGCCTGCTGGACCTGCATGCTTACCTTCAGCAACTGGGGAACAAGGACACCCAAGTCTCGTTGCACTTCCCCTTCTCCCAATCTATTGCCATTCAGGTAATAATCTGCCTTCCTCTTTTTGCCAACAAAGTGGGTAACCTCAAATGTATCCACGTTATATTGCATCTGCCGTGCTTCTGCCCAATCACCCAACCTGTCCGAATCATCCTGTAGTTTATCGGCATCCTCCTCACAGCACAGACGCCCAACCAGCTTTTTGTCGTCTGCAAATTTGGAGATATTACATCTAGTTCCCTTTTCTAGATTATCAATATATATTGTGAATAGCTGTAGTCCATGGACTGATCCCTGCGGTACCCCACTATTCACTGCCTGCCACTCAGAAAAAGACCCGTTTTTTCCAACTCTTTGCCTTCTGTCTGCAAACCAGTTCTATATCTAAGTCAATACCTTGCCCCCAATCCCATGTGCCTGAACTTTACACGCTAATCTCTTATGCGGGACCTTATCAAAAGCCTTCTGAAAGTCCAATTACACCACATCCACTGGTCCTCCCTTATCTATTTTACCTGTTATATCCTCAAAAACTTCCAGTAGTTTAGTCAAGCACGATTTACCTTTTGTAAATCCATGTTGATTTTGTCCGATCCTGTCACTGTTTTCCAAGTGCTCTGCTATTACGTCTTTTAGAATGGTTTCTCTAGCATTTTCCCCACTACCGATGTCAGGCTTCCCGGTCTGTAATTCCCCGTTAACTCTCTACCACCTTTTTTGAATAGTGTGGTAACATTAGCTACCCTCCAATCCATGGGTACTGTTCCAGATTCCATCGAATGTTGGAAGATGATCAGCAATGCATCTATTATTTCTAGGGCCACTTCCTTAAGTACCCTAGGATGTAGATTATCAGGCCCTGGGTATTTATCGTCCTTCAATCCCATCAATTTCCCTAACACCATTTTCCTACAAATACTGATTTCTTTCAGTTCCTCCCTTTCATCAGACCCTCTGCTCCCCGACATTTCTGGGAGGTTATTTGTGTCATCCTTTGAGAAGACAGAACCAATATATGCATTTAATTGCTCAGCCAATTCTTTGTACCCCATTATAAATTCCCCTGATTCTGAATGCAAGGGACCTACGCTTGACTTCACTAATCTATTTCTCTTCACATATCTATAATAGCTTTTGCAGTCAGTTTTTATGTTCCCTGAAAGATTACTCTCATATTTTATTTTCCCTTTCTTAATTAATTCCTTTGTCCTACTTTGTTGAATCCTAAACTGCTCCCAATCATCTGGTTTACTGCTTTTTCTGACCAATTTATTTGTACTCTACTTGGATCTTATGCTATCCCTAATTTCCCTTGTTAGCCACGGTTGAGTCACCTTTTTTGTTTTATTTTTATGCCAATCTGGGATGAAAAAATTCTGCAGATCATCCATGCGGTCTTTGAATGTTTGCCATTCCCTTTCCACCATCAACCCTTTGAGTGGCATTCAACAATCAATCCTACCCAACTTGCACCTCAGACCATTGTAGTTTCCTTTATTGAAATTCAGGACCCTAGTCTCTGAGTCAACTGTTTCATTCTCCACCTTAATGAAGAATTCGATCATATTATGATCGCTCTGAGCCAAGGGGCCTCGTACAACAAGATTGCTAATTAATCCTTTCTCGTTACATAATTCCCAACCTAAGATGGCCTGATCTCTGGTTGGTTCCTCGACATATTGGTCCAGGAAACCATCCCGTAAACACTCCAGGAATTCCTCCTCCACAGTATTGTTACTAATTTGGTTAGCCCAATCTATATGTAGATTAAAGTCACCCATGATGACTGCTGTTCGAAAAGAACAAGCAGTGCGGATTGATTTAAATGTAATGCAGCATTGTGTCAACCTAACTGTAATAAACCAGGAATAACAGTCTCGAGTAATACCAGCGAATTCAGCTCATTGGTGCCTGCCCTGCGGCTCAACTATTAATAAATGAGCTAAGACAACTTTTCGCACCTGGATTGGCATCATATTCAGCACCAGGCAGGGTTCAGTAGACAAACAATGGGGAGTTGTGAATGAGGAGATTGGACGATTCCAAAACTGAAAACCCTTAATCACTGAATTTTGTGTATCTGTAGATTATGGAAAGAAAACGATGTTCTAAATTCTCCTACTGTCGATGTTAGTTTCAAATAGAAACATGTGAACAGAAGGAGGCCATTCAGCCCCTCCTGCCTGTTCTGCTATTCAACTGATTATCTCTGTTTTTTAACTCCGTTTAGTTGCCTTGGCTCCATTTCCCTTCATACCCGTGTGTAACCGAAGTCTATCAATCAGCATTTAGCAATTTCCAATTGACATTTTCAATTGGGGGAAAGAGCCCCCGAGTTCCAGTACCTTTCGTGTGAAATTATTCCCTTCTCACTTTTACACATTGAAATAAGTAATTTTTCAAATGCGCGTAGAATTATCCCAGACACAACTTTAAAAACATCAATTTTATTTAACATTTCTATTGGTAAAGAAAAAAGTTAGTTCCCTGTAAACTTTTATCGTAAGGTGCGATTTACTAACTTAACTTGATGCCACTTACCTACTTTAGTTAAAGGAACAGCGTAGCTGGATAATGATTTCAACCATGATCCAGACACGCTTTACCCATACTTGCAGTTGTAAGGCATTTGACATCTGATCGAAATAGCCGTCAATATGGAAAAAATTAAGTACCCATGTTACCAGTCCAGTAAGAGTCCAATTAGGTGTCACTGAGATACTGGGTGGTGAGCTGTTGATTGACCTGTTGAAACAAGTGCGTGCCTGAACTACATTTATTATAGGATATATTTGCAAAAGCTCATAGCTCAAAGAACAACAACAGCCACTACAATTTGCATTTATCTAGCGCCTTCAACTTAGTAAAACGTCTCAATCACTTCACAGGAGATTTATCAAAATACATTTGACACCGTGCCAAATACGGAGCTTTTAGGGCAGCTAACAAAAAACTCACTGAAAGAGGTCGGTTAAATGAGCATTTTCAAGGAGATGGAGTGAGGCTGAGATGTTTATGGAAAGACTTCCATAATTTAGGGCCAAGGCAGCTGAAGGCTCGGCAAACAATGATGGAGCGATGTAAAGCTGGGGTCTGGGAGGAGAGCAGATTTGGAGGGGTGCAGGCTTTTTGGAGGTTGCAGGGATTGAGGAGGTTACAGAAAAAAGGAGCGGCGAGGTACTGAGCCAATTTAGCTCAGCAAACAAAGGGGTAATGGAAAAACGGAACTTGGTGCGAGTTAGGGCATGGGCAGCAGAGTTTTTGATTCGCTGAAGTTTACAGAGGGTGCAAGGTGCGAGGCCAGATAGGAGAACATTGGAGTTAAAATGAACAAATGATTGAACGAGTGTTTCATCAGCAGATGAGCTAACTCAGGGGCGTGGAGGAGCATGTAGCATATTCAGGGTAACTGAACAGTTAAACTAAGTGAAATGCAAACAGAGTGACGATATTAAAACTGGAATTTGTTGAGAGTAGGAGGTAGATGCAGAGAGGGAAGGAGGTGCTAAATAATTTAAAACGAAGAAAACATAAACAAATAAATGTTTGAAAAACTGAGCATGGAGCAGCAGCCGAGAGGGAAAAACAAACTATCATTGATATTCTAATGTTGCTCTATAGTTTGTAATTGTTGATTTAGGTGATAATTATGTTAAAGTAGCACATATGAGGTCACGTTAAGAAACAAACCATCAACTTTTAATAATTAGGGAGACCAATTTGGATAAATGTACTGAGCTGAGCGACAGCAGAATCTAAGTTAACATTTTAGGGGATTCGTTAAGCAATAGAGGTCAATTAATAACTGCTATTTCAACATTAAGCAAGTTAATATGTAATAGAAACTGGCAGCACAGGTAATGCCTCGGGGCTGCAGTATGTGGGAATTTGTGATCAGCGACACTCTCCTGTAGAGCCACATCTACAGGAAATGCCTCTGCCTTGACTCACTCCGGATCAAAGTCAATGAGTTTGAGCACGAGTTAAAGACACTCTGGCACAGAAGGAAGATTGAGGACTGCCTGAATAGTTTACTGCAGAATACAGTAACACCAAGTATAGGGATGAAGGTACAAGGATAGCTGGGTGTGACTGACAGTCATGCAGTCATGGCATATCGAGTTGAGTCCGGGAATGAAGGACCACAGAAGCAGGACCTGTCGAGCAGGCACAATGTACTGGCTACCTGTGAGGATAAGAAGAAATGTTGACAAGGGACATGGTTACAGCAATTGAAGGCGAATATCACTGTGGATTAACAGGCAGTAGAAATGGTCTGGGTAGAACTGAGCTGTTGAAAGTTTTGCAAGACTTTGGTGGGAGTTGTCTACACATCTGATGGTAGATAGAGTAGCGGGTTGAATAACTACGATGATCCGAGACATTTGTCGCAAAATGCGAGTGGTTAAGATTGGCGGCTTAATGTTCTCGTAGACTGGGAGCAGCAGAGCAGCACCAGGCCCAGAGACAGCGAATATCTTCCGTGTATTAGAGACAGATCGCAGGAACAATGTGTTCTTCCACCAAGAAGAGGAGAAGCGATGAGTAATGAGCAATCATTAGTCATCAATCTAATGATCAGCGGAGATCCAGCTAACAGTGAACATAACAAGAATGAATTCAATATTAGAATAAAGCAGAAGAGCTCCACTTGTGTAATTAATAAAGCTTGTTCAACATTAGAGATGAGAGATAGCATAGCACGAAAATGAATGGCTTAGACAAATACAAGGAATAGTGGAGACTGAGATAGATATAACGAACAGGAAAGGAACAGAAATGAATTAGTAATCACAGCAGGAATATAATAAAAGAAATAGTCTTGACGCCAACAGCGTTTACAATAATATTAAGAGAACTATGAGGAAACATTGAATAGACTACACCTGCATACCCCAGAGATTAGAAGAATGGGAGCTGATCGCAATGAAACGTTAAAATACTTAAGGAGCTTGGCAGTGTTGGCTGAGAGTTTGATTCACCTGGCTGGATATTGTATAAATACGCATCGAAATCTCAGAATAAGGGGTCGAACAGTTGAGACTGTGATGACGAGCAATGTCTTAACTCAAAAGGTTGTGAATATCTGGAGTTCTCTACCACAGTGGGCTGTAGATGCTCAGACGTTGCATATCTTCACGACAGAGATCGAAATTTGATACTAAGGGAAACAAGGGATATGGGAATTGTACTGGAATTTCGATTCGATGTAGAAGATCAGCCATAATCTTATTGAAATGTAGAGAAGGCTCGAAAGGCCGAATGGCCTACTCCTGCTCGTATTTCTAAAGGTTATATATTAAGAGGCTGCCTAAGACAATGTGGGCCCTGAAAGACAGAAGCATTGTGAACAGCCACATTAAAACTGTGGCTACAAAAGAAGGTCAGAGGTTTGGTACTCTGCGGCGAGTGACTCACCTGCTGACACACTAAAAGCTTTCAACCATCTACAAGGAATAGGCCAGCAGTGTGGTGGAATACTCTCATCTTATCTGGATGAGTGCAGCTCCAACTCAAGAAGCTCGACATCATCCAGGACAAAGCAAACCCCTTGATTGGCGCCCCAACCAACACTTTTAAAATTCAATCTTTCCAGCACCAGCGCACCGTGGCGGCAGTGTGTACCATCTACAAGGAGCACTGCAGCAATGCACCAAGGTTTAATCGACAGCACGTCCTACACCGCGACCTCTATCACCTAGAAGTACAAGGCCAGCAGGCGCATGGGGACAACATCACCATCAAGTTCCCCTCCAAGTCACACACCATCCTGACTTGGGATATACCGCCTTTCCTTCATCGTGACTGGTTCAAAACTCTGGAATTACCTTCATAACTTCATTGTAGGAGTGCCTTAACATCAGGGACTGCAGCAGTTGAAGTAGGGGGCTAACTACTTCTTTCTCAACATCAATTATCGATGGACAATAAATGTTGGCTTTGACAGTGATGCCCACATCCCATGAATGAATAGAAATGTAATATTTTGCTTGAAAATAAGGAAATGGCAGATTGGCTGAATAATTACATGTTATCGGTCATCACAGTAGAGGAAGTGTATACAATACCAGAGATATAAGGGGAAATTAAAATAAAATCCAGTGGTGGAACTTTAATGATTGGCTTAGATTCTGTGGTTAGCTCTCAAGGTTAGCTCGCCACTGAACTGCAAGAAAGTTCCGACAATGATGTAGTGGGCTCTGGAGCGTAGATTTCAATTATTCCGACGGCACTGTGAATTTGCCGCCATTTCTAAGGGATCTGAAGTAGCGCAGGCAACAGGGAGGCAGATCAACCAACCAGCTTGAAGAATTCTCACAAACAGCAAAGCAGAGACTAAAAAGCATGGCATATAACTCACATTGTAGTGATTGTACAAAGAGCGAAATAAAGATTGGGATCTACACATGGGATTAAGGGAGAAGCTGAAATGTTATCAACAAATGTTAAAAAAACGTAATTTTTAATATTTTAAAAATCATGCAATTTTTAAACATTCTTCTGAGGGAATGAGGCTCCACAGTTGCAAAATTTGGATTTTTGAGAAAAAGAGATTGTTCAACAGTAATTATGACTTAGTACTCCATTAAAAACTCGGCATAACAATTTATTGTTTTTTACCGCGGGTATAATGCATTCAAACTTGACTTTCAGATCAAATCAGTGATTCTGTTTTGATTGCTTCTGTGAAGTCTGCAACACCGCACCCTATGGAAGAAAAGGGTATTTCTGACAGCAACTTCCACAGTGCCGCGTTTTGCTGCGCATGTGCAGACAACGCCAGTTGCAACTCATTTTATACAGTAATGAGGGCGACTTCTAACAATTTTGCTGCCAATACAACCGCAAATTCCGAATCAATATCAGTAAAAACAACGAGAATGAAGTGTAACACATCTCTGGAAATGAATAGTTTCCACTCCAGTGAAAGTGAGGAACTTGCAGATGGTTTAGTAATGATCTTCGAAAACTCTCCGGATACAGGACTTGTCGCCTTGGATTGCAAAATTGCCAGTGTCACTACATTAGTTAAGAAGTCTTGAAGAGAAAAACAGGAAATTATACACCTATTTCTAACGTCTGACTGGGCAAGTTACTAAAATCAGTTATCAGGTATTGAGTGACTGAGCATTTGGTAAAATCTGAACTAATCAGAGAGAACAGACATGGATTTGTAACGGGTAAGTCTTGTCTAATGGCAGAAGATACATTTTTGAGGAGATCACTGAAAAAGCAGATAAGGGAGTGTCTATGTATTTATATATATGGACTTCCAGGAGGCAAGTCTATAATAATCCATCAAGAGACTCTGCGCATTAATCACAGTGAGTTGGAGACAACCTATTGAGTTAGGTAATTAGTTAGATATGAACTGGGAGACAGAGAGTAAGAATAATGGGGTGTACTCAATTCGGAAGGATGTGACTATTGGCCTTCCCTAAGGTTCTCAACTGCCGTCTCTGCTTTTCACTCTAATTATCAATAAATTAGATAAAGGAGTAGAGAGTCGTAGATACACGTTTGCTGACGTCACTGAGTTAGGTGTCACAGTAAATAATCTAGAAGATAGCATAAAGCTGAAAAGGGATATTAATAGATTAAGTGAGTGAGCAAAATGTCTCAGATGGAATTCAAGGTAGGCAAGCGCGATGTTATCAACTATAGACCTAACAAAGAAAGATCAGATTATGTTGTAAATGGTAAGATGTCAGCGACTGTGGAGTAGCAGAGGTATTTAGGTGTACATGTACAGGAATTTCCAAAATATAGTGGAAATGGACGGAAAATAACGTTAAAAAGCTATTCTAATGTCGTCCTTTTTCTCAATGCAGCTGGCATACAAATTTGATTAAAGTTATGATAGAGTTGTATAAATGTCTTGCCAGACTTGCTCTTGAGGATTGCTTTCAGATCTTGGCACCGGAGCTGAACAAGAACAAATTGGGTTTGGAGGGGTCGCAAAGAAGATTTACGATTCAGATACCGGGGCTAAATGGACAGGGAATTATGAGGGCATGTTCCACAGACTGGTTTCTATTCCCTGGAGTATAAAAGATTAAGAGGCGATATAATTGTGGTGTTATGATGATTAAAGCAGTTGATAGGATAGATACAGAGAAACTATTTGCTCTGATGGTGGCGCCCAGAATGAGGAGGTATAACCTTAAAATTAAAGCTAGATAGTTAATGGGTGATACCAGGAGGCAGTTCCACATGCAAGGATAATGGAAACCTGGATCTCACGCCCCCAAAAATCTATTGAGGCTAGGGAAATTTAAAGTTTAAAAACTGAGATTGATAATTTTATGCTAGGTAAGGATATTATAAGATATGGAACTAAGGTGGATAAAAGCAATTGAGATACAGATCAGCCATTTTCTAATTTAAAGTCAGAAGGCTCAGTGAGTAAACTGGTTTAATTCTGTTCCCCTTTTCCTACTTAATCGTCTCAGCATTGATGTGTTACGTATTATCTCGGTTCACTGGCAGCAGTCTCGCCATTGTGTTTCAAGGTCTTGGGTTTAAGCTTAACTCTAGGACTCGAGACCTTAAGCTATGTTCCTGTTCATTGTTCTGAAATTAAGGACTGTACTGTGGAGCTAAATATTAAACCAAGCTCCCGCCTGCCCATTTAGGCAGATGTGTAAAGTCCAGCCTCCAAAATTCAGCCCTCAAATAATAGCATCAGACTGAATGGAATGGTCATACCCTCATTTATCAAGGCAGCTGGCTCACAAAAGTGATTGACGTTATGACAGAGTTGTATACATCCTGGTCAGACTTACTCTGGAGGACTACGAACTGATCAGGTCACTGGAGTTGAACAAGAACATAGCTAATCTGTTAGCGCAATTACACAGCTTCCCTCATTTGCTGTAGTCCCCCATCACTCACCTTCTATAGTTACTATCACTGACTCGCTGAGCTAGAATTTTAACCATCTTCTTTAGAGAGGGATTCCATATTTGTATTCGTACTGCTCGCCCTGGTCTGTACTGGTAACCCTGAATATTCCAAACTTGACCTTAGTGAAGATTTGATGAAAGGTTAGTCTTAGGCTGTCTCTGCAACATATAAAGGCTTTATTGCGGTATTCTCCCCTCCTGGAGCAGGTAATGGCGACCGTCTCTGCTTCCTAATGCACCCTAGCTACTTATTATAATTTAGCCAAAGCTGAACATCGATTTGGGTAAATGCATGAATCTTCCACATGTCGAGATCCACTTTTGAAATGAAGGTGTGGTGCTACTCTCAGTGTAGTTAAAAGCATGGTGATGTGCTGCGATTGAGACATTAACCATTTAAATCTACAAGTTCAGACATAAAAAAGGAGAAAATTGTGAAACAGGAGCATCGATGCATAATAATACCACGCAGCTTGCAGTTACCCTGTAAGAAATTATTGCCATCATATCGCGGCTTATCGGGCCTTTCCTGCAATAGGATGAGATGAACACTCTCCTCCGGAGTGCAGCATTCCCACAGAACTGAGCTGAAGGGGAACCTTAGCCAAACCTTCCCCACCGGAACGAGTCGGGTTTGGTCGGGTTGGCAGCCCATGTTACACTCTACTCGCTTTTCTTGTCCACTGATTCACTATCCATATTGGTCCATCTTCCAAAAGGAATTCCACTTCATTATCTCTGTTAAAGTGTTTGCTGGCAGTAGATTCACCGCGGCTGAATTATGTACCATTGTTACAGGGAGCCTGTCCAGACTTGAGCAAGCTGACTAGAATCCATTTGGTTATTCTACTTTCTCCTAATACCAAACGTTTCATTTTGTTACAGTGAAGAAAGAACGATTTTTCTGAAAATACAAAGAGTTCGAACAGAAAAATTAACAATTTCTTGAACTGTCACTCACCTGTTATAATTACAGAAATTGCCTCGCTGATGTTGGAATATAATCAAGTTATATTGTCCAAGGCGCAAAGAGACCTGGGTGTTCTTGTGCACTATTCGCTGAAGGTAAGCATGCAGGTGCAGCAGGCGGTTAAGAAGGCAAATGGTATGTTGGCCTTCTTAGCAAGAGGGTTCGAGTACAGGAACAAGGATCTCTTGCTACAGTTGTACAGGTCCTTGGTGAGACCACACCTTGAGTATTGCGTGCCGTTTTGGTCGCCTTACCTGAGGAAGGACGTTCTTGCCCTGGAAGGAGTGCAGCGAAGATTCAACAGGCTGATACCTGGGATGGCAGGAATGACGTACGAGGAGAGATTGTGTCAATTTTGTTTACACTCACCGGAGTTTAGAAGATTGAGAGGGGGTCTCATCGAAACCCACAAAATTATGTCAGGCCTGGACAGACTTGAAGCAGGAAGGATGTTTCTGATGGCCGGGGAGTCCAGAACCAGGGGTCATAGTCTAAGGATAAGGGGTAAGCCATTTTGGACTGAAATGAGGAGGAATTTATTCACCCATAGAGTGGTGAACCTATGGAATTCTCTGCCACAGAGGGCGGTGGAGGCCAGTTCATTAAATATATTCAAGAAAGAGTTGGATATATTTCTTAAGGCTAAAGGGATCAAGGGATATGGGGAGAAGGCAGGGACAGGGTACTGAATTTGGATGATCAGGCATGATCTCATTGAATGATGGAGCAGGCTCGAAGGGCCGAATGACCTACTCCTGCTCCTATCTTCTATGTTTCTATGTAAAACCATTGGTACCGCCTTCCTTGGTTTGCACTGCTAACCGTGAATATTCCACTGTTGCCCCTGGTGAGGATTTCATTAGAGGATAGCAGTTCACCATCTCTATAAAAGTGGAATTGTTTACCGCGATATTCTCCGGGCGTGCTGCAGGTAATGGTGAGCGTCTCTCCTTCCAAATACACCCCTGTCGGTTGATCAAGAGATATCACTGGGGGTTTTTGCCGATCTGGGTAAAATAGATATAGACACAATGGACCAGTAGTATTTCTTGTACAGTGGAAGGTTGGGACCTCAATATCTATTGCGCTGTGTTGAAGGGAAGTTTCAATAAAAGGGGAACTCGTGAACTTATCTGGGAAAGCCATCAGAAGTTTGGAAGCACTGAAATTACACTGTGGGAAGCGAGTGGAGCAAGGGAAATGTTTAAGTTGAAAATCTTATTTTTCTACATTAGCAGAGGAGCAAATCCGCTTGTGAAGAGTGAAAGCCCCTGCTAAACCAGGGAAAATCGAATTGTAAATGAAGGAGAAAACGGCTGCCGGCCTCGTATACTGAGGCTGATTTCAGAGACACTTTCACCAGTTGCCTGTAATGCTCAAAATCATTCAATTGTTCCATTAATTTACTGCTGTCATTCTCATTGTTCATGTTCTTCTGTGTTCACTCAATATAAAATATCTCTCCCATGTAGTTGGAATTGTAATGTTATTTATATTGTAGATAATATGGTGACCAGAAATGTGAGCTAACCCGCAAGTGCCTGCATTCAATCTGTTCAGCTGGAATAGGAAACAAAGTGGCAAGATCCATGTCTGGTCGCTCGCTTGATTAGCAAAGCTTATATTCATCCTCAAACAGCACCAGCAAAAACACATATTTTCAAACATTGATCTCATTGCTGTTTGTGGAACCTTGTGTGGGAAAGGGGGCTTTGAGTTCTTCTGTTAGATTAATTGATTGTATCAAAAGGAAAAGACTGGTGAAAACCAAAGTTGGTCCATTGCAGTCAGATACGGGGGAATATATAATGGGAAATAAGGAAATGGCAGATCAACTAAATGCATACTTTGGGTCAGTCTTTACGAAGGAAGACACAAAAAACCTCCCTGGGATATCGGGAAAAATAGGGACATTGGCAAAGGAGGAACTGACGCAAATCAATATCTCTAAGGATATGGTGTTAAGGAAGCTAAAGGGATTGAAGGTGGACAAATCCCCAGGGCCTGATAACATGCATCCTAGGGTACTGAAGGAGGTGGCCCTAGAGATAGCGGATGCACTAAGGATGATTTTTCAGAATTCATTAGACTCGGGAACAGTGCCCATGGATTGGAGGGTAGCTAACGTTACCCCACTATTCAAAAAGGGGGGTAGGGAAAAAGCAGGTAATTACAGACCTGTAAGCCTTACATCAGTTGTGGGCAAAATGCTGGAGTCCATCATTAAGGATGAAATAGCGGAGCACTTAGCAAATGGGGACAGGATAGGACAGAGTCAACATGGATTTACAAAGGGTAAATCGTGCTTGACTAATCTATTGGAATTTTTTGAGGGAGTAACTGGTAGAATAGATGGGGGAGAGCCAGTAGATGTGGTGTACCTGGACTTCCAAAAGGCCTTCGATAAGGTCCCACATAAAAGATTAGCATGGAAAATTGAGGCTCATGGGATAAAGGGGAAAGTATTGGCGTGGATAGGGAACTGGCTGTCAGATAGAAAACAGAGAGTTGGAATAAACGGCTCATTTTCTGAATGGCAGGCAGTAACAAGTGGGGTACCACAGGGATCTGTCCTGGGCCCCCAGCTGTTCACAATTTACATTAATGACCTGGATCAGGGAGTCGGATGCAGCATTTCCAAATTTGCAGACGACACTAAACTAGGAGGGGGGGTGGGCTCAGAGGAAGAGACCAGGAAGCTCCAGATCGATTTGGACAGACTGGGCGATTGGGCGGATAAATGGCAGATGCACTATAATGTGGACAAGTGCGAAGTTATCCACCTTGGGTGCAGGAACGGGAGGGCAAATTATTATTTAAATGGCAATAGATTGGGAGAGGGGGAAGTACAGAGAGACCTGGGTGTTCTTGTACACCAGTCACTGAAGGCGAGCATGCAGGTGCAACAGGCGGTCAAGAAGGCAAACGGTATGCTGGCCTTCATAGCAAAAGGGTTAGAATACAGGAACAGGGATACCTTGCTGCAGCTGTACAGGGCACTGGTGAGACCACACCTCGAGTACTGTGTACAGTTTTGGTCGCCTCATCTGAGGAAGGATGTTCTTGCCATGGAGGGGGTGCAGCGGCGATTCACCAGGCTGATACCAGGAATGGCGGGAATGACCTATGAGGAGAGACTATGTAGTTTAGGGATGTACACACTGGAGTTTAGAAGATTGAGAGGGGACCTCATAGAAGTGTATAAAATTCTGACAGGTCTAGACAGACTGGATGCAGAAGGAATGTTTCCCTTGGCGGGTGAGAACAGAACTAGAGGACATAATTTAAGGATAAGGCCAAACCATTTAGGACAGAGATGAGGGGGAATTTCTTCACTCAGAGAGTGGTGAACCTGTGGAACTCATTGCCACAGAGGGCAGTGTACGCCAGCTCATTAAATATATTTAAGAGGGAATTAGATATATTTCTACGGGCAAAAGGGGTTAAGGGTTACGGAGAGAAGGCGGGGACGGGATACTGAATTAAAGGATCAGCCATGATCTCATTGAATGGCGGAGCAGGCACGAAGGGCCGAATGGCCTACTCCTGCTCCTATCTTCTATGTATCTATGTATCTATGTAACTAATACAATTTCAGATGGCAGTGATAAATTAACTTGTTGGCATAAGAAATATCGACTGAAATTACTCTCAAATGTATACGTCTATATAATCAAAAGTAGGAGAGACACAGGGGATCCGAATAATCCTATCCAGGCGAGCTTCCAGCACTGAATACAAGTCAACTACTGAAATCGGTGTATATTCAACTATTTGATGGAGAGTTTCGAAGCAATGACAGGTGACTTGCTGTGAACCTCTCAAATTTAAGGTTTTTGTCGTGTGCTTCGGCACTTGTAAGGGGGCAGGGCTAGGGGACCTGGTTGAACGGAAGAGGAAGTAGCAGGAGAGGAGGAAGCAGAAGAGGAGGAAGCCAATAAGGAGGAAGCAGAAGAGGAGGATGTGGAACAGGAGGAAGGAGAAGGAAGGATTCAACTCAGGCAGCCCCTTTCTGGAAGGGATATCCAGCATGCAATCATTCACCTGCTGTACCAGTGACCGCAACCACAATTCCCCTTTCAACATTAATCCCACACCTTATCTTCCATTTGTTCGTCAGTATTTACTGTGCCCCCATTGAATGTCATCTGCAAACTTTGTTGTTCCGATTCTCGTGTTTACATACTTTCTGTAAACGGGGAAGATAATTGGTTCTAGCAGCGATCTCTGTGGAACACCACTTCACACCTTTCAATAATCTAATTAACTACATATAACATCGACACATTGCTTTCCGTTTTGTAGCCAGTTGGCTATCTATTCTGCTAATTGTACACTGACTCCACATCCACTGACCTCAGTCATGATTCTACTGTATCAACTATTTTTTAACATCCATGTATATCACAGTTATCAAATGAACTTTGTCTACTCTTTCTGTTACTTCTTCATAGAAATAAATAATTTGGCTCAACCATGACCCCCATTTGGAAATCCCTGTTAAATATATTTTATTACATTATCCGTTTCTAGATAATTTTTCTATATAATCTTTGAGTAAAGATTATATTATTCTCCTACCTACGACGTTGAGATAACTGGTCTATAGTTTCCTGGACGTATTCTACATCTCTTTATCAATATAGGAATACCATTACCTGTTCTTCAGTCTTCTGGCTCTATATCATTTTCTATTTTTTAATGAAAATTTCATACTGCCATAGCTCTGTTCTAACCAGCTTCGGTTTTTTTGTAATGGAGTACAGTGACTTAATATATTTTAAACTCAAAGCTTGCGAACAATGTAGTCCTTGTAATGTAACAAGTGACTAACATCACAAATCGATTGATCTGCTGGAGAGGATTGTTGAATTCACCCATGATTATATTTTTCTACGGCATTTGCTCATTTCAAAAAACGAGGTTACATATTTCTTCCTGGTCTACACTTCTACTATTAGGTGATCTGTAGAACAACTATTAGCGTCAACCATCCCTTATTTTTCTTTATCTCAATTCATGTGGATTCTGTTTGTATACTAATGTTAGTTAATATACTTGTTTTTACTTCAATGATGTTATCTCTAGTGTGTACAGTTACCCACCGCTCCATTTTATCATTCCCTATCTTTCTAAATAGCCTACAAGAGGGAACTGGAATTTTTCCCAGGTGGAACGTCAATTGCAGAAGATTTAAATGAACCAGTGGAAGTGCAAAAACAGTCAAATGTGTTAAACTGATTATACTGTGCTTTAAAATATAAAAACATCGCAAGATGCCTCACAGACGCGTAAGACATATGCAAGACCAGTTTAAGAAAGAAATTTTAAGAAGCATTATCATAAGCTTGATCAAAGAGATGAATATTATGTAGAAGTTTAAGCAAGGGGAGATGGCGTGCTATGGGGAGTTGAATGCTGTGAAGGGAACAGGAGGAGGGTCTCATGGGCAAAGTGAGTGCAGGGAGGACAGGAAGACACAAGGGAGAGATACAAAGATTACAATTTGAAGACTAGAGCAAGGGGTCGACTAGCGGGAGTTTCCCCTGGTGGACACAAATAAGGGGTAAAATCAGCAGAGGCAGCGGAATAGCTCAGAATAGTAGAGATATCACCTGAGAGGGCAAGCTCGAGGGCTGGTCGTAAATTTGGGTAAAGGATCTTATATAGAGGAAGAAATTTAGGAAGGAAAAGCGGGCCATAAAAAGATAGAAGAGAGGAAAAGGAAAGCTTACTTGGAGGTAAATTCCCTGAGCACAAGGAGTCACTCAGTGCAGAGGCTGAGTGATGAAAGGAGTAACATACACTGTCCTGTTGAGATACTAGAGGTTGGTTTGGAGATAAAATCACTGAGCACAAGGAGTCACTCAATGCAGAAGCTGAGTGATGAAAGGAGGATCATACACTATCCTGTTGAGATACTAGAGTTTGGTTTGGTGGCTGGGGAAACGTCTTATTGAAAGGACAATCCAGCAGGGTGGATCAAATTGAGGTGCCTGGAGGAGGAGGAAGGAGCAGTTTAGTAGGTCTGCGACTATGTTGTGATTAATGCACCTCCGGGGGATTTGGCAGGGCAGGTTTTGGAATGTGGAAGCAGCTGGGGAAGTTTCATTCAGGTCAAAACGTTGGTGTGAGCCAATTGCCCCACAAATCCAGTAGTTAAACATCATCATCCACATGGATTAAATGTTGACGAGCGAACCCACATTCTGTCTGGAAATGAGGAGGGACGGTGATCCATTTACTGAAGAGTCCAAGGAGTGGATGATGTGAGTGAGATTGAAAGGAGGCTGGTGATCTTAGGACTTACCGAGCATGCTGTGCGGGAAGGCCGGGTAACGAGGACGCGGGGCTGTTGGTGTTGTGCCTCCTCAGTAGGCAGCGATAATACACTCGGTAATCCCGATGGTGAATTCCCAGACAAGCACAGAAGGCAACTGGGGGCTTGTTCATAGGAATTCAATTATAAGAGAGCAGAAGGAGAGAACGAAGAGAGATAATCAGTGATGTGTTGGCAGAATGGTTGTCGAGGGGAGAAGTACCCAAGAGGGAAACAGACAACAACTTGAATCGGGAAAGTGATTTGATGCTCCAACTCATCGAGCCAATTTCTGGCTTATTCAAAATGCTCCAAAATACACATTAGATCTAAAGAAGCAATGTGAACATTAAATAGATAATTGGCCGTGCCCTCCTGGAATGCTGCGTGAAGTGTTGTGACCCTCCCCAGAGAAATGATATGGTTGAAATTTCTGCAAACAGGGCCATATCTCAACCTTCCTCCACAATGGCAGCTGCTGAGTAGCTGAACTGCATTCCTGTCACCAATGCTGCAACACGATTAGTTAAAGCAATCAGCACCATCAGTGGGGAAGCTTTGAGAAACAGTAATCAGGGCAAAAATGAACAGTCACTTGGGTAGATTTGGATTGATTAAAGAAAGCCAGCACGGACTTGTTAAAGGCAAATCGTGTTTAACCGACTTGATAGAGTTTTTTCAGGTAGTAACAGAGAGGTTTGATGAAGGTCATGGGTTTGATGTTGTGTACATGTATTTCCAAAAGTCGTTGAACAAAGTGCCAGGTAATAGGTTTGCCAGCAAATTTGAAGCCCATGTAATAAAAAGGACAATGGCAGCATGGATACGAAATTTGCCAAATGACAGTAAACAGACAGTAAGGGTGAACAGTTTTTTTCGGACTGAATGAAGGTATAAAGCGGTGTACCCCAGGGATCGGTTCCAGGACCATTGCTTTTCTTGATATATATTAATGAATTGGATGTGGGTGTACAGGACACAATTTCACAATATGCAGATGATACAAAACTTGGAAGTATAGTGATGTGAGTCAGTAAAGTAACCTCTCAGAGTTCTCGGACAGGACACAAATAGACAGCAGCCAGTATGTTTGAGGAATAGATCAGATTTATTAAGCTTACAGCGTAATCAATCCTTAACATTAGGCGATCATCACGGATAGCTCACAGCCCTACGTTTCTGGAACCCTTCAGACACAGGCAACGTCGTCGCAGGTCTGCTCCTTATCTTCGCAGATAATCTCTGTGTGAAACTGTTTTTTGAATATCGAGGTTTTAACCCATTCCTTAACAACAGTCCATTTGGTCAGTGTCCATATATGGTCTTTAACAAAATCACCTTTTTATTTGATTCTAATGATCAACATACCAGGCTAAGGCTAGTAACCTGGCCACTCCTTTTCCAGGGTATTTCCATTAACTCTGTTCCACTGTCGTGTTATGTTGTTTTTACCTTTTCACCCCATTGGAATTTACTTTATCTCTTTCATTTTTAGCTTTAAGCAGTACAAAGCATTTCTATACGCCAAGGGCCCAGCACATTGCAGCACTGTTTCACTAGTCTTGATGTATCCAAACTTCCTCACGTTAATCTACCAGATAAATACCATGCTCTCTCATTTATTGTAATTTATACTAATTATCCTTTAAATATTGTTTCAATTAGCTTGGTTAAGTAAAATCTAATTTCTACTGAGCATTATAATATGTTATTTAATGATTTGACATTCACTCGCATCCTGTGGTTGTTTTTTATCAAAGCTTAGTCAAAACTGCTTTTGAGTGTCCTGGCAGCTGCATTCTGAACAAGTCTTAGCTTTTTGGTTACCCAGGAGTAATTTTCAGTAATATTATTTGATCAATGGCTGCACTTGAAGTTATACATATATGACTCTCGTCTGCTAAATATCAGCCTTTCCTACAGTCCCCACTTGGAGGATGAAATATTTTAAACATTGATTCCTCGACTGCCTCCATCTACTTCCTGCCAAGCATTGCTGTAACTCTAAGTTATGAATCGTCATAGCAGCTCTAGAAACTCTATGGATTACACTTCACAGATAACATATAATCAATACAATAAACGTTAATATCATTTGGTTGTGTAAGATTGCCATATAAATCATTCTGCACAGTGGCTGTTGTCCCACGTAATATGTGGTTTCCCATCAACTGCTACTCCCTAGGGCCATAATCTCTCTCTCGGTTCTATCATTGCTTTGTTACATCTGGACCAAATGTATTTGTGAAGTTGAAATTCTCCCTATAATGGCTTTCAGATTTATGGATAGGGGTGGAATTGGATGTCCAAAGTTAACCATCGCTCTCAGGGCTTCTGCTTGCATTGAAATGTTCACTCTTAGTTCGTTAATATTGTGAATTATTACAGGTTGGAGGGTTCGACTGCCTATTGCGATCGTTTGTGTAGGTTTGAAGCAAAGGTAGGATAGTGTATTGGACATTCATCCTGCCCATGCTAGTATGATTTCGCCCGAGTGGTGACGCAATATGTGCCTATTTCTAGATAAACTTCATTTATCTGGTCTAATCCACACCTCTGCACATTCATACTACAGAGGGGTGAGTCTGAGCCTACTGTGAACTCACAGGCGGGCCGACCTCGTGTCCTAACATCGCACCTGCACATGTAAACCCCACTATATTCGGTGCAACACCCCATTTTTGGACTGTCTATGGTTTTATTTAGTTTAATCAGGGTGAGGGGGGCGAGGTGATGCAAAAGTCTTATGGAACCTTCCTTCTAGCATCTCTGTTGATTCCACCTTAAATACTTCCCAAGGTCTCATCTTGTCTACCGGCAGCAGCCACAGTATGACAGGATCGATTGGCTGACTCTCGTAATCCCCATTTCTCTCACTAAATACACTAATCCCTGTTTTCTTGCCTCCATTACATTATAGTCCTCATCATAATGGAGTCACTTCCTAATCATGGAACATTGACAAACGAGGGGACTCTGTTATGTTCTGCTTCACTTAACCCTGCCATCACTTGGTCCATCATGAAACTCCCATAAATTGAACATACCGTAGCCCTTGAGATATCTTGTTCTGTTTTACCAATCCCTCTTGTCGCATTGTTAAAATGATCCTGAATTTGTCTGTATACTTCTGTTTCGTCTTGTGTGGTTATCAGCAAATTCTCCAATTCCTGTATGGTGACTGAATCTCCCTTATTCATGCTAGATAGAAAGCCGTTCAAATGTTTCCTCATTAACTCGTCATGTTCCCACATAGTTTCTATATCTGCCCTGTTCAAGGCAGAGTTTCCTGCGATGACTCCTATGCATAACCATTCTCCCAGTCCTCTCTTTGTTCTCAAGTGGCTACTATTATGACTTGAAATGCTGACCAGTACATAAGTCTGGTTTACATCCCACGAACCCCATCTATCTTGGACATGGTCCTTATCTAAAAAATGCTTTACCATTTTCTTCACCAAGTGCTCAATTTATCGGAGGTGTCCTATAGGACATAAATTTCCTGGAAAGGGAATAAATGTAAAATTAAAGATTACCGGGATAATTTCTTACCGAACATCACTCTATAATTCTTTACATGTACGGGGGACAACCAATCCATTTGATGGTTCTTATATTATTAACTTGCATCTCTTATTTTTATGCTTATCGCTTTTCCTTTGTAACATTATCTCCTCTGGTCTTCCCCTGATTTCCATCTGTAGTGTTTGTCCTAGCCTGGGTCTTTCTTTTTGTTCCACATTAAAACATCCTATCATTCCCCTATGTCTTTTAAATATTTTGTGCCAATTCAGTGTATTCAAACTCTGTCCAGGATATGTGATCCCCACACTATTTGGTGTAATCTCCACCGCCTTGTCGAATCCGAACCCTGGATCTACAAACTTTCATTTTCCTAATTGAAAATTTGGGGTCACTTGAACATTATCTTTAGTACATAGACACTGCATTTTAATTTCTTCGCCCCCCCCCCTTTGGCCTGGATATAAAGAAAGTCGCATCGGTCGTATTTTCGTTTTCACAATAATCACAGTACACAGTCATATCACATCCGTCTCCTGAAGCCGCTTCCCATTCTAATGATGGCGTATCGCTGGTAGGCATCTTGATTCCATTCTGGATGACGATAACGTTTGAAGCCTGGTCGATACCAACACGTATCAGAAGTCCCAGTATGTGTCTGAGTCCTGCCATTGTGGCCACCCAGAGGAAAAAAGAGTGCAGTATTTATTCTTTCACAGGCTTTAACTGGTTGATATGGTACCATTTAGTTACATTTGGCTTTGCCACTGTCCCTTCCGGGTACTGAACCAGATACACAGCTGGATTCAATTTATCCACTATCGAGTAGGGCCCCTTCCATTTGGGGCCAAATGCATTTATCTTTTTCCCATAATTTAACACCATGACTTTATCACCTATCTGATATTCAAATCGTCCAACCTTCTGGTCAAAGTTTTTCTTGATTTGGTATTTAGATTTCCCTAAATTCTTTGCCACGTGTCGGTTAACTGCATCAATATACTCTACTGTGTGATCCAACCACGAGTGGTTACATGGTTGTTGCATGATTGGGGTGGTGCCAGTCAAAGTTAGATGACTTGGAGTACTCGTCAACCTCCCAGTCATTGCCTGGTAAGGTGATTGCACCGTGGTCCAATTTGGCGTGGACCGAATTGACATAAAACACATGGGCAACATATTGAACCATTCAGTGGGATGTTCTGTGCACAATTTTCCCAACAAGGATTTCATTGTGCGATTCCCTCTTTCCACTATCCCGGATGATTGGGGATGATGAGCTACATGTAGCTTATGTTTAATTCCCATAATTTCCTGTAATTTTGAACAAACTTCGCCAGTGAAGTTGGTGCCCTTATCACTATCAACTTGAAGTGGCAGTCCCCACCTACAGAAAATAGAAACATAGAATCATAGAAGATAGAAGCAGGAGTAGGCCAATCAGCCCTTCGAGCCTGCTCCGCCATTCAATGCGATCATGGCTGATCATCCAAATTCAGTACTCTGTCCCTGCTTTCTCCCCATATCCCTTGATCCCTTTAGCCTTAAGAAATATATCCAATTCCTTCTTGAATTTATTTAATGAATTGGCCTCTACTGCTTTCTGTGGTAGAGATTTCCACAGGTTCACCACTCACTGGGTGAAGAAATTCCTCCTCATTACTCTCCTAAATGGCTTACCACTTATCCTTAGACTGTGACCCCTCGTTCTGGAATAATACTAATCACTCAATAATAATCTGGCCGCAGTAACCGCAGTGTTTGATCAGGAGGGGAAGGCCTCAATCCATTTAGTGAACTGGTCGATAAGAACGAGTGCATATTTATAATTGCCCTGCGAATGTAGGAGTGGTCCAATAAAATCAATTTGCACCTGAGTCCATTGCCCATCAGGGCCTGGCTGACATCGAAGTAGGGCATGGTTGGAAGAAGGGGAGGGGTTCTGCTGCAAACACGGTATGCTTTCGGAAACATAAATTTACAGTTTCCTTCATATTAGGCCACCAGGCTGTCGAGGCAATCTTTGTGAAAGTGACTTCTGTGGAGTAATGACCTCCGACAGGTTGGGAGTGGAATAGGAGCAAGGGTTTTCTTCTGCCGGGTGTGGGGGAATACAGACAACCGGGTACTCATCTGGGGCATTTTGATACATAAGTAATGGTTGTGAACACTTTGTAGTAAGAAGGGTCTTGGGGGCCCATGCAGTGGGAGCCAGTAATGGTTTACCTTGGTCATGCCAATTGATGTCTTTCTGATAGGGGCTATAATCTGTTTGAAGGGCAACCAAATCGAGAGCGTTGCTAACTGCTGCAACTGGGATTATCTCCTCAAGTTGTAGAGGGAGTGACTCAATGGTCAGTGCTGCTTCTTTGGCAGCTTCAACTGCTGCTTTATTCCCCAGGGCATGAGCGGAATGGTCTCTCTTGTTTGCATTAACCTTACCAATGTGACAATGCATTTACCGTAACTTTAGGGCCAGCAATATGAGATGAAAACATGGCCCATGTGTTAAGGGTTTACGATCTGATGAGAAGTAGTAATTATTTTGGTAGAGGGGAAGGGACAGCATGATACATGGCATGGGCACTGTCAGACCAAATGTTTGTCCGGTAGCCAGAAGTTGCTTGAACGGCGATGAGAGGGGTCAAAATCTGCACATTGGCTTGAGTTTTTGTTACTTTTAAACTTGATAGTCTTCTCGGGTAGGACCACATCACATCCGGTATGAGGTGAGCTCTATATGTGGTAGGAGGAGCCATCCAAGTATACTTCAGAGGCTCCTTCTATTGTTGATCACAAAACAGGTTGTGACTCAAAGTCTATTAAAGGCAGTGGACACTTGTGAGGGTGTCCCTCATACGCAAGTCCCGTTGTATTAGTTCTAAAGTCCATTTAATGATGCGTTGGGATGAGATCAATAATTCCTTGGTTTGATAAGGAGATTCAGTGGAGTGTGAGCGGAATGCAAGATAATCCTCTTTAAGCCCGTAATGTAGGTTGAACGTCGCCAGTAGGTGGCGCTCACACGCTGAATAAATCCGTTCTGCCCCCTGCAAAACCCGTGAGGCATGGGCAATCGGTTGTAACCTGTGCAGTCGTTCTTGATATAAGAATGCAGTCAGACTATGGTCGGTGGATGCGACCTCGAGATGGAATGGCTGTGTCGGGTCGGGTGATATCAAACAGGTATCCCGCATAACAGCCAGTTTTAATTTCGCAACTGCAGCGGTGTGATCTGGCCCCCACAGGGAGGAAATTTGATCATATTTTACTTTAAATTGTTCATCGAGTGGTTTTGCAAGTTCTGCAAATCCAGGAATAAAACTATGCTGGTATCCAACTAGTAACAAAAAAGATCAGAGCGCTGTCCTGGATACAGGAAGCGGGAGTGATTGAATGACGTTTATCTTGTGCTCGTCGGGACTTAGACATAAGAAAATAAGAACATAAGCAATAGGAGCAGGAATAGGCTACTTGGCCCCTCGAGCCTGCTCCGCCATTCAAAAAGATCATAGCTGATCTGGGGCTCAAATGCACTTCACTACCCGCTCCCCATAACTCTTCACTCCCTTGTCTTGCAAACATCTGTCTTTCTCCAACTTAAATGTACCCAATGACCCAGCCTCCACAGCTCTCTGGGGCAGAGAATTCCACAGATTTACAACCCTCTGAGAGAAGAAATTCCTCCTCATCTCAGTTCTAAAAGGGCGATCCTTTATTCTGAAAATATGCCCGCGAGTTCTAGCTTTCCCCACGAGGGGAAACATTCTTTCTGTATCTACCTTGTCGAGCCCCCTCAGCATCTTATATGTTTGAATACGATCACCTCTCATTGTTCTAAATTCCAATGAATATAGGCCCAGCCTGCTCAACCTTTCCTCTTAGGTCAAACACCTCATCAATGGAATTAATCTAGTGAATCGTCTCTGATCTTCCTTAAATGCAAGTATATCCTTCCTTAAATAAGGAGAGCAAAACTGTACGCAGTATTCAAGGTGTGGTCTCTCGCATACCCTGTAAAGTTGTAGCAGGACTTCCCTGCTTTTATTCTCCAACCCCTTTGAAATAAAGGCCAGCATTCCATTTGCCTTTTTGATTACATTTTGTGTTTCATGCACCAGAACCCCCAGGTACCTGTGAACTGTAGCATTTTGTAATCTCTCTCCATTTAAATAATAATATGCTTTTTTATTTTTCCTGCCAACGTGTATAACCTCGCACTTAACCACATTATATTCCATCTGCCAAATATTTGCTCACTCACTTAGCCTGTCTACCTCCCTTTGCAGGTTATTTGCATCCTCTGCACAACTTGCTTTCCCACCCATAGTTGTATCAACTTGGTTACATTACATGCGGTCCTTTCATCCAAGTCATTGATGTAGATTGTAAATAGTTGAGGCCCCAACACCGATCCCTGTGGCACCACTGTTTACCGTTTGCCAACCAAAAATGACCCATTTACACCGACTCTCTGCTTTCTGTTAGTTAGCCAATCTTCTATCCATGCTAATATATTACCCTCAACTCCGTGAGCTCTTATCTTATGCCGTATCCTTTTATCTGGCACCTTATCGAATTTCTGCTGGAAATTCCAATACACCACATCCACTGGTTCACCTTTGTACACCCTGCTCGTTATCTCCTTAAAGAACTCCAGCAAATTTGATAAACATGATTTCCCTTTAATAAATTAATGCTGACTCTGCTTGACTGCATTATGCCTTTCCAAATGCCCTGCTACTGCTTCCTTAATGAAGGAATCCAGCATTTTCCCAACGACAGATGTTAGGCTAACTGGCCCATAGTTTCCTGCTTTCTGTCTCCCTCCTTTCTTAAATAGGGGTGTTACATTTGAGGTGTTCCAATCCTCTGGCACGTCTCCAGAATCCAGGGAATTTTGGTATTTGCAACCAATGCATACAGTTTCTCTGCAGCCACTTGTTTTAAGACCCGGGGATGCAGCCCTTCAGGTCCAGAAGACTTTTCATCTTTTAGTCACTTATTTTACCAAGTACCATTTCCTTCCTGATAGTTGTTGTCTTTAGTTCCTCCCTCCCTGTGGCCCCTTGATAATCCGTTATTGGGATGTTGTTAGTGTCTTCTACCGTGAAGACAGATAATAATATTTTTTCAGAATCTCTGCCATTTCCCCATTCCCCAATATTAATTCCCCAGTCTCATATTCGAAGCGACCAACGTTAACTTTAGCTACCCTCTTCCTTTTTGTATACCTGCAGAAGCTCTTACCCCACGGAGGGATCCTCAATCCCAAATAGGGGACCTGTTGCTGCAAAAGCTGAGGTTTTCGAGGATTACATTTCTAGCCTGAACTGCTTAACAGTGTTAAAAATTCACCTAACAGTTCAAGGTGCTACTGGATTGAACTTGTCGCCTGTCGCAAGACGTCAACATACTGAAGCATGCACTGGGGCTTAGAAGAAGCTTTCAGGAACCGTACCAATCTGGTATGGAAGGTGATCGGGGCGTTGGTGTAGGCATGTCCACGTTTAACTCTGGTCCTCAAAGGTAAACACAAACTTATATTGATCCTCTGTTCAGATGGGTATAATCCAAAATCCATTCGTACTGTCTAGGGTGGAGTAGTATTTAGAGTCTTTTGCGAGTTCTGATAATAAGGTCGGCGCTTCCTTAATGATAGGGGCATTCTTGGTTGTAACCTTCTTAATACTTCGTTTATCAGTAGTGAGCCTCCAGCTTTCATCCAGCTTCCGAACTGGCCAAGCTGGTGAATTGGCCGTGAAAGTGCCATCTCAGAGGGCCGTCTCAGAGGGAGTCGATTAAATCTCTAATTTCGGGATTACTTTCTTTGGGAATTGGCTACCGTTTAACAAAGGAGTGGGGCAGTCCCTTAAACGTCACCTCACCCTCCATTCGACCGCAGTCATGCTTACCAGTGGCGAATGCAGGTGAGTGCATTTGAATTAATAATTTGACTTGCTTATCTTGGTGATTTGGTGCATCGTACAAGCAAGTCCTCTTAATCGCGAATACGGAGTGGGCATCCGATATTTCAACCAATTCACTACCTCATTTCCCGATCCAAATACACCACTGGTTGTAATCAATAATTTTCCTGTAACTTTCCAAAACATCGTTTCCCAATATGCCCCTTCCATCAGGAATTGTCATCATGACAGGGTCATCAACATTCAAATCAATCCAGTTGGTGCACATAGTTATCATTTCCCCCTTAAAAGCAGAGGTTGACCTCCCATCAAAGCCTTGTAACGTCAGGTAACCTTTGCCCGCCGCAGTATGGCGTTCAGGATGTGGGGTATGGATGAGGTAACAGATGAACCGGTGTCAATAAGAATGATATGTTGTCGGCTCCCCTGTGGAACACATGACATTTCTGAAAAGAGATGACACGTCCACTTCATTGGGCCGTTGTCTGTGATCCCTGTGGTTGTTGCCCAGCCGGATCCGAGATGGCTGCCACCTGATTAGTTCATGTAATAACACGAGTGCTCGGTATGGCTGTTAATTTACTCATTTCTGCGGCCAATTGATCTACCTTGGGGGTGGGGGTAGATTTCCTTGAAAGGGAGGGTACCGTTGGCACTGTTTTTGAGGCTTCCTACAAAATTAGAGTCGTGCCCAGGTCTCCCACAGTTATAACAATTTCCTTCGAATCAACGTGTGTAGCGGGGTGCAGTGGGCATAACTGGCCGTTCTACCACACTAACATGTTTAGTTGGTCCACACCCATCCGTTGCAAAAGCCCATGACTGATTGGTGGACTGGAGTAGCAAAGTCAACCCAGCCTCAGGCGAGACTATGTGTCCTAGAGCATGCCTCAGTGAGCTTTCTTGAATGGTTCCTGGTCCTTCCCTTCATCATCAGAGTCAGGTGCAAACCCTTGGGTTCCATCATAAACCGTGTCGAGCCTGTTACTCTATACAGTGAGCGATTCTACTGGTCCCTGAGTTGTTTGATCACATGTCTTAGCCATATCCATTCTGTTCATGCTTAAATGTTCCTGAATGGACTCCATGACTTCTGCCGAGGTAGTAGCGATATTATAAACCAGGAATGAAGATTTTGCAGTATCTTGGGGTTGGTGGCAGCGAGGAGGACGCGTTTCAAATCGGTGTCCCCTAATTCGCTGTGTCCCCGCTTCCAAGTCGTCCATCGAACTTTAACGTTGTTGGGGCACTCGGATCGTGTTATGGGGCCTAACCCATTAACACAAGCTTGTACTTCGACAGCATTGAGGGGAATGGAGCGCGTCTCGGAGGTGGTTTCCTCCCCCTTGTCATTATAGGCTTGGGTTCTAACTATGACGCTCACATGGGCCGACCGCCTATTCTCATGGATGGAGGACACCCCGGGGTATCCCCAACTATCATGTCCACCGTGCAGCTATGCCTTTTCTCCAGTGCATCTCACCTCTCCTCCCCCCACTGCTCGCACTGCTGAATCGTAACGGCAGCCACAACAGCCTCCCGTTTTTCCAGCTTTCCATCTATTTCGTATATCTTCAATCTACACAGAGTCTGATCCGTCTCTCCCTCTTGCGGGAGAAATTCCCGCAAGGCGCCTCTGGCATTTTGTAAGTCATGCATAAGATTCTCCCTCTCTACCTCACAAGATTGTAATGCCTGTTCGGTTTCTTCTAGTTCACGCATAGCACTTCCTGCCTGGACCACGCACGCGCTCTTTTGTTGCAGAACTCCCGCAGCTTGAGAGGTCTGGCTCTCTAAGTCAGTAATTCGCTTTTTCAAATCTCCCACTTCTTGAAAAATGCTTTCCTTTTATGTGTTCGACCTTCAGCTCTTACTGCTTTTTTAAGTACTCTACCTCCCGGCTATAAGTTAGCAAAATACTGCAGATGCTGGAAATCCGAAATAACAACAGAAAGTGCTGGAAAAACTCAGCAGGCCAGGCAACATCTGTGGAGAGAAATTAGAGTCGACGTCTCGGGTGAAAACCCTTTAACAAGACTATAGAGGTACATGGAATGAAATAGATTAAGAGGCCGGCTATGTTTTGCTTTTAACTCATTGTGTTGTGCTCTTAACTCTTCTATCTCTTTACTTGGTATCTTACATTACTCATCAGCTCTTTGCGCACAGTAAAATACTGCATAGGCGAGTAGCCTAGTCGTCTTATCACTTTTCATTTTCTTTAGCTTCACACTTTCCTGAATAAAGTTTCTCATCTTTTCAAAGGGGACTCGGTCTCCTTTGGTTAAACATTCTGTCAATAATAACTGTACTTGCTCCTCACAGGCACCTCTGTCTAACTTACTCTTATATGCGTTAACGAAACTCTTACTAGCCATTTTGGTAATTTTCGTAACAGACCTCTACCATCAATAACTATCGCCGTGCAATTCAGGGGCACTCCCCACGAGGGGGTTATCCCTCCTGAAGAGCAGCAGCTGATCAGGAAGCTACTTTCGAGGTCCGATCTAGTACACAATACTAGCCGCTTTGGCTAGTCCCGTCTGAAGGGTGCCAATCTATGAGATCTTAAATGATCCCTCAGTGTTCTTGGAAAAGACACAAATATACAGCAGCCAGTATGTTTGAGCAACAGATCAAGATTTAGGAAGCTTATGGCATAATATACTTAACAGTGGGCGACAGTTTAACGAGTAGCTTGCAGTCCTTTGTCTCTGGAACTTCTCGGACACAGGTGACGTCATCTTCAACCTGTTCCTTTGCCTTCGCGGTAGTTTTGTGTGAAGTTATTCTTTTAGTTCGAGGTTTCAACCATTTTCTTATCAACAGTTCGTTTGGCCGTTAACAAAATATGGTCGTTAACAAAATCACCTTTTCTCATAGTTTCTAATGGGCAATATACCATCTGTCAATCAGACTGAGGGCAGCACCTTGACTTCTCCTGGTCGGTAACTTTCCAATAACTCTACACTGTTCCATCGTTAACTGTTTATACGTTTCTTCACTTTATTGGAATTTATCTTATCTCTCTTATTCTAGCTTCCCTGGTACAAGTAGTGCAAGGCCTAATACTAAGGGGCCCATGTCAGAGCTGCCTCCTTTATCTTGACGGTGTTCAGGCTATCTCACTTTGATCTACCAAGTGGATACATGTACTCCCAAGATCTCTTCAATTTTACATCCTTTATACTAATTATCTCTCAAATATCTTTGCAATTAGTTTTGTTAAGCGAACTCTGATACCTACTTAGAATTATAATATGTTAATAGTACAATAACATGTTATTTAACTATTTAACCTGCACCTGCAGCCTGAGCCTGTGGCTATTTGTTATCTAACATTAGTCAAAACTGCTTTTTAATTGTCTTGTGGCTACATTCGAACAGTCCTTGGCATTTCCATACTCACAGAGAATCATGGATAAGGTTAGTTGGTCAATGGCTACGCTTGAATTTATACATATATGATTCCCATCTACTAAGAGTCTCTAATACCAGTCTTTCGTACAATCCCGATCCTCAAAGATGGTGGAGCCCAGTAGGGGAATGCAAAATACAAGGCTGAAGCATTTGTTATCTGCACCCCCACTTCCCTCAGCAACCTGGGATGCTAGAGAGTTTCATATCCTGCACATTTATAAGCCAGGTCTCCTTATATCCGCTATTTCATAATCACATATTGCATCTTGTGCCTGCGACTTGTCAATCTTATGTGTAACACTCCTCGCAATAACGCACATGCATTCCAACAGCATGCTAGTTGGCTTTGCTTTTTTCGTCACTTTAATTGCTGCTCTATCTACATTATTCTCTGTTTTGTTTCTGTTTGTCCTACCCAAATATTAGCCAGACCTGACTCTGCTTAGCTTCTAAGGTCAGACGAGACTGGGCGGTTTTTAAAAGTTATTTATTGAACATTAAACACAATTACTTCATCGTGATCATTCCATTGTATCATACAAATCCATTCCGACGCTCTGCACAGCCATTCCTCCACCACATATTAACACCAAACCCTAATGTTTAATTTGTCTCCCGTAAAATATATTAGTCGATCGTACTTTAAGAATTGATCGTAAAAATACCTTCTTTAAATTCCTTTCTGAATAAAACACCCACAGAGCCTTATAATGATATTTTAGCTTATATTAAAATACTCTTGTAGATTTATTCTCCTCCCCTGAAAAAACAGAGCATTCCTTCTTTGCACAATCACGAATCTAGTCAAACTGAACATTAAATTAATGGCCTCTCCGCTAGACTCTGCCAGACTCTCCTGCAATCCCCATCTCAAAATGAAATCCCACCAGATTCCCATTCTCGCTCTTCGGTCCCCACCCAGTAAAACAAACTCACACAACTCTCGAACATAGTACTTAAAATCCTTTAACTGCGGACATAACAACAGTCAATGTGACAGAGTCTCATCCCATGTCCCACACACTGGGAAAGTTGCCCCCTTCTCTCGCCCAATATTACACAAGACCATCATGGTAAAAATCCGGTTATGAACCAAATTGAAATCCAGTTCAATTCATTCTGGACATTTAAAATTCACCCACACTCCCTTCCAGCTGTGGGTATGTACGCTGCCAAAACTCCTTACACTCAGGTGTCTTGAATCTCCATTCTCTAAATAACG
Organism: Somniosus microcephalus; assembly: GCF_052327205.1. Classification (NCBI taxonomy): domain Eukaryota; kingdom Metazoa; phylum Chordata; class Chondrichthyes; order Squaliformes; family Somniosidae; genus Somniosus; species Somniosus microcephalus. The sequence goes on from NW_028225183.1 coordinate 24,462,245, forward strand.
CATAGAAATCTTGAGTATTACAGTTGTCAAATTGGAACAACTTTTCCCCTTTCTCCAGCAGAAAGCTTGGAATAGCGGGATGCATTTTATTTCCTTTGGAGATTTCCGCATGTATTTATTCCATCCAATCCTGTGGTATTGCCCTCACCATATTCTCATACATGATCATAATTGAGTTTTCCTCTAGCTCCTGATCCTCCTCCCACACCAGATCCCTCACTGTCGCTTCTGGCAACCAACCTGGAATTACCTCGTATTATACATCCTTCACACATATAATACCAGCTTTTATAAAAGCTTGATTAAATAATACCTTCAATGTTGACCCAACTATTCAAAAATAAGCGCAAAAAATTTCTCAGCACCCTTGGGCATAAACTGCACACTTTTTAAAAATTAGCCGAAGACTCTACAATCCCCTTATAAACCAAAGGGAGAGGTTTAATCGATTTCAAACAGATATTATTGTATTCTATATACAATATCCCCTACCCACCTATCCCACTTCGTTTAAAAAAACAGCTCAAAACAACTCTTCCACAAACATGTGTTTGACGTCTGAAGAAATCACTTCACCCATTTGATTCTAAGGAATTTTTTTAGATCAATACGTGGGAAATTGTGTCTTCCCTGATTTCTCCGTCAAATGATGGTATTATAAGCAACCAAGGCTGATTTCCCTGCCCATGAAAACCTCACACAAGCCTCTTTGATGGAATTTTCCTCCCACTCAGGAAGATCCTTCACCGTCAATAAGTACCATAGCTTAGATAGCAGGAGAGCGGGCATCACTGTCGCACTTCCTTGCACTTTCAATCAACTTCTTTCCCATCTTCCCAAAATCGTTTTAATTTTTCTAACCTCCGGTTCCCAATTTAATCGATCCACTCCTTCCCTGGCCTTCTTGCACCACATATGCACCTCAAAAGCTTCCAAAACTTCCATCACCATAAAGGGCATTTCCTCCAACCATTTCCCCCTACACCTTCCTGCAACCAGGCACTGGGACATATTATAGTTCACTCTGGCTCCTTAAGCCCTATAAAACTCCTCCACTACGCCCCTAGATTTCCTCACTGACTCCCCATTCCTCAATGTTATATTTGTGTCATCTGCATATTGGTATATTACCGACACCCGCCCGGAACTGGGAACCGCAATCCCGACTACACCTTGTTCCTTTCACATCATGTAACATAACGGTTCTGCTATCAATGTGTACAAGAATGGTGACAGGCGATAACCCTGTCTCACTGACATCTGTATCGGAAAACACTTGGATAAAAAACCGTTACATATAACACTGCGAAATATGTTTGAATAAAACATCCTTAGCCACTCAATGAAATTTTCCCCGAAACCAAACGCTTCTATTACCATAATTAAAAACTCATGAGAGACACTATCAAAGACTCTCTCTTGATCTATCTTTAATACATAAGCCTCCCGCCCACTCTCTTCGATGTGCTCTATCGCATATCGGATTGAGACCACAGAGTCTGCGATGTCCCGGACTATGACTTCATAGGACTGAGAGGGCAAAACTAACTGCGCCATCACCTCCTATATAAGATTTGCCATAACCCGTGCATAGATCTTATAACCCACATTTAATAACGTGATGGAATTCCAATTCTTTAGGTCCCTTCTTTCCCCTTTATTTTTATATAAGCTATGTTTTTGAAACCTCTCATCATAGATGGGGCCAGGCTACCCTTAATTTTAATCCCCTCAAATACCTCTTAGAGCAATAGACTTAAAATTTCTAAAACTTCTTTATAAAATTCTGCACTTATTCCATCGGACCCTGGCTCCCCCCTCGCGCCTCACACGCCCCCACACCACATCATTCCACTTATTGCCACATATATTTCCACTAATCCTATTTGTTTGTCACACATTCTTATCTCATCCTCCTTTAAAACGTCTCTAACAAAAGCACTTACCATCTGCATCGCCAATTTGGAAATGTCTTATTTTGTATATAAATCTTGATAAAAGCTGCTAGCAGCCTCCAAAATCTTCAAACTTTCATTAATGACCTTCTTCACAACCGTCAACACTTCAATTAATGATAATCTCTGTCGCAGCTTCCCTTGCTCTCGGAAATATCTAATTAATCTTTCGCCCTCTAATTCATCTTTAGCCTTTGCACGGCGAATGGCCCCCTTGCATTTTTCAGCTTGCAATGAATTCCACTCCTCCTTTAAAACTACCCACTTAGTGTCAGCTCCCTTATCCCCTCCGTCAACTGCGTTACAGACATCTGTAAGCCTTTTATTGACACTCTCCTTGCGACGTCAGTTAGCTGCCGCTCTCTATTTCCCAAAATGGACCGAAAAAACATGTACCTCATATTTGAAATTGTCCCACCAAACGCTTCTTTCTTTCAAGAGCAAAAGTTCCTTCTGAGCATTATTTATTATATTTAAAATCCGTTCTTTAGAAGCGATTTCTTTCAGGTTTTGGTTGTTTAACATCCACCCCCCTGGACCGATCTTAACTCTGCTGTTCTTAATTCTTAGAACCAAAGCCGAGTGGTCAATAAAAAATGCATTTTTGCAATAAATCTCCAACACCTCAGAACGTAACCCTTCCCGCATTTACCCAAAATATATTCAGCTCTGTTTTAAAACATCTTCCACCCAACTTGTTCTGGAAAACTCCCTTTATATGGGGTTCCGATCCCTCCATAATTCTCTCAAATTTAATTTTGCCATTATTTTTACAAACATCCCTTTGGCGTTATCTTCCTTAACGGCCATCTGGGTTGAAATGTCCATCTGAGATAAAAAATACATTAAAATCCCCCACTATACTAGGGTTTTCCACGTCAGCCATTCAGTAAAAAACACCGAAAAAATGTGTGATGCTTGCAATGCTCGTTCGGTGCATAGATATTAAAGAGATTGCAATTCAATTCCACCATTTTTAACCTGTAGCCGTAAATTCTCCCCTCAGTTTCCGTGTTCATCAAGGCAATGTTCTGTTTTATGGACGGACTCATCAAAAAACCATCCCTCTACAGCTATTGTTTGCATAACTTGCAAACACCTCTCCCTTCCAAACGTTCAGAACACACTCCAGGATTTCCTCATGCCAAATAATTTCGTGCAGACACAACAAGTCAGTGCTTTAAAACAATGCACCAACTGTTGCAATTTGTTCTCACCCCTCAGTGCGTTCACATTAATTGAGACCAATGTAATAATGGCTCCGCATAAGGGAAGTATGCCTGATAATCCCCCATCATTAAATCTCTGGCCCTTCCCTCCTCTCATGCTCCTTCCCAACCTTTTGGCCAGCTGTTGCTTTCTCCTATAGACTCCGGCTCTTTTCACCTCCTGCTTGGACCTTCCCTGCAGTTTCTGCCTCTTCCTTGCATTAGGTTTGGGATGAGGAGCTGCCCCTTCTCTCTCCCTCTGCGCTTCACTAATCTTTCTCTTTCCACACGATGCCACCTCTCCCACCACTTTCATCTCACTGTCCCCCTCTGATTTCTCACTCTCGAGTTCTTCTGTAACCTGCCGTCCCTGCTCCCAGTCAGATAAAAAATCTCCCTTAGAAAGTCTTCCTGAGATTACCTCCAATACTGCCGCTCCCTTCGGCCTCAACTCCACCGCTGAAACTTTTTCCCTGTTACTTCTGTATCTCGGACAATGGCGCATCTGCACCTATCTTCTTCCCTTCTGGTGTCTTTGTCTCCCCGCTCCCGATCGGCTGCCCCATTAAGGGTCCTCCCTCTTTGCAACCTCTCCTTGACTTTCAACCTCCTAATCTTCGAGATGTCGACTCCCCGTCTTCCTTTGGAGTATTACAATTACCACGCACCTCGCTCCCGCCTCCTCTCCTTCGTGGACAACAGATTCTTCAGGCTGCTGTTTAAGGATCAAAATGGCCCAAAAACCTGAAAAAAACACCAACGTATTAGAAGCTTACCCCAAATGCCTGCAGTAATGAAACAACCAGCAGCACCTCCACACTGCTATTCCTGCCCACCAAGGGAGAGTTACCCACTACCAGCAGCACCTGCTCACTGTTATCCCCTCCCACCAATGGAGTTCTACCCACTACCAGCAGCACCTGCTCACTGCTATACCCTCCCACCAAGGGAGTGCCACCCACTACCAGCAGCACCTGCTCACTGCTGCCCCCTCCCACCAAGGGAGTGCTGCCCACTACCAGCAGCACATGCTCACTGCTATCCCCTCCCACCAAGGGAGTGCTACCCATTACCAGCAGCACCTGCTCACTGCTATCACCTCCCACCAAGTGAGTGCTTCCCACTAGCAGCAGCACCTGCTCACTGCTATCCCCTCCCACCAAGGGAGTGCTACCCATTACCAGCAGCACCTGCTCACTGCTATCACCTCCCACCAAGGGAGTGCTACCCACTACCAGCAGCACCTGCTCACTGCTATCCCCTCCCACCAAGGGAGTGCTACCCACTACCAGCAGCACCTGCTCACTGCTATCCCCTCCCACCAAGGGAGTGCTACCCACTACCAGCAGCACCTGCTCACTGCTATCACCTCCCACCAAGGGAGTGCTACCCACTAGCAGCAGCACCTGCTCACTGCTATCCCCTCCCACCAAGGGAGTGCTACCCACTAGCAGCAGCACCTGCTCACTGCTATCACCTCCCACCAAGGGAGTGCTACCCACTAGCAGCAGCACCTGCTCACTGCTATCACCTCCCACCAAGGGAGTGCTACCCACTAGCAGCAGCACCTGCTCACTGCTATCACCTCCCACCAAGGGAGTGCTACCCATTACCAGCAGCACCTGCTCACTGCTATCCCCTCCCACCAAGGGAGTGCTACCCACTACCGGCAGCACCTGCTCACTGCTATCCCCTCCCACCAATGGAGTGCTACCCACTACCAGCCGCACCTGCTCACTGCTATCCCCTCCCACCAAGGGAGTGCTACCCACTACCAGCAGCAGCTGCTCACTGCTATCCCCTCCCACCAATGGAGTGCTACCCACTACCAGCAGCACCTGCTCACTGCTATCCCCTCCCACCAAGGGAGTGCTACCCACTACCAGCCGCACCTGCTCACTGCTATCCCCTCCCACCAATGGAGTGCTACCCACTACCAGCAGCACCTGCTCACTGCTATCACCTCCCACCAAGGGAGTGCTACCCACTACCAGCAGCACCTGCTCACTCCCATCCCCTCCCACCAAGGGAGTGCTACCCACTACCGGCAGCACCTGCTCACTGCTATCCCCTCCCACCAATGGAGTGCTACCCACTACCAGCAGCACCTGCTCACTGCTATCCCCTCCCACCAATGGAGTGCTACACACTACCAGCAGCACCTGCTCACTGCTATCCCCTCCCACCAAGGGAGTGCTACCCACTACCGGCAGCACCTGCTCACTGCTATCCCCTCCCACCAATGGAGTGCTACCCACTAGCAGCAGCACCTGCTCACTGCTATCCCCTCCCACCAAGGGAGTGCTACCCACTACCGGCAGCACCTGCTCACTGCTATCCCCTCCCACCAAGTGAGTGCTACCCATTACCACCAGCACCTGCTCACTGCTATCCCCTCCCACCAAGGGAGTGCTACCCACTACCAGCCGCACCTGCTCACTGCTATCCCCTCCCACCAAGGGAGTGCTACCCACTACCAGCAGCACCTGCTCACTGCTATCCCCTCCCACCAAGGGAGTGTTACCCACTAGCAGCAGCACCTGCTCACTGCTATCCCCTCCCACCAAGGGAGTGCTACCCACTACCAGCAGCACCTGCTCACTGCTATCCCCTCCCACCAAGGGAGTGTTACCCACTAGCAGCAGCACCTGCTCACTGCTATCCCCTCCCACCAAGGGAGTGCTACTCACTACCAGCAGCACCTGCTCACTGCTATCACCTCCCACCAAGGGAGTGCTACCCACTAGCAGCAGCACATGCTCACTGCTATCCCCTCCCACCAAGGGAGTGCTACCCACTACCAGCAGCACCTGCTCAATGCTATCCCCTCCCACCAAGGGAGTGCTACCCACTACCAGCAGCACCTGCTCACTGCTATCCCCTCCCACCAAGGGAGTGCTACCCACTGAGCCACAGCTACCTTGGCTCTCCACTTTTTCCGGGAAGTATTTCACATCTTCTTCCATGAAGACAGACACAAAGTATTTGTTTAATTTCTCTGCCATTTCCTTATTCCCCATTATAATATCTCCTGTCTCAGCCTGTAGGGGAACGTCGTTTACTTTTGCTAATCTTTTCATTTTTATATATGTATAGAAGATTTTTTAGTACTTAAGATATCTCTCGGGAGTTTAATCTCATATTCTATTTTCCCTTTCTTTATCAATGCCTTCGTCTTCCTTTGCTGAATTCTAAAATCTTCCCAATCTTCAGGCTTCCTACTATTTTTGGCAGCATTATAAGCCTCTTCCTTTGATGTAATACTATCTTTAAATTCTCTTGTTAGCCACGGTTGGACAACTTTACATGTGGGGTTCCTGTGCCTCAAAGGAATGTATATTTGTTGTAAATTAAGAATTAATTATTTAAATGTTAGCCATTCGTTGATTACCTTTTAATGTACTTTCCCAATCTACCATAGCCAATTCGCCCCTCATATCTAAGTATTTTTATTTTAAGATTTTTGAACCCAGTTCCGGATTTAACGAAATAACTTTCAAACTCAATGTAAAATTCTACATATAATGGTAACCCTTCACTAAAGGTCCCTTTTCTAAAATGTTATTCATTATTCTTTTCTCATTGCAAAATTCTAGATTATAAAATAGCCTTTCCCAAAGTTGGTTCCTCAACATACTGATCCAGAAAACTATCTTGCATACATTCCATGAATTTGTCCTCCAAACTATTACTGCAAGTTTGGGTTGCCCAGTCTCTATGTAGTTTAAAGTCCCCCATGATTACTGTAGTACCCTTGTTACATGTGCCTCTAATTGTCTGATTTATACTCAGCCCTACATTAAAACTATTGTTTGGCGGCCGATAAGAATTTCCAAGCAATATTTCCTGCCACTTGCTGCATCTTAGCTCCACCCAAACTGATTCAAACTCTTGATTTTCAGAGATAAGCTCCTTTCTCTCTAATGTCTTTATCCCATTCTTTACCATCCTGGCTATCCCTCCTCCTATTCCATTTTACCTATCTCTTCGAAAAGTTAAGTATCTTAGGATATTTAGTTCCCAAACTTGGCCACATTACAACGGCATCTCTGTTATGGTTATTTGATCAAACTGCCTGAGTTACAGTCACACCGTCCTGTCTCTGACCATTAAGCAAACCAAAGGGTTGTGACTGCCTCCTGGATCAAAGTGTCCAGGTAATCGCGCCCCCACCATCCCTGATGCCCCACAATGTCACACCTCAGAATCCAGCTCAAAAGATCTGAGCTGAATTTTCTCAAGATGCGGGCAGGTATTTCAAACGTGGGTGTCCGGGATCACACTGCTCTCCACAAACACCCACAAGCTGCTGTTGTGGCACACCACCTGCACGCACATCCCCATATGTCCTGGAACTATTTAAATACATTTAATAGCTTTTATAATTAGGTAGCTTAGTGTACAGTGTAGTTTCCTTACTACTTACTTGATCTAGATTCATTTAATGGTACTGATTTTAAATATCTACCTTTAACACAAAGCACTAAAAATAAGTATTAAGTGGTTTAGCAGCTTTAAAAGTGGATTATTCCCCAGGTTCGAATGAAATTCATCCCAGGCTGTTAAGCGAAGTAAAAGAGAAAATAGCAGAGGCCCAGAGCATCATCTTTCAATCCTCTCTGTATTCAGGTGTTGTGCCAGAGGACTGGAAGACTGCTAATATGGTACCCTTGTTTAAAAAGGGAGAAAAGAATGGACCGGGTAATTACAGGCCAGTCAGCCTAACCTCGGTGGTGGGAAACTTATTGGGAAAAATTCTGAAGGACAGGATAAATCTTCATTTAGAAAGACATGGATTAATCAAGGATAGTCAGCAAAGATTTGTTAAGGGAAGGTCGTGTCCTACATTCTTGATTGAATTTTTTGAGGCGGTAACAAGGTAGGTATAACAGAGTAGTGCATTTGATGTACTTTTTTGGAATTTAGCAAGGCTTTTCATGAGGTTCTACATGGCAGACTTCTCACGAAGTTATAAAGCCCATGGGAGCCAGATCAAATTGTCAAGTTGGATACAAAACTGGCTCGGAGGCCGGGAGCAGCGTGTTATGGTTGATGGGTGTTTTTGTGATTGGAAGGCTGTTTCCAGTGGTGTTCCAAAGAGCTCAGTACTGTGTCCCTTGCTTTTTGTGGTATATATCAATAACCTAGACTTGAATATAGGGGTATGATTAAGAAGTTTGCAGATCATACGAAAATCAACTATATGGTTCATACTGAAGAAGGAATCTGTAAACTGCTGTAAGATATCAATAAATTGGTCAGGTGGCCAGAACAGTGTGCATATGGAGTTCAATCCGGAGAAGTGTGAGGTAATTCATTTGGGGAGTGCTAACAAGGAAAGTGAATACACATTAAATGATAGGACACTGAGTAGGATAGAGGAACAAAGGGACCTTCGGGTGCATGTTCACAGATCCCTGAAGATAGCAGGCCATTTAAACAAGCTGGTTGAGAAAGCATATGGAATGATTGCCTTAATTAGCCGTGGCATAGAATACAAGAGCAGGGGTTTATGCTTCAATTGTATAAAACACTATTTAGGCCTCAGCTAGAGTACTGCGTGCAGTTCAGGTCACTATATAACAGGAAAGATGTGATTGCACTAGGGAGGGTATAAAGGAGATTTACAAGGTTGTTGCCAGGTGTAGAGAATCTTAGCTATGAGGAATGACTGAATAGGCTGGGTCATTTTACCTTGGAACGGATGAGGCTGAGGGGAGACTTATTGAGGTGAATAAAATTATGAGGTGCACAGATAAAGTCGATAGAGAGGACCTATTTCCCTTAGCAGAGGGGACAAAAGCCAGGAGGCACAGATTTGAAGTAATTGGTGGAATGTTTAGAGGGATTTTGAGGGGACATTGCTTCACCCAGAGTGTTCTGGTATCTGGAATCACTGCCTGAAAGGGTGATAGAGGCAGGAAGCCTAACCACATTTAAAAAGTACTTGGATGTGCTCTTGGGATGCTTTAACCTGCAGCGCTACGGACCAAGAGCTGGGAAATGGGATTAGTTTGGATGGCACGTTGTTGGCCGGCGCACACACCATGGGCCAAAATGGCCTCCTTCCGTGCTGTAACTTTCTATGATTCTATGAAACGCGAGAGGAGAGGAAGGAACACAAGGGATGGTCTGTGATATGGTGGAATGCAGGGGTCGATAAATCCGGCCTCTGCACCTGGTTAAAATCCGTTACATCTCTAAGATTTTGCATTTCGGACGAAAGGTCACAGACCTGAAATGTTAACTCTGTTCCTATCTCTCGCCACAGATGCTGCCTGACCTGCTGAGTATTCCCAGGATTTGCTGTTTAAATTTCAGTTTCCATCATCCACTGTATTTTGCTATTGTGAACAATGTTATTTTGACTGAACAAGACCCAGGAACAATGTAAATATAGATTTCCTCTTAACTGATTAATGGAGCATTAATAGAAACAAGAACACTGTACTGATGCTTGAAAAAGGCAGGAAGCCAATTTAAGAGAAACCATTATTAGTTTATTCAGAAAGACACACAAAATACTTTGTTTAAACTGATAATGTACAATTTCGATTTGGTATAAATGTTTGAATTAGGTGATTAAAAATTGAGAGCACAATTAAATTTGTTGCCTGCTATTTAATTGGGAAATAATTCAAGACTCTTCGTGATAACAGCAGTGATTAATATTGTGCAGAATGTTTGTGAGTAAAAACATGGAAGCGAAATGTGTAAATTAACATCTTTATGTCAACATATTAGTAAATATTTCCAAGTCAGTCTGATTGGTTCTCTTGTCCAGGAAGAATGATGAATATGTATTTGTGTTAAAACATAGCTTTTCCTGTTTTTTGTTTATAATTCAGTGACACAAATTGCGTATTTGTTTTCTGCACTTGTGAATAAGTGCTGCATTTCTGAAATGTTACATGGGATAGGGTGCTGGTTCAAAAAGACCACATTAATTAATGGAAGCGATTGAAGTTAGAAATAAATATACCCGTTTTTGCTCAATTATTTTTAATACTGTGAACTAAAGAACGACAGCACTTTATATTTGTTGGTTGTCTGGTTGCATTGTGATTAATATTCTAATCACATATCTGGACGTACAGCACCTCAGCACCATAGGAAAGCCGCTGCTCCTGCTGTTTGTGCAACCATTGCTATATTGACATTAGGGATCTGCTAATACGTTGAAAAATTTAACATTAATACAACTTGCACGAATGGATATGCCTCACTCAGCTCAACTTGGGCTTTTGGATTGTTTGTCGATGTGTAACAGAGTGACGTTTCTGAATTGTTAATTTATTATTCTGCAGTTCTTAAATATCCCAGTCTTTTCTGACAAGTATTTATTTAAATAGAGTTTGTACATGATGAACTAAAAATTAATTAACTCTACCTTAAACAAACTTGCTAAATGGGCATGTAAATGACAAATACATTTCAATACGGGTAACTGTGAGGTGGTGCATTTCTGTAGCAGGAATGTGGAGCCTAGCTACTCCTTGGAAAATTGGGTAAAATTTAAGGGGGGAAATGTTGGTTGGTTAGCGCCTCTTGTTAGTGCCTGTGAAGGGCACTACCAGAGCACTAGCAACTTAGTTCCCAAGCGCAGTGATTTTAATGCCGCTCACGAAATTGACCTGTTGTTCTGTGTTGGCGCTAAACACTACTGCCACGTTCACCTGTGCCCAAAGACCATGAAGTCATGCGAACGTGCAGCGCCCCGGTAGCACCCCAGACCGGAAAATGATTATTGCCCCCTGAATTAGCCCCTGCCACTAGGAATGACAGGTAATGGGGAACGTTTTGAAGTTGGGAAGGAGCTGCAAGACCGCTATTTTTAGGAGTGTGGTTCCTGCTTTTGCTTGTCAGCAAAATTTTTGGCTTAAGCAGGTTGAGTGGGAGAGAGGCGCCTGGAGAGATTTAACACTGTCCTAAGGAGTTTTGGTCCTGACCAACCCCTTTCATGCTCCTATTTCTCTGAGCTTCGTATTTACCACATTCAGAAGATTTTAAATGGGGGCTGCATTAACTTGGGTCGTCGTCCTCCAGCTTCACCTTCGGAGACAGCAGTGGCGCAGAGAGAGGCAAACATGGGCAGAGGGAGGAGGCCACCAGGCCTCAGCACAGGAGACCTTACCCTACTAATGGATTCTGGGAGCAATTCTCCTATATCCATTTGTGTGAGGATCAGTGCTTCAGAATGCTGAGCTTCAGCAATGCGGTGGTCACTGTGCTCCGCCATCTCCTGCAACCAGATCTGCAGCCTTAGCTCAGGACCATGGGGTTTCTTTCAGCAGCAGTGAAGGTAACAGTGGCTCTGAATTTATATTCCAGCGGCTCCTTCCAGGCTTCAACTCGGGACAAAGCGAATATCTTCCATTTTGCTGTCCATTGCTGCATCCGGGAGGTCACAAATGCACTCTACAAAAGCAGAAGGGAGGACATCTCCTTCCCCATGACCCGGGACAAACAGTGCAGACATGCATGTGGCTTTGCTAGGATACGGGCTTCCCCATGTTTCAGCGCCCCATTCACTGCAGCCATGTGTCATTGGGGGCACCGCATGAGAATGCAGTGTTACAAACCTGAAGGGCTTCCACTCTGAATGTCCAGTTGGTGTGCCACCACAGACAGCGCTTCCTCTCCTTCAATGCCCGCTTTCCTAGCAACAGCCACGATGCTTTAATCCTGTGCCAGACTGCTGTCACAGACTTCTTCCAACCACCTCATCAACCTCGTGAACGGCTCCTCAGAGACAAGGGTTATCCACTCTGCACCTGGCTGATGTCACCGCTCTGAAACCCCAAAACTTCTGCTGAGCTCCAATACAATGCGAGCCATAGCACCACCAGGAACCTCATTGAAAAGACGATCGGTGTCTTGAAACAACGGTTCCGGTGTCTGGACTACTCTGGAGGAGCCCTGCAGTACTGTCCCGAGCGAATCTCGTTTTTCTTTGTAGTGTGCTGCGTGCTTCACAAACTTGCAATTATGAGGACCCAGCCATTGCCAATAGGGATCGGTGCAATACCTCAGGAGGAGGAAGAGGGAGAGGAGAAGGAGAACGAGGAGGTGGAGGATGAAGAGGAGGATCTGCAGCACCAACGTGTGAGGGAGGCACTCAATGTTGCCTCAGAAAGGACCGTCCTTGAAGGCCTGATAAGACACAACCTCTGACGAATGACGGAGAAGAAGGCTTCTGGGATGAAGAAGCACATCATCGCAAGTATCCCACAGCCGCTATTGCCGGGCAAAGCTCCAATGAGTCAAATCAGCAAAGTTGTAAAGTTCCAATAAATGTTTTTATTTGTATAAGTGTGGTGATTATTCTTGTTTTATAAGAAGCATTGTAATTGGTTGCCTGTTTTCCTGCCTTGAGATATATGCTGTAAACTTATTGGTTAGTTGATTCCATGTGACCTGTGGTGGCCATCTTAAATTCAGTTTTCTACAGTTTGGTTGAGACTGGGTGCTCAACATGTACTTGCTGGTTTTTTAAGGTTAATAAAGCCTAGCTTTTGAAAGGCAATCTACTCTTTATTTCAATAAGAAACTGTGCCTTATTTATTCAGGACAAACAATTAGAAACAAACAAAACAGTTCTTACTATAACCAAACTCGTTCTTACCACATCAAGAGAAGCGTTGAAACAGTAAACCAATATATTCAGCTGAACATCAAAACTTCCGTCAAACATACACCCCATTTATTACATAATGTTTAGTTTTCGGCTTTCGAGGCTGATCTCCATCCCTTGCACACTTCCATCCTTCCCACCCTACAGCTCCTCCGTAATGTGGCCCAGTGGCTGCAGCAAGGCTGGTGGAAGTCATCTGAATGTCAGATCCAGAGACTGCAGATGGCCTTGAAGGACGCCCTTGAACAGTTCTGGGCCTGGAGGGCTCGGCTGCAGACTGCACCAATGCTGCTTTGGCGGCAGCAGTTTGGGCTGGCTTTGTTACAAGCCGTGCCAAGTGCAATGGGGGAAGTGGCAGTGGTGGGATCAGGAATGCTGTCATTCTGAGAGAGGAGAGCTCCTTCCTGCTCCACCGACACACTGCCACTCCCGCGGGGCAGTAAATCCGCATCCGGAGCAAACTGGACACGCACAAATTGCTGGCCAAGTGGTATCATGAGATCCGCGGTGGATTGTTGCTGACACAACGAGGATGACAGCAGTATGAGATTGGATAGCACCAGCCAATGACTGAATTGAAGCACTAAGCCATTGTGTTGCATCGGCCTGTGCTGCAATGGATCCTGCCACCTCACCAATTAAACGAGGCATGGGATCTGGCTGCCCTCGTTCTCCCTGCAATTCAACCATCCTCTGCAACGAGGAAAGGACGGGTTCTAGGTTTGCTCACAGAAAAAAGCTGCGCTGGTGGTGGACTCCTCAACGCTCCTAACCAGAGCATTCATGCTGTTGGGCACCCTTGCCATTGCACCCATGAGCTCCATGTCTATGTTCATTGCCTGCGTATTCATGGCCGCTATATCGAAGTCCAAATCTGAATCCTGTGAAGCAGAACTCGCACGTGCACTCACATAATAGGGAGGTGGACCACGAACTCCCAGCCCCCATGGCATTGCTGCAGCCTGCTGGAACCCAGCGCTTCACCCACATCAGATGCTCAGCCCCTGCTACCCTCCAACGAATGTGAGGCCCCACTGTCGGAGGTGTCGCCTTTGGGAGATGCAGGCAGTGAGGCGCAGGCTTCCTCTTCCTCTTCCACTGGTGCGTCGCTGCCACTGGCAGGCTGAGAGACAGGCTGGTCCGCTGGTGATTCACTATCTGAAAGCAGGAAGGTACAAGAGTTGCTTTAGTGTGAGGGCTGGGGGTCTGGCAGGAATAAAGGACTGGAGGCAGTTAGTTAGATTGAAAGTGTAAATGGCTGGTGTTGTGAAGGGGAGGTGGTATGAGAGAGGAGAGTAAGAGGATTAACAAGGAAAGAGTCTGATAGTGGCAGCAGTCAAACAACAACAACTGCAAAAGCACTAAAGTGACATCACAACCAGGGAGGGAGCTGATTGGCAAGAATGACCTGGTGAGTATTTCTACAGTCTAGTCTTTGAAGTAAAAGTAAGGTCTCTAGTTTAGAGTAAGTAGTGTTTAAAGGGAAGTAAGCTGCCTAGTGTAATTATTATTTTTAAATTTAAAGGAAGTAAAGGGATCAAGTTAAGGGTAGGACATGGCAGGGCAGCTCGGCTGCGTGGAATGTTCCTCCTGTGCTGTGGGATGTCCGGGACACCTTCGGTGCCCAGAGTGAACGCATGTGCAGGAAGTGTCTCCAGCTGCAGCTACTCGAAATCCGCGTTTCGGAGCTGGAGCTGCGGCTGGAGTCACTCTGGAGCATCCGCAGAGCTGAGATCTTCGTGCATAGCAAGTTTAAGGAGGTTGTCACACCGCAGATAAAGGGTGCACAGGCAGACAGCGAATGGGTGACCGCCACACAGAGTAAAAGAACTAGGAAGGTAGTGCAGGAGTCCCCTGGGCCCATCTCCCTCTCCAACAGATATAAAGTTTTGGATATTGATGGGGGAGACGGATTCTCAGGGGAATGAAGCAAGTGCCAAGTCCGTGCCACTACGAGTGGCTCAGCTGCACAGGAGGGGAAGAAAAAGGGGGAGAGCAATAGTGATAGGGGATTCTATCGTATTGGGAAAAGATAGATGTTTCTGTGGCTGCAAAAGTGACTCCAGGATGGTATGTTTCCTCCCTGGTGCCAGGGTCAAGGATGTTACTGAACGGCTGCAGGGCATTCTGAAGGGGGAAGGCGAACAGTCAGAAGTCATGGTTCACATTGGTACCAGCGACATGGGTAGAATGAGGAATTAGGTCCTGCAACATGAATTTAGGGAGCTAGGTTGCAGATTATAAAGCAGGACCTCAAAGGTTGTAATCTCTGGATTACTCTTGTGCTAGTGAGTATAGGAATAGAAGGATAGAGCAGTGAATGCGTGGCTAAAGAGTTGGTGCAGGAGGGAGGGCTTTAGTTACCTGGATCACTGTTTCTGTTTCTGGGGAAGGTGGGACCTGTAAAAGTCGAATGGGTTGCACCTGAACCGGAACAGGAGAGTTTCTTGCGGGGAGGTTTGCAAGTGCTGTTGGGGGTTTTAAACTAAATTGGCAAGGGGATGAGATACGGAGTGGAGCTATAGTAGGGGGTGATGTACAGCCACATTTAGAGGAAAAACCAAGTCAGCCTGGAAGGCAGAGCAATTATGTAACGGCACAAGGGAGTATGGCAAGGCTGGTTGGCATTTATTTTATTTCAAGAATTCTTGCGAGTAATGCATATGAATTGAAGATGCAGTTGAACACATGGGAGTATGATATTGTTGCTATCACAGAGAAATGTTTGAGGGAGGGGCAACCCCAAACAGTCAGGGGGATATAGATCCATAGATATGTCGGCACATCTCAGAGAAATGTAGAAATCATAGGGTAATTATAGTAGGAGATTTCAACTTCCCCAATATTAACTGGAGTAGTCATAGTGTGAAAGGCTTAGAGGGTGTGGAATTCGTAAAGTACATCCAGGAGAGATTTTGAGTCAGCATGTAGAAAGTCGTACAAGTGAGGGTGCGGTACTGGACCTAATTGTAGCGAACGTAGCCGGGGAAGTGGTAGGAGTGTCAGTAGGAGAGCTTTTTGGTGACAGTGACCAAAAATCGGTGAGATTTAAGGTAGTCATGGAAAAGTACAAAGGTGGACTGGAAATAAAGGTTCAAAATTGGGGAAGGCCGATTTTAATATGATAAGGCAGGATCTGGCAAAAGTGGACTGGGATCAGCAACCTGTAGGAAAATCCACATCAGAGCGTTGGGAGACTTTCAGATAGGAAATAGAGAGAGTACAACGCCAAAATGCTCCCGTAAAGTTCAAGGGTGGGACCAACAAGCCCAGGGAACCCTGGATGTCATGGGATATACAAGAATGGATTAGGAAAAAAAGGGAGGCTTTTGGCAGATACAAAGGACTAGACACAGTGGAAGCCCTCGAGGAGTATAGAAAGTGCAGGTGGGTATTAAAACAGAAATTAAGTGAGCGAAGAGGGGGCATGAAAAAACACTTTGCGGCCAAATAAAGGAAAGCCCAAAGGTGTTTTATAAGTATATTAAGGGCAAGAGAATCACCAGGGAAACAGTAGGGCACATTGGGGACCAAAGTGACAATATGTGTGTAGAGTGGCAAGATGTGGGTGAGGTTTTAAATGGATAATTTGCATCTGTGTTCACTATGGAGAAGGACGAAGTAGACATTGAAATCAGGCAGGGGGTCTGTGATATATTTGAACTAATTAGTGTTGAGAGGGAGGAGGTACTAACGGTTTTAGCTGGCTCAAGAGTGGATAACACCCCAGAGGAGATTGCAGGGGCACTGACACATATATTCCGATCCTCTCTGACCACAGCGGGGGAGCCAGAGAACTGGAGGACAGCTAACATCGTACCATTATCCAGTAAGGTTAGTAGGGATGAACCAGGCAATTACAGGCCATTGAGCCTAACATCAGTGGTAGGCAAATTATTGGAAAAATTTCTTAGGGACAGAAAAAGTCTCCACTTGGAGAGGCAAGGATTAATCGAGGATAGTCAGCATGGCTTTGTTACGGAGAGATCATGTCGAACAAATTTTATTGAATTTTCGAGAGGGTGACTAGTTGCGTGGATGAGGGTAATGCAGTTGATGTCGTCTACATGGACCTCAGTAAGGCTTTTGACGAAATCCCGCATGGGACACTTGCAAAAAGATAAGGACCCATGGTCGACAGGGCAATTTGGCACATTGGATCCAAAATGTTCTTATTGGCAGGGGGCAGAGGGTGATGGACGAAAGTTGTTTTTGTGATTGGAAGCCTGTAGTGATCGGTACTGGGTCCTTCCCTGTTTGTAGTGAACATTAATGATTTATTAATGAATGTAGGAGGCATGATCAGCAATTTGGCAGATGACACGAAAATTGGTGGAGTGGTAAATAGAGAGGAGCGAAGCCTTGGTCTTCAGGATAGACGGGTTGGTCAGCTGGGCAGAACAGTGGCAAATGGAATTTAACCCTGAACAGTGAGAATTTATGCATTTAGGGAGGACTAACAAGCCAAGACAATATACGATGAATGGTAGGACCCTAGGAAGGACAGAGGATCAGAGGGGCCTTGGTGTGCATGTGCATAGATCCCTGAAGGCAGCAGGACAGGTAGACTGGTGGTAAATAAGGCTTATGGGATAGTTGCCTTCGTTAGCCGAGGCATAGAATATAAAAGCAGGGAGGTTATGATGGATCTGCACAAAACGCTACTTAGGCCACAACTGGAATACCGTATGCAGTTCTGCTCGCCAAACTATAGGAAGGATGTAATTGCATTGGAGAGGGTTCAGAGGAGATTCACCAGGGTGTTACCTGGGCTGAAGTGCATCATCTATAAAGACAGACATAACAGGCTGGGTTTGTTTTCCTTAGAGCTGATTGAGGTGTACAAAATTATGAGGGGCATAGATAGGGTAGATAGAAAGGAAAGTTACCCCTTAGCAGAGGGGTCAATAACCAGGGGGAATAGTTTCAAGGTAAGCGGCAGGAAGTTTAGAGGGGTTTTGAGGGAAACCTTTTTCACCCAGAGAGTGGGTAGCATCTGGAACTCACTGCCTGAAAGGCTGGTAATGGCAGGAACCCTCACAACATTCAAGAAGCATATAGGTGAACACTTGAAACGCCATTGCATAAAAGGCTACGGGCCATGTGGTGGAAAATGGGATTAGAATAGATAGGGCCTGGTGGCCAGCGCGGACACGATGGACGGAAGGGTCCCTTTCTGTACTGTATAATTCTATGACTCTATGACTCTATCTATAGCATATTGTTGCTGTCGCCAAGGAGGTCGACCTCACCACCGGCCGCAGCGCTCAATAACTGACTCACAATGAGTCTGTGGACTATCCTCCCATCTGCTGTGTCTCTCCCTGATTATGCGAAAGTTTGGCGTGCAAGAAAAAAGGACAACGTGTGAGTGAGTGTGCAGCCATGAGTTTAGAAGATGTGGTTACCGTAGTTGAATAGCCGTTAATGTGTGCAAGGTGCAGGATGAGCATGTGAGGTTTATGAGATGGCTATAATTGTTGGATGAGCATTTGGTATTTTGGACATTTGGGTATTTACACCGTCTGTGCACAGAGTTAGGTTGAGATGGAGAGATGTACAGGTATTGAAGAGCAGAGACTCACCCTGACAACACGAGTGAGGTCGTTGAACATTTTACGACACTGTGTATGTGTCCTCGGCAGCATTCTCTGTGATAGCACATGCTGGGATTCCTCCCTCCAGACTCTTTTAAACTCAAGGGGCAATGGCCACCTGCCTCTCGCTGGAAAGAGCACTGCCTGTCCCTGTTCAGCTGCACCAACCAGAGCCACCAAAGCTGGTTGATAAAGCGTCGAGCACTCTCCCTGGCCTCTGAGTAGCCATCACAATCGTTTCAGCAAGCTCAATGAAGTTTGCAGACCGATATTCAACGCTCCAATCAGCAGGGTGTGGCTGTACAGCACGATTGACCGCACTCTTTAATGACTGGACGGCAGCAGTGTGTCTGAGTTTCAGGGTAATATACTTCGCCTGAGCTCAAGTAGCGTTCTGAGGTTACGGCTCGCTCCCCGATCGCTCCCGACATTAGCGACCTAAGCGAGGTGTGCAGCGCTTGATTTAGCATGCAACTCTCCTCCAGGGGTGATGAACACGAATTCCACGGAAGAAAATTCGCACTCTACTGAGCTTGTGGCCGCTCAGTATCGAAAAATTAGGGGGCACATTGTTGGGGAGGAGATGAGGCTATTAGGTGAGGTGGGAAGGAGCTGAGGATATTAGCCGGGGTGGAAAGGAGCTGAGGATATTGGTGGGGTGGGGAGGAGCTGAGGATATTAAGTGGGGTGGGGAGGAGCTGAGGTTAATAGGTGGGGGGAGGAGCTGAGGACATTAGGTGGGGTGGGGAGGAGCTGAGGATATTAGGTACGGTGGGGAGGAGCTGAGGATATTAGGTGGGTTGTGGAGGAGCTGCGGATATTAGGTGGGGTGGGGAGGAGCTCAGGATAATAGGTGGGTTGGGGAGGAGCTGAGGATATTAGGTGCAGTGGGGAGGAACTGAGGATATTAGATGGGGTGGGGAGGAGCCGAGGATATTAGTGCAGTGGGGAGGAGCTGAGGATATTAGGTGGGGTGGGGAGAGTCTGACGATATTAGGTGGAGTGCAGAGGAGCTGAGGATATTTTGTGGAGTGAGGAGGAGCTGAGGTGGGGGAGCTGAGGATATTAGGTGGGGCTGGGAGGAGATGAGGATATTAGGTGGGGTGGGGAGGAGCTGAGAATATTAGGTGGGGTGAGGGGGAGCTGAGGATATTAGGTGGTGTGGGGTGGAGCTGAGGATATTAGGTGGGGTGAGGGGGAGCTGAGGATATTAGTTGGGGTGGGGAGGAGCTCAGAATATTATGAGCGGCGGGGAGTAGCTGAGGATATTAGGTGGGGTGAGGGGGAGCTGAGGATATTAGGTTTGGTGTGGAGTAGCTGAGGGTATTAGTTGGTGTGGGGAGCATCTGAGGGTATTAGTTGATGTGGGAGGAGCTGAGGATATTAGGTGGGGTTGGAAGGTGCAGATGTTATTGGTGGGGTTGGGAGGAGCTGAGGATATTAGTTGAGGTGGGAGGAGCAGAGGATATTAGGTGTGGTGGAAAGGAGCAGATGTTATTGATGGGATTGGGAGGAGTTGAGGATATTAGGTGGGGTGTGGAGGAGCTGTGGATATTATGTGTATTGGGCAGGAGTTGAGTATATTAGTTGGGGTGGGGAGGAGCTGAGCATAATAGTTGGAGTGTAGAGGAGTTTAGGATGTTCGATGCATAAAGTCACAAAGAAATGCTGAAGAAGACAGGGGAGCAGTTCTGCTATGTGAAATAAATAATATCTTCACCAAATTCTTCGAATTGCAGTAGTACGAAGCGGCAAACTAGGAATTTACTTTACAACAGATCCTCAGATATTCTGGTCAAATTCCAAAACCACACACAGTTGTAGATGGCTGCCTTTATTAATTATTATTGTTTTTTATTCAATACACTGTTGCTTTGCTTCAAATATTGAACAGACATTTCTCACAATGACATCTCACAACAGACATTAGAAAACATACAGATGGCGCAGTTAAGTGGCAAGTGAACTTTAACATAGATGAATGCGAGGTGATTCACTTTGGTAAGAAAATAGAAGTGTCATGAGGGAAGTGCGATTGATGTTGCGTATGTGGACTTTCAAAAGGCGTTTGAAAAAGAACCACGTGACAGTCACGGTCATACAATTGTAGCCAATGGGATTAATGGGATAGGGCAGCATGGATACCAAATTGGCTAATGGTCAGAAAGCAGAGAGTCGTGGTGACGGGTTGTTTTTCAGACTGGAGGGAAGGAAACAATGGTGTACCCCAGGGGTCGCTATTTCTGATATATTTCAAAGATCTAGAGTTGGGTATACAGGGCATATAAACTCGGAAATGTAGCACACAATGAGAAGGATAGAAACAGACTCCAGGAGGACATAGACTGATTGGTCAATATGAGCGCATAAAAATAGGAGCAGGAGTTCGCCATTTGGCCTTTCGATCCTGCTCCACCATTCAATTCGAACATGGCTGACCTTTGGTTAAAAAGCCAGTCATGTAACTACTGGTAACTGATCCTTATTCCTGCATATTAAGGTATCTCCTTACTCAGTTTATTGGCGTATTTTGCATCAACAGAATAAAATATCATTGGAGCCGAAAGCACGAACCTGAATGCCAAGCAAATTTGTCTGCGTCTTCACCCTTACTAACTGTTCCTCAGGCTGGAGGTTTTGAGATTTTCAAAGACGTTCCTGACATGATCCTACAATTCTCTGATGGCGTTTCTTTCCGAATCCAATCCCTTTGCTTAGAGCATAACCTGAACTCTGATTCAATTAGTCAGACACTTGGCAGATTCTATTTAACGCAGAGAATTGTGAAGTGAAAAATGAGAAGAGGCAATGTGTACTCAATGGTACAATTTTAAAGAGAGTGCAGGAACAGCGTGACCTAGGCATGTATGTACACTAATCTTTGAAAGCGGCCGGAAAAATTGAGAAGTATGTTAATAAAGCATACTGGGTCCTTTGCTTTATTAATTAGCAGTAGAGCACAAAACCAAGGAAGTTATGCTAAAACGTTATAAAGCACTGATTAGGCTTCAGCTGGAGTATTGTGTCCAATTCTGGGCTCCAAACTTTAGGAAAATGTCAAGGCTTTGGAGCGTGTGCAGAAGCGAAGCACTAGAATGGTACCAGGGATAAGCGACTTCAGTTATGTGGAGAGACTGGAGAAGCTGGGGTTGTTCTGATTAGAGCAGAGAAGGTTAAGAGGGGATTTGATAGAGGCGGTCAAAAGACTAAATAGATTTAATAGAGTAATTAAGGAGCAACTGTTTCCAGTGGCAGTGGGGTAGGTACAAGAGGGCACAGATTTAATGTGATTGGAAAAGAACGAGAGACAACATGAGGAAGCTTTTGTTTTACACAGCGAGTTTTAGTGATATGGTATTCATTGCCGGAATGGGTGGTGGGAGCAGATACAATATTGGGCCAGTAATTCCGGTCCAAACACGTGAGTATGAACGGGGTACTCATGCGTGGGCCCATTGGAAGTGCCGGATTTCAGCATGCACAGCACATGCGCGGGAAACCGGCATTTCCTCCAAGCAGAGTGGGGCATCTGGCCCTGCGCGCACGCGTTGAACTTCCTTCTTTTTGACAGGTTTGCCCGTGTGCAAGGGCCTGAACTTTTTACACATATAAAGAAGAGGTGTAAAGACTGGATTCTTGAAGGTAAGTGGTCGATTATTTAAAATTATTACATTTTTTCCACAGCTTCATTGTTTTTAAGGACTTTACAGTAAGGTAAATTTATTTTTAGACCCGATTTCTTAAAAAAATATCTTTTTCAAAAATGTTATTAATTGTTTAAAATAGTTTTTTAAAATGATTTATAGTTTATTTAATTATTGGGATGTTTTTTAAAATTTTATTTAAAGTTAAACTTGGGCGCCCGTACTTTTCATGAGTTTGACAGTTCTTACTATCAAACTCATGAATGAAGTTTCCCCTCCCCTGATTGGCTGCACAGTGCTCAGTTGATCCCAGCCGGTACATCGCACTAACTACGCCGCTGGATCAGGCAAGCACATCGCGCCAACATCTGAACCGGGCCAGTGACAGGAATTCCAAGCAGGCCCAGGCTCCTGATGGCAGCACACCGGGTGAGTGCACATCGGGGGATTGCATGCGCAGCAAGCACACGATCCTGATTTCTGGCCCAATAACTTTCAAAGGGGATTTTGGAAAAATACTTGAAATAAAACAAAATACTGGGGAAAGAGCGGAGGAGTGGAATTAATTGGATAGCTCTACCAAAGAGACGGCACAGGTACGGTGGGCCGAATGGCCTCCATCTGTTATGTATCGTTCTATAATCACCGATAACTTAGAAAATACAAAATGGAGCATGGCAGAAGAACAAATGGCTCCAGGGCTACAGGTGAAAAAATAATTAAATACAGCACCACTGAACAGCAAAGCAATTAAAATGCTAACAATGCACTGGGGTTTATTTCTAAGGCGATAGAATTCAAAAGAAGTGAAGTTGGTCAATGTTGGGGAGTGGTGTTTCACAAGGATCGGTGTTGGGAAGACTTTTGTTCACCATTTACTTAAACAATTAGGACTGAGGAATCAGAAGTGCAATTTCAAACATTGTGGATGCCACCCAAATGAGGGTTTATACTTAATACAGAGGAGGACTGCGACAAAATACAGGAAGACGTTATTAAACTGGCAAAATGGGCGTGTAACTAGCAAATGAAACTCATATGGAGAAATATGAGGTAGTGCATTTTATTAGGAAGAATACGGGGGTCACATACTCTTTGGAAAATCAGTTCCAAACGGGGTTGAGGGACAGAGGGATGTGAGGGTACAGTTACATAAATCACTGAAAGTTGCAGTGCAGATTGATATGGCCATAAATACAAAGAGAGCACTCGGGTTCAATTCTAGAGGGATAGAATTGTAAAGAATAGAAGTTATGTTAAACTTGTATAGAACCTTGGTTGGACCACATTTGGTGCAATGTGTACAAAATTCGATAGACTCTGGACCAGTTCCCATGGATTGGAGGGTAGCTAATGTTACACCACTATTCAAAAAAGGTGGCAGAGAGAAAATGGGGAATTATAGATTGGTATGCCTGACATTGATAGTGGTGAAAATTCTAGAGTCCATTATAAAAGATGTAATAGCAGAGCACTTGGAAAACAGTGACATGATCGGACAAAGTCAACATGGATTTACAAAAGGTAAATCATGCTTGACTAATGTACTGTAATATTTTGAAGATGTAACTGGTAGAATAGATAAGGGAGAATCAGTGGATGTGGCGTATGTGGACTTTCAGAAGGCTTTTGATAAGGTCCCGCGTAGATATTAGCGTGTTGATTTAAATCACAAGGGATTGGGGGCAAGGTACTGAATTGGATAGAGAACTGGTTGGCAGACAGGAAGCAAAGAGTTGGAATAAACGGGTCTTTATCCAAGTGACAGGCAGTGACTAGAGGGGTACCGCAGGGATCGGTCCTTGAACTGCAGCTATTCACAATATATATTAATGATCTAGACGAGGGCACTAGATATAATATATCCAAGTTTGCGGACGACACAAACCTGGGTGGGCGTGTGTGCTGTGAGCAGGTTGCCGAGAAACTGCAGTACGATTTCGACTCGTTGGGTGATTTGGCAGATGCATGGCAGATACAGTATAATGTTGATAAAAGAGAGGTTATCCACTTTGGTGACAAAATGGGAAGGCAGATTATTATCTGAACGGCAATAGATTGGGAGAAGGGGAAGTGCACCTTGGTCTCCTTGTGCACCAGTCCCTGAAGGTAAGCAGGCAGGTGCAGCAGGCGTTTAAGAAGGCAAATGGTATGTTGGCCTTCGTAGCGAGAGGATTCGAGTACAGGAACAAGGACGTCTTGCTGCAGTTGTACAGGCCCTTGGTGAGACCACACCTTGAGTATTGTGTGCAGTTTTGGTCGCCTTATCTGAGGAAGGATGATCTTGCCATGGAGGGAGTGCAGCGAAGATTCATCAGACTGATACCTGGGATGGCAGAAATGACGTATGAGGGGAGATTGGGTCGATTGGGCTTTAGTCGCTGGGGTTTAGAAGGCAGAGAGGGGATCTCATTGAAACTTGTAAAATTCTAACAGGAATAGACAGACAAGGTGCAGGAAGGATGTCCCCGATGGCGGGGGACTCCAGAACCAGGGGTCACAGTCTAAAGATAAGGGGTAAGCCATTTTGGACAGAGATGAGGAGGAATTTCTTTACCCAGAGGGCGGTGAAGCTGTGGAATTCTTTACCACAGAAGGCAGTTGAGGCCAATTCATTAAATATATTCAAGAAGGATTTAGATATATCTCTTAAGGCTAAAGGGATCAAGGGATATGGGGAGAAGGCAGTCACGGGGTACTGAGTTTGAATGATCAGCCATGAACTCATTGAATTGGCAGAGCAGGCTCGAGGGGCTTAATGGTCGACTACTGCTCCTATCTTCAATGTTTCTATCGTCTTCATTTTATAAGAAGGACATACAGGGGCTGGTGAAGGTACAAACAGTATTTACTAGAATTAAACCAGAACTCAGAGTTTATATCTGTCAGAAAGATTGAACAGGCTGAGGCTGCTTTCATTAGGAAAGGGAAGACTGGGGGATAATCAGATAGTGTTCTTTGAGATTATGAAATACTTTGATAGTGTAGATTAGAGAAGATGTGTCCACTAGCAGGAGAGGGCAATACTTGGAGTCATAGATTTAACATATTCATTAATAAACCTAATAGGGAATTCAGGAGAAAGCTTTTTACCAAATGAGTGGTCAGAATGTGTAAGTTGCTACCACGAGGAGCAGTTGATGCGAATATCATAGACACATTTAAAGGGGAGCGAGACAAGCACATGAGGGGGAGAGGAATAGAACGAAATTTTACTGGTTTAGATTAAGGAGGGTGGATGGAGGCTCGTGTGGAGCATGGACACCAACATGGATATTTTGAGTCGAATGGCCTGTCTCCATGCTGTTAATATGTTGTAAATTGTATTAAACAAGTATAGGACCCGGGCCAGGTCACATTTCGAGAACTGTGCATATTAATCGTCTCCATAATATAAAAAGGACATAGAAGAACTGGAGAAAGTGCAAAAAATACTTACAACAATAACGTGTATTTATATAGCGCCTTCAACATAGTAAAATGACCCAAGCGATTCACAGGAGCGTCATTGAATAAAACCTGACCCTGAGCCACATAATGAAATATTAGGAAAGATGACCAAAAGCTGAGTGAAAGACTTAAGTTTTAAGTTTATTTTTATTCATTGATGGGATGTGGGCGTCGCTGGCTAGGCCTGCATTTAGTGCCCATCCCTAATTGCCCTTGAGAAGATGGTGGTGAGCCGCCTTCTTGAACCACTGCAGTCCATAGGGTGTAGTTACGCCCACAATGCTGTTAGGAAGGGAGTTCCAGGATTTTGTCCCAGCGACAGTGAAGGAACGGCGATGCAGGTCCAAGTCAGGGTGGTGTGTGGCTTGGAGGGGAACTTGTAGGTGGTGATGTTCCCATGCGTCTGCTGCCCTTGTCATTCTAAGTGGTAGAGGTCGCGGGTTTGGAAGGTGTTGTTGAAGGAGCTTTTGCGAGTTGATGCAGTGCATTTTGTAGATGGTACACACTGCAGCCACTATGCGCTGGTGGTGGAGGGAGTGAATGTTGAAGGTGGTGGATGGATGGCCAATCAAGCGGGCTGCTTTATCCTGAATGGTGTCGAGCTTCTTGAGTGATGTTGGAGCTGCACTCATCCAGGAAAGTAAAGAGTATTCCATCACACTCCTGACTTGTGCCTTGTAGATGGTGGAAAGGCTTCGGGGAGTCAGGAGGTGAGACACTCGCCGCAGAATTCCCAGCCTCTGGCCTGCTCTTGTAGCCACAGTAATTATATGGCTGGTCCAGTTCAGTTTCTGATCAATGGTAACCCCCAGAATGTTGATAGTGGGGGATTCAGCAATGGTAATGCCATTGAATGTCAAGGGGAGATGGTTAGAGTCTCGCTTGTTGGACATGGTCATTTCCTGGCAGTTGTGTGGTGCGAATGTTACTTGCCACTTGGCAGCCCAAGTCTGAATGTTGTCCAGGTCTTGCTGCATATGGACACGGACTGCATCAGTATCTGACGAGTCTCGAATGGAGCTGAACACTGTGCAATCATCAGCGAACATCCCCACTTCTGATCTTATGATGGAGGGAAGGTCATTGATGAAACAGCTGAAGATGGTTGGGCCTAGGACACTGCCCTGAGGAACTCCTGCAGTGATGTCATGTGATTGAGATGAATGACCTCCAACAACCACAGCCAACTTCCTTTGTGCTAGGTATGATTCCAACCAATGAAGAATTTTCCCCTTGATTCCCATTGACTTCAGTTTTGCTAGGGCTCATTGATGCCACACTCGATAAAATGCTGCCTTGATGTCAAGGCAGTCACTCTCACCTCACCTCTTCAGTTCAGCTCTTTTGTCCATCTTTGGACCAAGGCTGTCATGAGGTCAGGAGCTGAGTGGCCATGGTGGAACCCAAACTGGGCGTCAGTTAGCAGGTTATTGCTGAGTAAGTGCCGCTTGATAGCACTGTCGACGACACCTCCCATCACTTTGCTGATGATTGAGAGTAGACTGATGGGACGGTAATTGGCCGGGTCGTATTTGTCCTGCTTTTCGTAGACAGGACATGCTTGGGCAATTTTCCACATTGGCGGGTAGATGGCAGTGTTGTAGCTGTACTGGAACAACTTGGCTAGGGGCGCAGCTAGTTCTGGAGCACAAGTCTTCAGTACTATTGCCAGAATGTTTCAGGGTCCATAGCCTTTGCAGTATCCACTGTCTTCAGCCGTTTCTTGACATCACGTGGAGTGAATTGAATGGGCTGAAGACTGGCATCTGTGATGCTGGGGACCTCAGGAGGAGGCCGAGATGGATAATCCACTCGGCACTTCTGGCTGAAGATAGTTGCAAATGCTTCAGCCTTGTCTTTTGCAATCACGTGCTGGGCTCCACCATCATTGATGATGGGTGAATCTAGAACTGGGGGCATAGTCTTAGAATAAGGGGCTGCTCTTTCAAAACTGAGATGAGGAGGAATTACTTCACTCAGAGGGTGGCAGGTCCATGGAATATGCTGCCCCAAAAAGCTGTAGAAGCTACATCATTACATAAATTTAAAACAGAAATAGACAGTTTCCTAGAAGTAAAGGGAAAAAAGGGTTATGGGGAGCGGGCAGGAATTCGGACATGAGTCTAGGTTCTGATCGATCATGGCCCTGTGGGTAGCGGAGCGGGCCAGGGGCCGCGTAGCCTGCTCCTGCTCCTATTTCGTGTGTCTAATTCTGTTAGATTCAGGAGATGGTTCTGTGATAGTAGATTGGCATTTAGGATCATATCAGCCATGATCTTATTGAATGGCGGAGCAGGCTCGAGGGGCCGATTGGCCTACTCCTGCTCCTATTTCTTATGTTCTTATGTTCTTATTGAGAATGGGGATATTTCTGGAGCCTCCTCCCCCTGTTAACTGTTTAAGTGATCACCACCACTCACGACTGGATGTGGCAGGACTGCAGAGCTTTGATTTGATCCGATGGTTGTGAGATCGCTTAGCTCTGTCTATCGCATGTTGCTTCCATTGTTTGGCATGCAAGTAGTACTGTGTTGTAGCCTCACCAGATTGACACCTCATTTTTCGGTATGCCTGGTGCTGTTCCCGGCATGCTCTCCTGCACCCTTCGTTAAACCAGGGTTGATCTCCAGGCTTGATGGTAATGGTAGAGTGAGGGATATGCAGGGCCATGAGGTTGCAGATTGTGGTTGAATACAATTCTGCTGCTGCTGATGGCCCACAGCGCCTCATGGTAGCATCTTAAAGGAGTTGGCAGATTTCGAGAAGCAGAGAGGTTCAGGGAGGGGATTCCTGAGCTTAGTGCCCAGGCAGCTGAAAGCACAGCGGCCAATGGCGGAGCGGTTACAATCGGGGATGTGCAAAATTGTAGATTTGGAGGAGAACGTAGAACTCGGGAGTGTTGAGTGGCTGGTGGAGCTTGCAGAGGTAGGGTGGGCGAGGCCATGTAGGGCTTTAAAGGCAAGGATGTAAATTTAAAAATGGTGGCACTGTAGCTCAGAGAGCACAGGGGTCGTGGTTTACGGGGATCTAGTGTGGGTTAGGTTATGGGCAGCTTTTGATGAGCCCAAGTTATGGAAGGTGGGAGATGGGAAGCCGGCCAAGAGATAGTTGGTGTTCTCAAGTCTAGAGCTAACAAAGACATGGATGATGGTTTGAACAGTAGATGAGCTGAGGCAGGGGCATAGTTCCGAGATGTTATGGAGGTGGAAGTGAGTCGTCCTGGTGATGGAGTGAATATCTGGTCGGAAGATTATCCCGTGGTCAAATACGACACCAAGGTTGCAAACAGCAAACCGGTGCTGAGGAGAGGGATGGAGTCGATGGCTTGGCAATGGAGTTTGTGAAGTGTCAAAAGCTTTGGTCTTACATATATTTCGCTGGATGGCACCAGAACTGAAAGTTTGCAGCTATCGTGAAAGATTAAACAGGTTGGGCCTTTCTGCTATAGAAGAGAGGGGACTTAGATAAGGCCTGATAGAGATCTTGAAATTTGTGAATGGATAGGAAACGGTAGATGTGGAGAGAAAGCGCAGTGTGAGAGAGGCGGGGAGGTGAGGAGACAGAGTGAGAGATTAAACAGGGAGAGCGGGAGGGGAGGAGACAACTTCAAGAGTGACAGACATCGCAGAGAGCGGCCTCTGATCTTCCACCACCACCTCCAGCTTTCTGTAACCGCCAAGTTCAAACCGTTTATCGACTGTAGAACAGAAACACAGCGCTCCGCACAAACCCTTACAGACTCGGATTTCATATTCAAGGTTTTCCCGAAACCACAATCTTTTAAATAAGGTCCTGCTACAATTAACAATCAGTAATATTCCCGCCTATATACAGTCACTTCGATCACAAGTCGACCCGTCTCCTTCCATGTCAATCTCGGACCTTATTCCATCTCCCCACACTTCCCCACACAGACGGGTTCAGCAGTTTACAAACACCTTATTCCAGCTGATTTGGAGAATCTCATGTGTTGGGGTACGAGTTGTGACGCGGGGTATCTCTGCCAGATTTATCATCTCACAGAGTCTCTCACCCTGAACCTGTGAACTGAATATGACCCTGAATTGAAACTGGAGCCGAACACCCCCCAGTTAGAGTGAGGCCCGGCCCGGACATCCCATTCTCTCTGTGGGGGAGGGGTGGGTGCAGCGAATGTCAGCGAGTCACCAGGAAGCCGGGGTTCATTTGAAATTATTTCAATCTGGAATCTGAGCCCGGCCCCGGGGCATGGGTCATCTGATTCCGCGATCAGCTCTTTTTGGAAAGAGGTGGTGGCTCTGAAACGAGCCTTTGGGTTCAGATGTTTACAAGTTGTCCTTTTTACTTTCTTTTGCTCGCTGCTTTGGGAGACTTTGCTGATTTGGGCTTGACCTTGGGTTCTTCCAACTTCTTCACCGCCTTCACCATTCCGCCTGTGGCCTTCTTGAGGCTCTTGGGCTTCTTCACCACCGCCTTCTTCCCAGCCGCTGCTTTCGCTGTCTTTTTTGACCTTGGTGCTTTCTTGGTGCTCGTTTTCTTGGCTGTTGGTTTCTTGGCTGGAGATTTCTTGGCTGTTGGTTTCTTGGCTGGAGATTTTTTGGCTGTTGGTATCTTGGCTGGAGATTTCTTGGCTGCCGGTTTCTTTACTGCAGATTTCTTGGTTGCCGGTTTCTTCACCTTCTCTCCCTCTTTCCGCTGGGATTCCTTCTTAGCGATCCTGAAGGAACCCGAGGCGCCCGTGCCCTTGGTCTGCTCCAGGGAGCCGTTTTCCACTTTCCTCTTGATACTTAACCTGATCTGGGAACTTAACTTCAGCACATCGATACCGTTGGCAGCCAGTGCCTTCTTTACCGCGGCCAGCGACATCCCCTTGCGATCGCTGCCACTCGCCACAACCTTGAGGATCTGCTCGCCCAACGTGGGACCGGCTGGCTTGGAGCGGGGAGCCGCCTTCTTCTTCTTGCTGGGAGACTTGGTTTGAGCGGCGGCGGCAGGAGGAGCCGTTTCGGCGTCTGCAGTCTCAGTCATGTCGGCGACTCTGTAGAAAATCTCTGTGACAGTCAGAGCTGGGTCAGAAATGAAACGAGAGGCGGCGGCACAGAGCAACTTAAAGGCAGCGAGCGGACGGGGCGGAGACATCCTGCTGTCAGCTCCCGGCCCCTCCAGCCTCTCTGTGTTTCTCTCTCCTCATTAACTATCCGATTGCAATTAAACTCGGGCACTCCAGATTCCCAGACTGGCTTCTTTCTGTCTCAAAGACCGGGATGTTTGCTGTCGGGAAAGTTTCATCAGAATTAAAGGCAGCAATTTCCATTTATAGCCGTTTCATTGCTGCACTGATCGCTCTCTCACACCCCATCGCCGACATGTTCTCTGTTTTTTGACTGAAATTTTAAATCAAATAAAGCTTCACGTTTAATTCCCATTTCAGGGCTGAGCAGGAGGGCATGGCGATCCTATGACAGGGAAATCTTTGAATTTTATAGAAGAGGGTCTCTGAAATCAGTCGATGAGAGCAGACACACAAACACAGTGACATTAGTCTAACCCACCCGCCTCTTTAACACACTCTCGCTGACACAATGTTCACTCTGCTCATTCACAGCACAATCTGTTCCCAGATTTACAGTTCACAGGACAGGTTTTCATCTCCGCTCGGCCTCTGCTGCCGATTCTCGGGGTTAGTTGGATTTTCCCAGCTCAGTCAGTGTTAAACACTCTGAGGCCGGCGCTCCTCACAGTGTCTGTTCCCCAGATTCAAGGGCAAGAGCCAATCACAGCTGTGGCTGTGTTCAATCATATCTGGTTTGAAGGTATAT
Organism: Somniosus microcephalus; assembly: GCF_052327205.1. Classification (NCBI taxonomy): domain Eukaryota; kingdom Metazoa; phylum Chordata; class Chondrichthyes; order Squaliformes; family Somniosidae; genus Somniosus; species Somniosus microcephalus. The sequence continues at coordinate 24,493,531 of NW_028225183.1, forward strand.
TGTTCACCGGCAGAAATATGTTTGATTTATATGAAAGTAGAAATGAATTGATCATCGCCCCTCTAGCCTCTCTCTGTCTCTCTCCCCTCCGATAATGAGGAACAGAACAGAGCAACTGGTGTCCTGTGCATTCCATTCTCAACACCCAGGGACAGCAACCAGAGAGAGAGAGACAGAGAGACTGTATCAGTCTGAATGTTCGTACTCTGAGCCATGCGGTCCACGCACTCTCTGTTACCGCGATTTAGGGAGGAACGTGTCACAGTTTGGCTCTGTCGATCCTAGCCTGCTTTTAGACGATAGTATTATTCGCAGAAATAATGTGACATTCTGTTCACCACACATGCCTTGAAGTCGGTTTCAATAGACCGAAAACTGAGAGGTTCAGCATCGATCCAGATATAACAGGCAGGGCTGGGGGATAGAGGGACTGGGGATTGATACTGTTCACTAGGCATTGAGGCAGACACATGAGATGACTCGCTTATATCCCGGTCACTGTCTGATGAACTTTTAGAAATCTAGATCAACAAACACTACCGCGCGTTGGCTGTTCAGATTCTTTACATACACAAATATATATGCAGAGGGGAAAAAAACACAAATAACCTTCAACGTAACACCGGCCGTCGTTGAACATGTTTGAGGGAGCTCAATAGAAACGGGACTTGCTGACAGTATAAATATGGAAGGGGTTTTAATTCTTGCCGGCATTCCAGTTATGAGATTGTGGTGAACGCAGAATCTGATTGGATGCGTAAAGAAGCCAATCGCAGAGAACAAAGGAAATTGACAACATTGCCAATAAAACAATCACAATCCTTTCCTTCATCCATCCCTCATTAGCAAAGCTCTGTGGGACGGACTGTGGGGCTGCTCAGAGCAGCGTTTACTTCAATTGTTTCCTGATACGGACTGAGACGATGGTTGACGATAAGAAATCCGCTGCCAAGAAGGGCGCCAAGAAAATCCAAAAGAAACTGGCACCGAAAAGCGGCAAGAGGCGCAGAAAGTCGAGGAAGGAGAGTTACTCCATCTACATCTACAAAGTGATGAAGCAGGTTCACCCCGACACCCTCCAAGGCCATGAGCATCATGAACTCGTTTGTGAACGATATTTTCGAGCGCATCGCGGGTGAGGCTTCCCGCCTGGCCGATTACAACAAGCGGCAGACCATCAGCTCCTGGGAGATCCAGACCGCCGTGCGCCTGCTGGTGCCCGGGGAGCTGGCCAAGCACGCCGTGTCAGAAGGGACAAAGGCGGTGACCAAATACACCAGCTCCAAGTTAAACTCCACACTGTCCTGAAAGAAGAAACTCCAAACACAACGGCTCTTTTAAGAGCCATCCACAATCTCTCTGAAAGAGCTACACAAACTCATCTCCCTTTAGGCTCAATTTACTGCAATTATTTCCTTAAGGAATGTGTTTGAGAACCTTTGATGTTCCAGCTGTAGATTTAGTTTGGTATCTTCAGATAAGCTGTTTCACTGGCCGGATCGACCTTAGTGTCGTTGTTGTATTTCCCATCCCGTAAACTACAAACACGGTCCCTGGTCGCTCATTCCCTTTGTTCTCAGACCCGTTCACTTGCAGCGCCTTCCGACGAATTAAAAGCTTGTTTTCGAGATGAGAATCGGATTTCAGTCACCTCAATCTCTGTAAAAACATTTTCATTTTTTTTCAATGCCAGTTGTGGTCAATCATTTTATTAACCCGAGACTTCCTGCAGTGTAACAACCCAGAATGGGGTTTCGTAGAGAGCAGAATGTGGGCAGTTTGAACACTCTGTCCCTCTTCTCTTCTCACAGCAGGACTCCCAGTTCTGGTTTCACTCCCGCACAGCGCCTGTGCAAAGGATCGATCGATAATCTGTGAATCCTCACTTTTACAAAATTTGAGCTGGAATGTGTCCCGTTACAGAATCAATGGGGAATTAATCTCGCCCGTGAAAGTGCGATATTCAACCCGAAATTAATCCTGATTGTAACAGCCTGGAATTTGCAAGGGAGAGATGACATAAGATAAAATGAATTTTTAAAAACATGGTGAAAACTTTGGCTAATGGTATATTTATTAACTTAATTCGCTCGTTTAGGAAAATAATTGGCGGACTTTTCGAATTTTAAAAATGGTTGGCGGTCTGACTGTTGGGGACAGTTATTTCCACACACTTATCATTGGTGGGAAAACCAGACTGTGATTGGTCACCGGAAAACACCAATGAAATTCATCACAGAGAGACCAATCACAAGTACGCTCTCTGCATTCCTCCAGAAGGTATAAGAAGGGCCGATGTGGGCGGAGACTTTCATTCTTTCTCTGAACGTGTTGATTGTGAAAATGTCTGGCAGAGGTAAAACCGGCGGTAAAGCTCGGGCCAAGGCTAAGTCTCGATCATCCCGGGCCGGACTGCAGTTCCCTGTGGGCCGGGTTCACAGGCTCCTCCGAAAGGGCAACTACGCTGAGCGTGTGGGTGCCGGAGCCCCGGTCTACATGGCTGCTGTGCTCGAGTATCTGACCGCTGAAATCCTGGAGCTGGCCGGCAACGCGGCCCGCGACAACAAGAAGACCCGCATCATCCCCAGACACCTGCAGCTGGCCATCCGCAACGACGAGGAGCTCAACAGGCTGTTGGGAGGGGTGACCATCGCTCAGGGCGGGGTGCTGCCTAATATCCAGGCGGTGCTGCTGCCCAAGAAAACCAGCACTGCCAGCTCCAAGAGCAAGTAAAGCGGACAAGATTCAATCTGATAACCCAAAGGCTCTTTTCAGAGCCACCCACAGTTTCCAGGAAAGGGCTGGTTCCTGTTCTGTTCTATGGCTCACAATTATCTCAGATCTAATTTAACATGTTAAATCTTAAATTCTACTTTGAAATTCACAGATTTGCCCATTAAGTTATCTATCCACCACTCACCTGACAATCAGACGCTGCCACACAGACAGAGTGACTGATACAATTGCTATCCTGTATGAACGAACACTCCCTCACTCACATGCAGTACCAGTGAGTGAGCGCTTGTGCTTTTCCTATATTCACCTGTCAATCCCACACTGATACAGTACCAGTGAGTGACAGATAAAGTTTCTAGTGTAGCCTCACCAGACAATTAAAAATGTCACATTGTACTAGACAGTGTCAGATACAGTATCGACCGTTTTTCACCAGCCAATCTGCCACTGACAATACAGGCAGTGACGTTGTCTATCATAGGCACTTTTGTCAATCCCACTGCCACACTGCACAAGAGAGTGACAGATATAGTATCCCATATTCAGCAGTGACTCTCACATTGGCACCAAGAGCCAGAGTGACAGAGACAGTATCTATCCCACAATCAATGATCAACCACACTGTTCACACCGGAATCGGGTGAGCGCGTCCATCTGCTTTTAATGGTTGTTTGGAGTTTTCAGCTGGACCAATAAACTATTTGGCAATGGATTTAAGCTGAGCATAAACACGGTGCTGAAGTATTTTCTCTCCAAATTAAAATGGTTTCTGCTGAATTATTGTCTCTTGTTGCAGCACTCACCGTCTGTCACTAGATGGCAGAGACCTTTAATAGTTTGGAAAGTGCGGATTGTGTCCACTCATCCAGACCGCCGTGAGCCTGGTGCTGTCCGGGGAGCTGGCCAAGCACGGGGTGACCAAATACCTCAGCTCCAAGTAAAACACTACAATTTACTGACAGAAATATAGAAATCACAACGGCTCCTTTACGAGCCACCCACAGCCTCTCTGAAGGAGCCGCCAGTTTACTGCACTGATTTCGCCAGTTTATTCATTCCAGCTAACGTCCTTTCAATCTGGTGAGGAAATTATCAGAACAATAGTATAACTGCTCCAAATTAATCTTTACAATCTATATTAACGATTTGGAGGAGGGGACCAAGTGCAACATATCCAAGTTTGCCGACGATACAAAGATGGGAGGGAAAGCAGTGAGTGAGGAGGACATAAAAAACCTGCAAAAGGACATAGACAGGCTAAGTGAGTGGGCAGACATTTGGCAGATGGAATATAATGTTGGAAAGTGTGAGGTTATGCACTTTGGCAGAAAAAATCAAAGAGCAAGTTAATATCTAAATGGAGAGAAAGTGCAAAGTGCTGCAGTACAAAGGGGTCTGGGGGTCCTGGTGCATGAAACACAGAAGGTTCGTATGCAGGTACAGCAGGTGATCAGGAAGGCCAATGGAATCTTGGCTTTTATTGCAAGGGGGATGGAGTATAAAAGCAGGGAAGTCTTGCTTCAGTTATACAGGGTACTGGTGAGGCCACACCTGGATTACTGTGTACAGTTTTGCTTTCTGTGAAAAATCCATTAAATGGAACAAGGACTCAAACAGACGATATCGTAGAATTAACACAAGTACTTTATTAACAACTGGGAAACACGTTTACAGACAGCCTGCATCAGCATCCTGGCATTCCACCTTGTGCTGACCTAAAAGGAAGCAAACCTCTGACCTTAGAAGCAGCATTGGCTACAGCACCACCTGGTGGATAACCTTAATCATAACATCCCAGATTACTATATCCCTCCTCCCTTAACATTTCAGTATGAATTTCTTAACAAACAACCATTCCTGAGGGTCACATAAGGAGTCTCCATTCATCACGTTCCATACTTGATGAATCTAACAGTTCAGTATCAGTCTCTCTGGTGGTTTGTGAGCCCTTTGTGAACATCTAACAGTAAAGTCCCTGCTTGTTTGTGGTGAAGCCACCAGCTGCTCCTGAGCAGTGCTCAGAGTATCTGACTCTGCAACAATGGTTTCCTCTTGACGGATAGGTTCCTGTGGAATTATCTCTGTCCCTGGTGGTGGCACCACAGATGCACTTGGATAACTGGGGGCAACCCTGTCTTCAGTCGTTGCATCTGGAACCTTCATTTCAATTTCCCCTTGTCTGGGAAGTATCTGATCTACATATCTGCATATCTACCATCTCCCAACAAAACCTTGTATGATACTGGACCTGTCATTGAGTCTATGAAGCCAGGAATCCACTTTGGTCCATAACAGAAATTCCTGGTAAGGATCGCATCTCCTTCTCCAAAACTTCGGCTCTTTGTTCTTTTGTCATGGTTCTCTTTTTGTTTGTTTTGTCTGTTTTCCATTTTCCTTTTTAGGTCTGGGTGGACAAGGTCAAGAGTGGAGCATAGTCTACGACCTAATAACATCTCAGCAGGAGAGAGTCCTGTGGTGGATTGAGGTGTTATTCTGTAGCTGAACAGAACCCGTGACACTTTGGCTGCTAAACTCCCTTTTGCACTTTTTTTCATCATCTCCTTAAATGTTTGTACGGCTCTCTCCACAAGTCCATTCGAGGACGGATGATATGGAGCAGAGGTCACCTGCACTATGTCATTTTTTCCCAAGAACTATTTTGTCTCTGTACTCACAAAACAAGTGGCATTGTCACTCACCACGATCTCCGGTAGCCCTTGATTACCGCAGCTCCAATGCAGGCAGTCTATAGCAGTAGTGGCAGAAGCAGAATTTACAGGATAAACCTCCATCCACTAGGAATGTGCATCAATGATTATGAGGAACATCTTCCCCATGAATGGACTCGCATAATCTAAGTGCAATCTTCTCCATGGTTTATCCAGCCACTCCCAGGGGTGGAGAGGAGCCGCTGCTGGTGCCTTCCGGTGTTCTCGACAAGTGCTGCATGTCTAGACTAGATTTTTTATCTCCTCATCTAGCTTTGGCCACCACAAGTAACTCGTAGCCTAGGCTTTCATATGCGAGACCCCAGGATGACACTGATGTAGTTGCTCTAGAATAGACTGTCGTGCTGGCCGTGGAATAATCACTTGTGCTCCCCACAACACGCAACCATGCTGCACACTCAGCTCTGTTTTCCTGACACTGTAGGGTGTGAAGTCAGCCCCTTCCAGATGCTGTGGCCATCCCCTCACCACATATTCTCGAACTCTAGACTGTACTGGATCTTTACCTGTCCATGTTCTTACTTGCTCTGCAGTCACAAGTGCCGTGTCAGTGCCCTCCAACATCAAAACTCTGTCCTCTGGAGCTGCATGGGTAGGTGTGCCTGGCAGTGGAAGATGGCTCAAGGCATCTGCATTCCCATGGTACTTGCCTGCCTTGTAGACGATGACATACTCATATGCCCTCAGCGTCACTGCCCACCTCTGGATCCGGGGTGACACCATCTGTGGAACTGCTTTCATTTCATTGAAAAGAGAGAGAAGAGGTTTATGTTCGGTGCATATGGTGAACTTCCTGCCATATATGTACTTGTGGAACCTCTGTAACCCAATCATGACTGCTAACCCCTCTTTGTCTAACTGGGGAAAAAAATTTCCGCTGCTGTTAGAGTTTGGGACATAAACCCTATTGGTCTTTCAGTTCCATCTTCCATGCAGTGTGAAAGAACTGCCCCCACCTCTTAAGGTGAAGCATCACAAGAGAGAATAATGTATTTCTCTGCATTGTAGTGAACCAGCACATCCGACGACAGCATCAGTTGCTTGGACTGTACAAATGAAACCCCCTGCTCCTCTCTCCACTGCCACTGTGTCTCCTTGCACAGTAGTTTGTGAAGAGGTGCTAGCACAGTTGACAAGTTTGGTAAAAATCTCTTATATTAGTTCAGCAGTCCCAGGTAAGCTTTTAACTCAGCCACATTTGTAGGAGCAGGGGCGTCCTGCAGTGCTTGTACCTTGTCCTTGAGTGGATGGAGCCCGGTGGCGTCCACTCTGTGTCCCAGGAACACAGCCTCATTCCCCAGGAAAGTGCACTTACTCCTCTTCAGCCGGAACCCTGCCCTCTCCAATCACTGTAGTACCTCTCTCAGAGTGCTCAGATGCTCCTGGCCGGTTCGTCCCTTCACCAGAATGTCATCCAGATAGATGGAAACATGTGGAATCCCTTGCAGTACACCTTCGATTGTCCTCTGGAAGATAGCTGGACCAGATGAGACACCAAACGGTAAGCAGTTATATGTAAACAAGCCATTGTGTGTATTTATATTGACATACTTCTTTGATTCGTCATCCAGTGTAATCTGCAAGTAGGCATGACTCATATCCAACTTTGTGCATATCTTTCCTCCAGCCAGGTTTGCAAAGAGATCCATTGTTTTGGGAATAGGATACTGCTCTAGTTTGGACACCCGATTGACAGTCAATTTATAGTCTCCACAGAGTCTTACCAAATTGTCCGGTTTTAACACAGGTACTATGGGAGCTGCCCATTCCGAACATTTCACCGGCTCCAGTATGTTCTCTCTCAGTAGACGGTCAAGCTCAGCCTCTACCTTTGGCTTCCTAGCATAAGGCACAGGTCATTGTTTAAAAAACCTTGGCAGTGCCTCCTTGTCTACATAAATCTTAGCTGGGGGCCATTAAATGTGCCAAGTTCCTCCTGGAACACACTCTCATGTTCACCCAACACTTCTTGCAAAGTCAACTGTTTGCCCGCATCTATTTGATGTACTGCTCCCCAGTCTAATTTAAGTTCTTTTATCCAGCCCCGACCTAACAGGTTTGGTCCAGTACCCAATACTATAACTACCGATAGCTGTTCCACTGTGTCTCTGTGTTGCACAGTTAACTTAGCTGTACCTAATCTCGCTACTCATTCACCTGTATATGTTTTAAGATGCCGGGAGCAAGGCTTTAACTCTGGAACTTTTGCACGGTTCCATAATTTTGAGTACTCTGCCTTGTTCATTTATTCATGCCACACCCTGTATCCACTTCAAAGTTCACCTTAGATTCATTTACTCTCAGTTGCAATGTGATAGGAGCCACTTTTGGAAAGTTCTCTAACATGCCATACATTATGAACATGTCCTCTTCTTCCTCAGCATCCCCGCTGATGTGGTGTGCTCCATGTATTTTCACTTCTCTCCCTTGGTTTTGCTGTCTTCCCCCTTTTAGTTTGGATTCCACCACAGGTGATTTCACCCTGCAAGCTCGTTTTATGTGTCCTCGTTTCCCACACTTGTAGCACTTTTCCTCCAGAAAACAGCATTCAGTCGCCAGGTGATCGCCCTTGCATCTATAACATGCCTTCACAATTTCACATTATGGTCTCTGACGCATGTTCAACTTGTGCACAACAACCTGACCTGCAACATGCGTAGCATTAGCGCTTTCTGAACCCTGTACTTCTTTTACATCTCGGTTCAATGTCTCTATGGCTTGTGCAAGTTCCAGTGCTTTTTCATAAGTAAGTCCAGTCTCAAATAATAATCTACATTGCATTCAGTTGTCCATAATTCCGCAAACTAGCCTATCTCACAGCATTTCCTTCAGGTTGTTCCCATAATTGCAATCTTGTGCTAATTTACACAACACCACTACATAGTCGATTATGCTCTCTTCCTCTTTCCTGTTCCTTGAAGTAAACTTGAAACACTGTGCAATCTCACTAGGCTTAGGGTTGAAATGTTATTTTAGCAAAACCACTAATTCACCATATGGTTTGTCTCCAGGCTTTTCAGGACTGAGCAGATTTTTCATCAAACTGTAGGCTTGGCTTCCCACTGAACTAAGCAGAATGGCTTTCCATTTTCCGGCATCATTTATTTCATTTGCTTCGATAAAATAACCCAACACTTCACAGTATTCTTCCCAGGTTTGAGCTTGAATATCAAAAGCAGAAACCGTTCCTATCATGGCAGCCATGCTCTCTTCCAGCTTGTAGCTAACTTTAGCTCGTGATTTTGTTGTTTAAATATCCCGGCAGACTTTTCTTCTTTATGCAGCATCCTTAAGTTGCCTCGTCGCCAAAAGTGATAAATCCATTAAATGGAACAAGGACTCAAAGAGACGATATCGTAGAATTAACACGAGTACTTTATTAACAACTAGGAAACACGTTTACAGGCAGCCAGCATCAGCATCCTGGCATTCCACCTTGTGCTGACCTAACAGGAAGCAAAGCTCTGACCTTAACAGGAAGCAAACCTCTGACCTTAACAGGAAGCAAACCTCTGCCCTTAGTAGCAGCATTGGCTACAGCACCACCTGGTGGATAACCTTAATCATAACATCCCAGATTACAATACATTCCATATTTAAGTAAAGATATACTTGCTCTCGAGGCAGTTCAGAGAAGGTTCACTCAGTTGATTCCGGAGATGAGGGGGTTGACTTATGAGGAAAGGTTGAGTAGGTTCGGCCTCTACTCATTGGAATTCAGAAGAATGAGAGGCGATCTTATCGAAACATATAAGATTGTGAGGGGGCTTGATCGGGTGGATGCGGTGAGGATCTTTCCACTGATGGGTGAGACTAGAGCTAGGGGGCAGACTCTTAGAATAAGGGGCTGCCCTTTCAAAACTGAGATGAAGAGAAACTTCTTCAGAGGGTAGTAAATCTATGGAATTTGCTACCACAGAGAGCTGTGGAAGCTGCGACATTAAATAAATTTAAAACGGAGATAGACAGTTTCCCAGCTGATAAGGGAATTAGGGGTTACGGGGAGCGGGCAGGGAAGTGGACGTGAGTCTAGGTTCGGATCAGCTATGATCCTATTGAATGGCGGAGCAGGCCCGAGGGGCCGTATGGCCTACTCCTGCTCCTAATTCTTATGTTCTTATGTTATGTTTATCATTACAGTCCATCTAATGACTTTCCTGAAACCCTTGAATTTCACAATCCCCGACAGTATCTGTGCAGGAAGCAAACTTCAGAAGGAGAATAATCTCACAAGTTGGCCTCTTGTCACAGCAGCTCGGTTTAACCTATTGTGACGTGGAAAGCCCCGGTTCCCCGTCACACCATCTGTCTGATGTATAAAAGCTGAATGGAAACAGGACACTGGGCGCATGGACACCCAGGAAGACTAAGCGAGCATTTCACTGTGAGGGGAGAATACAGGGTCCGGGCCAAAGAGTCACTTGTAACCCCATAGTCCTTATAATTCTGAAGCTATTCCCCACCCCAATATATCCCCGCTCCCGGTCCCAGGGCCCTGTTCTCTCTCTGAGGCGGTGGGTGGCTCTGAGAAGAGCCTTTGTTTTGTGCGCTGGATGTTGTCACTAAGTACTTTACGGTGGCGCTTGGCTCCGCCTTTTCCCAGTCCTTTGCCTCCTCTCCCTCTTCCAGCTATGACGATTCCTCACAGGAATATAAACTGAATGTATTTATGAAGCCAGCCCGGATCTGATTGAGAAAGGCAGAGTGTGAGAGAGGCTGGGAGGAGACAGAATCAGAGTGACAGGCTGAGCAGAGACAGCGTCCTCTGAGCTTTAGCTCCGCCTCCAGCTTTCACGCTTCAGCATTTAAATATTTGCCTGCTCCTCCCCCTCTCCCCGCACAAGCGACAGGAAGGGCCCATGCGAGCTTCCCTCCCCCAGCTCTACCAGCGGGTGCTGTTTGCTTGGTGCTCGGCTGATGATCGCTGAACACATCATAGAGCGGAGATATCACGGGCAGAGTATGGGAGCAAACAGCAGCCTCTTCACAGCAACACATCGCATTGGGACTGTGTCCGCAGATGGGCTTTGAGTCGGGGTAATTTCAGCGGCAGATTGGAACAGGAACGAGTTCCGCAACATGGAGGGAGTGGGGGAAGGGAGAGGCCATTCTCGGGCTGTGTGTGTACAGTGCAAGGTAACAAAGAAAGTAAATCACCTCGCTCTTTCAAATCATTGCTACTTTCTTCCCACAAATCAGTAGTGAATGTTCCTGAATCGGTTCAAGTCTCACCGTGTCTGTTGTTCTAGGGCAGCGAACAGTGGAAAGTCAGCCTGACTGTGAGGATGTGGGCAGTTTCACAAAGTGCATTTATTTCAGGCAGCAGGCGAGATGTGTGAAAGATCACATTTCAAAAATCGGTTATTTTTTCGGTGCGTTGTGTTCTCCAGAAACGTATTGCTGGAGATGGGGAGATACATTGTGAATCCCCCAGATACACCAGGATCCGGATTCTGTGGCAGTCTGTTAATTACACAGGCCCTCAACTCGCTTTCAATAGACTAAAAACAATTGTTTGTACTGACCAGGTGCCTGTGGTTATATTCCAAGAAGCGTTCCTGAACTTTATATTTCGTCCCTTGGGAGTGGGAGGTATAAACCTGGACTGTGCCAATGGGATGGTGACATTCATGATCCAGTGCTGGGTTTGTGTTGTGTCTGGATGCTGATAACTCACTATAGAACCGTCCTACACACCTGGTGTGGTGAATCTGAGTGCCGCTGTGCTGCAGTGAGGTCAGACAATGTAACTTTGTATGGCGGTTGCACATACAGAAACTGACAGGTACATGACAAAACCCCATTCACGTACCAGAAACAGACAGGTTCAGGAAAAAACACAACTCACATACCAGAAATTAATAGGTACAAGCAAAATCCCACTTACATACCAGAAACTGACAGAAACAGGACAAAATTCCAGTCATATTCCAGAAATTGACAGGAACAGGGCAATACCCCTTTGACGGACAAGAAAATGACAGGTACAGGACAATATCCTATTCACATACCAGAAATTGACAGGCTCAGCACAAACCCACTCACATATCAGTAACTGGCAAGTTCAGGACGAACATTCACTCACATATCAAAATCTTATAGTTAAAGGTCAAAACCCCACTCATAACAGGTACAGATAGGTACAGGGCAAAACTCCACTCATATCAGAAACTGACAGGTACACAAGAAAACCAGTCACATACCTGAAACTGCCAGGTACAGGACAAAGCCCCAATCATATACCAGTTACTGATAGGTACAGGACAAAACTCTACTCACATATCAGAAATAGAGAGGTTCAGGACAAAACTCCACTCACTTAACAGCAACTGACAGGTACAGGTCAAATCCTCACTCACATACCAGAAACTGACAGGTACTGAAAAAAATCCCACTCACATATCAGAAACTGAAAGGTACAGGAGAAAACACCACTCATATAACAGAAACTGACATGTACATGACAAAACCCCATTCACGTACCAGAAACAGACAGGTTCAGGACAAAACACAACTCACATACCAGGAACTGATAGGTACAGGACAAAAAACCACTCAGGTACAAGAAACTGACGTTAACAGGTAAAACACCAATCACATACCAGAAACTGACAGGTACTGGACAAAAGCCCATTCACATACCAGAAACTGACAGGTTCAGGACAAAACACAACTCACATACCAGGAATTGATAGGTACAGGACAAAAAACCACTCAGGTACAAGAAACTGACGTTAACAGGTAAAACACCAATCACATACCAGAAACTGACAGGTACTGGACAAAAGCCCATTCACATACCAGAAACTGACAGTTACAGGACAAAGCTCCACTCATATACCAGGTAGAGGACAAAACCCCACTTAAGTACCAGAAACTGACACAAACTGGATAAAATACCTGCATATACCAGAAGCTGACAGGTACAGGGCAAAACCCCTCTCACATATCAGATACTGAGGGGTACAGAGCAAAACCCCACTCACATATCAGATACTGAGAGGTACAGAACAAAACCCCACTCACATATCAGATACTGAGAGGTACAGGACAAAACCTCACTCACATATCAGATACTGAGAGGTACAGAGCAAAACCCCACTCACATATCAGATACTGAGAGGTACAGGACAAAACCCCACTCACATATCAGATACTGAGAGGTACAGGGCAAAACCCCTCTCACATATCAGATACTGAGAGGTACAGGGCAAAACCCCTCTCACATATCAGATACTGAGAGGTACAGGACAAAACCCCTCTCACATATCAGATACTGAGATGTACAGGACAAAACCCCACTCTCATATCAGATGCTGAGAGGTACAGGGCAAAACCCCTCTCACATATCAGATACTGAGAGGTACAGGACAAAACCCCACTCACATATCAGATACTGAGATGTACAGGACAAAACCCCACTCTCATATCAGATACTGAGAGGTACAGGGCAAAACCCCTCTCACATATCAGATACTGAGAGGTACAGGGCAAAACCACACTCACATATCAGATACTGAGAGGTAAAGGACAAAGGCTCTCTCACATATCAGATACTGAGAGGTACAGGGAAAAACCCCACTCACATATCAGATACTGAGGGGTACAGGACAAAACCCCTCTCACATATCAGATACTGAGGGGTACAGGGCAAAACCCCTCTCACATATCAGATACTGAGAGGTACAGGACAAAACCCCACTCACATATCAGATACTGAGAGGTACAGGACAAAACCCCACTCACATATCAGATACTGAGATGTACAGGGCAAAACCCCACTCACATATCAGATACTGAGAGGTACAGGACATAACCCCTCTCACATATCAGATACTGAGAGGTACAGGACAAAACCCCTCTCACATACCAGATACTGAGAGGTACAGGACAAAACCCCACTCACAAATCAGATACTGAGAGGGACAGCACAAAACACCTCTCACATATCAGATACTGAGAGGTACAGGACATAACCCCTCTCACATATCAGATACTGAGAGGTACAGGACAAAACCCCTCTCACATACCAGATACTGAGAGGTACAGGGCAAAACCCCACTCACAAATCAGATACTGAGAGGTACAGGACAAAACCCCTATCACATCAGATACTGAGACGTTCAGGACAAAAGCCCACTCACATATCAGATACTGAGAGGTACAGGACAAAACCCCTATCACATCAGATACTGAGACGTTCAGGACAAAAGCCCACTCACATATCAGATACTGAGAGGTACAGGGCAAAACCCCACTCACATATCAGATACTGAGAGGTACAGGGCAAAACCCCACTCACATATCAGATACTGAGAGGTACAGGACAAAACCCCTCTCACATATCAGATACTGAGAGGTACAGGACAAAACCCCTCTCACATATCAGATACTGAGAGGTACAGAGCAAAACCCCACTCACATATCAGATACTGAGAGGTACAGGACAAAGACTCTCTCACATATCAGATACTGAGAGGTACAGGACAAAACCCCTCTCACATATCAGATACTGAGAGGTACAGGACAAAACCCCACTCACATATCAGATACTGAGATGTACAGGGCAAAACCCCACTCACATATCAGATACTGAGAGGTACAGGACAAAACCCCACTCACATATCAGATACTGAGAGGTACAGGACAAAACCCCACTCACATATCAGATACTGAGAGGTACAGGACATAAGCCCTCTCACATATCAGATACTGAGAGGTACAGGACAAAACCCCACTTACATATCAGATACTGAGAGGTACAGGACAAAACCCCACTCACATATCAGATACTGAGAGGTACAGGACATAAACCCTCTCACATATCAGATACTGAGAGGTACAGGACAAAACCCCACTCACATATCAGATACTGAGAGGTACAGAGCAAAATCCCACTCACATATCAGATACTGAGAGGTACAGGGCAAAACCCCTCTCACATATCAGATACTGAGAGGTACAGGACAAAACCCCACTCACATATCAGATACTGAGAGGTACAGGGCAAAACCCCTCTCACATATCAGATACTGAGAGGTACAGGACAAAGCCCCTCTCACATATCAGATACTGAGAGGTACAGAGCAAAACCCCACTCACATATCAGATACTGAGAGGTACAGGGCAAAACCCCACTCTCATACCAGAAACAGTTAGGTACAGGACAAAAAAGCCACTCACATACGAGTTACTGAAAGGTACAAGACAAAACTCCACTCATACCTCAGAAACTAACAGATACACATGAAAACCACACTCATACCAGGAACTGCCAGGTACAGGACAAAGCCCAACTCACATAACAGGAACGAATTGATACAGGACAGCACCACACTCAATTATCAGAAACTGACAGGTACAGAACTAAACCACACTCAATTATCAGAAACTGACAGGTACACCAGAAAACCCTACTCACATACCAGAAACTGACAGGTACAAAATAAAGCCCCACTCACATAACAGAAACTGACAGGTACAGGTCAAAACCTCACTCACATACCAGAAACTGACAGGTAAAGTACAAAACTCCACTCACGTACCAGAAACTGACAGGTACAGGACAAAATCCCACTCACACTCCAGGAAATGATAGATACAGGACAAAACCCCACTCAACTACCAGAAAATGAGAGGTACAGAGCAAAACCCCACTCAATTAACAGAAACTGACCGGTACCGGACAATACCACACTCACATACCAGAAACTGACAGGTACAGGACAAAGCCCCACTCTTATGCCAGGACAAAACTCCACTCACGTATCAGTAATTGAGAGGTACAGGACAAAATCCCACTCACGAAACAGAAACTGACAGTTGCACCATGGGTGGCTCTGCTGCACAGGCTGGGAGGAAAAAGAGTGGAAGAGCTATAGTGATAGGGGACTCCATTGTAGGGGAATAAATAGGCGTTTTTGCGGCCGCAATCGAGACTCCAGGATGGTGTGTTGCCTCCCTGGTGCAAGGGTCAAGGACGACTCGGAGCGGCTGCAGAACATTTTGGAGGGGGAGGGTGAACAGCCAGTTGTCGTGGTGCACATAGGCACCAACGATATAGGTAAAAAACGGGATGAGGTCCTAAATGCAGACTATAGGGAGTTAGGAGGTAAATTAAAAAATAGGACCTCAAAGGTAGTAATCTCAGGATTGCTACCAGTGCCACGTGCTAGTCAGAGTAGAAATAGGAGGATAGTTCAAGTGAATACATGGCTAGAGGAATGGTGCCAGGGGGAGGGATTGAAATTCATTGGACATTAGAACCGGTTCTGGGAGAGGTGGGACAAGTGCAAATCGGACGGTTTCCACCTGGGCAGGGCCGGGACTGATGTCCATGGGGGAGTGTTTACTAGTGCTGTTGGGGAGGGTTTAAACTAAAGTGGCAGGGGGTTGGGACCCTGAGCAGGGAGACAGAGGAAAGGGAAACAAGGAAAAAAGCAAAAGACAGGAAGGAGAAAAACAAAATTAGAAGGCAAAGAACTCGACGGTTTAAATCAAACAAGGTCACAGTAAATAAGAATTCATATAGGTCTGAGAGCATTATTAAAACAAGCCTGAAGGCTTTGTGTCTTAATGCAAGGAGCATTCGGAACAAGGTGGATGAATTAGATGTGCAAATAGAGGTAAACGAATAGGATTTGATTGGGATTACAGAAACATGGCTCCAGGGTGGCCAAGGCTGGGAACTCAACATCCAGGGGTATTCAATATTTAGGAAGGATAGGCAAAAAAGAAAGGGTGGTGGGGTAGCATTGCTGGTTAAAGAGGGTATTAACACAATTGAAAGGAAGGATATTAACTCTGATGATGCGGAATCTGTATGGGTAGAACTGAGAAATATCAAGAGGCAGAAAACGTTCGTGGGAGTGGTATATTGACCTCCAAACATTAATACGGAGGTTGGGGATGGCATTAAAAGGGAAATTAGAGAAGCATGCAGTAAGGGCACAGTAGTCATCATGGGTGACTTTAATTTATATATAGATTGGGCTAACCAAATTAGTAAAAATACTGTGGAGGACAAATTCCTCGAATTTTACGGGATCGTTTTCTGGAACAATATGTCGAGGAACCAAACAGAGATCAGGTCATCTTAGACTGGGTATTATGTAATGAGAGAGGGTTAATTAGCAATCTTGTTGTACGAGGCCCCTTGGGTCAGAGCGATCATAATGTGATAGAATTCTTCATTAGGAAGGAGAGTGAAGTAGTTGACTCGGAGACTAGGGTCCTGAATTTAAATAAAGGAAACTACGATGGCATGAGGTGCGAGTTGGGTTGGATTGATTGGGGAATGTCACTCAAAGGGTTGACGGTGGATAGGCAATGGCGAACATTAAAAGACCGCACGGATGAACTACAGAAGTTGTTCATCCCAGTTTGGGATAAGAATAAAACAAAAAGGGTGGCTCAACCGTGGCTAACAAGGAAAATTAGGGATAGCATAAGATCCTAGGAGAGGGCTGGAAAAAGCAGTAACCCTGAGGATTGGGAGCAGTTTAGGATTCAACAAAGGAGGACAAAGGGATTAATTAAGAAGGGGAAAATAGAATATGAAAGTAAGCTTGTAGGGAACATAAAAACTGACTGTAAGAGCTTTTATAGATATTTGAAGTGAAAAAGATGAGTGAAATCAAGTGTAGGTCCCTTGCAATCAGAAGCAGGGGAAGTTATAATGGGGAACAAAGAAATGGCTGACCAATTAAATGCATATTTTGGTTCTGTCTTCACAAAGGAGGACACAAATAACCTCCCAGAGATGTTGGAGAACATAGGGTCTGATGAGAGGGAGGAACTGAAAGAAATCAGTATTTGTAGGGAAATGGTGTTAGTGAAATTGACGGGATTGAAGGCCGATAAATCCCCAGGGCCTGATAATCTACATCCTAGGGTAATTAAGGAGGTGCCCCTAGAAATAGTAGATGCATTGCTGATCATATTCCAAAATTCGCTGGAATCTGGAACAGTACCTATGGATTGGAGGGTAGCTAATGTTACCCCACTATTCAAAAAGGGTGGTAGAGAGATAGCAGGGAATTACAGACCAGGAAGCCTGACATCGGTCGTGGGGAAAATGCTAGAGTCCATTATGAAGGATGTAATAGCTGAACACTTGGAAAACAGTGACAGGATCGGACAAAGTCAACATGGATTTACAAAAGATAAATCGTGCTTGACTAATCTACTGGAATTTTTTGAGGATGTAACTGGGAAAATAGATAAGGGAGAACCAGTAGATGTGGTGTATTTGGACTTTGAAAAGGTTTTTGATACGGTCCCGCATAAGAGATTAGCATGCACATGGGATTGGGGGCAAGGTATTGACTTGGATAGAGAACTGGTTGGTGGACAGAAAGCAGAGAGTAGGAATTAACATGTCTTTTTCCAAGTGGCAGGCAGTGACTTGTGGTGTACCGCAAGGATCGGCCCTTGGACCCCAGCTATTCACAATATACATTAATGATCTAGATAACGGAACTAGATGTAATATCTCCAAATTTGCAGATGACACAAAGCTGGATGGGCGTGTGTGCTGCGAGGAGGATACCGAGAAACTCCAGGATGATTTGGACAGGTTGGGCGATTGGGCAGAAGCGTGGCAGATGCAATATAATGTGGATAAATGCGAGGTTATCCACTTTGGTGTCAAAAACAGAAAGGCAGACTATTATCTGAATGGCAACAGATTGGGAGAAGGGGAAGTGCAACGAGACCTGGGTGTCCTTGTGCACCAGTCGCTGGAGGTAAGCATGCAGGTGCAGCAGGTGGTGAAGAAGGCAAATGGTATGTTGGCCTTCATAGTGAAAGGGTTTGAGTACAGGAGCAAAGATGTCCTACTGCAGATGTACAGGGCCTTGGTGAGGCAACACCTTGAGGACTGTGTGCAGTTTTGTTCGCCTTATCTGAGGAAGGATGTTCTTACCATGGAAGGAGTTCAGTGAAGATTCACAAGGCTGATCCCTGGGATGGCAGGAATGACGTATGAGGAGAGATTGGGTCGATTGGGCTTATACTCGCTGGAGTTTAGAAGAATGAGAGGGGATCTCATCGAAACTTGTAAAATTCTGACATGTCTGGACAAACTAGATGCAGGTAGAATGTTCCTGATGGTCGGAGAGTCCAGAACCAGGGGTCATAGTCGAAGGATAAGGGGTAAGCCATTTAGGACAGAGATGAGGAAGAATTTCTTCACCCAGAGAGTGGTGAACCTGTGGAATTGTCTACCACAGAAGGCGTTTCAGGCCAAGTCTTTAAATATATTCAAGAAGGAGTTACATATATTACTTAGAGCTAAACCTATCAAGGGATATGGGGAGAAGGCAGGTACGGGGTACTGAGTTTGGATGTTCAGCCATGCTCACATGGAATGGCTCGAGGGGCTGAATGGCCTACTCCTGCTCCTATCTTCTATGTTTCTATGAAACACAACTCACATAAAAGAAACTGAAAGGTAGAGCCAAAATCCCACTTACAAAGCAGAAACTGACAGGTACAAGACTAAAGCCGACATACAGACAAGTAAATGATATGTACAAGACAAAAACCTTTTCATATACCAGATAATAAAAGGTACAGCACAAGCAGAATCACATACCAGTAGCAGGCAAGTACAGGACAAAACCCCACTGACATATCAGAAACTTACAGTTACAGGTCAAAACCACATTCACATACCAGAAACTGACAGGTACAGGACAAAACCCCACTCACAAATCAGAAAATTACAGTTACACGTCAAAATCGCACTCACATATGCAGGGCGGCATCTTTTACCTGGTTTACGGTAATTTACCTGACCAGCAGCCTTTGCCTGCACTGTGAACCAATTCCAAACAGTGGTTTCGAATCGCTAAACCCACCCTTCCAGTTCTGACTGGAGGAACTTATAATTAATGATATATAAAAAAGGACAAAATGGTCTCGATGCGAGAAAATCAAACTTTATTAACTAAAGAATACAACACCACACGATCAAAGGATTAAAGAAACTACACCACACGATCAATGTAAATTTGCTTAACAGGGGAAGGCAGACGGCAAAAACGAGGGATAAATGGCTACAATGTAAGTCTTACAATCTTAGCAATTTCCCTTAAATTACCACCCCTCTAACTCCTTACTAGATTGCCTTGTTGAGGAGTCAGAAACGTGCTCACCTGTGGTCCAAAGAGTAAGAGCGAGAAGAGCTGACCTGCAGTCCAAGGAATAAGAGAGAGATATGCTTCTGAGAAGCTATCTTAATACCTGGGAGCTCCTGCTGTTTTGGCGCTGAAAAGGTCTGTGTGCAAATTCGCGCTGAAAAGTTCGAATACACAAGAGAAAGGCCATGATTGGCTGATTCAAACGGGCTATTTCCCAGTCGCCATACTGCTCCCATTGTCTGGAATGGCTGATTCAAATAAAGCTTGGAGTGGTTTGAATGTGTCTTCATTCTGGGGCCGAAATGTTCCCGCCCACATCCGGAGTTTTCTGGGCTAAAACAAAGGGATTCTACCGTCCCATTGTCGAGTAATGGGTGATTGAAATCCATTCAGTTTAAACTGTTCCCTTCCTCAGTTTAATTGTCTTTTTCAACAGTCTGTGCTGAGCCTTCGAACCATCTCCATTCACCCTGATGGGTTTTGAATGGGGTTGGATTACTATGTAAACAGAAACCGATTCTCTTGTGGTCACTCGAAACCGCAGCCTAAGTGAATAATCCTTTATGTCAACAAGGCAGTGGTTTCAGTAAACAAACATCGATTGTCAGCAGGGAAGGGAAACTCCCTTTTTGATTGACAGAATCTGACTGCCACTGCTTGATCCTCCCACTTTTGACAGACCTGCACGAGCTGCTTCCAAGCCTCTTTGTCCTTGGACATGCTTTTCTGATGGCCATTTTTAAACCCCTTTCCAATTTACCAAACTCAAGGGTACAAATTTTAATAAAATGTACTGTCTTAAATTGTGCAAATTTTTCCACAACATTCCTTGTTGTCCACGTGCCGCCCATCTCAAAGCAGCCTTTTGCGGTTCTGGGCACATTTTAAAACATTGTCCAACCCAGAGGCAATTTAAAAGCACGCACAGTCTCCATCCACGATGTGGATTAATAATACCAGTATCTTCGGGGCTGAGGGATTTTGCAAATCCTTACGCACACCAAAAATTGACAAGTACAGCACAAAACCCCACTCACATACCAGAAATTGAGAGGTACAGGATAATACTCCACTCACATACCAGAAAATGACAACTGCAGCACAAAACCCCACTCACATACCAGAAGCTGACAAGTAGAGGACTAAACCACACTCTCATAACAGAAATTGAGAGTTAAAGGACAAAACCCCACTTACTTATCAGAAATGGACTGGTACAGGAAAAAAACCCACACACATCCCAGAAGCTGACAGGAACAGGAAAAAACCACATTCACATAACAGAAACTGACATGTAAAGGACAAAAGCCCAATCACATACCAGAAACTGACAGTTACAGGGTAAAGGCCCATTCACATACAAGAAACTGACAGGTACAGGACAAAGCTCCACTCATATACCAGGTACTGATAGGTTCAGGACAAAACCACACCCAGGTACCAGAAACTGACAGTAACTGGATACAATACCTCACACATATCAGAATCTGAAAGGTACAGGGCAAAACCACTCTCACATATCAGATATTGACAAGTACAGGACAAAGACCCACTCACATACCAGAAACTGAGAGTTAAAGGACAAAACCTCACTCTCACACCAGAAAATGACAGGTACAGGGCAAAGCCCCATTCTCATACCAGAAACTGTTACATACAGGACAAAAAACCAACTCACATACCAATTACTCAAAGGTAGAAGACAAAACTCCACTCTTATATCTGAAACTGACAGGTACACGCGAAAACCACACTCACATACCAGAAACAGCCAGGTACAGGACAATGCCCAACTCACATACCAGGAACTGATAGATACAGGACAAAGCCACACTCAAATACCTGAAACTGAGAGGTAGAGGACTAAACCACACTCAATTATCAGAAACTGACAGGTACCAGACAACACCACATTCACATAGCAGAACCTGACAGGTACAGGACAAAACATCACTCACATAACAGAAACTGACAGGTAAAGGACAAAAGCCCACTCACGTACTGGAAACTGACAGGTATGGGACAAAACCCCATTCACGTACCAGAAACAGACAGGTTCAGGACAAAACACAACTCACATAACAGAAACTGAAAGGTACAGGCAAAATCCCACTTACAAAGCAGAAACTAACAGGTACAGGGCAAAATCCCAGTCAAGTACCAGAAGCTGACAGGTACAGGACAATACCCCACTCACATACCAGAAGCTTGACAGATACAGGAGAAAACGCCACACACAACAGAAACTGATATGTATAGGACATAGCCCCACTAACTGATAGGTATAGGACAAAGCCCCAATCACGTACCAGAAACTGATGGGTACAGACAGACCCCTGCTGACCCATGAGAAACTGACAGGTACAGGACAAAATCACAATCACATACCAGAAACTTACAAGTACAGGACAAACCCACCACTCACACACCAGAAACTGGCAGGAACAGTAAAAAAACACACTTATATACCAGAAAATTACAGGTACAGGAAAAATCACAAATAACATAAGGGAAACTGTCAGGAATAGGTAAAAACCTCACTCACATTCCAGAAGCTGACAGGTACAAAACAAAACTCCACTCACATAACAGAAACTGACAGGAACAGGACAAAATCCCACACATTACAAGTCAGAAGCCCACTTACAGACAAGTAAATGACATGTACACGACAAAAACCTTTTCACATACCAGATACTGAAAGGTAGAGCACAAACACAATCACATATCAGTAACAGGCAAGTACAGGACAAAACCCCACTCACACATCAAAAACTTGCAGTTACAGGTCAAAACCGCACTCACATACCAGGAACTGATAGGTAAAGGACAAATTCACACTCACATACAAGAAACTGACATTAACAGGTAAAACTCCAATCACATAGCAGAAATTGAGAGGTACAGGACAAAACCCCATGCACGTACCAGAAACAGACAGGATCAGGACAATACACAACCCACATACCAGAAACTAACAGGTACAGGCAAAATTCCACTTACATACCAGAAACTGACAGAAACAAGTCAAAATTCCAGTCATATTCCAGAAACTGGCAGGAACAGGGCTATACCCCACTTACAGACAAGAAAATTACAGGTACAGGACAATATCCTATTCACATTCCAGAAATTGACATGTTCAGCACAAACCAACTCACAGATCAGTAACTGGCAAGTACAGGACAAAACCTCACTCACATATCAAAATCTTACAGTTACAGGTCAAAATCCCACTCATATACCAGGTACTGATAGGTACAGGAAAACAACCCACACTAATCTATCGGAAACTGACTGGTACTGAATAAAACCAGATAGCATACAAGAGATCGATGGGTACAGAATAGAACCAACATTCACAGACCAGAGACTGACTGGTAGAGTAAAACCTAAAATTCACGTATCAGAAGCTGCCAGTTACAGTGTATCACCCACACTCTCTCATCAGAGACTGACAGGTACAGAGTAAAACCCACATTCGCCATCCAGAGACTGACAGGTGCAGGTTGAATTACAAACTGACACAGAGTATCGGAGTGTGACAGACTCAGAATGAATCCCACATACACGTGCAATACCAGAAAATGATAGACACAATTAATCCCACACAGACATTGATTATTAAAGACTGACTGGTTAGGAATGAATCTCACTCTCACACAAAGTCCAGAGACTGACAGAGAATTTACCTCACTGTCATATAAAGGACTAGACATTGAGAAATACAGAATCAATCACACAATGACAGGAGTTTCAGAGACAGATATACAGAATGAGAGGTACAGAATTAATTTAACTCTCACACACTGTATCTGGGACTGAAATATACAGAATGAATCCCACAATTAGATACTCCACCAGAGAGTGACAGATACTGAATTAATCTAACTCTCGCATACAGAATCATAAACTGACAAAGAGATAATTAATTTCACACTAACTCAGGGAATCAGAGACAGACAGATACAGAATGAATCCCGCACTTTCATACAACACCTGAGACTGACAGATACGGATATACTGAATTAATCTAACTCTCACATACAGATTCAAAACGGTAACACTAACTTATTAAATGATCGAGTCAAAAGGATACTCACACTGACAGAATGTAGAACAGACTGACTGATAATCAATGAATCTCACTCTCTCACATAGTATCAGGGACAGACAGATAAAAAAATCTACCTCATTTTCACTTACAGTACCAGACACTGACAATACATAATCAATCACACACCAGCACAAATTTTCAGAGACGGACATACAGATTGATTCTCAGTCACACACATTACCCAGACTGACAGATACAGATTTAATCTGAATCTCAAATGTTATCCAGAGATTGACAGTTCCTGAATCAATCTCTATCTCACATACAGTATCAGACTCACAGGTGCATAATACATCCCAATCAAAGATACCGTACCAGAAACTGCCTGTCTTTGGTATTGTTATGTGATTGTTATATGCAATCTTTATCTCTTAGACTTTGATACACTTTGTCAGTGTTTGTTAAATTCTGGATTTGTCAGTTTCTGGTTCAGTATGTGACAATGAGGTGCATTCAGTATCTGTCAGTCTCACGTAATGAGTGAGAATGAGAATAATTTGTTACTTCAATCTCTGATACTGTGTATCGGTGTGTGATTGATTCTGTATTGTCAATGTCTGGTGCTGTATGTGACAATTAGGTAGATTTTGTATCAGAGACAGGCAGTTATAGAATGATTCCCAAATTCATATGCCGTGCCAGAACTGAATGATATTGAATATATCTCAGTCTCATATACAGTATCAGAGACTGACAGATACAGAATTAATCTGACACTAACAGAGTATCAGAGTCAAACAGATACAGTACCAGAAAATTATAGAGAAAAATGATCCCCACTCTGACACAGAGTATTAAATACTGACTGATACAGAATGAATCTCACTCTCAAACATATTACCATGGACTGAGAGATACAGAATATATCTCACTGTCACATAGAGTATCAGACACTGACTAACACAGAATCAATCCCACACTGACACAGATTATCAGAGACTGACAGCTATAGAATTTCATGCTCACATATGGTATCGGAGACTGACAGATACATTGCATGAATCACACACTCACATACTGTACCAGATAGTGACAGAGACAGAATAAATCCCCAACTGACAGATATAGAATAAATCTCAATCTCACATACAGTATATCAGATTGGCAGAGAGAGAGGATGAATCTCACACTGACAGCGTATCAGATGGCGATAGACCCAGAATTAATACACACTCGCTCACAGCATAAGAAAATGATAGCGACTAAATTAACCCCACATTAAAGACTGATTGGTACAGAATGAATCTCCCTCTCATATACAGCACCAGAGATTGTCAGATATATAATTACTCTAACTTGCAATTACAGAACAGAGGCTGACAGGCAGAGATTGAATCTTACAGTAACACAGAGCATCAGAGAGCCGGCAGATACAGAATGACTACACGATCACATGCAGTATAATTGATTTACAGATAGATTCAGTCCCACACACAGATACAGTAGCAGATACCAGCAGAAATGGAATTAATCTCAGTGCCAGAGTCTGATAGATGCAGTAAGAATCGCACTTTCATAAACCGAGTAAGTAGCAGATTCATGCGGATTTCTTCGCTGATAGACAGTACCAGAGACAGACAGGTTCAGCTCTAATCCAACACTAATATGCAGTCCCAAAGACTGACAGATACAGAATGAATCTCACACTCACACTCAGTACCAGATACTGACATCTTAGACTTAGACTTGCACACCATCCCAGTGAATGACAGATATAGAATGAATCTCAGACTTGCACATCCCAGTGACAGACTGACACAGAATTAATGTCACACACTCGTACACTACCAGAGAATGACTGATTCCAAATGAATTCCAACACTGACACATGGTACCAGAGTCTGACTGTAACAGATGGAATCCCGCACTGACACATGGTATCAGTGACGGACAGGAAACAAATGGGTCCCACACTCACATACTGTAACAGAGACTGAGATTGAGAATGATTCCCACATTTACATAAATCACCAGAGAATGAATAATACAGAACTATTCCAATACACACATTCACAGTACTAGAGACTGGCAGATACTGAACTAAAGTGGCGGAGACCACACCGCAAGGCGTGAATATAGTGCACTGGTTGAAGGAAGTACAATTAATTGCTGTCACGTCCGGAAGAAGCGCTTGGGAGCACGGATAATGGTCTGGGATTTGGTTAATGGGAAGATGAAGCTTCCTCTGCTCTTGCAATGACCTTTCTGACTGCAGGGGGCGTGCTGGTGATAAAAACTCAATCTGATTGGTTAAATAAAGAAGCCAATCAGAGACCTGCAGAACAATGGAAATTGACAGCATTCCTAAGCAGCCAATGACAATCATTGCCTTCACCCATCCCTCATTAGCATAGGGTTGTGGGGGCAGCCTATTTAAGCCGAGCGCGGAGCGGGATTGCGTCATATTTGTATTTGAAATCGACTTTGAGAATGGTTGACGAAAAGAAACCAGTTGCCAAGAAGGGCGCCAAGAAACCTGTCACTAAACCGGCAGCGAAGGGCGGCAAGAAGCGTAGAAAGTCGAGGAGGGAGAGTTACTCCATCTACATCTACAAAGTGATGAAGCAGGTTCACCCTGACACCGGCATCTCCTCCAAGGCCATGGGCGTCATGAACTCGTTTGTGAACGATATTTTCGAGCGTATCGCGGGTGAGGCTTCCCGCCTGACCCATTACAACAAGCGGCACACCATCAGCTCCCGGGAGATCCAGACCGCCGTGCGCCTGCTGCTGCCCGGGGAGCTGGCCAAGCACGCCGTGTCGGAAGGGACAAAGGCGGTGACCAAATACACCAGCTCCAAGTAAAACTCCACGCTGTCCTGAAAGAACAAACCCAAAACACAAAGGCTCTTTTAAGAGCCACCCACAATCTCTCTGAAAGATCTACACAAACGCATCTCACTTTGGAATCAATTTACTGTAATGTTTCTCCTTAACAAGTGTGTTTGAGAACGTTTGAAGTTCCAACTTTAGATTTGAGTTTGAATTTTCAGATAAGCAGTTTCACTGCCCAGATCGACCTTAGCGTCGTTGTTGTATTTCCCGTCCAGTAAACTACAAACACGGTCCCTGATCGCTTTCCTTTTGTTCTCAGACCCGTTCAATTGCAGCGCCTTCCGACGAATTAAAAGCTTGTTTTCGAGATGAGACTCAGATTTCATTCCCCTCAATCTCTGCAAAAACATTTTCATTTTTTTCAATGCCAGTTGGGAGTCAATCCTTTAATTAACCCGAAAATTACTGTAATCTAACAACCCAGAATGGGGTTTCTTAGAGACCAGAACGCGGTCAGTTTGAACACTCTGTCCCTCTTCTCTTCTCACAGCAGGACTCCCAGATCTGGTTTCACTCCCGCAGCAGCGCCTGTGCAAAGGATCGATCGATAATCTGTGAATCCTCACTTTTACACAGATTGAGCTGGAATGTGTCCCGTTACAGAATCAATGGGGATTTAATCCCGCCCGATAGAGTTTGAAATTGAACCCGAAATTAATCCCAATTGTAACAGCCTAGAATTTGCAAGGGAGAGATGGAATAAGACAAAAGGAATAAAAAACTGTCCGGAAATCTTTGGCGAATAGTTCATTTATTAACTTAATTCGCTGGTTTAGGAAAATATTGGCGGGCTTTTTGAAATTAAAAATCGTTGGCGGTCTGACTGTTGAGGACAGTTATTTCCGCACCCTTGCCATTGGCGGGAAAAACAGACGATGATTGGTCACCGGAAAACACCAATGAAATTCTCCACAGAGCGACCAATCACAAGTTCGCTCTTTTCATTCCTCCAGAAGGTATAAGTAGGGCAGATGTGGGCGGAGTTTATCATTATTTCTTTCAACGAGTGAATTGTGGAAATGTCTGGAAGAGGAAAAACCGGCGGTAAAGCTCGGGCCAAGGCTAAGTCCCGCTCATCCCGGGCCGGACTGCAGTTCCCTGTGGGCCGTGTTCACAGGCTCCTGCGAAAGGGCAACTACGCTCAGCGTGTGGGTGCCGGAGCCCCGGTCTACATGGCTGCTGTGCTCGAGTATCTGACCGCTGAAATCCTGGAGCTGGCCGGCAACGCGGCCCGCGACAACAAGAAGACCCGCATCATCCCCAGACACCTGCAGCTGGCCATCCGCAACGACGAGGAGCTCAACAAGCTGCTGGGAAAGGTGACCATCGCTCAGGGCGGGGTGCTGCCTAATATCCAGGCGGTGCTGTTGCCCAAGAAAACCAGCACTGCCAGCTCCAAGAGCAAGTAAAGCGGACAAGATTCAATCTAATAACCCAAAGGCTCTTTTCAGAGCCACCCACTTTATCTGTGAAAGGGTTGTTTACTGTTCAGCCGTTCTCGGCTATGAACAGGACATGTAGAACTGTAAATCCACAAACATTACAGCGGGTTTGTTGTTTCCGAATATTCAGATCAGCGATTCAATACAGAGGGGGGCTGGCTTCAGAGAAAAACAAAACACACGGAAACTTAACGTGAGACCGGCCCTAATTAAACACATTGGGAGAGCCGAATATGAACGCATGTTAAGAAGCGATTATTAAGCCAGTGAGCGGTTGATGGGCGAACCGTTCCTTATTGGGCCAATAATTCCATATACATCCTGAGCACATTGATCCATACTAACTTTTCCCCTTTTAATTTGCAGACATAGAAACATAGAATATAGGAGCAGGAGTAGGCCATTCGGCCCTTCGAGACTGCTCCGCCATTCAACGAGATCATCAACGAGAACATCGAACCAGAATTACAGCTCTGGTTAATATAAAATATTCCAAATAGTAACTACCTCTCCCCGCAGTAAGAGTTGATTTTAAAAGTGAGCTTCAGTCTTCAGGCACCTCGTTCTCTCTCGATGATCAATCCCGGTATGTGGAGTTGGATCAGTGCTCCCACTTATAGTTTCCGATACTGGGCGGGTGCAGTCAGTTTACTGGGCAGATCACTAACATTTAAACCTAGACCATATCCAGACATTCACTGCCCCCCCTTTATAAATCTCAATTGCATTAACACTGCAAGAGCAGCACGGTGTGTGCACAGTCCAGTTTCCCTTGCGCTGATCGTAACTCTTTCCTTTGCTGATTTGGTGGCTCTTAAAAGAGCCGTTGTTGTATTTGGTGCTAAAGTCCGGAGCCGGGCAGGGTGAGTTTAGGCGCGCTCCCCGCGGATGCGGCGGGCCAGCTGGATGTCTTTGGGCATGATGGTGACTCGCTTGGCGTGGATGGCGCACAGGTTGGTGTCCTCAAAGAGCCCCACCAGGTAAGCCTCGCTGGCCTCCTGCAGGGCCATGACGGCTGAGCTCTGGAAGCGCAGGTCGGTCTTGAAGTCCTGAGCGATCTCCCGCACCAGGCGCTGGAAGGGCAGTTTGCGGATCAGCAGCTCGGTGGATTTCTGGTAGCGGCGGATCTCCCTCAGAGCCACAGTGCCGGGTCTGTAGCGATGGGGTTTCTTCACTCCGCCCGTGGCTGGAGCGCTCTTCCGGGCCGCTTTGGTCGCCAGCTGTTTGCGAGGAGCTTTCCCTCCGGTCGATTTGCGCGCTGTCTGCTTGGTCCTGGCCATTTTCTGAACTGATCTCAACACAATCTGGAACACACGGACTGTTAATGCGGAGTCTGCTGTGTGTCCGCCTTGTTATACTCAGTGAGGGACCGCCCCGAGCACTGATTGGCTGGAGACCGGCGCCCACCCACTTTAAACCCAACTCTGACCAATCAATGAAACGCTGGAAACTCAGGCCCCGATTGGCTGAGCTGTGATTAATCGGCCAGTTCAAAAAGTCCGCCAATTTTAGTGCAGAAAATAACCGTTTAAGACAAATCGTTTTTATTCTGCACATATTGAAAGGATCATTGCCAGAATCATTGAAGGTTTTAAATGTTCCTTCCTGGGCTTGGTGCTTTAGGGCCCTTCCCATTGCCCGCACTCTGGGCTGTTGATGCTGACAGGAGCGGGGAAAGGGACCCGCGCCAATCTCCCGCTCTTCCACTCGATTCCTCTCCCTCTCCTCTCCAGCCCATTCAGAATTTCCCTCCGCCCGTCCCATTGTGACGTTAGCCGCCGCTTTCAGGGGAGAGGATCAGAATTCAGTCGCTTCTCTCTGTCCCCGTGGAGTCTGTGAGAAGGCCTTGGCCAATAATCTGTCATTGGGTAACTGTGCAGTCAGCGATCTGATACTCGGCACATTTTAGATTGCTGAATGGAGACTTATTGGCGCCGGTTACAGATAAGAGGCTGACAAATTAAACCTGTTCGTAGAACAGCGCCAGGAATTACTGACGGTGAACGCAGAATAACAGAACAAAATGACGGAAATTTTAAAATCATTCCATTGAAACTAGACTTCAGATTAATTCGCTTCTTTCCGGCACTGGAATTGGCGGGCTTTTTCAAAAGGAAAAATTCAAACATTTCGCCTGGTCGACAATTTCAACCAGTGATGTGCTTACATTCTAATGTGTGATTGTGGTTCTGTGATTGGTGAAGAAATGGGACTGTGAAGGGGACCCCCAATCAGAAGTAAGTTCGGGTTAGACCTGACTGAGAAAGGCAGGGAGGGGAGGAGACAGAGTGAGAGATTAAACAGAGAGCGGGAGGGGAGGAGACAGTTTCAAGAGTGACAGACAGAGCAGAGAGCGGCCTCTGATCTTCCAGCTCCACCTCCAGCTTTCTGTAACCGCCAATTTCAAACCGTTTATCGACAGTAGAACAGAAACACAGCGCTCCGCACAAACCTTTACAGACTCGGACTTCATATTCAAGGGTTTCCTGAAACCAGAATCGTTTAAATAAGTTCCGGTTACAATTAACAATCAGTAATATTCCCGCCTATATACAGTCCCTTCAATCACAAGTCGACCCGTCTCCTTCCATGTCAATCTCGGACCTTATTCCATCTCCCCACACTTCCCCACACAGACGGGTTCAGCAGTTTACAAACACCTTATTCCAGCTGATTTGGAGAATCTCATGTGTTGGGGTTTGAATTGTGACGCGGGGTATCCCCAGTGTCACCGTTTCACAGAGACCCTCACCCTGAATCTGTGAACTGAAAATGACCCTGAACTGAGACTGGAGCCGAACACCCCCCGGGTGAGGCCCGGCCCGGACATCCCATTCTCTCTGTGGGGGAGGGGTGGGTGCAGCGAATGTCAACGAGTCACCAGGAAGCCGGGGTTCATTTGAAATGATTTCAATCGGGAGTCTGAGCCCGGCCCCGGGACATGGATCATCTGATTCCGCGATCAGCTCTTTTTGGAAAGACGTGGGTGGCCCTGAAAAGAGCCTTTTGGTTGAGATGTTTACAAGTTGTCCTTTTTACTTTCTTTTGCTCGCTGCTTTGGGAGACTTTGCTGATTTGGGCTTGGCCTTGGGTTTTTCCACCTTCTTGGCTGCCTTCACCTTTCCGCCTGTGGCCTTCTTGGGGCTCTTGGGCTTCTTCACCGCCGCCTTCTTCCCAGCCGCCGCTTTCACTGTCTTTTGTGACGTTGCTGTCTTCTTGTTGCTCGTTTTCTTGGCTGCTGGTTTCTTGGCTGGGGATTTCTTGGCTGCTGGTTTCTTGGCTGGAGATTTCTTGGCTGCTGGTTTCTTGGCTGGAGGTTTCTTGGCTGTTGGTTTCTTTACTGCAGATTTCTTGGTTGCCGGTTTCTTCACCTTCTTTCCCTCTTTCGGCTGGGATTCCTTCTTAGCGAGCCTGAAGGAACCCGAGGCGCCCGTGCCCTTGGTCTGCTCCAGGGAGCCGTTTTCCACTTTCCTCTTGATACTTAACCTGATCTGGGAACTTAACTTCAGCACATCGACGCCGTTGGCAGCCAGAGCCTTCTTTATCGCGACCAGCGACATCCCCTTGCGATCGCTGCCACTCGCCACAACCTCGAGGATCTGCTCGCCCAACGTGGGACCGGCTGGCTTGGAGCGGGGAGCCGCCTTCTTCTTCTTGCTGGGAGACTTGGTTTGAGCGGCGGCGGCAGGAGGAGCCGTTTCGGCGGCTGCAGTCTCAGTCATGTCGGCGACTCTGTAGAAAATCTCTCTGACAGTCAGAGCTGTGTCAGGAATGAAACGAGAGGCGGCGACACAGAGCAACTTAAAGGCAGCGAGCGGACGGGGCGGAGACATCCTGCTGTCAGCTCCCGGCCCTCCAGCCTCTCTGTGTTTCTCTCTCCTCATTAACTCTCCGATTCCAATTAAACTCGGGCACTCCACATTCCCAGGCTGGCCTCTGTTTCTCTCGAAGACCGGGATGTTTGCTGTCGAGAAAGTTTCATCAGAATTAAAGGCAGCAATTTCGATTTAAAGCCGTTTCATTGCTGCACTGATCGCGCTCTCTCACCCGATCGCGCACATGTTCACTGTTTTTTGACTGAAATTTGAAATCAAATAAAGCTTCACGTTTAATTCCCACTTCAGGGCTGAGCAGGGGAGCAGGACGATCCTATGACAGGGAAATCTTTGAATTTTACACAAGAGGGTCTCTGAATTCCGGCGATAAGAGCGGACACACAAACACAGTGACATTAGTCTAACCCACCCGCCCCTTTAACACACTCTCGCTGACACAATGTTCACTCTGCTCATTCACAGCACAATCTGTTCCCAGATTTATAGTGCACAGGACAGGTTTTCCTCTCCGCTCGGCCTGTGCTGCCGATTCTCGGGGTTAGTTGGAGTTTCCCAGCTCAGTCAGTGTTAAACACTCTGAGGCCGGCGCTCTGTTCCCCAGATTCAGGGGCAGCACCAGAGAGAGAGAGAGAAACAGACACAATGTCAGTCTTGCACTTTCAACAGTGCTTCCATATCAGGCTCAACTGTATCCCGCTCTGACAAACAGTACAAGAGAGAGCGGATAGCGAGAGAGTGAGAGAGACAGTGAGAGAGAGAGAGATTGGGCTGAGCGAGAGACAGGCCAGAGCGAGGCAGGGCGGTGAGAAAAACATACAGCCTATCAGTTCCAGGCTGGGCTCTCCAGTCCCGTGAATCCAGAGAGATCCCACTGGGCAGGCAGAGGATGCAGACTCACCTCTCACTGAGAGTTACAAGATTCACAGGAATGGTTCCACGGATGAGGGACCTCAGTTCCGGGGAGAGTCTGGCGAAGCTGGGGTTGTTCTCCTTCGAGCAGAGAATGTTGGGAGATTTGATCGAGGAGTTCAAAATCAAAAAGTGCCTGGACAGAGTAGACAGAGAGAAGCTGTTCCCATTGGTGGAAGGGTGGGGAAGCAGAGGACACAGATTGAAGGTGATTGATAAATGAAGCAGAGGTGCCCTGAAGACACAGTTTTTGATGCAGTGAGCGGTTATGATCTGGAATGCACTGCCTGAAAGGATGATGGTGGCAGATTCAATCCTGGCTTTGAAAAGGGAATTGGATAAACACCTGAAGGAAACACATTTGCAGGGCTCCGGGGAAAGGGCGGGGGATTGGGACAAACTGAAGGGCCCTTGCTGGCACGGGCTCGACGGGCCGAATGGACTTCTTCTGTGCTGGAAACATTCAATGATTCTAGGCTTCTATGGTATTGTACCAGAGACAGACACATTATTAATCCCACACTGCGGGACAATATCAGAGAGTGAGAGGAACAATGTCCCATATTTAACCCTCTCTTCCCTGTTGTACTCTCTTACAATCTCGCAGCTCAGGGTCGTTCGGTGTTACTCTCAGTAACCGAGTGATTCTCTCCGATTAAATTAATCTGGTGCTGTTCCTGTCAGATATTAACTCCTGCACGGTCTCAGCAAACACTCCGACTCCTTCGTTCCTCAATAGTTTCTGCAGGATTGCTTTGTGAAGACGCGATCATGAAGAACAAACAGCCTGCACGGAATGATCCCAAATTGAGCATCTTAAAGGGGCAAGCCTCCAGCTTTAAACATTCTCTGTCCTTTTCCCCCCAGGCCCAGTTCATTTGCTCAGATTCTGATAAAAGTGAGTTGGGGAAAGTTCCCTTTGATTTTTGTGCTCAATTAATGCAGGGAGTTGCGCTTGCGCTGTTTAGCCCCACCCCCTCAATCAATTTCCAGTGAGCAGTAGAGCGCATGCGGGTCCCCTCCCCCAGCTCTGCCTCTGTTCGCCATTCACTCAGTGAGCGGAAGAAGATGGCCCGGAATGTAGACATCAGGGCCCCGGAGGAAGGCAGCAAACAGCAGCCTCCTTACAGCAGCACATCACTTTGGGAGCGTGTCCGCAGATGGACTCAGAGATCGGCATTGAGTCCGGGGACAGTTCAGGGGGAGTCGGCGTCTGTTTGTAAGAGCCGGAGTGGAACAAGAACTGGTCTCAGAGCAAGGAGTGAGTGAGGGAAGGGAGAGGCCGTTCTCGGGCTGTGTGTGGCCAGCGTGTGTCCAGGGTAAGGGAGACAGAATGGGAAGGATCTGCTATTTACAATCATTGTTGCTTTCTCTCGGCAAACCAGTAGCGAATGTTCCCGGTTTAGTTCCAGACTCGCCGTATTTCTTGTCATTGGACAGTGAGCAGTGGAAGCAGAGCCGGACAGTAAGGATTGATACAAAGAGCATCTATTGCAGGCACCAGGTGAGAAGTGTGAAAGACACGTTTCAAACAGGGGCTGTTTGTTTTTGTTTGAATGGTTAGTCCCATGGGAGAGGGACTTAGCATGGAAACATCGAAACATAGAAGATAGGAGCTGGAGTAGGCCATTCGGCCCCTCGAGCCTGTTCCGCCATTCAACGAGATCATGGCTGATCATCCAAATTCAGTAACCTGACCCTGCCTTCTCCCCATATCCCTTGACCCCTTTAGCCTTAAGAAATATTTCTAACTCCTTCTTGAATATATTTAATGAATTGGCCTCCACTGCCTTCTGTGGTAAAAAATTCCACAGGTTCACCACTCTCTGGGTGAAGACATTCCTCCTCATCTCTGTCCTAAATGGCTTACCCCTTATCCTTAGACTGTGAAACCTGGTTCTTGACTCCCCGGCCATCGGGAATATCCTTCCTGCATCTAGTGTGTCTAGTCCTGTTAGAATTTTATAAATTTTAATGAGATCCCCTCCCTTCTAAATTCCAGCGAGTATAAGCCTAATCGACCCAATCTCTGCTCATACTTCATTCCTGCCATCCCAGGTATCAGTCTGGTGAATCTTTGCTGCACTCTCTCCATGGCAAGAGCATCCTTCCTCAGATAAGGCGACCAAAACTGCACACAATACTCAAGGTGTAGTCTCACCAAGGCCCTGTGCAACTGCAGCAAGACATCCTTGTTCCAGTACTCAAACCCTCTCGCTATGAAGGCCAATGTACCATTTGCCTTCTTAACCACCTGCTGCACCTGCATGCTTACTTTCAGCGACTGGTGCACAAGGACACCCAGGTCTCATTGCACTTCCCCTTCTCCCAATCTATTGCCGTTCAGATAATAACCTGCATTCCTGTATTTTTCACTAAAGTGGATAACCTCGAATTTAGCCACAGTATACTGCATCTGCCATGCTTCTGCCCAATCTGCCCTGTGTAAAGATCCCTGCTCCATCGGGTAGTCCCATTCACGGAGCAGTGCAGTGGTTGGTTTGTGGCACTGAATTGCTGTAAAATTGGAAAACACACTTGGTGTACAGAAGCTGATTGCTGCAGTACTGCAGTGGAGTCAGACACTGACACTGTTTGTATCGCTGGCTTTCCTCTGCGAATGTTCATAATGATTGTTAGCAGAGAGATTATAAATTGACCCAGAGAGTGGTGAACCTGTGGAATACTCTACCACAGAAGGCAGTTGAGGCCAATTCATTAAGTATATTCAAGAAGGAGTTAGATATATTTCTTAAGGCTAAAGTGATCAAGGGATATGGGGAGAAGGCAAAGACAGGGTACTGAGTTTGGATGATCAGCCATGATCTCATTGAATGGCGGAACAGGCTCGAGGGGCCGAATGGCCTACTCCTGCTCCTATCTTCTATGTTTCTATCACCTTTTTATTTTTTACCTCATCTGTTCTTGATTTATAAGAGATACTTTTTTCCCTACACGCAATTATTTGAAGTAACTGGATTAAATGTGAAGCTCCCTCCACCTGAGGCATGAGGAACAGTGCAGCCAGCTCCATCTCACACACAGTAGGTATGTTATCACTCCCAGAGTGCAGAGACTCGGACAGGTTATCAGTTCCACAGTCACAGACAGCAGCAGTAGCCAGTCCACCACTGCTCACAGTTTACAGTGACACATTTTCAATCCAGCAGTCAAACAGATCAGGAGAGACCGAGGTTGTTTCCATTTCACCACAACTCAGTACTGCTGACAGGTAGATACATCAATCCCAGCCCATAATCACACCCACTATCAGGTTGAAAGGCTCTGTGTCAATCTCACAAGAGTGCAGCCTGAGCTACAAAATAAATATCCAATACGACAGACTGGTTGAAAGTTACAGAATCCAACGCAATGAAATAACCCAGAGTGCAGACTGATAAGAACATAAGAAATATACGAAACAGGAGCAGGATTGGGCATTTGGCTCTTCGAACCTGCTCCGCCATTCAGTGAGATCATGGATGATACTCTGACTCATCTCCATTTTTCTGCATTATCCCCATATCCCTTTATACTCCTAATATTCAAAAATCTATCGATTTCTGTCTTGAATACACTCAACAACTGAGCCACCACAGCCCTCTGGGATTCAGAATTCCAAAGATTCATCACCCTCTGAGTGAAGAAGTTTATCCTCATCTCAGTACTAAATGTCCGACCACTTATTCTGGGACTGGGACCTCTCGTTTTAGACTCCCCAGCCAGGGTAAACCTCCTCCTTGCATCTACCCTGTGAAGTCTGGTAAGAATTGTGTATGTTTCAATGAGATCACCTCTCATTCTTCTAAAGTCTGGGGAATTTAGGCCTATTATGCTCAATCTGTCCCCCAAACCAGGAACCAGTCTGGTGAATCTCCGTTGCACCCCCTCTATGACATTACATATACACATTACATACCAGTCCAAAAATCTCATACATAAACATATTGAAAGATATAGTATCAATTCCATTAGTACTGACAATGCTACACAGTACATACCACTCCAAAAATCTTAAACAGTAACAGATTAAAGGTATCATATCAATTCGATTATTACAGCCTGAACTACACAATCACACAGAGTACCACAGGCTCACTGATACAGAATTTATACCACACTCACACACAGTACCATAGACTCACAGATACAGAATAAATACCACACTCACACACAGTACCAGAGACTCACAGACACAGAATAAATACCACACTCACACACAGTACCATAGACTCACAGATACAGAATAAATACCACACTCGCACACAGTACCAGAGACTCACAGATACAGAATTTATTCCACACTCGCACACAGTACCAGAGACTCACTGATACAGAATTTATACCACACTCACACACAGTACCATAGACTCACAGATACAGAATAAATACCACACTCACACACTGTACCAGAGACTCACAGACACAGAATTTATTCCACACTCACACACAGTACCAGAGACAGAGAGATATAGAATGTATCCCACACTCACACAAGATACCAGAGACTGACAGATACATAATTAATCCCACACCCAAACACATTACCAGAGATTGACAGATGCAAATGGATCCCACACTCACACAGTTCCAGTCACCAGTACCAGACAGAGACACAGTATTAGTCTTACAGTTTCTAACAGTGTATCCACAGGACATTAATTAAAATATCCCTCCTTCATGTACAGTATAAGAGAAAAGCGAGTGAGAGTGTTGGTATTAGACTTCCTGTCAGTGTGCCAATTTCACGCTCAGTAACAGCATCCCACCTTCTTAGAAAGTGCAACAGAGAATGAAGAGAGACAGAGCAAATGGTTAGAGGGAGAGACAGAGTGAGGAGGGCAGTGAGAGGGAGAGAGAGTATCAGTTCCAGACTAAACTGTGAAGTTCAGTTTATTTCCAGAAAGCTCCCATTGGAGAGACAGAAGATGTGGTCTTATACTGATATTGTACCAGAGACAGACACATTATTAATCCCACACTGCGGGACTGTGTCAGAGAGCGAGACAAACAATGGTCAATATTTAACCCTCTATTGCCTGTTTCACTCTCTGCAACTTCGCCGCTCAGGGCCGTTTGGTATTACTCTCAGTGACCGAGTAATGTAGGACTGTTGCTATCAGATATTAACTCATGCCCCGTTCCAGGAAACACTCCGGCTCCCTCGTTCCTCCCATGCTTCTGCAGGATTGCTTTGTGAAGACGGCACAAGATCAGCAAACACCCTGCACGGAATGATCCCAAATTGAGCACCTTAAATGGACAAGCCCCCAGCTTTAGACATTCTCTGTCCTTCCCCCCCAGGCCCAATACCTTTGCTCAGATTCTGATAAAAGTGAATTG
This sequence comes from Somniosus microcephalus, assembly GCF_052327205.1. Taxonomy (NCBI): domain Eukaryota; kingdom Metazoa; phylum Chordata; class Chondrichthyes; order Squaliformes; family Somniosidae; genus Somniosus; species Somniosus microcephalus. Next base: position 24,531,622 of record NW_028225183.1, read on the forward strand.
GGGAAAGTTCCCTTTGATTTTTATGCTGAATTATGCAGGGAGCTGCGCGTGCGCAGTTAAGCCCCGCCCCCTACGGCGATTCCCAGTGAGCAGAAGAGCGCATGCGCATTCCCCTCCCCCAGCCCTGCCTGTGATCGCCGTTCACTCAGTGAGCGCAAGAAGATGGTTTAAAAGAACCGGGACTGGAGACATCAGGGCCCCGGAGTAAGGCAGCAAACAGCAGCCTCCTTACAGCAGCTCATCGCTTTGGGAGCGTGTCCGCAGATGGGCTCAGAGATCGGCATTGAGTCCGGGGACAGTTCAGGGGGAGTCGGCGTCTGTTTGTAAGAGCCGGAGTGGAACAAGAACTGGTCTCATAGCATGGAGTGAGTGAGGGAAGGGAGAGGCCGTTCTCGGGCTGTGTGTGGCCAGCGTGTGTCCAGGGTAAGGGAGAGAGAATGGGAAGAATCTGCTGTTTACAGTCATTGCTGCTTTCTCTCTCCAAACCAGCAGTGAGCTTTATCCGCTTTAGTTCCAGGCTCACCGTGTTTCTTGCCAGGTAAGAAGATTGAAGGACACGTTTTAAACTGTGGCTGTTTGCTTTTGGTTGAACGGTTAGAAGCAGCAATCTGGCTGGTGTGAGATTCCCTGCTCCATCGGGTAGTCCCATTCATGGAGCAGTGAAGGGGTAAGGGTTGTGAGCAGATGTCTCTAAGTTGCTGTAAAACTGCACAACACACTTGGTGTGCAGAAGCTGATTGCTGCAGTACTGCAGTGGAGTCAGACACTGACACTGTTTGTATCGCTGGCTTTCCTTTGAGAATGTTCATAATGAATATTAGCAGAGAGATTATAAATTGATAATTTTTGTATTTTCTACCTCATCTGTTCTTGATTGATAAAATATACTTTTTTTTCCTACAGGCAAGTACTTGAAGGAACCAGAATAAATGTGAAGCTTCCTCCATCTGAGACTTAAGGAACAGTGCAGCCAGCTCCTTCTCACACACAGTAGGTATGTTTTCACTCCCAGAGTGCAGAGACACAGACAGGTTATCAGTTCCACAGTCACAGACAGCAGCAGTAGTCAGTCCCGCACTGATCCCAAGTTTCAGAGACACATTTTCAATCCAACAGTCAAACAGAGCAGGAGAGACAGAGGTTGGTTCCATTTCACCTCAACACAGTCCCTCTGACGGGCAGATGCATCAATCCCAGCCCAAAATCACACCCAGATTGAAATTCACTGAGTTAATCTCACAATAGTGCAGCCTTAGCACCAAATTAAATATCAGATAGAGCAGACGAACGGTATCTGAATGAAAGGTATAGAAAAAAGTTACATAAATATTCCCCAGACTGCAGACTGAGCAATACATTACCTACGAGTCCAAAAATCACACTTAGAGTCAGACTGAAAGAAACAGAATGAATCCCACACTCACACACACTACCAGAGACAGAGAGATACAGAATGATTGCCACACTCACACTACTGGAGACTGACAAATACAGAATGATTCCCACACTCACACACACTCCCAGAGACTGAGAGATGCAGAATGAATTCCACACTCACACTACCAGAGACTGAGAGATACAGAATGAATCCCACACTCGCACACACTACCAGAGACTGAGAGATACAGAATGAATCCCACACTCGCACGAACAGAGACTGACAGATACAGAATGAATCCCACACTCGCACTACCAGAGACTGACAGATACAGAATGAGTTCCACACTCACACACACTACTGGAGACTGACAGATACAGAATGAATCCCACACTCACACACAGTAACAGAGACTGACAGATACAGAATGATTCCCACACTCACACACAGTACCAGAGACTATGAGATACTGAATGAATCCCACACTCGCACTATCAGAGACTGACAGATACAGAATGAATCCCACACTCACACACACTATTGGAGACTGACAGATACAGAATGAATCCCACACTCACACACACTACCAGAGACAGAGAGATACAGAATGAATCCCACACTCACACACACTACCAGAGACTGAGAGATACAGAATGAATCCCACACTCACACTACCAGAGACTGAGAGATACAAAATGAATCCCACACTCGCACTACCAGAGACTGAGAGATACAGAATGAATCACACACTCACACACAGTACCAGTGACTGAGAGATACAGAATGATTCCGACACTCACACTACCAGAGACTGAGAGATACAGAATGAATCCCACATTCACACACACTACCAGAGACAGAGAGATACAGAATGAATCCCACACTCACACTACTGGAGACTGACAGATACAGAATGAATTCCCACACTCACACACACTACCAGAGACAGAGAGATACAGAATGTATCCCACACTCACACACACTACCAGAGACTGAGAGATACAGAATGAATCCCACACTCACACACACTACCAGAGACTGAGAGATACAGAATGAATCCCACACTCACACTACCAGAGACTGAGAGATACAGAATGCATCCCACACTCACACTACCAGAGACTGAGAGATACAGAATGAATCCCACACTCACACTACCAGAGACAGAGAGATACAGACAGAATGCCACACTCGCACTACTGGAGACTGACAAATAAAGAAGGAATTCCACACTCGCACACACTACCAGAGACTCACAGACACAGACAGAATGCCACACTCGCACTACTCGAGACTGACAGATACAGAATGAATTCCACACTCACACACACTACCAGAGACTGAGAGATACAGAAAGATTCCCACACTCACACTACCAGAGACTTGCAGATACAGAATGAATCCCACACTCACACACACTACCAGAGACTGAGAGATACAGAATGATTCCCAAACTCACACTACTGGAGACTGACAGATACAGAATGAATTCCCACACTCACACACACACTACCAGAGACTGAGAGATACAGACAGAATGCCACACTCGCACTACTGGAGACTGACAAATACAGAAGGAATTCCACACTCGCACACACTACCAGAGACTCACAGATACAGAATGATTCCCACACTCGCACTACCAGAGACTGAGAGATACAGAATGAATCCCACACTCACACCACTGGAGACTGACAGATAAAGAATGAATCCCTCACTCACACACACAACCAGAGACTGAGAGATACAGAATGAATCCCACACTCACACTACCAGAGACTGAGAGATACAGAATTAATCCCAAACTCGCACTACCAGAGACTGAGAGATACAGAATGAATCCCACACTCACACACAGTACCAGTGACTGAGAGATACAGAATGATTCCCACACTCACACTACCAGAGACTGAGAGATAAAGAATGAATCCCACACTCTCACTACCAGAGACTGACAGATACAGAATGAATCCCACACTCACACACACACTACCAGAGACAGAGAGATACAGAATGAATCCCACAGTCACACTGCTGGAGACTGACAGATACAGAATGAATTCCCACACTCACACACACACTACCAGAGACTGACAGATACAGAATGAATCCCACACTCACACTACCAGAGACTGACAGATACAGAATGAGTTCCACACTCACACACTACCAGAGACAGAGAGATACAGAATGAATCCCACACTCACACACACTACCAGAGACAGAGAGATACGGACAGAATGCCACACTCGCACGACTGGAGACTGACAAATACAGAAGGAATTCCACACTCGCACACACTACCAGAGACTCACAGACACAGACAGAATGCCACACTCGCACTACTCGAGACTGACAGATACAGAATGAATCCCACACTCACACACACTACCAGAGACTGAGTGAGACAGAATTATTCCCAAACTCACACTACTGGAGACTGAGAGATACAGAATGAATTCCACACTCTCACACACTACCAGAGACTGAGAGATACAGAATGAATCCCACACTCACACACACTACCAGAGACTGAGTGAGACAGAATTATTCCCAAACTCACACTACCAGAGACTGAGAGATACAGAAAGATTCCCAAACTCACACTACCAGAGACTGAGAGATTCAGAATGAATCCCACACTCACACACACTACCAGAGACTGAGAGATACAGAATGAATCCCACACTCACACACACTACCAGAGACTGAGAGATACAGAATGAATCCCACACTCACACTACCAGAGACAGAGAGATACAGACAGAATGCCACACTCGCACTACTGGAGACTGACAAATAAAGAAGGAATTCCACACTCGCACACACTACCAGAGACTCACAGACACAGACAGAATGCCACACTCGCACTACTCGAGACTGACAGATACAGAATGAATTCCACACTCACACACACTACCAGAGACTGAAAGATACAGAAAGATTCCCACACTCACACTACCAGAGACTTGCAGATACAGAATGAATCCCACACTCTCACACACTACCAGAGACTGAGAGATACAGAATGATTCCCACACTCACACTACTGGAGGCTGACAGATACAGAATTAATTCCCACACTCACACACACTACCAGAGACAGAGAGATACAGATTGAATCCCACACTCACACACACTACCAGAGACTGAGAGATACAACATGAATCCCACACTCGCACTACCAGACACTGAGAGATACAGAATGAATCCCACACTCACACACACTACCAGAGACTGACAGATACAGAATGAATCCCAAACTCACACTACCAGACACTGAGAGATACAGAATGAATCCCACACTCACACACACTATTGGAGACTGACAGATACAGAATGAATCCCACAGTCACACACACAACCAGAGACTGAGAGATACAGAATGAATCCCACACTCACACTACCAGAGACTGAGAGATACAAAATGAATCCCACACTCGCACTACCAGAGACTGAGAGATACAGAATAAATCCCACACTCACACACACTACCAGAGACTGAGAGATACAGAATGAATCCCACACTCACACATACTACCAGAGACTGAGAGATACAGAATGAATCCCACACTCACACACTCTACCAGAGACTGAGAGATACAGAATGAATCCCACACTCACACACACTACCAGAGACAGAGAGATACAGAATGAATCCCACACTCACACACACTACCAGAGATTGAGAGATACAGAATGAATCCCACACTCACACACACTACCAGAGACTGGGAGATACAGAATGAATCCCACACTCGCACACACTACCAGAGACTGAGAGATACAGAATGAATCCCACACTCACACACACTACTGGAGACTGACAGATACAGAATGAATCCCACACTCACACACACTACTGGAGACTGACAGATACAGAATGAATCCCACACTCACACACACTACCAGAGACAGAGAGATACAGAATGATTCCCACACTCACACACACTACTGGAGACTGACAGATACAGAATGAATCCCACACTCGCACACACTACCAGAGACAGAGAGATGCAGAATGATTCCCACACTCTCACACAGTACCAGAGACTGACAGATACAGAATGAATTCCCACACTCACACACACTACCAGAGACTGAGAGATACAGAATGAATCCCACACTCGCACTACCAGAGACTGACAGATACAGAATGAATTCCCACACTCACACACACTACCAGAGACAGAGAGATACAGAATGAATTCCACACTCGCACACACTACCAGAGACTCACAGACACAGACAGAATGCCACACTCGCACTACTCGAGACTGACAGATACAGAATGAATCCCACACTCACACACACTACCAGAGACTGAGTGATACAGAATTATTCCCAAACTCACACTACTGGAGACTGAGAGATACAGAATGAATTCCACACTCTCACACACTACCAGAGACTGAGAGATACAGAAAGATTCCCACACTCACACTACCAGAGACTTGCAGATACAGAATGAATCCCACACTCACACTACTGGAGGCTGACAGATACAGAATTAATTCCCACACTCACACACACTACCAGAGACAGAGAGATACAGATTGAATCCCACACTCACACACACTACCAGAGACTGAGAGATACAACATGAATCCCACACTCGCACTACCAGAGACTGAGAGATACAGAATGAATCCCACACTCACACACACTACCAGAGACTGACAGATACAGAATGAATCCCAAACTCACACTACCAGAGACTGAGAGATACAGAATGAATCCCACACTCACACTACCAGAGACTGAGAGATACAGAATGAATCCCACACTCGCACTACCAGAGACTGAGAGATACAGAATGAATCCCGCACTCACACACACCACAAGAGACTGAGAGATACAGAATGAATCCCACACTCACACACTACCAGAGACTGAGAGATACAGAATGAATCCCACACTCACACACTACCAGAGACTGAGAGATACAGAATGAATCCCACACTCACACACTACCAGAGACTGAGAGATACAGAATGAATCCCACACTCACACACTACCAGAGACTGAGAGATACAGAATGAATCCCACACTCACACACTACCAATGACTGAGAGATACAGAATGAATTCCATACTCACACACACTACCAGAGAGTGAAAGATACAGAATGAATCACACACTCACACACAGTACCAGAGACTGAGAGATAAATAATTAATTCCACACTCACACACAGTACCAGAGACTGAGAGATACTGAATGAATCCCACACTCGCACTACCAGAGACTGACAGATACAGAATGAATCCCACACTCACACACACTATTGGAGACTGACAGATACAGAATGAATCCCACAGTCACACACACAACCAGAGACTGAGAGATACAGAATGAATCCCACACTCACACTACCAGAGACTGAGAGATACAAAATGAATCCCACACTCGCACTACCAGAGACTGAGAGATACAGAATAAATCCCACACTCACACACACTACCAGAGACTGAGAGATACAGAATGAATCCCACACTCACACACACTACCAGAGACTGAGAGATACAGAATGAATCCCACACTCACACACTCTACCAGAGACTGAGAGATACAGAATGAATCCCACACTCACACACACTACCAGAGACAGAGCGATACAGAATGAATCCCACACTCACACACACTACCAGAGATTGAGAGATACAGAATGAATCCCACACTCACACACACTACCAGAGACTGAGAGATACAGAATGAATCCCACACTCGCACACACTACCAGAGACTGAGAGATACAGAATGAATCCCACACTCACACACACTACTGGAGACTGACAGATACAGAATGAATCCCACACTCACACACACTACTGGAGACTGACAGATACAGAATGAATCCCACACTCACACACACTACCAGAGACAGAGAGATACAGAATGATTCCCACACTCACACACACTACTGGAGACTGACAGATACAGAATGAATCCCACACTCGCACACACTACCAGAGACAGAGAGATACAGAATGATTCCCACACTCTCACACAGTACCAGAGACTGACAGATACAGAATGAATTCCCACACTCACACACACTACCAGAGACTGAGAGATACAGAATGAATCCCACACTCGCACTACCAGAGACTGACAGATACAGAATGAATTCCCACACTCACACACAGTACCAGAGACTGACAGATACAGAATGAATCCCACACTCACACACACTACTGGAGACTGAGAGATACAGAATGAATTCCACACTCACACACACTACTGGAGACTGACAGATACAGAATGAATCCCACACTCACACACACTACCAGAGACTGACAGATACAGAATGAATCCCACACTCACACACACTACTGGAGACTGACAGATACAGAATGAATCCCACACTCACACACCCTACCAGAGACTGAGAGATACAGAATGAATCCCACACTCACGCACAGTACCAGAGACTGAGAGATACAGAATGAATCCCAAACTCACTCACACTACCAGAGAGTGAGAGACACAGAATGAATCCCACACTCACACACACTACCAGAGGCAGAGAGATACAGAATGAATCCCACACTCACACACACTACCAGAGACTGAGAGATACAGAATGAATCCCACACTCACACACACTACCAGAGACAGAGAGATACAGAATGAATCCCACACTCACACTACCAGAGACTGAGAGATACAGAATGAATCCCACACTCACACACACTACCAGAGATAGAGAGATACAGAATGAATCCCAAACTCACACACACTACCAGAGATTGAGTGATACAGAATGAATCCCACACTCACACACACTACTGGAGACTGACAGATACAGAATGAATCCCACACTCACACACACTACCAGAGACTGACAGATACAGAATGAATTCCCACACTCACACACACTACCAGAGACTCACAGATACAGACAGCATGCCACACTTGCACTACTGGAGACTGACAAATACAGAATGAATCCCACACTCACACACACTACCAGAGACAGAGAGATACAGAATGAATCCCACACTCACACACACTACCAGAGACTGAGAGATACAGAATGAATCCCACACTCACACTACCAGAGACTGACAGATACAGAATGAATCCCAGACTCACACACACTACCAGAGACAGAGAGATACAGAATGAATCCCACACTCACACACTCTACCAGAGACTGAGAGATACAGAATGAATCCCACACTCGCACACACTACCAGAGACTGAGAGATACAGAATGAATCAGACACTCACACACAGTACCAGAGACTGAGAGATACGGAATGAATCAGACACTCACACACACTACCAGAGACAGAGAGGTACAGAATGAATCCCACACTCACACTACTGGAGACTGACAGACACAGAAGGAATTCCACACTCGCACACACTACCAGAGACTCACAGACACAGACAGAATGCCACACTCGCACTACTCGAGACTGACAGATACAGAATGAATCCCACACTCACACACACTACCAGAGACTGAGAGATACAGAATGAATCCCACACTCGCACACACTACCAGAGACAGAGAGATACAGAATGATTCTCACACAGTACCAGAGACTGACAGATACAGAATGAATTCCCACACTCACACACACTACCAGAGACAGAGAGATACAGAATGATTCCCACACTCACACACACTACTGGAGACTGACAGATACAGAATGAATCCCACACTCGCACACACTACCAGAGACAGAGAGATACAGAATGATTCTCACACAGTACCAGAGACTGACAGATATAGAATGAATTCCCACACTCACACACACTACCAGAGACTGAGAGATACAGAATGAATCCCACACTCGCACTACCAGAGACTGACAGATACAGAATGAATTCCCACACTCACACACACTACCAGAGACAGAGAGATACAGAATGAATTCCACACTCGCACACACTACCAGAGACTCACAGACACAGACAGAATGCCACACTCGCACTACTCGAGACTGACAGATACAGAATGAATCCCACACTCACACACACTACCAGAGACTGAGTGATACAGAATTATTCCCAAACTCACACTACTGGAGACTGAGAGATACAGAATGAATTCCACACTCTCACACACTACCAGAGACTGAGAGATACAGAAAGATTCCCACACTCACACTACCAGAGACTTGCAGATACAGAATGAATCCCACACTCACACTACTGGAGGCTGACAGATACAGAATTAATTCCCACACTCACACACACTACCAGAGACAGAGAGATACAGATTGAATCCCACACTCACACACACTACCAGAGACTGAGAGATACAACATGAATCCCACACTCGCACTACCAGAGACTGAGAGATACAGAATGAATCCCACACTCACACACACTACCAGAGACTGACAGATACAGAATGAATCCCAAACTCACACTACCAGAGACTGAGAGATACAGAATGAATCCCACACTCACACTACCAGAGACTGAGAGATACAGAATGAATCCCACACTCGCACTACCAGAGACTGAGAGATACAGAATGAATCCCGCACTCACACACACCACAAGAGACTGAGAGATACAGAATGAATCCCACACTCACACACTACCAGAGACACAGAGATACAGAATTAATCCCACACTCACACACTACCAGAGACTGAGAGATACAGAATGAATCCCACACTCACACACTACCAGAGACTGAGAGATACAGAATGAATCCCACACTCACACACTACCAGAGACTGAGAGATACAGAATGAATCCCACACTCACACACTACCAATGACTGAGAGATACAGAATGAATTCCATACTCACACACACTACCAGAGAGTGAAAGATACAGAATGAATCACACACTCACACACAGTACCAGAGACTGAGAGATAAATAATTAATTCCACACTCACACACAGTACCAGAGACTGAGAGATACTGAATGAATCCCACACTCGCACTACCAGAGACTGACAGATACAGAATGAATCCCACACTCACACACACTATTGGAGACTGACAGATACAGAATGAATCCCACAGTCACACACACAACCAGAGACTGAGAGATACAGAATGAATCCCACACTCACACTACCAGAGACTGAGAGATACAAAATGAATCCCACACTCGCACTACCAGAGACTGAGAGATACAGAATAAATCCCACACTCACACACACTACCAGAGACTGAGAGATACAGAATGAATCCCACACTCACACACACTACCAGAGACTGAGAGATACAGAATGAATCCCACACTCACACACTCTACCAGAGACTGAGAGATACAGAATGAATCCCACACTCACACACACTACCAGAGACAGAGCGATACAGAATGAATCCCACACTCACACACACTACCAGAGATTGAGAGATACAGAATGAATCCCACACTCACACACACTACCAGAGACTGAGAGATACAGAATGAATCCCACACTCGCACACACTACCAGAGACTGAGAGATACAGAATGAATCCCACACTCACACACACTACTGGAGACTGACAGATACAGAATGAATCCCACACTCACACACACTACTGGAGACTGACAGATACAGAATGAATCCCACACTCACACACACTACCAGAGACAGAGAGATACAGAATGAATCCCACACTCACACACACTACCAGAGACTGAGAGATACAGAAAGATTCCCACACTCACACTACCAGAGACTGAGAGATTCAGAATGAATCCCACACTCACACACACTACCAGAGACTGAGAGATACAGAATGAATCCCACACTCACACACACTACCAGAGACTGAGAGATACAGAATGAATCCCACACTCACACTACCAGAGACAGAGAGATACAGACAGAATGCCACACTCGCACTACTGGAGACTGACAAATAAAGAAGGAATTCCACACTCGCACACACTACCAGAGACTCACAGACACAGACAGAATGCCACACTCGCACTACTCGAGACTGACAGATACAGAATGAATTCCACACTCACACACACTACCAGAGACTGAGAGATACAGAAAGATTCCCACACTCACACTACTGGAGGCTGACAGATACAGAATTAATTCCCACACTCACACACACTACCAGAGACAGAGAGATACAGATTGAATCCCACACTCACACACACTACCAGAGACTGAGAGATACAACATGAATCCCACACTCGCACTACCAGACACTGAGAGATACAGAATGAATCCCACACTCACACACACTACCAGAGACTGACAGATACAGAATGAATCCCAAACTCACACTACCAGAGACTGAGAGATACAGAATGAATCCCACACTCACACTACCAGAGACTGAGAGATACAGAATGAATCCCACACTCGCACTACCAGAGACTGAGAGATACAGAATGAATCCCGCACTCACACACACCACAAGAGACTGAGAGATACAGAATGAATCCCACACTCACACACACTACCAGAGACAGAGAGATACAGAATGAATCCCACACTCACACACACTACCAGAGATTGAGAGATACAGAATGAATCCCACACTCACACACACTACCAGAGACTGGGAGATACAGAATGAATCCCACACTCGCACACACTACCAGAGACTGAGAGATACAGAATGAATCCCACACTCACACACACTACTGGAGACTGACAGATACAGAATGAATCCCACACTCACACACACTACCAGAGACAGAGAGATACAGAATGATTCCCACACTCACACACACTACTGGAGACTGACAGATACAGAATGCATCCCACACTCGCACACACTACCAGAGACAGAGAGATACAGAATGATTCCCACACTCTCACACAGTACCAGAGACTGACAGATACAGAATGAATTCCCACACTCACACACACTACCAGAGACTGAGAGATACAGAATGAATCCCACACTCGCACTACCAGAGACTGACAGATACAGAATGAATTCCCACACTCACACACACTACCAGAGACAGAGAGATACAGAATGAATTCCACACTCGCACACACTACCAGAGACTCACAGACACAGACAGAATGCCACACTCGCACTACTCGAGACTGACAGATACAGAATGAATCCCACACTCACACACACTACCAGAGACTGAGTGATACAGAATTATTCCCAAACTCACACTACTGGAGACTGAGAGATACAGAATGAATTCCACACTCTCACACACTACCAGAGACTGAGAGATACAGAAAGATTCCCACACTCACACTACCAGAGACTTGCAGATACAGAATGAATCCCACACTCACACTACTGGAGGCTGACAGATGCAGAATTAATTCCCACACTCACACACACTACCAGAGACTGAGAGATACAACATGAATCCCACACTCGCACTACCAGAGACTGAGAGATACAGAATTAATCCCACACTCACACACACTACCAGAGACTGACAGATACAGAATGAATCCCAAACTCACACTACCAGAGACTGAGAGATACAGAATGAATCCCACACTCACACTACCAGAGACTGAGAGATACAGAATGAATCCCGCACTCGCACTACCAGAGACTGAGAGATACAGAATGAATCCCGCACTCACACACACCACAAGAGACTGAGAGATACAGAATGAATCCCACACTCACACACTACCAGAGACTGAGAGATACAGAATGAATCCCACACTCACACACTACCAATGACTGAGAGATACAGAATGAATTCCATACTCACACACACTACCAGAGAGTGAAAGATACAGAATGAATCACACACTCACACACAGTACCAGAGACTGAGAGATAAATAATTAATTCCACACTCACACACAGTACCAGAGATTGAGAGATACTGAATGAATCCCACACTCGCACTACCAGAGACTGACAGATACAGAATGAATCCCACACTCACACACACTATTGGAGACTGACAGATACAGAATGAATCCCACAATCACACACACAACCAGAGACTGAGAGATACAGAATGAATCCCACACTCACACTACCAGAGACTGAGAGATACAAAATGAATCCCACACTCACACACACTATTGGAGACTGACAGATACAGAATAAATCCCACACTCACACACACTACCAGAGACTGAGAGATACAGAATGAATCCCACACTCACACATACTACCAGAGACTGAGAGATACAGAATGAATCCCACACTCACACACTCTACCAGAGACTGAGAGATACAGAATGAATCCCACACTCACACACACTACCAGAGACAGAGAGATACAGAATGAATCCCACACTCACACACACTACCAGAGATTGAGAGATACAGAATGAATCCCACACTCACACACACTACCAGAGACTGAGAGATACAGAATGAATCCCACACTCGCACACACTACCAGAGACTGAGAGATACAGAATGAATCCCACACTCACACACACTACTGGAGACTGACAGATACAGAATGAATCCCACACTCACACACACTACTGGAGACTGACAGATACAGAATGAATCCCACACTCACACACACTACCAGAGACAGAGAGATACAGAATGATTCCCACACTCACACACACTACTGGAGACTGACAGATACAGAATGAATCCCACACTCGCACACACTACCAGAGACAGAGAGATACAGAATGATTCTCACACAGTACCAGAGACTGACAGATACAGAATGAATTCCCACACTCACACACACTACCAGAGACTGAGAGATACAGAATGAATCCCACACTCGCACTACCAGAGACTGACAGATACAGAATGAATTCCCACACTCACACACACTACCAGAGACAGAGAGATACAGAATGAATTCCACACTCGCACACACTACCAGAGACTCACAGACACAGACAGAATGCCACACTCGCACTACTCGAGACTGACAGATACAGAATGACTCCCACACTCACACACACTACCAGAGACTGAGTGATACAGAATTATTCCCAAACTCACACTACTGGAGACTGAGAGATACAGAATGAATTCCACACTCTCACACACTACCAGAGACTGAGAGATACAGAAAGATTCCCACACTCACACTACCAGAGACTTGCAGATACAGAATGAATCCCACACTCACACTACTGGAGGCTGACAGATGCAGAATTAATTCCCACACTCACACACACTACCAGAGACTGAGAGATACAACATGAATCCCACACTCGCACTACCAGAGACTGAGAGATACAGAATTAATCCCACACTCACACACACTACCAGAGACTGACAGATACAGAATGAATCCCAAACTCACACTACCAGAGACTGAGAGATACAGAATGAATCCCACACTCACACTACCAGAGACTGAGAGATACAGAATGAATCCCGCACTCGCACTACCAGAGACTGAGAGATACAGAATGAATCCCGCACTCACACACACCACAAGAGACTGAGAGATACAGAATGAATCCCACACTCACACACTACCAGAGACTGAGAGATACAGAATGAATCCCACACTCACACACTACCAATGACTGAGAGATACAGAATGAATTCCATACTCACACACACTACCAGAGAGTGAAAGATACAGAATGAATCACACACTCACACACAGTACCAGAGACTGAGAGATAAATAATTAATTCCACACTCACACACAGTACCAGAGACTGAGAGATACTGAATGAATCCCACACTCGCACTACCAGAGACTGACAGATACAGAATGAATCCCACACTCACACACACTATTGGAGACTGACAGATACAGAATGAATCCCACAATCACACACACAACCAGAGACTGAGAGATACAGAATGAATCCCACACTCACACTACCAGAGACTGAGAGATACAAAATGAATCCCACACTCACACACACTATTGGAGACTGACAGATACAGAATAAATCCCACACTCACACACACTACCAGAGACTGAGAGATACAGAATGAATCCCACACTCACACATACTACCAGAGACTGAGAGATACAGAATGAATCCCACACTCACACACTCTACCAGAGACTGAGAGATACAGAATGAATCCCACACTCACACACACTACCAGAGACAGAGAGATACAGAATGAATCCCACACTCACACACACTACCAGAGATTGAGAGATACAGAATGAATCCCACACTCACACACACTACCAGAGACTGAGAGATACAGAATGAATCCCACACTCGCACACACTACCAGAGACTGAGAGATACAGAATGAATCCCACACTCACACACACTACTGGAGACTGACAGATACAGAATGAATCCCACACTCACACACACTACTGGAGACTGACAGATACAGAATGAATCCCACACTCACACACACTACCAGAGACAGAGAGATACAGAATGATTCCCACACTCACACACACTACTGGAGACTGACAGATACAGAATGAATCCCACACTCGCACACACTACCAGAGACAGAGAGATACAGAATGATTCTCACACAGTACCAGAGACTGACAGATACAGAATGAATTCCCACACTCACACACACTACCAGAGACTGAGAGATACAGAATGAATCCCACACTCGCACTACCAGAGACTGACAGATACAGAATGAATTCCCACACTCACACACACTACCAGAGACAGAGAGATACAGAATGAATTCCACACTCGCACACACTACCAGAGACTCACAGACACAGACAGAATGCCACACTCGCACTACTCGAGACTGACAGATACAGAATGAATCCCACACTCACACACACTACCAGAGACTGAGTGATACAGAATTATTCCCAAACTCACACTACTGGAGACTGAGAGATACAGAATGAATTCCACACTCTCACACACTACCAGAGACTGAGAGAGACAGAAAGATTCCCACACTCACACTACCAGAGACTTGCAGATACAGAATGAATCCCACACTCACACTACTGGAGGCTGACAGATACAGAATTAATTCCCACACTCACACACACTACCAGAGACAGAGAGATACAGATTGAATCCCACACTCACACACACTACCAGAGACTGAGAGATACAACATGAATCCCACACTCGCACTACCAGAGACTGAGAGATACAGAATGAATCCCACACTCACACACACTACCAGAGACTGACAGATACAGAATGAATCCCAAACTCACACTACCAGAGACTGAGAGATACAGAATGAATCCCACACTCACACTACCAGAGACTGAGAGATACAGAATGAATCCCACACTCGCGCTACCAGAGACTGAGAGATACAGAATGAATCCCGCACTCACACACACCACAAGAGACTGAGAGATACAGAATGAATCCCACACTCACACACTACCAGAGACTGAGAGATACAGAATGAATCCCACACTCACACACTATCAGAGACTGAGAGATACAGAATGAATCCCACACTCACACACTACCAGAGACTGAGAGATACAGAATGAATCCCACACTCACACACTACCAGAGACTGAGAGATACAGAATGAATCCCACACTCACACACTACCAATGACTGAGAGATACAGAATGAATTCCATACTCACACACACTACCAGAGAGTGAAAGATACAGAATGAATCACACACTCACACACAGTACCAGAGACTGAGAGATAAATAATTAATTCCACACTCACACACAGTACCAGAGACTGAGAGATACTGAATGAATCCCACACTCGCACTACCAGAGACTGACAGATACAGAATGAATCCCACACTCACACACACTATTGGAGACTGACAGATACAGAATGAATCCCACAGTCACACACACAACCAGAGACTGAGAGATACAGAATGAATCCCACACTCACACTACCAGAGACTGAGAGATACAAAATGAATCCCACACTCGCACTACCAGAGACTGAGAGATACAGAATAAATCCCACACTCACACACACTACCAGAGACTGAGAGATACAGAATGAATCCCACACTCACACACACTACCAGAGACTGAGAGATACAGAATGAATCCCACACTCACACACTCTACCAGAGACTGAGAGATACAGAATGAATCCCACACTCACACACACTACCAGAGACAGAGCGATACAGAATGAATCCCACACTCACACACACTACCAGAGATTGAGAGATACAGAATGAATCCCACACTCACACACACTACCAGAGACTGAGAGATACAGAATGAATCCCACACTCGCACACACTACCAGAGACTGAGAGATACAGAATGAATCCCACACTCACACACACTACTGGAGACTGACAGATACAGAATGAATCCCACACTCACACACACTACTGGAGACTGACAGATACAGAATGAATCCCACACTCACA
Source organism: Somniosus microcephalus (assembly GCF_052327205.1). Taxonomy (NCBI): domain Eukaryota; kingdom Metazoa; phylum Chordata; class Chondrichthyes; order Squaliformes; family Somniosidae; genus Somniosus; species Somniosus microcephalus. The sequence goes on from NW_028225183.1 coordinate 24,549,163, forward strand.
CACACTACCAGAGACAGAGAGATACAGAATGATTCCCACACTCACACACACTACTGGAGACTGACAGATACAGAATGAATCCCACACTCGCACACACTACCAGAGACAGAGAGATACAGAATGATTCCCACACTCTCACACAGTACCAGAGACTGACAGATACAGAATCAATTCCCACACTCACACACACTACCAGAGACTGAGAGATACAGAATGAATCCCACACTCGCACTACCAGAGACAGAGAGATACAGAATGAATCCCACACTCACACACACTACCAGAGACTGAGAGATACAGAATGAATTCCCACACTCACACACACTACCAGAGACTGAGAGATACAGAATGAATCCCACACTCGCACACATTACCAGAGACTGACAGATACAGAATGAATCCCACACTCACACACACTACCAGAGAGTGAAAGATATAGAATGAATCACACACAGTACCAGAGACTGACAGATACAGAATGAATCCCACACTCACACACACTACTGGAGACTGAGAGATACAGAATGAATTCCACACTCACACACACTACTGGAGACTGACAGATACAGAATGAATCCCACACTCACACACACTACCAGAGACTGACAGATACAGAATGAATCCCACACTCACACACACTACTGGAGACTGACAGATACAGAATGAATCCCACACTCACACACCCTACCAGAGACTGAGAGATACAGAATGAATCCCACACTCACGCACAGTACCAGAGACTGAGAGATACAGAATGAATCCCACACTCACTCACACTACCAGAGAGTGAGAGACACAGAATGAATCCCACACTCACACACACTACCAGAGGCAGAGAGATACAGAATGAATCCCACACTCACACACACTACCAGAGACTGAGAGATACAGAATGAATCCCACACTCACACACACTACCAGAGACAGAGAGATACAGAATGAATCCCACACTCACACTACCAGAGACTGAGAGATACAGAATGAATCCCACACTCACACACACTACCAGAGATAGAGAGATACAGAATGAATCCCAAACTCACACACACTACCAGAGATTGAGTGATACAGAATGAATCCCACACTCACACACACTACTGGAGACTGACAGATACAGAATGAATCCCACACTCACACACACTACCAGAGACTGACAGATACAGAATGAATTCCCACACTCACACACACTACCAGAGACTCACAGACACAGACAGCATGCCACACTTGCACTACTGGAGACTGACAAATACAGAATGAATCCCACACTCACACACACTACCAGAGACAGAGAGATACAGAATGAATCCCACACTCACACACACTACCAGAGACTGAGAGATACAGAATGATTCCCACACTCTCACACAGTACCAGAGACTGACAGATACAGAATGAATCCCAGACTCACACACACTACCAGAGACAGAGAGATACAGAAGAATCCCACACTCACACACTCTACCAGAGACTGAGAGATACAGAATGAATCCCACACTCGCACACACTACCAGAGACTGAGAGATACAGAATGAATCAGACACTCACACACAGTACCAGAGACTGACAGATACAGAATGAATCCCACACTCACACACACTACCAGAGACAGAGAGGTACAGAATGAATCCCACACTCACACTACTGGAGACTGACAGACACAGAAGGAATTCCACACTCGCACACACTACCAGAGACTCACAGACACAGACAGAATGCCACACTCGCACTACTCGATACTGACAGGTACAGAATGAATCCCACACTCACACACACTACCAGAGACTGAGAGATACAGAATGACTCCCACACTCGCACACACTACCAGAGACAGAGAGATACAGAATGATTCTCACACAGTACCAGAGACTGACAGATACAGAATGAATTCCCACACTCACACACACTACCAGAGACTGACAGGTACAGAATGAATCCCACACTCACACACACTACTGGAGACTGACAGATACAGAATGAATCCCACACTCACACACCCTACCAGAGACTGAGAGATACAGAATGAATCCCACACTCACGCACAGTACCAGAGACTGAGAGATACAGAATGAATCCCACACTCACTCACACTACCAGAGAGTGAGAGACACAGAATGAATCCCACACTCACACACACTACCAGAGGCAGAGAGATACAGAATGAATCCCACACTCACACACACTACCAGAGACTGAGAGATACAGAATGAATCCCACACTCACACACACTACCAGAGACAGAGAGATACAGAATGAATCCCACACTCACACTACCAGAGACTGAGAGATACAGAATGAATCCCACACTCACACACACTACCAGAGATAGAGAGATACAGAATGAATCCCAAACTCACACACACTACCAGAGATTGAGTGATACAGAATGAATCCCACACTCACACACACTACTGGAGACTGACAGATACAGAATGAATCCCACACTCACACACACTACCAGAGACTGACAGATACAGAATGAATTCCCACACTCACACACACTACCAGAGACTCACAGACACAGACAGCATGCCACACTTGCACTACTGGAGACTGACAAATACAGAATGAATCCCACACTCACACACACTACCAGAGACAGAGAGATACAGAATGAATCCCACACTCACACACACTACCAGAGACTGAGAGATACAGAATGAATCCCACACTCACACTACCAGAGACTGACAGATACAGAATGAATCCCAGACTCACACACACTACCAGAGACAGAGAGATACAGAATGAATCCCACACTCACACACTCTACCAGAGACTGAGAGATACAGAATGAATCCCACACTCGCACACACTACCAGAGACTGAGAGATACAGAATGAATCAGACACTCACACACAGTACCAGAGACTGACAGATACAGAATGAATCCCACACTCACACACACTACCAGAGACAGACAGGTACAGAATGAATCCCACACTCACACTACTGGAGACTGACAGACACAGAAGGAATTCCACACTCGCACACACTACCAGAGACTCACAGACACAGACAGAATGCCACACTCGCACTACTCGATACTGACAGATACAGAATGAATCCCACACTCACACACACTACCAGAGACTGAGAGATACAGAATGAATCCCACACTCGCACACACTACCAGAGACAGAGAGATACAGAATGATTCTCACACAGTACCAGAGACTGACAGATACAGAATGAATTCCCACACTCACACACACTACCAGAGACAGAGAGATACAGAATGATTCCCACACTCACACACACTACTGGAGACTGACAGATACAGAATGAATCCCACACTCGCACACACTACCAGAGACAGAGAGATACAGAATGATTCTCACACAGTACCAGAGACTGACTGATACAGAATGAATTCCCACACTCACACACACTACCAGAGACTGAGAGATACAGAATGAATCCCACACTCGCACTACCAGAGACTGACAGATACAGAATGAATTCCCACACTCACACACACTACCAGAGACAGAGAGATACAGAATGAATTCCACACTCGCACACACTACCAGAGACTCACAGACACAGACAGAATGCCACACTCGCACTACTCGAGACTGACAGATACAGAATGAATCCCACACTCACACACACTACCAGAGACTGAGTGATACAGAATTATTCCCAAACTCACACTACTGGAGACTGAGAGATACAGAATGAATTCCACACTCTCACACACTACCAGAGACTGAGAGATACAGAAAGATTCCCACACTCACACTACCAGAGACTTGCAGATACAGAATGAATCCCACACTCACACTACTGGAGGCTGACAGATACAGAATTAATTCCCACACTCACACACACTACCAGAGACAGAGAGATACAGATTGAATCCCACACTCACACACGCTACCAGAGACTGAGAGATACAACATGAATCCCACACTCGCACTACCAGAGACTGAGAGATACAGAATGAATCCCACACTCACACACACTACCAGAGACTGACAGATACAGAATGAATCCCAAACTCACACTACCAGAGACTGAGAGATACAGAATGAATCCCACACTCACACTACCAGAGACTGAGAGATACAGAATGAATCCCACACTCGCACTACCAGAGACTGAGAGATACAGAATGAATCCCGCACTCACACACACCACAAGAGACTGAGAGATACAGAATGAATCCCACACTCACACACTACCAGAGACTGAGAGATACAGAATGAATCCCACACTCACACACCACCAGAGACTGAGAGATACAGAATGAATCCCACACTCACACACTACCAGAGACTGAGAGATACAGAATGAATCCCACACTCACACACTACCAGAGACTGAGAGATACAGAATGAATCCCACACTCACACACTACCAATGACTGAGAGATACAGAATGAATTCCATACTCACACACACTACCAGAGAGTGAAAGATACAGAATGAATCACACACTCACACACAGTACCAGAGACTGAGAGATAAATAATTAATTCCACACTCACACACAGTACCAGAGACTGAGAGATACTGAATGAATCCCACACTCGCACTACCAGAGACTGACAGATACAGAATGAATCCCACACTCACACACACTATTGGAGACTGACAGATACAGAATGAATCCCACAGTCACACACACAACCAGAGACTGAGAGATACAGAATGAATCCCACACTCACACTACCAGAGACTGAGAGATACAAAATGAATCCCACACTCGCACTACCAGAGACTGAGAGATACAGAATAAATCCCACACTCACACACACTACCAGAGACTGAGAGATACAGAATGAATCCCACACTCACACACACTACCAGAGACTGAGAGATACAGAATGAATCCCACACTCACACACTCTACCAGAGACTGAGAGATACAGAATGAATCCCACACTCACACACACTACCAGAGACAGAACGATACAGAATGAATCCCACACTCACACACACTACCAGAGATTGAGAGATACAGAATGAATCCCACACTCACACACACTACCAGAGACTGAGAGATACAGAATGAATCCCACACTCGCACACACTACCAGAGACTGAGAGATACAGAATGAATCCCACACTCACACACACTACTGGAGACTGACAGATACAGAATGAATCCCACACTCACACACACTACTGGAGACTGACAGATACAGAATGAATCCCACACTCACACACACTACCAGAGACAGAGAGATACAGAATGATTCCCACACTCACACACACTACTGGAGACTGACAGATACAGAATGAATCCCACACTCGCACACACTAGCAGAGACAGAGAGATACAGAATGATTCCCACACTCTCACACAGTACCAGAGACTGACAGATACAGAATGAATTCCCACACTCACAGACACTACCAGAGACTGAGAGATACAGAATGAATCCCACACTCGCACTACCAGAGACTGACAGATACAGAATGAATTCCCACACTCACACACACTACCAGAGACAGAGAGATACAGAATGAATCCCACACTCACACACACTACCAGAGACTGAGAGATACAGAATGAATTCCCACACTCACACACACTACCAGAGACTGAGAAATACAGAATGAATCCCACACTCGCACACATTACCAGAGACTGACAGATACAGAATGAATCCCACACTCACACACACTACCAGAGAGTGAAAGATATAGAATGAATCACACACAGTACCAGAGACTGACAGATACAGAATGAATCCCACACTCACACACACTACTGGAGACTGAGAGATACAGAATGAATTCCACACTCACACACACTACTGGAGACTGACAGATACAGAATGAATCCCACACTCACACACACTACCAGAGACTGACAGATACAGAATGAATCCCACACTCACACACACTACTGGAGACTGACAGATACAGAATGAATCCCACACTCACACACACTACCAGAGACTGACAGATACAGAATGAATCCCACACTCACACACACTACTGGAGACTGACAGATACAGAATGAATCCCACACTCACACACCCTACCAGAGACTGAGAGATACAGAATGAATCCCACACTCACGCACAGTACCAGAGACTGAGAGATACAGAATGAATCCCACACTCACTCACACTACCAGAGAGTGAGAGACACAGAATGAATCCCACACTCACACACACTACCAGAGGCAGAGAGATACAGAATGAATCCCACACTCACACACACTACCAGAGACTGAGAGATACAGAATGAATCCCACACTCACACACACTACCAGAGACAGAGAGATACAGAATGAATCCCACACTCACACTACCAGAGACTGAGAGATACAGAATGAATCCCACACTCACACACACTACCAGAGATAGAGAGATACAGAATGAATCCCAAACTCACACACACTACCAGAGATTGAGTGATACAGAATGAATCCCACACTCACACACACTACTGGAGACTGACAGATACAGAATGAATCCCACACTCACACACACTACCAGAGACTGACAGATACAGAATGAATTCCCACACTCACACACACTACCAGAGACTCACAGATACAGACAGCATGCCACACTTGCACTACTGGAGACTGACAAATACAGAATGAATCCCACACTCACACACACTACCAGAGACAGAGAGATACAGAATGAATCCCACACTCACACACACTACCAGAGACTGAGAGATACAGAATGAATCCCACACTCACACTACCAGAGACTGACAGATACAGAATGAATCCCAGACTCACACACACTACCAGAGACAGAGAGATACAGAATGAATCCCACACTCACACACTCTACCAGAGACTGAGAGATACAGAATGAATCCCACACTCGCACACACAACCAGAGACTGAGAGATACAGAATGAATCCCACACTCACACTACTGGAGACTGACAGACACAGAAGGAATTCCACACTCGCACACACTACCAGAGACTCACAGACACAGACAGAATGCCACACTCGCACTACTCGAGACTGACAGATACAGAATGAATCCCACACTCACACACACTACCAGAGACTGAGAGATACAGAATGATTCCCACACTCACACTACCAGAGACTTGCAGATACAGAATGAATCCCACACTCACACACACTACCAGAGACTGAGAGATTCAGAATGATTCCCACACTCACACTACTGGAGACTGACAGATACAGAATGAATCCCACACTCACACACACTACCAGAGACTGAGAGATACAGAATGAATCCCACACTCACACACACTACCAGAGATTGAGAGATACAGAATGAATCCCACACTCACACACACTACCAGAGACTGAGAGATACAGAATGAATCCCACACTCACACACATTACCAGAGACTGACAGATACAGAATGATTCCCACACTCACACACAGTACCAGAGACTGAGAGATACAGAATGAATCCCACACTGGCACGAACAGAGACTGACAGATACAGAATGAATCCCACACTCACACACACTACCAGAGAGTGAGAGATACAGAATGAATCCCACACTCACACACACTACCAGAGACTGAGAGATACAGAATGAATCCCACACTCACACACACTACCAGAGGCAGAGATACAGAATGAATCCCACACTCACACACACTACCAGAGACAGAGAGATACAGAATGATTCCCACACTCACACTACCAGAGACAGAGAGATACAGAATGATTCCCACACTCACACTACCAGAGACTGAGAGATACAGAATGAATCCCACACTCACACACTACCAATGACTGAGAGATACAGAATGAATTCCATACTCACACACACTACCAGAGAGTGAAAGATACAGAATGAATCACACACTCACACACAGTACCAGAGACTGAGAGATAAATAATTAATTCCACACTCACACACAGTACCAGAGACTGAGAGATACTGAATGAATCCCACACTCGCACTACCAGAGACTGACAGATACAGAATGAATCCCACACTCACACACACTATTGGAGACTGACAGATACAGAATGAATCCCACAGTCACACACACAACCAGAGACTGAGAGATACAGAATGAATCCCACACTCACACTACCAGAGACTGAGAGATACAAAATGAATCCCACACTCGCACTACCAGAGACTGAGAGATACAGAATAAATCCCACACTCACACACACTACCAGAGACTGAGAGATACAGAATGAATCCCACACTCACACACACTACCAGAGACTGAGAGATACAGAATGAATCCCACACTCACACACTCTACCAGAGACTGAGAGATACAGAATGAATCCCACACTCACACACACTACCAGAGACAGAGCGATACAGAATGAATCCCACACTCACACACACTACCAGGGATTGAGAGATACAGAATGAATCCCACACTCACACACACTACCAGAGACTGAGAGATACAGAATGAATCCCACACTCGCACACACTACCAGAGACTGAGAGATACAGAATGAATCCCACACTCACACACACTACTGGAGACTGACAGATACAGAATGAATCCCACACTCACACACACTACTGGAGACTGACAGATACAGAATGAATCCCACACTCACACACACTACCAGAGACAGAGAGATACAGAATGATTCCCACACTCACACACACTACTGGAGACTGACAGATACAGAATGAATCCCACACTCGCACACACTAGCAGGGACAGAGAGATACAGAATGATTCCCACACTCTCACACAGTACCAGAGACTGACAGATACAGAATGAATTCCCACACTCACACACACTACCAGAGACTGAGAGATACAGAATGAATCCCACACTCGCACTACCAGAGACTGACAGATACAGAATGAATTCCCACACTCACACACACTACCAGAGACAGAGAGATACAGAATGAATCCCACACTCACACACACTACCAGAGACTGAGAGATACAGAATGAATTCCCACACTCACACACACTACCAGAGACTGAGAGATACAGAATGAATCCCACACTCGCACACATTACCAGAGACTGACAGATACAGAATGAATCCCACACTCACACACACTACCAGAGAGTGAAAGATATAGAATGAATCACACACAGTACCAGAGACTGACAGATACAGAATGAATCCCACACTCACACACACTACTGGAGACTGAGAGATACAGAATGAATTCCACACTCACACACACTACTGGAGACTGACAGATACAGAATGAATCCCACACTCACACACACTACCAGAGACTGACAGATACAGAATGAATCCCACACTCACACACACTACTGGAGACTGACAGATACAGAATGAATCCCACACTCACACACACTACCAGAGACTGACAGATACAGAATGAATCCCACACTCACACACACTACTGGAGACTGACAGATACAGAATGAATCCCACACTCACACTCCCTACCAGAGACTGAGAGATACAGAATGAATCCCACACTCACTCACACTACCAGAGAGTGAGAGACACAGAATGAATCCCACACTCACACACACTACCAGAGGCAGAGAGATACAGAATGAATCCCACACTCACACACACTACCAGAGACTGAGAGATACAGAATGAATCCCACACTCACACACACTACCAGAGACAGAGAGATACAGAATGAATCCCACACTCACACTACCAGAGACTGAGAGATACAGAATGAATCCCAAACTCACACACACTACCAGAGATAGAGAGATACAGAATGAATCCCAAACTCACACACACTACCAGAGATTGAGTGATACAGAATGAATCCCACACTCACACACACTACTGGAGACTGACAGATACAGAATGAATCCCACACTCACACACACTACCAGAGACTGACAGATACAGAATGAATTCCCACACTCACACACACTACCAGAGACTCACAGATACAGACAGCATGCCACACTTGCACTACTGGAGACTGACAAATACAGAATGAATCCCACACTCACACACACTACCAGAGACAGAGAGATACAGAATGAATCCCACACTCACACACACTACCAGAGACTGAGAGATACAGAATGAATCCCACACTCACACTACCAGAGACTGACAGATACAGAATGAATCCCAGACTCACACACACTACCAGAGACAGAGAGATACAGAATGAATCCCACACTCACACACTCTACCAGAGACTGAGAGATACAGAATGAATCCCACACTCGCACACACAACCAGAGACTGAGAGATACAGAATGAATCAGACACTCACACACAGTACCAGAGACTGACAGATACAGAAAGAATCCCACACTCACACACACTACCAGAGACAGAGAGGTACAGAATGAATCCCACACTCACACTACTGGAGACTGACAGACACAGAAGGAATTCCACACTCGCACACACTACCAGAGACTCACAGACACAGACAGAATGCCACACTCGCACTACTCGAGACTGACAGATACAGAATGAATCCCACACTCACACACACTACCAGAGACTGAGAGATACAGAATGATTCCCACACTCACACTACCAGAGACTTGCAGATACAGAATGAATCCCACACTCACACACACTACCAGAGACTGAGAGATTCAGAATGATTCCCACACTCACACTACTGGAGACTGACAGATACAGAATGAATCCCACACTCACACACACTACCAGAGACTGAGAGATACAGAATGAATCCCACACTCACACACACTACCAGAGATTGAGAGATACAGAATGAATCCCACACTCACACACACTACCAGAGACTGAGAGATACAGAATGAATCCCACACTCACACACATTACCAGAGACTGACAGATACAGAATGATTCCCACACTCACACACAGTACCAGAGACTGAGAGATACAGAATGAATCCCACACTGGCACGAACAGAGACTGACAGATACAGAATGAATCCCACACTCACACACACTACCAGAGAGTGAGAGATACAGAATGAATCCCACACTCACACACACTACCAGAGACTGAGAGATACAGAATGAATCCCACACTCACACACACTACCAGAGGCAGAGATACAGAATGAATCCCACACTCACACACACTACCAGAGACTGAGAGATACAGAATGAATCCCACACTCAAACACACTACCAGAGACAGAGAGATACAGAATGATTCCCACACTCACACTACCAGAGACTGAGAGATACAGAATGAATCCCACACTCACACTACCAGAGACAGAGAGATACAGACAGAATGCCACACTCGCACTACTGGAGACTGACAAATACAGAAGCAATTCCACACTCGCACACACTACCAGAGACTCACAGACACAGACAGAATGCCACACTCGCACTACTCGAGACTGACAGATACAGAATGAATTCCACACTCACACACACTACCAGAGACTGAGAGATACAGAAAGATTCCCACACTCACACTACCAGAGACTTGCAGATACAGAATGAATCCCACACTCACACACACTACCAGAGACTGAGAGATACAGAATGATTCCCAAACTTACACACACACTACCAGAGACTGAGAGATACAGACAGAATGCCACACTCGCACTACTGGAGACTGACAAATACAGAAGGAATTCCACACTCGCACACACTGCCAGAGAGTCACAGATACAGAATGATTCTCACACTCGCACTACCAGAGACAGAGAGATACAGAATGAATTCCACACACACACGCTACCAGAGACTCACAGATACAGACAGAATGCCAGACTCGCTCCACTGGAGACTGACAAATACAGAATGATTCCCACACTCACACACACACCACCAGAGACTGAGAGATACAGAATGAATCCCACACTCACACCACTGGAGACTGACAGATAAAGAATGAATCCCACACTCACACACACTACCAGAGACTGAGAGATACAGAATGAATCCCACACTCACACTACCAGAGACTGAGAGATACAGAATTAATCCCAAACTCGCACTACCAGAGACTGAGAGATACAGAATGAATCCCACACTCACACACAGTACCAGTGACTGAGAGATACAGAATGATTCCCACACTCACACTACCAGAGACTGAGAGATAAAGAATGAATCCCACACTCTCACTACCAGAGACTGAGAGATACAGAATGAATCCCACACTCACACACACTACCAGAGACAGAGAGATACAGAATGATTCCCACACTCACACACACTACTGAAGACTGACAGATACAGAATGAATCCCACACTCGCACACACTACCAGAGACAGAGAGATACAGAATGATTCCCACACTCTCACACAGTACCAGAGACTGACAGATACAGAATGAATTCCCACACTCACACACACTACCAGAGACTGAGAGATACAGAATGAATCCCACACTCACACTACCAGAGACTGACAGATACAGAATGAGTTCCACACTCACACACTACCAGAGACAGAGAGATACAGAATGAATCCCACACTCACACACACTACCAGAGACAGAGAGATACGGACAGAATGCCACACTCGCACGACTGGAGACTGACAAATACAGAAGGAATTCCACACTCGCACACACTACCAGAGACTCACAGACACAGACAGAATGCCACACTCGCACTACTCGAGACTGACAGATACAGAATGAATCCCACACTCACACACACTACCAGAGACTGAGTGATACAGAATTATTCCCAAACTCACACTGCTGGAGACTGAGAGATACAGAATGAATCCCACACTCACACACACTACCAGAGACTGAGTGATACAGAATTATTCCCAAACTCACACTACCAGAGACTGAGAGATACAGAAAGATTCCCACACTCACACTACCAGAGACTTGCAGATACAGAATGAATCCCACACTCTCACACACTACCAGAGACTGACAGATACAGAATGAATCCCACACTCACACTACCAGAGACTGAGAGATACAGAATGAATCCCACACTCACACTACCAGAGACTGAGAGATACAGAATGAATCCCACACTCGCACTACCAGAGACTGAGAGATACAGAATGAATCCCGCACTCACACACACCACAAGAGACTGAGAGATACAGAATGAATCCCACACTCACACACTACCAGAGACTGAGAGATACAGAATGAATCCCACACTCACACACTACCAATGACTGAGAGATACAGAATGAATTCCATACTCACACACACTACCAGAGAGTGAAAGATACAGAATGAATCACACACTCACACACAGTACCAGAGACTGAGAGATAAATAATTAATTCCACACTCACACACAGTACCAGAGACTGAGAGATACTGAATGAATCCCACACTCGCACTACCAGAGACTGACAGATACAGAATGAATCCCACACTCACTCACACTACCAGAGAGTGAGAGACACAGAATGAATCCCACACTCACACACACTACCAGAGGCAGAGAGATACAGAATGAATCCCACACTCACACACACTACCAGAGACTGAGAGATACAGAATGAATCCCACACTCACACACACTACCAGAGACAGAGAGATACAGAATGAATCCCACACTCACACTACCAGAGACTGAGAGATACAGAATGAATCCCACACTCACACACACTACCAGAGACAGAGAGATACAGAATGAATCCCAAACTCACACACACTACCAGAGATTGAGTGATACAGAATGAATCCCACACTCACACACACTACTGAAGACTGACAGATACAGAATGAATTCCCACACTCACACACACACTACCAGAGACTGAGAGATACAGACAGAATGCCACACTCGCACTACTGGAGACTGACAAATACAGAAGGAATTCCACACTCGCACACACTACCAGAGACTCACAGATACAGAATGATTCCCACACTCACACTACCAGAGACAGAGAGATACAGAATGAATTCCACACACACACACTACCAGAGACTCACAGATACAGACAGAATGCCACACTCGCACACACTACCAGAGACTCACAGATACAGACAGAATGCCAGACTCGCTCCACTGGAGACTGACAAATACAGAATGATTCCCACACTCACACACACACCACCAGAGACTGAGAGATACAGAATGAATCCCACACTCACACCACTGGAGACTGACAGATAAAGAATGAATCCCACACTCACACACACAACCAGAGACTGAGAGATACAGAATGAATCCCACACTCACACTACCAGAGACTGAGAGATACAGAATTAATCCCAAACTCGCACTACCAGAGACTGAGAGATACAGAATGATTCCCACACTCACACTACCAGAGACTGAGAGATAAAGAATGAATCCCACACTCTCACTACCAGAGACTGACAGATACAGAATGAATCCCACACTCACACACACTACCAGAGACAGAGAGATACAGAATGATTCCCACACTCACACACACTACTGAAGACTGACAGATACAGAATGAATCCCACACTCGCACACACTACCAGAGACAGAGAGATACAGAATGATTCCCACACTCTCACACAGTACCAGAGACTGACAGATACAGAATGAATTCCCACACTCACACACACTACCAGAGACTGAGAGATACAGAATGAATCCCACACTCACACTACCAGAGACTGACAGATACAGAATGAGTTCCACACTCACACACTACCAGAGACAGAGAGATACAGAATGAATCCCACACTCACACACACTACCAGAGACAGAGAGATACGGACAGAATGCCACACTCGCACGACTGGAGACTGACAAATACAGAAGGAATTCCACACTCGCACACACTACCAGAGACTCACAGACACAGACAGAATGCCACACTCGCACTACTCGAGACTGACAGATACAGAATGAATCCCACACTCACACACACTACCAGAGACTGAGTGATACAGAATTATTCCCAAACTCACACTACTGGAGACTGAGAGATACAGAATGAATCCCACACTCACACACACTACCAGAGACTGAGTGATACAGAATTATTCCCAAACTCACACTACCAGAGACTGAGAGATACAGAAAGATTCCCACACTCACACTACCAGAGACTTGCAGATACAGAATGAATCCCACACTCTCACACACTACCAGAGACTGACAGATACAGAATGAATCCCACACTCACACTACCAGAGACTGAGAGATACAGAATGAATCCCACACTCACACTACCAGAGACTGAGAGATCCAGAATGAATCCCACACTCGCACTACCAGAGACTGAGAGATACAGAATGAATCCCGCACTCACACACACCACAAGAGACTGAGAGATACAGAATAAATCCCACACTCACACACTACCAGAGACTGAGAGATACAGAATGAATCCCACACTCACACACTACCAATGACTGAGAGATACAGAATGAATTCCATACTCACACACACTACCAGAGAGTGAAAGATACAGAATGAATCACACACTCACACACAGTACCAGAGACTGAGAGATAAATAATTAATTCCACACTCACACACAGTACCAGAGACTGAGAGATACTGAATGAATCCCACACTCGCACTACCAGAGACTGACAGATACAGAATGAATCCCACACTCACACACACTATTGGAGACTGACAGATACAGAATGAATCCCACAGTCACACACACAACCAGAGACTGAGAGATACAGAATGAATCCCACACTCACACTACCAGAGACTGAGAGATACAAAATGAATCCCACACTCGCACTACCAGAGACTGAGAGATACAGAATAAATCCCACACTCACACACACTACCAGAGACTGAGAGATACAGAATGAATCCCACACTCACACACACTACCAGAGACTGAGAGATACAGAATGAATCCCACACTCACACACTCTACCAGAGACTGAGAGATACAGAATGAATCCCACACTCACACACACTACCAGAGACAGAGAGATACAGAATGAATCCCACACTCACACACACTACCAGAGATTGAGAGATACAGAATGAATCCCACACTCACACACACTACCAGAGACTGAGAGATACAGAATGAATCCCACACTCGCACACACTACCAGAGACTGAGAGATACAGAATGAATCCCACACTCACACACACTACTGGAGACTGACAGATACAGAATGAATCCCACACTCACACACACTACTGGAGACTGACAGATACAGAATGAATCCCACACTCACACACACTACCAGAGACAGAGAGATACAGAATGATTCCCACACTCTCACACAGTACCAGAGACTGACAGATACAGAATGAATTCCCACACTCACACACACTACCAGAGACTGAGAGATACAGAATGAATCCCACACTCGCACTACCAGAGACTGACAGATACAGAATGAATTCCCACACTCACACACACTACCAGAGACAGAGAGATACAGAATGAATCCCACACTCACACACACTACCAGAGACTGAGAGATACAGAATGAATTCCCACACTCACACACACTACCAGAGACTGAGAGACACAGAATGAATCCCACACTCGCACACATTACCAGAGACTGACAGATACAGAATGAATCCCACACTCACACACACTACCAGAGAGTGAAAGATATAGAATGAATCACACACAGTACCAGAGACTGACAGGTACAGAATGAATCCCACACTCACACACACTACTGGAGACTGAGAGATACAGAATGAATTCCAAACTCACACACACTACTGGAGACTGACAGATACAGAATGAATCCCACACTCACACACACTACCAGAGACTGACAGATACAGAATGAATCCCACACTCACACACACTACTGGAGACTGACAGATACAGAATGAATCCCACACTCACACACACTACCACAGACAGAGAGATACAGAATGAATCCCACACTCACACACCCTACCAGAGACTGAGAGATACAGAATGAATCCCACACTCACACACCCTACCAGAGACTGAGAGATACAGAATGAATCCCACACTCACTCACACTACCAGAGACTGACAGATACAGAATGAATCCCACACTCACACACACTACCAGAGAGTGAGAGACACAGAATGAATCCCACACTCACACACACTACCAGAGGCAGAGAGATACAGAATGAATCCCACACTCACACACACTACCAGAGACTGAGAGATACAGAATGAATCCCACACACACACACACACTACCAGAGACAGAGAGATACAGAATGAATCCCACACTCACACTACCAGAGACTGAGAGATACAGAATGAATCCCACACTCACACACACTACCAGAGACAGAGAGAAAAAGAATGAATCCCAAACTCACACACACTACCAGAGATTGAGTGATACAGAATGAATCCCACACTCACACACACTACTGGAGACTGACAGATACAGAATGAATCCCACACTCACACACACTACCAGAGACTGACAGATACAGAATGAATTCCCACACTCACACACACTACCAGAGACTCACAAATACAGACAGCATGCCACACTTGCACTACTGGAGACTGACAAATACAGAATGAATCCCACACTCACACACACTACCAGAGACAGAGAGATACAGAATGAATCCCACACTCACACACACTACCAGAGACTGAGAGATACAGAATGAATCCCACACTCACACTACCAGAGACTGACAGATACAGAATGAATCCCAGACTCACACACACTACCAGAGACAGAGAGATACAGAATGAATCCCACACTCACACACTCTACCAGAGACTGAGAGATACAGAATGAATCCCACACTCACACACACTACCAGAGATTGAGAGATACAGAATGAATCCCACACTCACACACACTACCAGAGACTGAGAGATACAGAATGAATCCCACACTCACACACATTACCAGAGACTGACAGATACAGAATGATTCCCACACTCACACACAGTACCAGAGACTGAGAGATACAGAATGAATCCCACACTCGCACAAACAGAGACTGACAGATACAGAATGAATCCCACACTCACACACACTACCAGAGAGTGAGAGATACAGAATGAATCCCACACTCACACACACTACCAGAGACTGAGAGATACAGAATGAATCCCACACTCACACACACTACCAGAGACAGAGAGATACAGAATGAATCCCAAACTCACACACACTACCAGAGATTGAGTGATACAGAATGAATCCCACACTCACACACACTACTGGAGACTGACAGATACAGAATGAATCCCAGACTCACACACACTACCAGAGACAGAGAGATACAGAATGAATCCCACACTCACACACTCTACCAGAGACTGAGAGATACAGAATGAATCCCACACTCGCACACACTACCAGAGACTGAGAGATACAGAATGAATCAGACACTCACACACAGTACCAGAGACTGACAGATACAGAATGAATCCCACACTCACACACACTACCAGAGACAGAGAGGTACAGAAAGAATCCCACACTCACACTACTGGAGACTGACCGATACAGAAGGAATTCCACACTCGCACACACTACCAGAGACTCACAGACACAGACAGAATGCCACACTCGCACTACTCGAGACTGACAGATACAGAATGAATCCCACACTCACACACACTACCAGAGACTGAGAGATACAGA
Organism: Somniosus microcephalus; assembly: GCF_052327205.1. Classification (NCBI taxonomy): domain Eukaryota; kingdom Metazoa; phylum Chordata; class Chondrichthyes; order Squaliformes; family Somniosidae; genus Somniosus; species Somniosus microcephalus. The sequence goes on from NW_028225183.1 coordinate 24,567,520, forward strand.
ATGATTCCCACACTCACACTACTGGAGACTGACAGATACAGAATGAATTCCCACACTCACACACACTACCAGAGACTTAGAGATACAGAAAGATTCCCACACTCACACTACCAGAGACTTGCAGATACAGAATGAATCCCACACTCACACACACTACCAGAGACTGAGAGATTCAGAATGATACCCACACTCACACTACTGGAGACTGACAGATACAGAATGAATCCCACACTCACACACACTACCAGAGACTGAGAGATACAGAATGAATCCCAAACTCACACACACTACCAGAGATTGAGAGATACAGAATGAATCCCACACTCACACACAGTACCAGAGACTGAGAGATACAGAATGAATCCCACACTCGCACGAACAGAGACTGACAGATACAGAATGAATCCCACACTCACACACACTACCAGAGAGTGAGAGATACAGAATGAATCCCACACTCACACACACTACCAGAGACTGAGAGATACAGAATGAATCCCACACTCACACACTACCAGAGGCAGAGATACAGAATGAATCCCACACTCACACACACTACCAGAGACTGAGAGATACAGAATGAATCCCACACTCAAACACACTACCAGAGACAGAGAGATACAGAATGATTCCCACACACTCACTACCAGAGACTGAGAGATACAGAATGAATCCCACACTCACACTACCAGAGACTGAGAGATACAGAATGAATCCCACACTCACACACACTACCAGAGACAGAGAGATACAGAATGAATCCCACACTCACACACACTAACAGAGATTGAGTGATACAGAATGAATCCCACACTCACACACACTACTGGAGACTGACAGATACAGAATGAATTCCCACACTCACACACACTACTGGAGACTGACAGATACAGAATGAATTCCCACACTCACACAAACTACTGGAGACTGACCGATACAGAATGAATTCCCGCACTCACACACACTACCAGAGACTCACAGATACAGACAGCATGCCACACTTGCACTGCTGGAGACTGACAAATACAGAATGAATCCCACACTCACACACACTACCAGAGACAGAGAGATACAGAATGAATCCCACACTCACACACACTACCAGAGACTGAGAGATACAGAATGAATCCCACACTCACACTACCAGAGATTGACAGATACAGAATGAATCCCACACTCACACACACTACCAGAGACAGAGAGATACAGAATGAATCCCACACTCACACACTCTACCAGAGACTGAGAGATACAGAATGAATCGCACACTCACACACACTACCAGAGACTGAGAGATACAGAATGAATCACACACTCACACACAGTACCAGAGACTGACAGGTACAGAATGATTTCCACACTCACACACAGTACCAGAGAGTGAAAGATACAGAATGAATCAGACACTCACACACAGTACCAGAGACTGACAGATACAGAATGAATCCCATACTCACACACAGTACCAGAGACTGACAGATACAGAATGAATCCCACACTCACACACACTACTGGAGACTGACAGACACAAAATGAATCCCACACTCACACACTACCAGAGACTGAGAGATACAGAATGAATCCCACACTCACACACTACCAGAGACAGAGAGATACAGAATGAATCCCACACTCACACTACTGGAGACTGACAGACACAGAAGGAATTCCACACTCGCACACACTACCAGAGACTCTCAGACACAGACAGAATGCCACACTCGCACTACTCGAGACTGACAGATACAGAATGAATCCCACACTCACACACACTACCAGAGACTGAGAGATACAGAATGATTCCCACACTCACACTACTGGAGACTGACAGATACAGAATGAATTCCCACACTCACACACACGACCAGAGGCTGAGAGATACAGAAAGATTCCCACACTCACACTACCAGAGACTTGCAGATACAGAATGAATCCCACACTCACACACACTACCAGAGACTGAGAGATACAGAATGATTCCCACACTCATACTACTGGAGACTGACAGATACAGAATGAATCCCACACTCACACACACTACCAGAGACTGAGAGATACAGAAAGATTCCCACACTCACACTGCCAGAGACTTGCAGATACAGAATGAATCCCACACTCACACACTACCAGAGACTGAGAGATACAGAATGATTCCCACACTCACACTACTGGAGACTGACAGATACAGAATGAATTCCCACACTCACACACACACTACCAGAGACTGAGAGATACAGAATGAATCCCACACTCGCACTACCAGAGACAGAGAGATACAGAATGAATTCCACACACACACACTACCAGAGACTCACAGATACAGACAGAATGCTACACTCGCACTACTGGAGACTGACAAATACAGAATGATTCCCACACTCACACACACACACCACCAGAGACTGAGAGATACAGAATGAATCCCACACTCACACTACTGGAGACTGACAGATACAGAATGATTCCCACACTCACACACACACTACCAGAGACTGAGAGAAACAGAATGAATCCCACACGCACACTACTGGAGACTGACAGATACAGAATGAATTCCCACACTCACACACACCACTGGAGACTGACAGATACAGAATGAATCCCACACTCACACACACTACCAGAGACTGAGAGATACAGAATGAATCCCAAACTCACACTCAGTACCAGAGACTGAGAGATACAGAATGAATCCCACACTCACACTACCAGAGACTGAGAGATACAGAATGAATCCCAAACTCACACTCAGTACCAGAGACTGAGAGATACAGAATGAATCCCACACTCACACGACCAGAGACTGAGAGATACAGAAGGAATCCCACACTCACACACAGTACCAGAGACTGAGAGATACAGAATTAATTCCAAACTCACACACATTAGCAGAGAGTGAAAGATACAGAATGAATCCCACATTCACACACACTACCAGAGACAGAGAGATACAGAATGAATCTCACACTCACACACACTACCAGAGACTGAGAGATACAGAATGAATCCCACACTCACACACACTACCAGAGGCAGAGAGATACGGACAGAATGCCACACTCGCACTACTGGAGACTGACAGATACATAATGAATCCCACACTCACACACACAACCAGAGACTGAGAGATACAGAATGATTCCCACACTCACACTACTGGAGACTGACAGATACAGAATGAATCCCACACTCACACACACTACCAGAGACTGAGAGATACAGAATGATTCCCACACTCACACGACCAGAGACTTGCAGATACAGAATGAATCCCACACTCACACACACTACTGGAGACTGAGAGATACAGAATGATTCCCACACTCGCACACACTACCAGAGACTGAGATACAGAATGAATCCCACACTCACACTACTGGAGACTGACAGATACAGAATGATTCCCACACTCGCACTACCAGAGACTGAGAGATACAGAATGAATCCCACACTCACACTACCAGAGACTCACAGATAGAGACAGAATGCCACACTCGCACTACTGGAGACTGACAAATACAGAATGAATCCCACACTCACACACACTACCAGAGACTGAGAGATACAGAATGAATCCCACACTCACACTACCAGAGACTCACAGATACAGACAGCATGCCACACTCGCACGACTGGAGACTGAGAAATACAGAATCTATCCCACACTCACACTCACTACCAGAGACTGAGATATAAATAATTAATTCCACACTCACACACACTACCAGAGAGTGAAAGATACAGAATGATTCCCACACTCTCACTACCAGAGACTGACAGATACAGAATGAATCCCACACTCACACACACTACCAGAGACAGAGAGATACAGAATGTATCCCACACTCACACACACTACTGGAGACTGACAGATGCAGAATGAATCCCACACTCACACACACTACCAGAGACAGAGAGATACAGAATGAATCCCACACTCACACACACTACCAGAGACTGAGAGATACAGAATGATTCCCACACTCACACTCACTACCAGAGACTGAGAGATACAGAATGAATCCCACACTCTCACACACTACCAGAGACTGAGAGATACAGAATGATTCCCACACTCACACACACTACCAGAGACTGAGAGATGCAGAATGAATCCCACACTCACACACACTACCAGAGACAGAGAGATACAGAATGAATCCCACACTCACACACACTACCAGAGACTGAGAGATACAGAATGAATCACACACTCACACACATTACCAGAGACTGAGAGATACAGAATGAATGCCACACTCACACACAGAACCAGAGACTGACAGATACAGAATGATTCCCACACTCACACACAGTACCAGAGACTGAGAGATACTGAATGAATCCCACACTCGCACTACCAGAGACTGACAGATACAGAATGAATCCCACACTCACACACACTACTGGAGACTGACAGATACAGAATGAATCCCACACTCACACACACTACCAGAGACAGACAGGTACAGAATGAATCCAACACTCACACACACTACCAGAGACTGAGAGATACAGAATGAATCCCACACTCTCACTACCAGAGAGTGAAAGATACAGAATGAATCCCACACTCGCACTACCAGAGACTGAGAGATACTGAATGAATCCCACACTCGCACTACCAGAGACTGACAGATACAGAATGAATCCCACACTCACACACACTACCAGAGACTGAGAGATACAGAATGATTCCCACACTCACACTACTGGAGACTGACAGATACAGAATGAATTCCCACACTCACACACACTACCAGAGACTTAGAGATACAGAAAGATTCCCACACTCACACTACCAGAGACTTGCAGATACAGAATGAATCCCACACTCACACACACTACCAGAGACTGAGAGATTCAGAATGATACCCACACTCACACTACTGGAGACTGACAGATACAGAATGAATCCCACACTCACACACACTACCAGAGACTGAGAGATACAGAATGAATCCCAAACTCACACACACTACCAGAGATTGAGAGATACAGAATGAATCCCACACTCACACACAGTACCAGAGACTGAGAGATACAGAATGAATCCCACACTCGCACGAACAGAGACTGACAGATACAGAATGAATCCCACACTCACACACACTACCAGAGAGTGAGAGATACAGAATGAATCCCACACTCACACACACTACCAGAGACTGAGAGATACAGAATGAATCCCACACTCACACACTACCAGAGGCAGAGATACAGAATGAATCCCACACTCACACACACTACCAGAGACTGAGAGATACAGAATGAATCCCACACTCAAACACACTACCAGAGACAGAGAGATACAGAATGATTCCCACACACTCACTACCAGAGACTGAGAGATACAGAATGAATCCCACACTCACACTACCAGAGACTGAGAGATACAGAATGAATCCCACACTCACACACACTACCAGAGACAGAGAGATACAGAATGAATCCCACACTCACACACACTAACAGAGATTGAGTGATACAGAATGAATCCCACACTCACACACACTACTGGAGACTGACAGATACAGAATGAATTCCCACACTCACACACACTACTGGAGACTGACAGATACAGAATGAATTCCCACACTCACACAAACTACTGGAGACTGACCGATACAGAATGAATTCCCGCACTCACACACACTACCAGAGACTCACAGATACAGACAGCATGCCACACTTGCACTGCTGGAGACTGACAAATACAGAATGAATCCCACACTCACACACACTACCAGAGACAGAGAGATACAGAATGAATCCCACACTCACACACACTACCAGAGACTGAGAGATACAGAATGAATCCCACACTCACACTACCAGAGATTGACAGATACAGAATGAATCCCACACTCACACACACTACCAGAGACAGAGAGATACAGAATGAATCCCACACTCACACACTCTACCAGAGACTGAGAGATACAGAATGAATCGCACACTCACACACACTACCAGAGACTGAGAGATACAGAATGAATCACACACTCACACACAGTACCAGAGACTGACAGGTACAGAATGATTTCCACACTCACACACAGTACCAGAGAGTGAAAGATACAGAATGAATCAGACACTCACACACAGTACCAGAGACTGACAGATACAGAATGAATCCCACACTCACACACAGTACCAGAGACTGACAGATACAGAATGAATCCCACACTCACACACACTACTGGAGACTGACAGACACAAAATGAATCCCACACTCACACACTACCAGAGACTGAGAGATACAGAATGAATCCCACACTCACACACTACCAGAGACAGAGAGATACAGAATGAATCCCACACTCACACTACTGGAGACTGACAGACACAGAAGGAATTCCACACTCGCACACACTACCAGAGACTCTCAGACACAGACAGAATGCCACACTCGCACTACTCGAGACTGACAGATACAGAATGAATCCCACACTCACACACACTACCAGAGACTGAGAGATACAGAATGATTCCCACACTCACACTACTGGAGACTGACAGATACAGAATGAATTCCCACACTCACACACACGACCAGAGGCTGAGAGATACAGAAAGATTCCCACACTCACACTACCAGAGACTTGCAGATACAGAATGAATCCCACACTCACACACACTACCAGAGACTGAGAGATACAGAATGATTCCCACACTCATACTACTGGAGACTGACAGATACAGAATGAATCCCACACTCACACACACTACCAGAGACTGAGAGATACAGAAAGATTCCCACACTCACACTGCCAGAGACTTGCAGATACAGAATGAATCCCACACTCACACACTACCAGAGACTGAGAGATACAGAATGATTCCCACACTCACACTACTGGAGACTGACAGATACAGAATGAATTCCCACACTCACACACACACTACCAGAGACTGAGAGATACAGAATGAATCCCACACTCGCACTACCAGAGACAGAGAGATACAGAATGAATTCCACACACACACACTACCAGAGACTCACAGATACAGACAGAATGCTACACTCGCACTACTGGAGACTGACAAATACAGAATGATTCCCACACTCACACACACACACCACCAGAGACTGAGAGATACAGAATGAATCCCACACTCACACTACTGGAGACTGACAGATACAGAATGATTCCCACACTCACACACACACTACCAGAGACTGAGAGAAACAGAATGAATCCCACACTCACACTACTGGAGACTGACAGATACAGAATGAATTCCCACACTCACACACACCACTGGAGACTGACAGATACAGAATGAATCCCACACTCACACACACTACCAGAGACTGAGAGATACAGAATGAATCCCAAACTCACACTCAGTACCAGAGACTGAGAGATACAGAATGAATCCCACACTCACACTACCAGAGACTGAGAGATACAGAATGAATCCCAAACTCACACTCAGTACCAGAGACTGAGAGATACAGAATGAATCCCACACTCACACGACCAGAGACTGAGAGATACAGAAGGAATCCCACACTCACACACAGTACCAGAGACTGAGAGATACAGAATTAATTCCAAACTCACACACATTAGCAGAGAGTGAAAGATACAGAATGAATCCCACATTCACACACACTACCAGAGACAGAGAGATACAGAATGAATCTCACACTCACACACACTACCAGAGACTGAGAGATACAGAATGAATCCCACACTCACACACACTACCAGAGGCAGAGAGATACGGACAGAATGCCACACTCGCACTACTGGAGACTGACAGATACATAATGAATCCCACACTCACACACACAACCAGAGACTGAGAGATACAGAATGATTCCCACACTCACACTACTGGAGACTGACAGATACAGAATGAATCCCACACTCACACACACTACCAGAGACTGAGAGATACAGAATGATTCCCACACTCACACGACCAGAGACTTGCAGATACAGAATGAATCCCACACTCACACACACTACTGGAGACTGAGAGATACAGAATGATTCCCACACTCGCACACACTACCAGAGACTGAGATACAGAATGAATCCCACACTCACACTACTGGAGACTGACAGATACAGAATGATTCCCACACTCGCACTACCAGAGACTGAGAGATACAGAATGAATCCCACACTCACACTACCAGAGACTCACAGATAGAGACAGAATGCCACACTCGCACTACTGGAGACTGACAAATACAGAATGAATCCCACACTCACACACACTACCAGAGACTGAGAGATACAGAATGAATCCCACACTCACACTACCAGAGACTCACAGATACAGACAGCATGCCACACTCGCACGACTGGAGACTGAGAAATACAGAATCTATCCCACACTCACACTCACTACCAGAGACTGAGATATAAATAATTAATTCCACACTCACACACACTACCAGAGAGTGAAAGATACAGAATGATTCCCACACTCTCACTACCAGAGACTGACAGATACAGAATGAATCCCACACTCACACACACTACCAGAGACAGAGAGATACAGAATGTATCCCACACTCACACACACTACTGGAGACTGACAGATGCAGAATGAATCCCACACTCACACACACTACCAGAGACAGAGAGATACAGAATGAATCCCACACTCACACACACTACCAGAGACTGAGAGATACAGAATGATTCCCACACTCACACTCACTACCAGAGACTGAGAGATACAGAATGAATCCCACACTCTCACACACTACCAGAGACTGAGAGATACAGAATGATTCCCACACTCACACACACTACCAGAGACTGAGAGATGCAGAATGAATCCCACACTCACACACACTACCAGAGACAGAGAGATACAGAATGAATCCCACACTCACACACACTACCAGAGACTGAGAGATACAGAATGAATCACACACTCACACACATTACCAGAGACTGAGAGATACAGAATGAATGCCACACTCACACACAGAACCAGAGACTGACAGATACAGAATGATTCCCACACTCACACACAGTACCAGAGACTGAGAGATACTGAATGAATCCCACACTCGCACTACCAGAGACTGACAGATACAGAATGAATCCCACACTCACACACACTACTGGAGACTGACAGATACAGAATGAATCCCACACTCACACACACTACCAGAGACAGACAGGTACAGAATGAATCCAACACTCACACACACTACCAGAGACTGAGAGATACAGAATGAATCCCACACTCTCACTACCAGAGAGTGAAAGATACAGAATGAATCCCACACTCGCACTACCAGAGACTGAGAGATACTGAATGAATCCCACACTCGCACTACCAGAGACTGACAGATACAGAATGAATCCCACACTCACACACACTACCAGAGACTGAGAGATACAGAATGATTCCCACACTCACACTACTGGAGACTGACAGATACAGAATGAATTCCACACTCACACACACTACCAGAGACTGAGAGATACAGAATGAATCCCACACACACACTACCAGAGACTGAGACATACAGAATGAATTCCACACTCACACACAGTACCAGAGACTGAGAGATACAGAATGAATCCCACACTCACGCACAGTACCAGAGACTGAGAGATACAGACAGAATGCCACACTCGCACTAATGGAGACTGACAGATACAGAATGAATCCCACACTCTCACACACTACCAGAGACTGAGAGATACAGAATGATTCCCACACTCACACACACTACCAGAGACTGAGAGATACAGAATGATTCCCACACTCACACTAATGGAGACTGACAGATACAGAATGAATTCCCACACTCACACACACACTACCAGAGACTGAGAGATACAGAATGAATCCCACACTCACACTACTGGAGACTGACAGATACAGAATGAATTCCACACACACACACACTACCAGAGACTGAGAGATACAGACAGAATGCCACACTCGCACTACTGGAGACTGACAAATACAGAACGAATTCCATACTCACACACACTACCAGAGACTCACAGACACAGACAGAATGCCACACTCGCACTACTGGAGACTGACAGATACAGAATGAATCCCACACTCACACACACTACCAGAGACTCACAGATACAGAATGATTCCCACACTCGCACTACCAGAGACAGAGAGATACAGAATGAATTCCACACACACACACCACCAGAGACTCACAGATACAGACAGAATGCCACACTCACACTACTGGAGACTGACAAATACAGAATGAATCCCACACTCACACACACTACCAGAGACTCACAGATACAGAATGATTCCCACACTCGCACTACCAGAGACAGAGAGATACAGAATGAATTCCACACACACACACCACCAGAGACTCACAGATACAGACAGAATGCCACACTCACACTACTGGAGACTGACAAATACAGAATGATTCGCACACTCACACACAGACTACCAGAGACTGACAGATACAGAATGAATCCCACACTCACACTCACTACCAGAGACAGAGAGATACAGAATGAATCCCACACTCACGCACACTACCAGAGACAGAGAGATACAGAATGATTCCCACACTTGCACTACCAGAGACTGACAGATACAGAATGAACCCCACACTCACACACACTACCAGAGACAGAGAGATACAGAATGAATCACACACTCACACACACTACCAGAGACTGAGAGATACAGAATGAATCCCACACTCACACACACTACCAGAGACTGAGAGATACAGAGTGAATCCCACACTCACACTACTGGAGACTGACAAATACAGAAGGAATTCCATGCTCACACACACTACCAGAGACTCACAGATACAGACAGAATGCCACACTCGCACTACTGGAGACTGACAAATACAGAATGATTCCCACACTCACACACACTACCAGAGACTCACAGATACAGACAGAATGCCACACTCGCACTACTGGAGACTGACAAATACAGAATGATTCCCACACTCACACACACTACCAGAGACTGAGAGATACAGACAGAATCCCACACTCACACTACTGGAGACTGACAGATACAGAATGATTCCCACACTCACACACACACTACCAGAGACTGAGAGATACAGAATGAATCCCACACTCACACTACTGGAGACTGACAGATACAGAATGATTCCCACACTCACACACAATACCAGAGACTGATTGATAAACATAGAAACATAGACGATAGGAGCAGGAGTAGGCAATTCGGCCCCTCGAGCCTGCTCCGCCATTTAATGAGATCATGGCTGATCATCCAAATTCAGTGCCCTGTCCCTGCTTTCACCCCTTATCCCTTGAAACCTTGAGCTTTAAGACAAATATCTAACTCCTTCTTGAATATATTTAATGGATTGGCCTCAACTGCATTCTGTGGTAGAGAATTCCACAGGTTCACCACTCTCTGGGTGAAGAAATGCCTCCTCATCTCTGTCCTAAACGGCTTACACCTGATCCTTCGATTGTGACCCCTGGTTCTGGACTCCCCCGCCATCAGGAACATCCTTCCTGAATCTAGTCTGTCTAGTCCTGTTAGAATTTTATAAGTTTCAATGAGATCCCCTCTCATTCTTCTAAACTCCAGTGAGTATAATCCCAATCAACACAATCTCTCCTCATACGTCATTCCTGCCATCCCAGGTATCAGCCTGGTGAATCTTCGCTGCACTCCCTCCATGGCAAGAACGTCCTTCCTCAGGTAAGGCGACCAAAACTGCACAAAATACTCAAGGTGCAGTCTCACCAAGGCCCTGTACAACTGTAGCAAGACATCCTTGTTCCTGTACTCGAACCCTCTTGCTACGAAGGCCAACATACCATTTGCCTTCTTAACCGCCTGCTGCACCTGCATGCTTACCTTCAGCGACTGGTGCACAAGAACACCCAGGTCTCTTTGCACTTCCCCTTCTCCCAATCTATTGCCATTCAAATAATAATCTGCCTTCCTGCTTTTGCCACCAAAGTGGATAACCTCACATTTATCCACATTATAGTGCATTTGCCATGTTTCTGCCCAATCACCCAATCTGTCCAAATTGTACTGGAGTTTCACGACATCCTCCTCACAGCTTACCCTCCGGAGCACCCAGCTTTGTGTCATCTACAAATTTGGAGATATTACATCCAATTCCCTCGTCCAGATCATTAATATATATAGTGAACAGCTGGGGTCCTAGGACCGATCCTTGCGGTACCCCACTAGTCACTGCCTGTCACTCGGAAAATGACCCGTTTATTCCAACTATTTGCTTTCTGTCCGCCAACGAGTTCTCTATCCAAGTCAATACCTTGCCCCCAATCCCATGTGCCTTAATTTTGCACGCTAATCTCTTATGTGGGACCTTATCGAAAGCCTTCTGAAAGTCCAAATACACCACAGCCACTGGTTCTCCCTTATCTATTTTACCAGTTACATCCTCAAAAAATTCCAATAGATTAGTCAAGCATGATTTACCTTTTGTACTGTAATTATTTCATTAACAAGTGTGTTTGAGAACGTTTGAAGTTCCAGCTGTAGATTTAGTTTTGAATTCTCAGATAAGCAGTTTCATTGACCAGATCGACTTTAGCGTCGCTGTTGTATTTCCCGCCCAGCAAACTAGAAACACGGTCCTTGGTTGCACTTTGCTCTCAGACCCGTTTATTTGTTTTGGGGATGAGACTCGATTTCAGTCACCTCGTTCTCTGTCAAGACCTTTTCTTTTTTTTAAAGCCAGTTGGGAGTCAATCTGTTTATTCACCGGAGGTTTGCTGCAGTGTAATAACCCAGAATGGGGTTTCTTAGAGACCAGAATGGGGTCAGTTTGAACACTCTGTCCCTCTTCTCTTCTCACAGCAGGACTCCTAGTTCTGGTTTCACTCCCGCAGCAGCGCCTGTGCAAAGGGTCGATCGATAATCTGTGAATCTCACTTTTACACAGATTGAGCTGGAATGTGTCCCGTTACAAAATCAATGGGGATTGAATCCCGCCCGTGACAAGTTGAAATTGAATCCGAAATTAATCCTGATTGTAACAGCCTGGAATTTGCAAGGGGGAGATGTCATACAAAAGAAATTTAAAAAATGTTCAGAAATCGTTGGATAATAGTGAATTTATTAACTTAATTCGCTGGTATACTGGCCTAGGAAAATATTGGCGGGCTGTTTGAAATTAAAAAATCGTTGGCGGTCTGCCTGTTGATGACAGTTATTGTCGCTCTCTTTTCATTGGCGGGAAAAGCAGACTGTGATTGGTCACCGGAAAATACCAATGAAAGCCACCACAGATTGACCAATCACAAGTCGGCTGTCTTCATTCCTCCAGAAGGTATAAGAAGGGCAGATGTGGAAGGAGACTTTCATTCTTTCTCTGAACGAGTGAATTGTGGAAAGGTCTGGAAGAGGAAAAACCGGCGGTAAAGCTCGGGCCAAGGCCAAGTCCCGTTCATCCCGGGCCGGACTGCAGTTCCCTGTGGGCCGTGTTCACAGGCTCCTGCAAAAGGGCAACTACGCTGAGCGTGTGGGTGCCGGTGCTCCGGTCTACATGGCTGCTGTGCTCGAGTATCTGACCGCTGAAATCCTGGAGCTGGCCGGCAACGCGGCCCGTGACAACAAGAAGACCCGCATCATCCCCAGACACCTGCAGCTGGCCATCCGCAACGACGACGAGCTCAACAAGCTGCTGGGAAAGGTGACCATCGTTCAGGGCGGGGTGCTGCCTAATATCCAGGCGGTGCTGCTGCCCAAGAAAACCAGCACTGCCAGCCCCAAGAGCAAGTAAAGCGGACAAGATTCAATCTGATAACCCAATGGCTCTTTTCAGAGTCACCCACTGTATCTGTGAAAGGGCTGTTTACTGTAATGTTCTATGGCTCACAATTATCCCAAATCTAATTTAACGTTAAATTTTAAATTCTACTTTGAATTTCAATTACAACAGTTTTGTCCAGTAAGTTATCTATCCATCACTCACCTGACGATCAAACGCTGTCATACCGTCACAGAGTGACAGATACAATAGCTATCCTGTATTGACGAATATTCCTCACTCACATGCAGTACCTGTGAGTGAGCGCTAGTGCTTTTCCTATACTCACCTGTCAATCCCACACTGACACAGTACCAGAGAGTGACAGATAATGTATCTAGTGTAGCCTCATCAGACATTTAAAAATGTCACATTGTACTAGACAGTGTCAGATACAGTATCTCATTTTCCACCAGCCAATCAGACACAGACAATACAGGGGGTGACATATGTCTATCATATGCACTTTTGTCAATCCCAGAATGACACATTGTACCAGAGTGACAGAGACAGCGCCTTTCCTATACTCCCTGTCCGTCCAACACTGACCCACTGTACCAGACAGTGACAGATACAGTATCCCATATTCAGCAGTGAATCTCACATTGGCACCTAGTACCAGAGTGACAGAGACAGTGTCTATCCCACAATCAATGATCAACCACACTGTTCACACTAGAATCGGGTGAGCGCGTCCATCTGCTTTTAATGGTTGTTTGGAGTTTTCAGCTTGACCAATAAATACTTGGCAATGGTTTTAAGCTGAACATTAGCACGGTGCTGACATATTTTCTCCCTGAAATAAAATGGTTTCTGCTGAATAATTGTCTCTTGTTGCAGCACTCGCTTTCAGCCAGGAGATGGCACCAACCTCTAATAGTTTGGAGTGTGCGGATTGTGTCCACACATCCAGACCGCTGTGTGTATGGTGCTGTCCGGGGAGATGGCCAAGCACGGGGTGGCAAAGTTCGCCATCTCCAAGTAAAACTCCACAATTTACTGACAAAATACCCAGAAAACACAACGGCTCTTTTAAGAGCCACCCACAACCTATGTCTGTCTTTGTCGAATACAATAATTATAAATAAAAGTCTGTCTTTCAATTTGGTGGAATGTTTAAAACTTAATATAACATTGATCAATTGAGGCCAACAGTTAATTCTGTTAAGGAAATGGATTCCAATCAATCGACCAATCCGAAGTAGCCTCAGGTTATAGCGGGCTCCAACAGTTAGAACTGGAGACATTACAGTCCATCCAATGACTTTACTTAAACCCTTGAATTCCACAATCCCCGACAGTATCTGTGCAGGAAGCAAACTTCAGAAGGAGAATAATCTCACAAGTTGGCCTCTTGTCACAGCAGCTCCGATTAACCTATTGTGATGTTGAAAGCTCCGGTTCCCCGTTACACCACCTGTCTGATATATAAAAGCTGAATGCAAACATAGAAACATAGATAAATAGGAGCAGGAGTAGGCCATTCGGCCCTTCGAGCCTGCTTCACCATTCAAGGTGACCCTGGCTGTCCCTCTACCTCAATACCATATTCCCGTTCTCTCCCCATACCCCTTGATGCCTTTTGTGTTTAGAAATCTATCTATCTCCTCCTTTAATATATTCAGTGAATTGGCCTCCACAGCCTTCTGTGGTAGAGAATTCCAACAGGTTCACCACCCTCTGAGTGAAGAAATTTCTCCTCATTGCAGTCCTAAATGTCCTACCCCGTATCCTGAGACAATGACCCGTCATTCTAGACCCCCCCCCCAGCCAGGGGAAACATCCTCTCTTCATTCAGTCTGTCGAGCCCGGTCAGAATTTTATAAGTTTCAATGAGACCCCCCCTCATTCTTCTAAACTCTAGTGAATACTGGCCTAGTCGACCCAATCTCTCCTCACACGACAGTCCTGCCATCCCAGGAATCACTCTGGTGAACCTTCGCTGCACTCCCTCCATGGCAAGTATATCCTTTATTAGGTAATATTGTTTGGTGATGCCTTGGATGATGTCACCAAGGACTTTACGGTGGCATTTGGCTCCGCCCTTTTCCCAGTCCGTTTCCTTATTTTGCTCTTCCAGACCTGACAATTCTTATTCAGGCATATAAAATGAATGATAAAGTCTCGCCGTCCTGGTGAATTCATGAAGCCAGCCCGGATCTGATTGAGAAAGGCAGAGTGTGAGAGAGGCTGGGAGGAGACAGAATCAGAGTGACAGACAGAGCAGAGACAGCGTCCTCTGAGCTTCAGCTCCGCCTCCAGCTTTCACGCTTCAGCTCCTCCCCCTTTCCCCACACAGTGGTTCAGCCGACAGGAAGGGCCCCTGCGAGCCCCCCTCCCCCAGCTCTGCCAGCGGGGGCCGTTTCCTCTGTGCTCAGCTGATGATCGTTGAACACATCGCGGAACGGAGATATCACAGGCCCGAGTAAGCAGCACATCCCACTGGGACTGTGTCCACAGATGGGCATTGAGTCGGGGTAAGTTCAGCAGCAGCCGGGGACTGATGAAACAGGCTTAGTGGAGCAGGAACTAGTTCTGGAACATGTAGTGAGTGGGGGAAGGGAGAGGGCAATCTCCGGCTGTGTTTGTACTGAGTTAGGTAACATTGAATAAAATCACCTCGCTCTTTCAAACCATTGCTGCTTTCTTCACCCAAAGCAGGAGTGAATGTTCCTGATTCAGTTCCAGTCTCACCGTGTTTGTTGTTCTCGGACAGTGAACAGTGGAAACACAGCCTGACTGTCAGGATGTGGGCAGTTTCACAAAGAGCTTCCATTGCAGGCAGCAGGAGAGAAGTGTGAAAGGAGACATTTCAAAACATCGTTATTTTGTTCCGGTGCGTTGACTTCTCCAGAACCGTGTTGCTGGTGATCGAGAGTTACATTGTCGCTCCCCCAGATACATCAGGACCCGGGCTCTGTGGCAGTCTGTTAAATACACAGGCCCTCAACTCACTTTCAATAGACTGAAAACAATTGTTTGTACAGACCAGGTGCCTGTGGTTATATTCCAAGAAGCGTTCCTGAAATTTATATTTCGTCCCTTGGGAATGGGAGATATAAACCTGGACTGTGCCAATTGAATGGTCCCATTCATGGTCAAGTGCTGGGTTTGGGTTGTGTCTGGATGCTGATAACTTAATATAGAACCGTCCTACACAACTGGTGTGGAGAATCTGAGTGCCGCTGTACTGCAGTGAGGTCAGACAATGACACTCTTTGTATCGCGGTTGCCCCTCTACAGATATTTTATTTATTATAAACATACATGTTAATTATAACTTTATTTTTATATTCTACCAGCACCTGTCCATATATTACAACAAATATTGTTCTCTTATTAATCTCGTATCAAAATACTTCAATGAGCCAGAATAAACGTAATCTTTCCTCCACCTGGAACACAAGGAACAGTGCAGGCAGCTCCTTCTCACACACAGTAAGTACATTATCACTCACAGAGCGCAGAGACACAGAACTGGCCTCAATCCTATTATCACAGGCAGCAGAAGCAGTCAGTCCCACAGTAATCCTAATTCCTAGAGTTTCATTATAAATCCCACAGTCACTTGCAGCAGTGGAATAGATGTTGTTTCAATGTCCAAACATATCGCACTGACAGGCAGATCCATTTTCTCTCCCTTACACACACGAACAGAGAGACACTGATATGGATTCAATGCCCGCTGCTGGCTGTATAGAATCATAGAGAGTTACAGCACGGAAGGAGGCCATTTCGGCCCATCGTGTCTGCACCGGCCAACAGAGTAAAACATACACTCACATAACAGTGACCGGCAGATATGACTAAAATCCACATTTCTGTACAAGAAACTGGCAGGTTCTTATTAGAATCCACAATCACATACTGGAAACTGACAGTTAGAGAGTAACACTCACTCACAAATACCAGAAACTGGCAGATACTGAATAAAACACACATTCCCATATTGGAAACTGACAGTTAGAGAGTAACACTCACTCACAAATACCAGAAACTAGCAGATACTGAATAAAACACACATTCCCATATTGGAAACTGACAGTTAGAGAGTAACACTCACTCACAAATACCAGAAACTGGCAGATACTGAATAAAACACACATTCCCATATTGGAAACTGACAGTTAGAGAGTAACACTCACTCACAAATACCAGAAACTAGCAGACACTGAATTATACACACATTCCCGTACTAGAAAATGACAGATACAGTGTAAAACCCACGCTCATATAAAAAATACAGGCAGGTGTAAACATTTACAAGCTCTTCCATAGGAGAAACTGATAGATACAGAATTAAACCCACATTCACGTACTTGAAACTGACAGGTACAGAAAAAAACCCCAAACTCACAAATCAGAAACTGACAGATACAGAGTCAAACCCGCACTCCCATCCCAGAGAGTGGCAACTGTCGAGTAAAATCAACTCTCACATAAAAGACACTGACAGATACAGTGTCAAACAAACACTCACATAGCAGAAACTGAGAGGTACTGATTAAAACCCACACTCACAGAACATAAATTGACAGATGCAGTGCAAAACCAAGGCTAACACGCCAGAAACTGATAGGTAAAGTATAAAGTCCCCCTCAAATACGAGGAAATGAAAGTTGTACTACTCACATCCCAGAGCATGAACGATACAGAGGAAAACCACACTCACATACAAGAGACTGACAGGTACAGAGTGAAATCCATACTCACATACCAGAAACTCACAGGTATAGGGTAAAATCCACACTCACATAACAGAAATTGACAGGTACAGAGTGAAATCCATACTCACATACCAGAAACTCACAGGTATAGGGTAAAATCCACACTCACATAACAGAAACTGACAGGTACAGAGTGAAATCCACACTCACATACCAGAAACTCACAGGTATAGGGTAAAATCCACACTCCCATAACAGAAACTGACAGGTACAGAGTGAAATCCATACTCACATACCAGAAACTCACAGGTATAGGGTAAAATCCACACTCACATACCAGAGACTGACAGGTACAGAGTGAAATCCATACTCACATACCAGAAACTCACAGGTATAGGGTAAAATCCATACTCACATAACAGAAACTGACAGGTACAGAGTGAAATCCACACTCACATACCAGAAACTGACAGGTACAGAGTGAAATCCATACTCACATAACAGAAACTGACAGGTATAGGGTAAAATCCACACTCACATACCAGAAACTGACAGGTACAGAGTGAAATCCATACTCACATACCAGAAACTCACAGGTATAGGGTAAAATCCACACTCCATACCAGAAACTGACAGGTACAGAGTAAAATCCATACTCACATACCAGAAACTCACAGGTATAGGGTAAAATCCACACTCACATAACAGAGACTGACAGGTACAGAGTGAAATCCATACTCACATACCAGAAACTCTCAGGTATAGGGTAAAATCCACACTCACATAACAGAAACTGACAGGTACAGAGTGAAATCTATACTCACATACCAGAAACTCACAGGTATAGGGTAAAATCCACACTCACATACCAGAGACTGACAGGTACAGAGTGAAATCCATACTCACATACCAGAAACTCACAGGTATAGGGTAAAATCCACACTCACATACCAGAAACTCACAGGTACAGAGTGAAATCCATACTCACATACCAGAAACTCACAGGTATAGGGTAAAATCCACACTCCCATACCAGAAACTGGCAGGTACAGAGTGAAATCCATACTCACATACCAGAAACTCACAGGTATAGGGTAAAATCCACACTCACATAACAGAGACTGACAGGTACAGAGTGAAATCCACACTCACATACCAGAAACTCACAGGTATAGGGTAAAATCCACACTCACATACCAGAAACTCACAGGTACAGAGTGAAATCCATACTCACATACCAGAAACTCACAGGTATAGGGTAAAATCCACACTCACATACCAGAGACTGAAAGAATTTAATACAGAGAAGTGGGAGGTGAGGCATTTTGGGAGCAGGAATAGAGAGAGGCAATATACACTTAATGAGACAGTTTTAAAGAGTGTGCAGGGTCAGAGGGACCTGGGAGTTAATGTGCATTGGTCCCTCTGAAGGTGGGGGGACATTTTGAGAGAGTGGTTAGCAATGCATATGGGATCTTGGGCTTCATATATAGAGGTATTGAGTACAAAAGTAGAGAAGTTATGCTGAACCTTTATAAAACACTGGTTAGTCCACAACTGGAGGACTGCATCCAGTTCTGGTCACCGCACTTTAGGAAGATTGTGAAGGCCCTTGAGAGGGTGCAGAGGAGATTTACCAGAATGGTTCTGGGGATCACGGATCTTAGCTACAAGGACAGGTTGGAGAAGCTGGATTTGTTTTCATTAGAGCAAAGGTGGATGTGGTGTGATTTGATAGAGGTGTACAAGATTATGATGAGTTATGACAGGCTAGACGGGGAAAGGCTGTTCCCACTAGTTGATGATACAAGGACTAGGGGAGACAGATTTAAGATTTAAGGTTTTGGAGAAGAGATACAGGGGGGATGTGACCAAAAACTTTTTTACACAGTGATTGGTGATGACCTGGAACTCGCAGCCGACAGAAGTGGTGAAAGCGGAGACACGCAATGTTTTCAAGGGGAGACTGGATAGGCGTTTCTTAACTGGACAATTTACAAATCCTGCGGGAATAATCCACTTGGGGATCTCACAAGGAGCAGGGCGTTTCTCACACAGCGAAATATTTTAATTCTACACGAAAGAGACGCAAACACTGCGCTTGCACTCTAAACAGAAGTCTGCTCCTCCCCCTCTCTCCGCACAGTGTTTAAAGCGACAGGAAGCACCATGCGGGCTCCCCTCCCCCAGCTCTGCCAGCGGGGACCGTTTCCTCTGTGCTCGGCTGATGATCGTTGAACACATCAGGGAATAAGGGAGCGAACAACAGCACATCACATTGGGTCTGTGTCCGCAGAATGGTTTTGGTTCAGGATAAATTCAGCAGCAGTCGGGAGACTGTTTGAAAGAGGCAGAGTGGAACAGGAAGTAGTTCCGGAACATGGAGTGAGTGGGGGAAGGGAGAGGCCATTCTCGAGTTCTGAGGCATTCTGTTAACTACTCAGGCCCTCAACTCGTTTTCGATAGATTAAAAACAATTTTTGTACAGCCCAGGTACCTGTGGTTATATTCCAGTAAGCCATCCTTGAAATGTACAGGTAGTTCCATGGGAATGGGAGATAAAAACCTGGACTGTGCCAATAGGGTGGTCCCATTCATGGTCCGGTGCTGGCTTTGGGTTGTGTCTGGATGCTGATAACTTACTATAGAACCGCCCTACACAGATGGTGTAGAGAATCTGAGTGCCGCTGTACTGCAGTGAGGTCAGACAATGACACTGTTAGTATCACGGTTTCTTCTCTCCAGGTACTTTACTTTATTATAAATAGACACATTAATTATAACATCACTTTTATATTCTACCCGCAGCTGTCCATAACTTATAACTAATATTGTTCTCATATTATTATTCTCGTAGCAAGATACTTCAGTGAGGCAGAATAAATGAGATAATTGCTCCAACCTGAACAAAAGGAGCATTGCAGGCAGCTCCTTCTCACACACAGTAAGTACATTATCACTCACAGAACGACAGATTGAGAATGAAACATAATCACTTCCAGTAACAGATTGATGACTGACAGATGCAGAGGAAAACCCACACTCCCACAACAGAGGTAGATGGTCACAGAGTAAAATCCACACTCCCAGACTACACAGAGACAGATAAACAGAAACTTACACTCACATACCAGATACAGACAGGTAGAGAGTGAAATCCAGTCATTCACCAGAAACTGAAAGGTACAGATAAAACCTACACTTGCATCCCGGTTAATGACAGATCCAGAGAGAAATCCACACTCACACACTTGAATAAATCACAAATTCTGGCAGAATCTGACAGTTACAGAGGAAAATCCGCATGCACATTCCAGAGACTATATTAACAGAAATAAATCTTCTCTCACATCCCAGAGATTGAAAGCTGTAGAGTCAAACACAACCTCACACAGCAGTGACTGACAGACACAGAGTAAAGTCCACATTCATGTAATAGAGATTGACAGATACATAAAAAAACCCACACACACATACCAGAAACTGACAGATAGAGAATAAAACCGCACTCGCATCCCAGAGTCTGACAGATAGAGAGTAAAACTCACACGCACATCCAAGAGATGAGCAGAAATGGGATAACACTCACACTGATATCCCAGAGAGTGACAGATAATGACTAAAATCTACACTCCCTTACCAGGAACTGGCTAGTACTGTACTGAATAAAACCTTTACTCATATAACACAAACTGAGAGCTACAGCACAAAACCCGCACAAACATACAATAATCAGACAGGTACAGAACAAAATCCACACAGATACCAGAAACTGACAGGTACAGGACAGAACCCCATTCACATATCAGAAATTGACAGGTACAGGACAAAACCCCACTCAGATACCAGAAACTGACAGGTACAGTACAAAACCCAACTCACATACCAGAAACTGACAGGTACAGGACAGAACACAATTCACATAGCAGAAATTGACAGGTACAGGACAAAACCCCACTCAGATACCAGAAACTGACAGGTACAGGTCATAACCCAAATCACATACCAGAAGCTGACAGGCACAGGATAAAACACACTCACTTACCAGAAATTGAGAGGTACAGGATATAACCACACTCACAAACCAGAAACTGACAGGTACTTGATATAACCACACTCACAAACCAGAATCTGACAGGTACATAAGAACATAAGAAGTAGGAGCAGGAGTAGGCCATACGGCCACTCGGGCCTGCTCCGCCATTCAATAGGATCATGGCTGATCCGAATCTAGACTCACGTCCACTTCCCTGCCCTCTCCCCGTAACCCCTAATTCCCTTATGTGCTAGGAAACTGTCTATCTCCATTTTAAATGTATTCAATGTTGCAGCTTCCACAGCTCTCTGGGGTAGCAAATTCGATAGATTTACTACCCTCGGAGTGAAGAAGTTTCTCCTCATCTCAGTTTTGAATGCGCAGCCCCTTATTCCTAGATTATGCCCCCTAGTTCTAGTCTCACCCGTCAGTGGAAACATCCTCCCCGCATCCACCCGATCAAGGCCCCTGACAATCTTATATGTTTCGATAAGATCGCCTCTCATTCTTCTGAACTCCAATGAGTAGAGTCCCAACCTACTCAACCTTTCCTCATACGTCAACCCCCTCATCTCCGGAATCAACCGAGTGAACCTTCTCTGAACCGCCTCGAGAGCAAGTATATCTTTTCTTAAATATGGAAACCAAAACTGCACGCAGTATTCCAGGTGTGGCCTCACCAATACCCTGTATAACTGCAGCAAGACTTCCCTGTTTTTATACTCCATCCCCCTTGCATTAAAAGCCAAGATTCCATTGGCCTTCCTGATCACCTGCTGCACCTGCATACTAATTATTGTGTTTCATGCACCAGAACCCCCAGATCACTTTGTACTGTAGCACTTTGCAGTTTCTCTCCATTTAGATAATAACTTTCTCTTTGATTTTTCTGCCAAAGTGCATAACCTCACACTTTCCAACAGGTACAGGACAATACCACACTCACGTACCAGAAACTGACAGGTACAGGAAATAACCACACTCACATACCAGAAACTGACAAGTACAGGGCAAAATACCACTCACATACTAGAAACTGACATGTACTGGACAAAACCCCATTCACATACCAGAAACTGACAGGTACAGGAAATAACCACACTCACATACCAGAAACTGACAAGTACAGGGCAAAATACCACTCACATACCAGAAACTGACAAGTACAGGGCAAAATACCAATCACATACCAGAAACTGACATGTACTGGACAAAACCTCATTCACATACCAGAAACTGACATGTACGGGACAAAACCCCATTCACATACCAGAAACTGACAAGAACAGGGCAAAATCCCACTAAAATACCAGAATCTGACAAGTACAGGGCAAAATCCCACTAACATACCAGAAACTGACAGGTGCAGAACAAAACCCCACTCACATACCAGAAACTGACAGGTATAGGACAACACCACACTCACATACCTGAAACAGACAGGTATAGGACAACACCAGACTCACATACCAGAAATAGACAGGTACAGAACAAAATTTCACGAACTTACCTGAAGCTGGCAGGTAGAGGGAAAAAACACTGACGTACCAGTAACTGACAGGTACAGCACAACATCCCACTCACATACCAGAAACTGACAATACAGATTCAAATAGACACTGACATACAAGAAACTGACAGGTACTAATTAAAACCCACTCTCACATAAAATAAATTGACAAGTACAGTGCAAAACCTGGGGTAACTCACCAGAAACTGAAAGGTACAGAAAAAAATCCCCCTCAAATACGAGGAAATGAAAGTTGCAGTGTACACACTCACATCCCAGAGCATGAACGATACAGAGGAAAACCACACTTACATACCAGAGACTGACAGGTACAGAGTGAAATCCATACTCACATACCAGAAACTCACAGGTATAGGGTAAAATCCACAATCACGTACCAGAGATTAAGAAATAGACAGTAAAAACCAGACTCGCATCCCACAGATTGAGAGATACAGAGTAAAACTCATACTTACCTAAAAGAAACTGAGAGATACAGAATGAAACATACACTCACATATCATAAACTTACAGATACAGGGAAATAGCCAATCTCCCATACCAGAAACCAGCATGGACTGATTAAAACCCACATTTCATAACCAAAACTGACAGATACAGAATAAAATCCCACTCACATAGCAGAGTCTGAATGATACAAATGAAAACACCACTCACTTAGCAGATACTGAAAGATACAGAATAAAGCCACACACACAACAAAGACTGACAGATACAAAATAAGATCCACACTCACATGCCAGAATCTGAAAGAATTTAATACAGAGACGTGTGAGGTGAAGCATTTTGGCAGCAGGAACAGGGAGAGGCAATATACACTTCACGGCACAGTTTTAAAGAGTGTGCAGGGACAGAGGGACCTGGGAGTTAACGTGCATAGATCCCTCTGAAGGTGGGGGGGGGGACATTTTGAGAGAGTAGTTAGCAAAGCATATGGGATCTTGGGCTTCATAAATAGAGGTATTCGTACAAAAGTACAGAAGTTATGCTAAACCTCTATAAAGCACTAGTTAGGCCCAACTGGAGTATTGCGTCCAGTTCTGGTCACCACACTTTAGAAAGGATGTGATTCACTTGCGAGGCTGCAGAGGAGATTTACCAGAATGGTCCCAGGGATGGGGGATCTTAGCTACAAGGACAGGTTGGAGAAGCTGGATTTGTTTTCTTTAGAGCAAAGGAGGTTGAGGGATGAATTGATAGAGGTGTGCAAGATTATGATGGATTTGGACAGGCTAGACGGGATAAGGCTGGTCCCACTAGTTGATGGTACAAGGACTAGGGGACATATATTTAAGGTTTTGGGCAAGAGATACAGAGGGGATGTGACCAAAAACTTTTTTACGCAGCGATTGGTGAGGACCTGTTACTCGCTGCCGACGGAAGTAGTGAAAGCGGAGGCACTCAGTGTATTCAAGGGGAGACTGGATAGGCGCTTGAGGGAAATAAACTTGCAGGGCTACGGGGATAGAGCGGGGAAATGGGACTGACTGATTGCTCTTCAGATAGCCGGCATGGACTCGATGGGCCGAATGACCTCCTTCTGTGCCGTTTTGACTCCATTAATTTATGACAGCTAAAAACCGCATTCACACACCAGAGACTTCTAATACAAAATAAACCCACACTAACATACTAGAGACTGAGAGCTACAGCATTTTACCCATTGTTCCATGCCAGAAATAGACAGGTACAGAATAAAACCCACATTCACATACCAGAAACTGAGATACAGAAAGAACCCGCGCTCACATTAATGTTCTGTGATTACGATGGCCCGAATGAATTCTTCGACTAAATTAATGCTGTTTCAGAGCGTTGTGAAATGAGTTTGCAATGGCCTCCGGCATTGTCCCTTCCGACACCCCGTGCTTGGTCAGCTCCCCGGGCAGCACCAGACTCACGGCGGTCTGGATGTGTGGACACAATCCGCACACTCCAAACTATTAGTGGTTGGTGCCATCTCCTGGCTGCCAGCCTGTACTGCAACACGATAACCATTCATCAGCAACTATTTTAAATTGGAGAGAAATAACCTGAACATCTTGTTTACGTTCAGATTAAGATGATTGCAAGTGCTATTCGTCCTGACTAAAGCTCCAAAGTCCTTTGGCGAGTGATCTGTAAATACAGAGGCTTTCAATTTAAAATTAGAGCGATGGTGGTACAGTGATGAGCCCAGCTGCCCTTCCTAGCGAGCTGACTCGGGTTCGAATTCTCGGTATCATGGGGTGAGGGCTCAGTCCAAGTGGAATGAACCTCACTCTCACACACAGTACCAGAGACTGACAGATACAGAATTAATTTAACTCTCATACACTGGATCAGAGACTAATATATACCGAATGAATCCCACACTTTCATACAACACCAGAGACAGAGAGATACTGAATTAATCTAACTCTCACATATAGAATCATAGACTGACAAAGAGAGAATGAATCTCACACTCATACACAGAACCATAAAATGATCGAGACAAAATGAATCCCAATCTGATACAGAGTATTAAAGACGTCTGATACAGAATGAATCTCACTCTCAAACATAATACCAGAAACTGACAGACACAGAATGTATCTCACTGTCACATAGAGCATCAGACACTGACTAATACAGAATCAATCCGCACTGAAACAGATTGTCAGAGACTGACAGGTGCAGGATAAATCTCACACTCACATACTGTATCAGAGACAGACACACAGAATAAATCTCACACTCACATACTGTATCAGAGACAGACACACAGAATAAATCTCACACTCACATACTGTATCAGAGACAGACACACAGAATAAATCTCACACTCACATACTGTATCAGAGACACTATTCACACCTTTGATTGCTGTGATTATCATTCTGCCGAGGTGTAATAAAGGGCAGTTAGAAAGATTACCTGTAATCATCTGGCAGTATTCTCTGACTATATGTGCTGTGTCTATATGCATTTCTCCTCTTCACCTGACGAAGGAGCAGCGCTCCGAAAGCTTGTGATTTCAAATAAAGCTGTTGGGCTATAACCTGGTGTTGTGTGACTTCTTACATTTGTATCAGAGACAGACACACAGAATAAATCTCACACTTACATACAGTACCAGACAGTGACAGACAGAATTAAACTGATATTCACATACAGCATCAGAGATGACAGATACTCAGCATGAATCTCACACTCTCATACATAGAAACTTAGATTTTGGAGCAGGAGTAGGCCATTTGGCCCCTCGAGCCTGCTCCACCATTTAATGAGATCATGGCTAATCATCCAAATTCAGTACCCTTTCTCTGCTTTCTCCCCATATCCCTTGATCCCTTTAGCCTCAAGAAATATATCCAATTCCTCCTTGAATATATTTAATGAATTGGCCTCAACTGCCCTGTGTGTCAGAGAATTCCACAGGTTCACCAGCTCAATCCCTCCTCAGCTCAGTCCTAAATGGCTTACCCCTTATCCTTAGACTGTGACCCCTGATTCTGAACTCCCCTGTCATCGGGAACATCTTTCCTGCATCTAGTCTGTCTAGTCCTGTTAGAATTTTATAAGTATCAATGAGATCCCCTCTCATTCATCTAAACTCTAGCGAATATAAGCCTAATCGACCCAATCTCTCCTCATACATTACCAGATAATGACAGAGACAGAATTAATCTAAATCTAGCATACAGTACAGAATAAATCCCGAACTCACATGCCATACCAGGAAATGACAGATATAGAATAAATCTCAAACTCACATACAGTATCACAGATTGGCAGAGAAAGAGAATGAATCTCACACTGACACAGATTATCAGACGGTGACAGACCCAGAATTAATACACACTCCTACACAGTACCAGCAAATGATAGAGACAAAGTGAACCCCACATTAAAGACTGATTGGTGCAAAATGAATCTCACTCTCACATACAGTACCAGAGATTGACAGATATATAATAGTCTAGCACACACATACAGAACAGAGACTGACAGACAGTGCATCAGAGGGCCTGGCAGATACAGAATGAGGCCACAATTACATGCAGTACAATTGATTTACATGTAGATTTAGTCCCACACTCACATACAGTACCAGGTACTAGCAGAAATGGAATGAATCTCAAACTAACATCAAGTGGCAGAGACTGATAGATGCAGTACGATTCCCACTTTCATAATCCGAGTGAGTAGCAGATTCATGCAGAATTCTTCGCTGAAAGACAGTACAAGAGACAGACTGATTCTGAACTAATTGGACACTAACATCCAGTACCAGAGACTGACAGATCCAGAATGAGTCCCACACTCACAATCAGTACCAGAGACTGACAGATACAGAATGACTCACACACTCACAATCAGTACCAGAGACTGACAGATACAGAATGACTCACACACTCACAATCAGTACCAGAGACTGACAGATACAGAATGACTCACACACTCACAATCAGTACCAGAGACTGACAGATACAGATTGACTCCCACACTCACAATCAGTGCCAGTGACGGACAGATACAGAATGAGTCCCACACTCACACACAGTACCAGAGACTGACAGATACAGAATGACTCACACACTCACAAGCAGTACCAGAGACTGACAGATACAGAATGACTCCCACACTCACAATCAGTACCAGTGACGGACAGATACAGAATGAGTCCCACACTCACACACAGTACCAGAGACTGAGAGATACAGAAGGAGTCCCACACTGACAATCAGTACCAGTGACAGACAGATGTAGAATGAATCTCAGACTTGCACACCGTCCTAGTGACAGGCAGATGTAGAATGAATCTCAGACTCACACTCTACCAGAAAATGACAGATTCAGAATCAATAACAACACTGACACATGGTACAAGATAGAATCCCACCCTGATACTTAGTCATAGTCATAGAGTTATACAGCACAGAAAGAGGCCCTTCGGCCCATCATGTCCCCGCCAGCCATCAAGCACTGTCTATTCTATCGCCGCTCCTTCATCGTCACTGGCTCAAAATCCTGGAACTCCCTCCCTAACAGCACTGTGGGAGTACCTTCATCACACGGACTGCAGCGGTTCAAGAACCTGTCTCACCAAAAACTTCTCAAAGGGCAATTAGGGATGGGCAATAAATGCTGTCCTTGCCAGCGATGCCCACATCCCATGAACGAATAAAAAAAAAGTGACAGACAGGAAACTAAAGGATTCCACACTCACATACCGTAACAGAGAGTGAGATTGAGAATGATTCCTACACTTACATAAATCAATTCTATTTCAATTTCAATTTTATTTGTCACATAACCAAATACAACAAGTGAAATCCAGTCAGTGAAATGTTTTTTTCTTAACGAGCCGAGCGCACCAATCAACAAAGGACACTTAGCTGCCTGGGACGCACGGAGCCCGCAAGGACGGCAGAGACTGAGTGATACAGAACTATCCCCACACACACAGTATTAGAGATTGGCAGATGCAGAACTAAAGTGGCGGAGACCACACCGCAATGCGTGAATATAGTGCACAAATTGGAGGAAGTCTATCTAAATGGCTGTCCCGTCCGGAAGGAGTGTTTGCGGCCCTGGAAGATGGTCTGGGAAATGGTGAATGGGCAGATGTCACACACGCACTTGCAGGGGGCGTACTGGTGGCAAACACTCAGTCTGATTGGATACCTAAAGAAGCCAATCAGAGATATGCAGAAGAATGGAAATTGACATCATTCCTAACCAGCCAATCACAATCATTGCCTTCATCCATCCCTCATTAGCATAGGACTGTGGGGCTGCCTATATATTCCGAGCGCGGAGTGGGTTTGAATCATTTTGTTGCTGAAATCGAGCTTAAGAATGGTGGACGCAAAGAAGACAGCTGCTAAGAAGGGCGCTAAGAAAACCGTCACTAAACCGGCAGCGAAAGGCGGCAAGAAGCGCAGAAAGTCGAGGAAGGAGAGTTACTCTATCTACATCTACAAAGTGATGAAGCAGGTTCACCCTGACACCGGCATCTCCTCCAAGGCCATGAGCATCATGAACTCGTTTGTGAACGATGTTTTCGAGCGTATCGCGAGTGAGGCTTCCCGCCTGACCCATTACAACAAGCGGCACACCATCAGCTCCCGGGAGATCCAGACCGCCGTGCGCCTGCTGCTGCCCGGGGAGCTGGCCAAGCACGCCGTGTCGGAAGGGACAAAGGCGGTGACCAAATACACCAGCTCCAAGTAAAACTCCACGCTGTCCTGAAAGAAGAAACTCCAAACACAACGGCTCTTTTAAGAGCCACCCACTATCTCTCTGAAAGAGCTACACAACGCATCGCCTTGTAGATTCAATTTACTGTAATTATTAAGAACGTTTGAAGTTCCAGCTGCAGATGTAGTTTTAATTCTCAGATAAGCAGTTTCATTGACCGGATCGCCCTTAGCGTCGATGTTGCAATTCCCGCCCACTAAAACACAAACACGGTCCTTGGTCGCACTTTGCCTTTGCTCTCAGACCCGTTTATTTGCAGCGCCAGCCGACTAATTAAAAGCTTGTTTTAGGTGCGAGATTCCTATTTCAGTCACCTCGTTCTCTGTCAAGACCTTTGCATTTTTCTAAAGCAAGTTGGGAGTCCATCCGTTTATTAACCGGAGATTTGCTGCATTGTAACAACCCGGAATGGGAGTTATTAGAGATTAGAACGGGGTCAGTTTGAACACTCTGCCCCTCTTCTCACAGCAGGAATCCCATTTCTGGTTTCACTCCCGCAGCAGCGCCTGTGCAAAGGATCGATCGATAATCTGTGAATCCTCACTTTTACAAAATTTGAGCTGGAATGTGTCCCGTTACGGAATCAATGGGGAATTAATCCCGCCCGTGAAAGTGCGATATTCAACCCGAAATTAATCCTGATTGTAACAGCCTGGAATTTGCAAGGGAGAGATGAAATAAGATTAAATGAATTTTTAAAAACATGGTGAAAACTTTGGCTCATGGTATATTTATTAACTTAATTCGCTCGTTTAGGAAAATAATTGGCGGACTTTTCGAATTTTAAAAATGGTTGGCGGTCTGACTGTTGGGGACAGTTATTTCCACACACTTATCATTGGTGGGAAAACCAGACTGTGATTGGTCACCGGAAAACACCAATGAAATTCACCACAGAGAGACCAATCACAAGTACGCTCGCTGCATTCCTCCAGAAGGTATAAGAAGGGCCGATGTGGGCGGAGACTTTCATTCTTTCTCTGAACGTGTTGATTGTGAAAATGTCTGGCAGAGGTAAAACCGGCGGTAAAGCTCGGGCCAAGGCCAAGTCCCGCTCATCCCGGGCCGGACTGCAGTTCCCTGTGGGCCGGGTTCATAGGCTCCTCCGAAAGGGCAACTACGCTGAGCGTGTGGGTGCCGGAGCCCCGGTCTACATGGCTGCTGTGCTCGAGTATCTGACCGCTGAAATCCTGGAGCTGGCCGGCAACGCGGCCCGCGACAACAAGAAGACCCGCATCATCCCCAGACACCTGCAGCTGGCCGTCCGCAACGACGAGGAGCTCAACAGGCTGTTGGGAGGGGTGACAATCGCTCAGGGCGGGGTGCTGCCTAATATCCAGGCGGTGCTGCTGCCCAAGAAAACCAGCACTGCCAGCTCCAAGAGCAAGTAAAGCGGACAAGATTCAATCTGATAACCCAAAGGCTCTTTTCAGAGCCACCCACAGTTTCCAGGAAAGGGCTGGTTCCTGTTCTGTTCTATGGCTCACAATTATCTCAGATCTAATTTAACATGTTAAATCTTAAATTCTACTTTGAAATTCACAGATTTGCCCATTACGTTATCAATCCACCACTCACCTGACAATCAGACGCTGCCACACAGACAGAGTGACTGATACAATTGCTATCCTGTATGAACGAACACTCCCTCACTCACATGCAGTACCAGTGAGTGAGCGCTTGTGCTTTTCCTATATTCACCTGTCAATCCCACACTGATACAGTACCAGTGAGTGACAGATAAACTTTCTAGTGTAGCCTCACCAGACAATTAAAAATGTCACATTGTACTAGACAGTGTCAGATACAGTATCGATCGTTTTTCACCAGCCAATCTGCCACTGACAATACAGGCAGTGACAGAGGCGTTGTCTATCATAGGCACTTTTGTCAATCCCACTGCCACACTGTACAAGAGAGTGACAGATACAGTATCCCATATTCAGCAGTGACTCTCACATTGGCACCAAGAGCCAGAGTGACAGAGACAGTATCTATCCCACAATCAATGATCAACCACACTGTTCACACCGGAATCGGGTGAGCGCGTCCATCTGCTTTTAATGGTTCTTTGGAGTTTTCAGCTGGACCAATAAACTATTTGGCAATGGATTTAAGCTGAACATAAACACGGTGCTGAAGTATTTTCTCTCCAAATTAAAATGGTTTCTGCTGAATTATTGTCTCTTGTTGCAGCACTCACCGTCAGTCACTAGATGGCAGAGACCTTTAATAGTTTGGAAAGTGCGGATTGTGTCCACTCATCCAGACCGCCGTGAGTCTGGTGCTGTCCGGGGAGCTGGGCAAGCACGGGGTGACCAAATACCTCAGCTCCAAGTAAAACACTACAATTTACTGACAGAAATATAGAAATCACAACGGCTCCTTTAAGAGCCACCCACAGCCTCTCTGAAGGAGCCGCCAGTTTACTGCACTGATTTCGTCAGTTTATTCATTCCAGCTAACGTCCTTTCAATCTGGTGAGGAAATTATCAGAACAATAGTATAACTGCTCCAAATTAATGTCTGTCTCAGATGAATTTTAGAATTATAAATAAAAATCTTTAATTTTAAATTTGGTGGAATGTTTCAAACTTTATTTTAGAATTGATCAATAGAGGCCAATAGTTAGTTCTGTTAAGGAAATGGGATTCCAATCAAGCGACCAATCCGAAGTAGCCTCAGGATAGAGCGGGCACCAACAGTGAGAACTGGAATCTTTACAATCTATATTAACGATTTGGAGGAGGGGACCAAGTGCAACATATCCAAGTTTGCCGACGATACAAAGATGGGAGGGAAAGCAGTGAGTGAGGAGGATATAAAAAACCTGCAAAAGGCCATAGACAGGCTAAGTGAGTGGGCAGAAATTTGGCAGATGGAATATAATGTTGGAAAGTGTGAGGTTATGCACTTTGGCAGAAAAAATCAAAGAGCAAGTTAATATCTAAATGGAGAGAAAGTGCAAAGTGCTGCAGTACAAAGGGGTCTGGGGGTCCTGGTGCATGAAACACAGAAGGTTCGTATGCAGGTACAGCAGGTGATCAGGAAGGCCAATGGAATCTTGGCTTTTATTGCAAGGGGGATGGAGTATAAAAGCAGGGAAGTCTTGCTTCAGTTATACAGGGTACTGGTGAGGCCACACCTGGATTATTGTGTACAGTTTTGCTTTCTGTGAAAAATCCATTAAATGGAACAAGGACTCAAACAGACGATATCGTAGAATTAACACAAGTACTTTATTAACAACTGGGAAACACGTTTACAGACAGCCTGCATCAGCATCCTGGCATTCCACCTTGTGCGGACCTAACAGGAAGCAAACCTCTGACCTTAGAAGCAGCATTGGCTACAGCACCACCTTGTGGATAACCTTAATCATAACATCCCAGATTACTATATCCCTCCCCCCTTAACATTTCAGTATGAATTTCTTAACAAACAACCATTCCTGAGGGTCACATAAGGAGTCTCCATTCATCACGTTCCATACTTGATGAATCTAACAGTTCAGTATCAATCTCTCTGTTGGCTTGTGAGCCCTTTGTGAACATCTAACAGTAAAGTCCCTGCTTGTTTGTGGTGAAGCCACCAGCTGCTCCTGAGCAGTGCTCAGAGTATCTGACTCTGCAACAATGGTTTCCTCTTGACGGATAGGTTCCTGTGGAATTATCTCTGTCCCTGGTGGTGGCACCACAGATGCACTTGGATAACTGGGGGCAACCCTGTCTTCAGTCGTTGCATCTGGAACCTTCATTTCAATTTCCCCTTGTCTGGGAAGTATCTGATCTACATATCTGCATATCTACCATCTCCCAACAAAACCTTGTATGATACTGGACCTGTCATTGAGTCTATGAAGCCAGGAATCCACTTTGGTCCAGAACTGAAATTATTGGTAAGGATCGCATCTCCTTCTCCAAAACTTCGGCTCTTTGTTCTTTTGTCATGGTTCTCTTTTTGTTTGTTTTGTCTGTTTTCCATTTTCCTTTTTAGGTCTGGGTGGACAAGGTCAAGAGTGGAGCGTAGTCTACGACCTAATAACATCTCAGCAGGAGAGAGTCCTGTGGTGGATTGAGGTGTTATTCTGTAGCTGAACAGAACCCGTGACACTTTGGCTGCTAAACTCCCTTTTGCACTTTTTTTCATCATCTCCTTAAATGTTTGTACGGCTCTCTCCACAAGTCCATTCGAGGATGGATGATATGGAGCAGAGGTCACCTGCACTATGTCATTTTTTCCCAAGAACTATTTTGTCTCTGTACTCACAAAACAAGTGGCATTGTCACTCACCACGATCTCCGGTAGCCCTTGATTACCGCAGCTCCAGTGCAGGCAGTCTATAGCAGTAGTGGCAGAAGCGGAATTTACAGGATAAACCTCCATCCACTAGGAATGTGCATCAATGATTATGAGGAACATCTTCCCCATGAATGGACTCGCATAATCTAAGTGCAATCTTCTCCATGGTTTATCCAGCCACTCCCAGGGGTGGAGAGGAGCCGCTGCTGGTGCCTTCCGGTGTTCTCGACAAGTGCTGCATGTCTAGACTAGATTCTTTATCTCCTCATCTAGCTTTGGCCACCACAAGTAACTCGTAGCCTAGGCTTTCATATGCGAGACCCCAGGATGACACTGATGTAGTTGCTCTAGAATAGACTGTCGTGCTGGCCGTGGAATAATCACTTGTGCTCCCCACAACACGCAACCATGCTGCACACTCAGCTCTGTTTTCCTGACACTGTAGGGTGTGAAGTCAGCCCCTTCCAGATGCTGTGACCATCCCCTCACCACATATTCTCGAACTCTAGACAGTACTGGATCTTTACCTGTCCATGTTCTTACTTGCTCTGCAGTCACAAGTGCCGTGTCAGTGTCCTCCAACATCAAAACTCTGTCCTCTGGAGCTGCATGGGTAGGTGTGCCTGGCAGTGGAAGATGGCTCAAGGCATCTGCGTTCCCATGGTACTTGCCTGCCTTGTAGACGATGACATACTCATATGCCCTCAGCGTCACTGCCCACCTCTGGATCCGGGGTGACACCATCTGTGGAACTGCTTTCATTTCATTGAAAAGAGAGAGAAGAGGTTTATGTTCGGTGCATATGGTGAACTTCCTGCCATATATGTACTTGTGGAACCTCTGTAACCCAATCATGACTGCTAACCCCTCTTTGTCTAACTGGGAAAAAAAATTTCCGCTGCTGTTATAGTTTGGGACATAAACCCTATTGGTCTTTCAGTTCCATCTTCCATGCAGTGTGAAATAACTGCCCCCACCTCTTAAGGTGAAGCATCACAAGAGAGAATAATGTCTTTCTCTGCATTGTAGTGAACCAGCACATCCGACGACAGCATCAGTTGCTTGGACTGTACAAATGAAACCCCCTGCTCCTCTCTCCACTGCCACGGTGTCTCCTTGCACAGTAGTTTGTGAAGAGGTGCTAGCACAGTTGACAAGTTTGGTAAAAATCTCATAATAGTTCAGCAGTCCCAGGTAAGCTTTTAACACAGCCACATTTGTAGGAGCAGGGGCGTCCTGCAGCGCTTGTACCTTCTCCTTGAGTGGATGGAGCCAGGTGGCATCCATTCTGTGTCCCACGAATACTGCCTCATTCCCCAGGAAAGTGCACTTACTCCTCTTCAGCCGGAACCCTGCCCTCTCCAATCACTGTAGTACCTCTCTCAGAGTGCTCAGATGCTCCTGGCCGGTTCTTCCCTTCACCAGAATGTCATCCAGATAGATGGAAACATGTGGAATCCCTTGCAGTACAGCTTCGATTGTCCTCTGGAAGATAGCTGGACAGATGAGACACCAAACGGTAAGCAGTTACATGTAAACAAGCCCTTGTGTGTATTTATGGTGACATACTTCTTTGATTCGTCATCCAGTGTAATCTGCAAGTAGGCATGACTCATATCCAACTTTGTGCATATCTTTCCTCCAGCCAGGTTTGCAAAGAGATCCATTGTTTTGGGAATAGGATACTGCTCTAGTTTGGACACCCGATTGACAGTCAATTTATAGTCTCCACAGAGTCTTACCAAATTGTCCGGTTTTAACACAGGTACTATGGGAGCTGCCCATTCCAAACATTTCACCGGCTCCAGTATGTTCTCTCTCAATAGACGGTCAAGCTCAGCCTCTACCTTTGGCTTCCTAGCATAAGGCACAGGTCATTGTTTAAAAAACCTTGGCAGTGCCTCCTTGTCTACATAAATCTTAGCTGGGGGCCATTAAATGTGCCAAGTTCCTCCTTGAACACACTCTCATGTTCACTCAACACTTCTTGCAAAGTCAACTGTTTGCCCGCATCTATTTGATGTACTGCTCCCCAGTCTAATTTAAGTTCTTTTATCCAGCCCCGACCTAACAGGTTTGGTCCGGTACCCAATACTATAACTACCGATAGCTGTTCCACTGTGTCTCTGTGTTGCACAGTTACCTTAGCTGTACCTAATCTCGCTACTCATTCACCTGTATATGTTTTAAGATGCAGGGAGCAAGGCTTTAACTCTGGAACTTTTGCACGGTTCCATAATTTTGAGTACTCTGCCTTGTTCATTTATTCACGCCACACCCTGTATCCACTTCAAAGTTCACCTTTGATTCATTTACTCTCAGTTGCAATGTGATAGGAGCCACTTTTGGAAAGTTCTCTAACATGCCATACATTATGAACATGTCCTCTTCTTCCTCAGCATCCCCGCTGATGTGGTGTGCTCCATGTATTTTCACTTCTCTCCCTTGGTTTTGCTGTCTTCCCCCTTTTGGTTTGGATTCCACCACAGGTGATTTCACCCTGCAAGCTCGTTTTATGTGTCCTCGTTTCCCACACTTGTAGCACTTTTCCTCCAGAAAACAGCATTCAGTCGCCAGGTGATCGCCCTTGCATCTATAACATGCCTTCACAATTTCACATTGTGGTCTCTGACGCATGTTCAACTTGTGCACAACAACCTGACCTGCAACATGCGTAGCATTAGCGCTTTCTGAACCCTGTACTTCTTTTACATCTCGGTTCACTGTCTCTATGGCTTGTGCAAGTTCCAATGCTTTTTCATAAGTAAGTCCAGTCTCAAATAATAATCTACGTTGCATTCAGTTGTCCATAATTCCGCAAACTAGCCTATCTCACAGCATTTCCTTCAGGTTGTTCCCATAATTGCAATCTTGTGCTAATTTACACAACACCACTACATAGTCGATTATGCCCTCTTCCTCTTTCCTGTTCCTTGAATTAAACTTGAAACACTGTACAATCTCACTAGGCTTAGGGTTGAAATGTTATTTTAGCAAAACCACTAATTCACCATATGGTTTGTCTCCAGGCTTTTCAGGACTGAGCAGATTTTTTATCAAACTGTAGGCTTGGCTTCCCACTGAACTAAGCAGAATGGCTTTCCATTTTCCGGCATCATTTATTTCATTTGCTTCGATAAAATAACCCAACACTTCACAGTATTCTTCCCAGGTTTGAGCTTGAATATCAAAAGCGGAAACCGTTCCTACCATGGCAGCCATGCTCTCCTCCAGCTTGTAGCTAACGTTAGCTCGTGATTTTGATGTTTAAATGTCCCGGCAGACTTTTCTTCTTTATGCAGCATCCTTAAGTTGCCTCGTCGCCAAATGTGATAAATCCATTAAATGGAACAAGGACTCAAAGAGACGATATCGTAGAATTAACATGAGTACTTTATTAACAACTGGGAAACACGTTTACAGACAGCCAGCATCAGCATCCTGGCATTCCACCTTGTGCTGCCCTAACAGGAAGCAAACCTTTGACCTTAACAGGAAGCAAACCTCTGACCTTAACAGGAAGCAAACCTCTGACCTTAGTAGCAGCATTGGCTACAGCACCACCTGGTGGATAACTTTAATCATAACATCCCAGATTACTATACATTCCATATTTAAGTAAAGATATACTTGCTCTCGAGGCAGTTCAGAGAAGGTTTACTCAGTTGATTCCAGAGATGAGGGGGTTGACTTATGAGGAAACGTTGAGTAGGCTCGGCCTCTACTCATTGGAAATCAGAAGAATGAGAGGCGATCTTATCGAAACATATAAGATTGTGAGGGAACTTGATCGGGTGGATGCGGTGAGGATGTTTCCACTGATGGGTGAGACTAGAGCTAGGGGGCAGACTCTTAGAATAAGGGGCTGCCCTTTCAAAACTGAGATGAAGAGAAACTTCTTCAGAGGGTAGTAAATCTATGGAATTTGCTACCACAGAGAGCTGTGGAAGCTGCGACATTAAATAAATTTAAAACGGAGATAGACAGTTTCCTAGCTGATAAAGGAATTAGAGGTTACGGGGAGCGGGCAGGGAAGTGGACGTGAGTCTAGGTTCGGATCAGCTATGATCCTATTGAATGGCGGAGCAGGCCCGAGGGGCCGTATGGCCTACTCCTGCTCCTACTTCTTATGTTCTTATGTTATGTTTATCATTACAGTCCATCCAATGACTTTCCTGAAACCCTTGAATTTCACAATCCCCGACAATATCTGTGCAGGAAGCAAACTTCAGAAGGAGAATAATCTCACAAGTTGGCCTCTTGTCACAGCAGCTCGGTTTAACCTATTGTGAGGTGGAAAGCCCCGGTTCCCCGTCACACCATCTGTCTGATGTATAAAAGCTGAATGGAAACAGGACACTGGGGGCATGGACACCCAGGAAGACTAAGCGAGCATTTCACTGTGAGGGGAGAATACAGGGCCCGGGCCAAAGAGTCACTTGTAACCCCATAGTCCTTATAATTCTGAAGCTATTCCCCACCCCAATATATCCCCGCTCCCGGTCCCAGGGCCCTGTTCTCTATCTGAGGGATTGGGTGGCTCTGAGAAGAGCCTTTGTTTTGTGCGCTGGATGTTGTCACTAAGTACTTTACGGTGGCGCTTGGCTCCGCCTTTTCCCAGTCCTTTGCCTCCTCTACCTCTTCCAGCTATGACGATTCCTCACAGGAATATAAACTGAATGTATTCATGAAGCCAGCCGGGATTTGGTTGAGAAAGGCAGAGTGTGAGAGAGGCTGGGAGGAGACAGAATCAGAGTGACAGGTTGAGCAGAGACAGCGTCCTCTGAGCTTCAGCTCCGCCCCCAGCTTTCACGCTTCAGCATTTAAATATTTGCCTGCTCCTCCCCCTCTCCCTGCACAAGCGACAGGAAGGGCCCATGCGAGCTTCCCTCCCCCAGCTCTACCAGCGGGTGCTGTTTGCTTGGTGCTCGGTTGATGATCGCTGAACACATCATAGAGCGGAGATATCACGGGCAGAGTATGGGAGCAAACAGCAGCCTCTTCACAGCAACACATCGCATTGGGACTGTGTCCGCAGATGGGCTTTGTGTCGGGGTAATTTCAGCGGCAGATTGGAACAGGAACTAGTTCCGCAACATGGAGTGAGTGGGGGAAGGGAGAGGCCATTCTCGGGCTGTGTGTGTACAGTGCAAGGTAACAAAGAAAGTAAATCACCTCGCTCTTTCAAATCATTGCTGCTTTATTCTCCCAAATCATTAGTGAATGTTCCTGAATCGGTTCAACTCTCACCGTGTCTGTTGTTCTAGGGCAGCGAACAGTGGAAAGTCAGCCTGACTGTGAGGATGTGGGCAGTTTCACAAAGTGCATTTATTTCAGGCAGCAGGTGAGATGTGTGAAAGATCACATTTCAAAAATCGGTTATTTTTTTGGTGCGTTGTGTTCTCCAGAAACGTATTGCTGGAGATGGGGAGATACATTGTGAGTCCCCCAGATACACCAGGATCCGGGTTCTGTGGCAGTCTGTTAATTACACAGGCCCTCAACTCGCTTTCAATAGACTGAAAACAATTGTTTGTACTGACCAGGTGCCTGTGGTTATATTCCAAGAAGCGTTCCTGAACTTTATATGTCGTCCCTTGGGAGTGGGAGGTATAAACCTGGACTGTGCCAATCGGATGGTGTCAGTCATGATCCAGTGCTGGGTTTGTGTTGTGTCTGGATGCTGATAACACACTATAGAACCGTCCTACACACCTGGTGTGGTGAATCTGAGTGCCGCTGTGCTGCAGTGAGGTCAGACAATGTAACTTTGTATCGCGGTTGCACATACAGAAACTGACAGGTACATGACAAAACCCCATTCACGTACCAGAAACAGACAGGTTCAGGACAAAACACAACTCACATACCAGAAACTAATAGGTACAAGCAAAATCCCACTTACATACCAGAAACTGACAGAAACAGGACAAAATTCCAGTCATATTCCAGAAATTGACAGGAACAGGGCAATACCCCTTTGACGGACAAGAAAATGACAGGTACAGGACAATATCCTATTCACATACCAGAAATTGACAGGCTCAGCACAAACCCACTCACATATCAGTAACTGGCAAGTTCAGGACGAACATTCACTCACATATCAAAATCTTATAGTTAAAGGTCAAAACCCCACTCATAACAGGTACAGATAGGTCCAGGGCAAAACTCCACTCATATCAGAAACTGACAGGTACACGAGAAAACCAGTCACATACCTGAAACTGCCAGGTACAGGACAAAGCCCCACTCATATACCAGTTACTGATAGGTACAGGACAAAACTCTACTCACATATCAGAAATAGAGAGGTTCAGGACAAAACTCCACTCACTTAACAGAAACTGACAGGTACAGGTGAAATCCTCACTCACATACCAGAAACTGACAGGTACTGAAAAAATCCCACTCACACATCAGAAACTGAAAGGTACAGGAGAAAACACCACTCACATAACAGAAACTGACATGTACATGACAAAACCACATTCACGTACCAGAAACAGACAGGTTCAGGACAAAACACAACTCACATACCAGGAACTGATAGGTACAGGACAAAAAACCACTCAGGTACAAGAAACTGACGTTAACAGGTAAAACACCAATCACATACCAGAAACTGACAGGTACTGGACAAAAGCCCATTCACATACCAGAAACTGACAGTTACAGGACAAAGCTCCACTCATATACCAGGTAGAGGACAAAACCCCACTTAAGTACCAGAAACTGACACAAACTGGATAAAATACCTGCATATACCAGAAGCTGACAGGTACAGGGCAAAACCCCTCTCACATATCAGATACTGAGGGGTACAGAGCAAAACCCCACTCACATATCAGATACTGAGAGGTACAGAACAAAACCCCACTCACATATCAGATACTGAGAGGTACAGGACAAAACCTCACACACATATCAGATACTGAGAGGTACAGGGGAAAACCCCACTCATATATCAGATACTGAGGGGTACAGGACAAAACCCCTCTCACATATCAGATACTGAGGGGTACAGGACAAAACCCCACTCACATATCAGATACTGTGAGGTACAGGACAAAACCCCACTCACATATCAGATACTGAGAGGTACAGAGCAAAACCCCACTCACATATCAGATACTGAGAGGTACAGGACAAAACCCCTCTCACATATCAGATACTGAGAGGTACAGGGCAAAACCCCTCTCACATATCAGATACTGAGAGGTACAGGACAAAACCCCACTCACATATCAGATACTGAGATGTACAGGACAAAACCCCACTCTCATATCAGATACTGAGAGGTACAGGGCAAAACCCCTCTCACATATCAGATACTGAGAGGTACAGGGCAAAACCCCACTCACATATCAGATACTGAGAGGTACAGGACAAAACCCCACTCTCATATCAGATACTGAGGGGTACAGGACAAAACCCCACTCACATATCAGATACTGAGAGGTAGAGGACAAAGACTATCTCACATTTCAGATACTGAGAGGTACAGGGCAAAACCCCACTCACATATCAGATACTGAGGGGTACAGGACAAAACCCCTCTCACATATCAGATACTGAGAGGTACAGGGCAAAACCCCACTCACATATCAGATACTGAGAGGTACAGGGCAAAACCCCTCTCACATATCAGATACAGAGAGGTACAGGGCAAAACCCCACTCACATATCAGATACTGAGAGGTACAGGACAAAACCCCACTCACATATCAGATACTGAGATTTACAGGGCAAAACCCCACTCACATATCAGATACTGAGAGGTACAGGGCAAAACCCCACTCACATATCAGATACTGAGAGGTACAGGACAAAACCCCTCTCACATATCAGATACTGAGAGGTACAGGGCAAAACCCCACTCACATATCAGATACTGAGAGGTACAGGACAAAACCCCACTCACATATCAGATACTGAGATTTACAGGGCAAAATCCCACTCACATATCAGATACTGAGAGGTACAGAGCAAAACCCCACTCACATATCAGATACTGAGAGGTACAGGGCAAAACCCCACTCTCATACCAGAAACACTTAGGTACAGGAGAAAAAAGCCACTCACATACGAGTTACTGAAAGGTACAAGACAAAACTCCAGTCATATCTCAGAAACTAACAGATACACATGAAAACCACACTCATACCAGGAACTGCCAGGTACAGGACAAAGCCCAACTCACATAACAGGAACGAATAGATACAGGACAGCACCACACTCAGTTATCAGAAACTGACAGGTACAGGACTAAACCACACTCAATTATCAGAAACTGACAGGTACACCAGAAAACCCATTCACATACCAGAAACTGACAGGTACAAAATAAAGCCCCAGTCACATAACAGAAACTGACAGGTACAGGTCAAAACCTCACTCACATACCAGAAACTGACAGGTAAAGTACAAAACTCCACTCACGTACCAGAAACTGACAGGTACAGGACAAAATCCCACTCACACTCCAGGAAATGATAGATACAGGACAAAACCCCACTCAACTACCAGAAAATGAGGGGTACAGAGCAAAACCCCACTCAATTAACAGAAACTGACCGGTACCGGACAATACCACACTCACTTACCAGAAACTGACAGGTACAGGAAAAAATACCACTCACATATCAGAAGCTGACAGGTACATGACAAAGCACAACTCACATAACAGAAACTGACAGGTACAGGACAAAATCCCACTCACATAACTCAAACTGACAGGTACAGGACAAAACCCCACTCACATTCCAGAAACTGACAGGTACAGGAGAAAACCCCACTCACATTCCAGAAACTGACAGGTACAGGACAAAACACCACTCACATTCCAGAAACTGACAGGTAAAGGACAAAACACCACTCACATAATCAAAACTGACAGGTACAGCAAAAAAAGGCCACTCGCATACCAGAAACTGACAGGCACTGGAGAGAGGCCACTCACATACCAAAAAGTGACAGGAACAGGACAAAATCCCACACATTACAGAAACTGACAGGTACAAGACAAATGCCCACTTACAGACGAGTAAATGACATGTACAAGACAAAACCTTTTCACATACCAGATCATGAAAGGTACAGCACAAGCAAAATCACATATCAGTAACAGGCAAGTGCAGGACAAAACCACACTCACATCAGAAACTGACAGTTACAGGTCAAAACCGCACTCACATACCAGGAACTGACAGGAAGAAGACATAACCTCATTCACGTACCAGAAACAGACAGGTTCAGGACAAAACACAACTCACATAACAGAAACTAACAGTTACAGGCAAAATTTCACTTACATACCAGAAACTGACAGAAAGAGGACAAAATTCCAGTCATTTTCCAGAAACTGGCAATACACCACTTATAGGCAAGAAAATGATAGGTACAGGACAATATCCTATTCACATACCAGAAATTGACAGGATCAGCACAAACCCACTGACATATCAGTAACTGTCAAGTACAAGACAAAACCTCACTCACATATCAAAAACTTACACTTACAGGTCAAAACCCCACTCATATACCAGGTACTGACATCTTAGACTTAGACTTGCACACCATCCCAGTGAATGACAGATATAGAATGAATCTCAGACTTGCACATCCCAGTGACAGACTGACACAGAATTAATGTCACACACTCGTACACTACCAGAGAATGACTGATTCCAAATGAATTCCAACACTGACACATGGTACCAGAGTCTGACCGTAACAGATGGAATCCCGCACTGACACATGGTATCAGTGACGGACAGGAAACAAATGGGTCCCACACTCACATACTGTAACAGAGACTGAGATTGAGAATGATTCCCACATTTACATAAATCACCAGAGAATGAATAATACAGAACTATTCCAATACACACATTCACAGTACTAGAGACTGGCAGATACTGAACTAAAGTGGCGGAGACCACACCGCAAGGCGTGAATATTGTGCACTGGTTGAAGGAAGTACAATTAATTGCTGTCACGTCCGGAAGAAGCGCTTGGGAGCATGGATAATGGTCTGGGATTTGGTTAATGGGAAGATGAAGCTTCCTCTGCTCTTGCAATGACCTTTCTGACTGCAGGGGGCGTGCTGGTGATAAAAACTCAATCTCATT
Source organism: Somniosus microcephalus (assembly GCF_052327205.1). Lineage (NCBI taxonomy): Eukaryota > Metazoa > Chordata > Chondrichthyes > Squaliformes > Somniosidae > Somniosus > Somniosus microcephalus. The sequence continues at coordinate 24,612,188 of NW_028225183.1, forward strand.
GGATAAATAAAGAAGCCAATCAGAGACCTGCAGAACAATGGAAATTGACAGCATTCCAAAGCAGCCAATGACAATCATTGCCTTCACCCATCCTTCATTAGCATAGGGTTGTGGGGGCAGCCTATTTAAGCCGAGCGCGGAGCGGGATTGCGTCATATTTGTATTTGAAATCGACTTTGAGAATGGTTGACGAAAAGAAACCAGTTGCCAAGAAGGGCGCCAAGAAAACTGTCATTAAACCGGCAGCGAAGGGCGGCAAGAAGCGTAGAAAGTCGAGGAGGGAGAGTTACTCCATCTACATCTACAAAGTGATGAAGCAGGTTCACCCTGACACCGGCATCTCCTCCAAGGCCATGGGCGTCATGAACTCGTTTGTGAACGATATTTTCGAGCGTATCGCGGGTGAGGCTTCCCGCCTGGCCCATTACAACAAGCGGCACACCATCAGCTCCCGGGAGATCCAGACCGCCGTGCGCCTGCTGCTGCCCGGGGAGCTGGCCAAGCACGCCGTGTCGGAAGGGACAAAGGCGGTGACCAAATACACCAGCTCCAAGTAAAACTCCACGCTGTCCTGAAAGAACAAACCCAAAACACAAAGGCTCTTTTAAGAGCCACCCACAATCTCTCTGAAAGATCTACACAAACGCATCTCACTTTGGAATCAATTTACTGTAATGTTTCTCCTTAACAAGTGTGTTTGAGAACGTTTGAAGTTCCAACTTTAGATTTGAGTTTGAATTTTCAGATAAGCAGTTTCACTACCCAGATCGACCTTAGCGTCGTTGTTGTATTTCCCGTCCAGTAAACTACAAACACGGTCCCTGATCGCTTTCCCTTTGTTCTCAGACCCGTTCACTTGCAGCGCCTTCCGACGAATTAAAAGCTTGTTTTCGAGATGAGACTCAGATTTCATTCCCCTCAATCTCTGCAAAAACATTTTCATTTTTTTCAATGCCAGGTGGGAGTCAATCCTTTAATTTACCCGAGAATTACTGTAATCTAACAACCCAGAATGGGGTTTCTTAGAGACCAGAATGGGGGCAGTTTGAACACTCTGTCCCTCTTCTCACAGCAGGACTCCCAGATCTGGTTTCACTCCCGCAGCAGCGCCTGTGCAAAGGATCGATCGATAATCTGTGAATCCTCACTTTTACACAGATTGAACTGGAATGTGTCCCGTTACAGAATCAATGGGGATTTAATCCCGCCCGATACAGTTTGAAATTGAACCCGAAATTAATCCCAATTGTAACAGCCTAGAATTTGCAAGGGAGAGATGGAATAAGACAAAAGGAATAAAAAACTGTCCGGAAATCTTTGGCGAATAGTTCATTTATTAACTTAATTCGATGGTTTAGGAAAATATTGGCGGGCTTTTGAAATTAAAAATCGTTGGCGGTCTGACAGTTGAGGACAGTTATTCCCGCACCCTTGCCATTGGCGGGAAAAACAGACTGTGATTGGTCACCGGAAAACACCAATGAAATTCCCCATAGAGCGACCAATCACAAGTTCGTATTTTCATTCCTCCAGAAGGTATAAGTAGGGCAGATGTGGGCGGAGTTTATCATTATTTCTTTCATCGGGTGAATTGTGGAAATGTCTGGAAGAGGAAAAACCGGCGGTAAAGCTCGGGCCAAGGCTAAGTCTCGATCATCCCGGGCCGGACTGCAGTTCCCTGTGGGCCGTGTTCACAGGCTCCTCCGAAAAGGCAACTACGCTCAGCGTGTGGGTGCCGGAGCCCCGGTCTACATGGCTGCTGTGCTCGAGTATCTGACCGCTGAAATCCTGGAGCTGGCCGGCAACGCGGCCCGCGACAACAAGAAGACCCGCATCATCCCCAGACACCTGCAGCTGGCCGTCCGCAACGACGAGGAGCTCAACAAGCTGCTGGGAAAGGTGACCATCGCTCAGGGCGGGGTGCTGCCTAATATCCAGGCGGTGCTGCTGCCCAAGAAAACCAGCACTGCCAGCTCCAAGAGCAAGTAAACTGGACAAGATTCAATCTAATAACCCAAAGGCTCTTTTCAGAGCCACCCACTTTATCTGTGAAAGGGTTGTTTACTGTTCGGCCATTCTCGGTTATAAACAGGACATGTAGAACTGTAAATCCACAAACATTACAGCGGGTTTGTTGTTACCGAATATTCAGATCAGCGATTCAATACAGAGGGGGGCTGGCTTCAGAGAAAAACAAAACACACGGAAACTTAACGTGAGACCGGCCCTAATTAAACACATTGGGAGAGCCGAATATGAACGCATGTTAAGAAGCGATTATTAAGCCAGTGAGCGGTTGATGGGAGAACCGTTCCTTATTGGGCCAATAATTCCATATACATCCTGAGCACATTGATCCATACTAACTTTTCCCCTTTTAATTTGCAGACATAGAAGATAGGAGCAGGAGTAGGCCATTCGGCCCTTCGAGACTGCTCCGCCATTCAACGAGAGCATCGAACCAGAATTACAGCTCTGGTTAATATAAAATATTCCAAATAGTAACGACCTCTCCCCGCAGTAAGAGTTGATTTAAAAGTGTGCTTCAGACTTCAGGCACCTCGTTCTCTCTCGATGATCAATCCCGGTATGTGGAGTTGGATCAGTGCTCCCACTTATAGTTTCCTACTGGGCGGGTGCAGTCAGTTTACTGGGCAGATCACTCACATTTAAACCTAGACCATACCCAGACATTCACTGCCCCCACTTTATAAATCCCAATTACATTAACACTGCAAGAGCAGCACGGTGTGTGCACAGTCCAATTTGCCTTGGGGCGATCGCAGCTCTTTTCTTTGCTGATTTGGTGGCTCTTAAAAGAGCCGTTGTTGTATTTGGTGCTAAAGTCTAGAGCCGGGCAGGGTGAGTTTAGGCGCGCTCCCCGCGGATGCGGCGGGCCAGCTGGATGTCTTTGGGCATGATGGTGACTCGCTTGGCGTGGATGGCGCACAGGTTGGTGTCCTCAAAGAGCCCCACCAGGTAAGCCTCGCTGGCCTCCTGCAGGGCCATGACGGCCGAGCTCTGGAAGCGCAGGTCGGTCTTGAAGTCCTGAGCGATCTCCCGCACCAGGCGCTGGAAGGGCAGTTTGCGGATCAGCAGCTCGGTGGATTTCTGGTAGCGGCGGATCTCCCTCAGAGCCACAGTGCCGGGTCTGTAGCGATGGGGTTTCTTCACTCCGCCCGTGGCTGGAGCGCTCTTCCGGGCCGCTTTGGTCGCCAACTGTTTGCGAGGAGCTTTCCCTCCGGTCGATTTGCGAGCTGTCTGCTTGGTCCTGGCCATTTTCTGAACCGATCTAAGCACAATCTGGAACACACGGACTGTTAATGCGGAGTCTGCTGTGTGTCCGCCTTGTTATACTCAGTGAGGGACCACCCCGAGGACTGATTGGTAAGAGTTGGTCTCCAGCCAATCAATGAAACGCTGGGAACTCAGGCCCCGATTGGCTGAGCTGTGATTAATCGGCCATTTCAAAAAGATCGCCAATTTTAGTGCAGGAAGTAAGCGTTTTGAGACAAATCGATTTTATTCTGCACATATTGAGACGATCATTAGCAGAATCATTGAAGGTTTTAAATGTTCCTTCCTGGGCTTGTTGCTTTAGGGCCCTTCCCATTGCCCGCACTCTGGGCTGTTGATGCTGACAGGAGCGGGGAAAGGGACCCGCGCCAATCTCCCGCTCTTCCACTCGATTCCCCTCCCTCTCCTCTCCAGCCCATTCAGAATTTCCCTCCGCCCGTCCCATTGTGACGTTAGCCGCCGCTTTCAGGAGAGAGGATCAGAATTCAGTCGCTTCTCTCTGTCCCCGTGGAGCCTGTGAGAAGGCCTTGGCCAATAATCTGTCATTGGGTAACTGTGCAGTCAGCGATCTGATACTCGGCACATTTTAGATTGCTGAATGGAGACTTATTGGCGCCGGTTACAGATAAGAGGCTGACAAATTAAACCTGTTCGTAGAACAGCGCCAGGAATTACTGACGGTGAACGCAGAATAACCGAACAAAATGACGTAGATTTTAAAATCATTCCATTGAAACTAGACTTTAGATTAATTCGCTTCTTTCCAGCACTGGAATTGGCGGGCTTTTTCAAAATAAAAAAAAAATTCAAACATTTCGACAGGACGACAATGTCAACCAATGATGTGCTTACTTTCTAATCTGTGGCTCTGTGATTGGTTACGAAATGGGATTGTGGAGCGGACCCCCAATCAGAAGTAAGGTCGGGTTAGAGCGGCTCAAACTGCGGTAATTTCAGGTCCCCGAATGACTGAACTGAAATTTCACAATTTCACAAACCCTGTCAGTATCAGGGCCGGACACCACCGTCTGGCTCCAAATTCACAAGTTGGACTCTTTTCAGTAACCCACTCAACGGCTTATGTCCGACCAGCCAACTAATTATTAAAATTATAATCATTACAGTATAACTGCACAATGGAGAAATGTGTAGACGCGATGTGGCTGTACACGGAGAGGGGGAATGTTCCGTCTGAGGAAATAACTCTCCATAAACCTGGTGCAACCGAAAGCGAAATTCAAAGATTACAGAACACATCACATATCTGTTAATAATATTTCTGACCACAATCTATTTTTGAGAACAATCTACCCCAGCTCCCGTTCCCAGGTCACTGCTCTCTCTGTGAGGCTGTGGGTGGCTCTTAAAAGAGCCTTTGTGTTGTGTTTGGTTCAAAGGGTCGAGTTGTTCAGCCGCCGAATCCATAGAGAGTGCGGCCCTGCCGTTTCAGAGCGTACACCACATCCATGGCAGTGACCGTCTTGCGCTTGGCATGCTCAGTGTAGGTGACCGCATCCCTGATCACATTCTCCAGGAAAACCTTCAGCACCCCACGGGTCTCCTCGTAGATCAGACCCGAGATTCGCTTGACACCGCCACGGCGAGCCAGGCGGCGGATGGCTGGTTTGGTGATGCCCTGGATATTGTCACGGAGCACTTTACGGTGCCGCTTGGCTCCGCCTTTGCCCAGTCCTTTGCCTCCTTTACCTCGTCCAGTCATGATGATTCTTCAGTCAAACTACTGCTGAATGAGAAACGAACTGTTTCTGGCTGCTCTTATATACAGCCGACTCCGACCTGACTGAGAAAGCGCAGAGTAAGAGAGGCGGGGAGGGGAGGAGACAGAGTGAGAGATTAAACAGAGAGAGCGGGAGGGGAGGAGACAATTTCAAGAGTGACAGACAGAGCAGAGAGCGGCCTCTGATCTTCCAGCTCCACCTCCAGCTTTCTGTACCCGCCAATTTCAAACCGTTTCTCGACAGTAGAACAGAAACACAGCGCTCCGCACAAACCCTTACAGACTCGGACTTCATATTCAAGGGTTTCCTGAAACCAGAATCTTTTAAATAAGGTCCTGTAACAATTAACAATCAGTAATAGTCCCGCCTATATACAGTACCTTCTATCACAAGTCGACCCGTCTCCTTCCATGTCAATCTCGGACCTTATTCCATCTCCCCACACTTGCCCACACAGACGGGTTCAGCAGATTACAAACACCTTATTCCAGCTGATTTGGAGAATCTCATGTGTTGGGGTACGAGTTGTGATGCGGGGTATCTCCGCCAGTGTCAGAGTCTCACAGAGACTCTCACCCTGAACCTGTGAACTGAAAATGACCCTGAACTGAGGCTGGAGCCGAACACCCCCCAGTTAGAGTGAGGCCCGGCCCGGACATCCCATTCTCTCTGTGGGGGAGGGGTGGGTGCAGCGAATGTCAGCGAGTCACCAGGAAGCCGGGGTTCATTTGAAATGATTTCAATCTGGAATCTGAGCCCGGCCCCGGGACATGGATCATCAGATTCCGCGATCAGCTCTTTTTGGAAAGACGTGGTGGCTCTGAAAAGAGCCTTTGGGTTTAGATGTTTACAAGTTGTCCTTTTTACTTTCTTTTGCTCGCTGCTTTGGGAGACTTTGCTGATTTGGGCTTGGCCTTCGGTTTTTCCAACTTCTTGGCCGCCTTCACCATTCCGCCTGTGGCCTTCTTGGGGCTCTTGGGCTTCTTCACCGCCGCCTTCTTCCCAGCCGCCGCTTTCACTGTCTTTTTTGACGTTGCTGCCTTCTTGGTGCTCGTTTTCTTGGCTGCTGGTTTCTTGGCTGGAGATTTCGTGGCTGGAGATTTCCTGGCTGCTGGTTTCTTCACCTTCTTTCCCTCTTTCCGCTGGGATTCCTTCGTAGCGAGCCTGAAGGAACCCGAGGCGCCCGTGCCCTTGGTCTGCTCCAGGGAGCCGTTTTCCACTTTCCTCTTGATACTTAACCTGATCTGGGAACTTAACTTCAGCACATCGACGCCGTTGGCAGCCAGAGCCTTCTTTACCGCGGCCAGCGACATCCCCTTGCGATCGCTGCCACTCGCCACAACCTTGAGGATCAGCTCGCCCAACGTGGGACCGGCTGGCTTGGAGCGGGGAGCCGCCTTCTTCTTCTTGCTGGGAGACTTGGTTTGAGCGGCGGCGGCAGGAGGAGCCGTTTCGGCGGCTGCAGTCTCAGTCATGTCCGCGACTCTGTAGAAAATCTCTCTGACAGTCAGAGCTGGGTCAGAAATGAGACGAGAGGCGGCGGCACAGAGCAACTTAAAGGCAGCGAGCGGACGGGGCGGAGACATCCTGCTGTCAGCTCCCGGCCCCTCCAGCCTCTCCGTGTTTCTCTCTCCTCATTAACTCTCCGATTCCAATTAAACTCGGGCACTCCACATTCCCACAGTTGGAGTTCCTCACAGTGTCTGTTCCCCAGATTCAGGGGCAGGAGCCAATCACAGCTGTGGCTGTGTTCACTCATATCTGGTTTGACGGTACTATATTGTTTGCAGCCAGAAATATGTTTGATTTATATGAAAATAGAAATGATGATCTCACCGCCCCTCTAGCCTCTCTCTGTCTCTACTCCGAAACTGAGGAACTGAACAGAGCAACTGGTGTCTGATGCATTCCATTCTCAACACCCGGAGACAGCAATGAGAGAGAGAGAGAGAGAGAGAGATGGTGTCAGTCTTAATGTTCGTACTCTGATACAGGCGGCCCAGGCACTCTCAGTTAGAGAGATTTAGGGGCAGGAACGTGTCACAGTTTGTCTGTGTGTATCCTAGCCTGCTTTTATAGTATTATTCACAGAAATAGTGAGACATTCTGTTTACCACACATGGCTTAAACTCGGATTCAATGGACCGAAAACGGAGAGGTTCAGCATCGATCCAGATATAACTGGCAGGGCTGGGGGATTTGCTGACTGGGGATTGATCCTGTGCACAAGTCACAGAGACAGACACATGGGGTGACAGTCTCACCAGCCCGGGAACTTGTCTGGGTGTCCTTGTGCACCAGTCGCTGAAGGTAAGCATGCAGGTGCAGCAGGCCGTTAAGAAGGCAAATGGTATGTTGGCCTTCATAGCGAGAGGGTTTGAGTACAGGAACAAGGATATCTTGCTGCAGTTGTACAGGGCCTTGGTGAGACCACATCTTGAGTATTGTGTGCAGTTTTGGTCGCCTTATCTGAGGGAGGATGTACTTGCCATGGAAGGAGTTCAGCGAAGATTCACCAGACTGATAACTGGGATGGCAGGAATAATGAATGAGGAGAGATTGGGTCAATTGGGCTTGTACTCGTTGGAGTTTAGAAGAATGAGAGGGGATCTCATTGAAACTTATAAAATTCTGACAGGACTGGACAGACTAGATGCAGGAAGGAAGTTCCCGATGGTCGGGCAGTCCAGAATCATGTGTCACAGTCTAAGGATAAGGGGTAGGCCTTTTAGGACAGAAATGAGGAGAAATTTCTTCACCCAGAGAGTGGTGAACCTGTGGAATTCTCTACCACAGAAGGCAGTAGAGGCCAAAACATTAAATATATTCAAGAAGGAGTTGTTTATATGTCTTAAGGATCAAGGGGTATGGGGAGAAAGCAGGGACCGGGTACTGAACTTGGATGATCAGCCATAACCGCACTGAATGGTGGAGCAGGCCCGAGGGATCGAATGGCCTACTCCTGCTCCTATCTTCTATGTTTCTATGTCTGGCATCTGTTGCCTACTCACCAAACAGAGACAGGCAGAGACTGATTAAACTCCCCACTTGTAGTGTATGTGCTTTAAGTCAGAACTGCTTTTTACAGCTCCTGTATACTGTAGTACCGGCAGTAACCACACCAGTATATAATCTGTGCGCATGCCTCTGTTCCCCAGTCTAGAGATGACCCTCCTCCAGTAGAGACCTGTTATTTGTTTACGTGCAGCATCTGTGCAATTATTTATCCACTGAACCAGGGATCTGACAGTGGCGACGAGTGTTGATGTGAATCTACCTGCAACACAAAAAAAAATAGTCGAGTCCAGGAACACGAGCGTCGACCACGAGCAACTGCCCAGCAGTCAGGCAGAGATCCAACTTCGCTGGGGAGGCTGTGGAGAGCCGGGCTTGATTCCCCAGCCAAACAAGCAGTAAGAGACCGACGACAGGTCCAGAGCAGACCCTTCCCGAGCAGCGGCGGCTGGAGCCGACCGATGGCAGAGAGAGAGAGCCGGGCAGCGTCGACGGGGTAAGAAAGAGGGTGAAGAGAGCAGTGCGCAGCCGGGGGTTGATCACCGAGCAGCGTCGAGGAAAAGTACTGCAAGCCGGAGAGAGAGAGAGGGTAAGAACAGCCGGGCTCTAGACTGAGCGGCGTCGACAAATATCAACAGAAGAATGCGCAGAGCAGAGCCAGGGATCACGGGCTGATCAGGGTCCGCGTGGTGAAGCAAGGGGAGATGCCATTGAGGCGTGGAGAAGCAGGGAGAGCACGGGATGCACCATTGAGCCGCGGAGAAGCAGGGAGAGCGTGGGAGGAGCCATTGAGCCGCAGAGAAGAAGGAAGAGTGCGGGAGATGCCATTTTGCGAAGCCACAGCGGAGAAAACGGGCGAGCACGGGAAGGAAGGAAAGCACAGGAGATGCCATTTTGTGCCAGCGGAGAAGAAGGGGAAGCGCAGGAGACGCCATTAGGGATAGTTAAGGCACAGCCAAGGATGCCGAAGAGTGGCAGTATCTCTACATTCGACAATGAAGTCGAAGATTGGGCGACATATGTGGAACGTATTGAGGTGTACTGCAGGGCGAATGAAGTGCCAGATGCTAATAAAGCATTGGTTCTGTTAAATTCCATGCGTGCAAAAACTTATGGGTTACTGTGAAATCAAATAACCCCAGAGAAGCCGGTAAACAAGAATTTTGAAAGCATAATAGAAATCCTACAGGACCACTTAAACCCCACACCGCTGCTGATAGCAGAACAATTTAAGTTCCATAAAAGGAACCAACACAAAGATGAAAGCAATGCTGAGTACCTAACGAAACTGCACAAGCTATTGAAATACTGCCAGTTTGGAGCGGGACTAGCAGACACGTTAAGGGACAAGTTTGTGTGTGGGCTACAAAGTGAAGGAACCCAGAAACGGCTTCTGTCAGAAAAGGACCTTACGCTGGACAAAGCTTTCAATATGGCAGTATCAGACGAAGCAGCCGCAAGGGGCGTTGCAGAGATACAACGGAGACCGCAAGAATATGGCACCAACGAAATGACCTATGGAACAGGGAAGTGCTATCGCTGCGGCAGAAAAACACATGACCAGAAAGATTGTTGGTTCAAGGACCAAGTGTGCAGACAGTGTGGGAAAGCAGGACACATAGCAAGAGTCTGCAGGTCTGGGAAGAAAAGGAGAAGTACAAAAAGGCACACCAGGTGATGGACAGCGGTTCAGATGAACAGAAAAGTGACACAGACTCCAGAAGCAAGGAGCTGGGTTGTCTGAAACTACGTAATGTAACCGAAATGGAGGATCACCAGACTATCTGGGTTACACTCAAGATAGACGGAGTCCAAGTGGAAATGGAATTGGAAACAGGGTCAGCTCTAACAGTCATAAATCAAAGAGACTACAAGCGGCTATTTTCACACATACCCTTGAAAGCTACAGAGATTGTCTTGAAGATATATACGGGGCAAAAAGTCTACCCCAAAGGAAAAATAAGGGTGAAAGTGACATATAAATGTCAGGAAATACTTGAAATGGATATATATGTATTGCCAAATGGAGGACCACCACTGCTAGGACGTGAATGGATGCGGAAGCTACATTTAGATTGGCATTCCATACATGCACTGAAGGTGGAGGCCAAAAAGGATGATGACGTCACACCTGGACAACTGTCAAAATGCTAACTGACGCAAAAGAAGTGTTCCAGGAGGGACTAGGAACACTAAAAGGAATAACAGCAACAAACAAAATAGAGGATAATGCCAGCCCAAAGTTTCTGAAGGCCAGACCAGTGCCTTATGTGATCAGACCAGCGGTTGAAGCAGAGCTCGAAGGGTTGGAACGTTCAGGAGTACTGTCCAAAGTGGACTGGAGCGAGTGGGCTACACCCATCGTTCCTGTAATGAAGAGGTTGTTGAGTAATACGCCTGGGGGACCAAAGAAGGTCCGCATCTGTGGGGATTTTAAGGTGACAGTGAACCCAGTCCTTCACACGGTGCAATATCTGCTTCCACGAATTGAGGATATTTTCGCCTCGCTATCTGGTGGTAAACGCTTCACCAAAATTGATCTAGCCCAGTCGTACTTGCAAATGGAGGTAGAAGAAGCTTCGAAACATTACCTTATGATCAACACCCATAAAGGTCTCTATCAATACAACCGGCTGGTGTTTGGAGTAGCCTCGGCTCCGGCTATCTGGCAAAGGGCGATGGATCAGGTCCTGCAAGGGATTCCAGGGACCCAGTGTTATTTGGACGACATCTTGGTCACGGGCGAAAATGACGGTGATCACCTCGCTAACTTGGAGAAGGTGCTCGCCAGATTAAAGGAATATGGGCTACGAGCTAATCGCCACAAGTGCGAGTTTTTCCAGAAACAGATCTCGTATTGCAGCCACGTCATCGATGAAGAGGGGTTACATAAGTCCCCTGACAAGATTGAGGCAGTAGTCAAGGCTCCAGAACCGGAAAATGTGTCACAACTGAGGTCGTTCCTCGGGCTGGTAAACTATTACCACAAGTTCTTACCAAATTTGTCTATGGTATTACACCCGCTGAACACCCTACTGCAAACAGGGGTACCATGGAAGTGGGATGACGAACGTAGACGAGCTTTCTAGAAGTTTAATGAATTGATCACATCAAAAGAGGTGTTGGCCCATTTCAACCCAGCACTACCAATTCGTTTGGCATGTGATGCATCACCCTACGGCATTGGAGCGGTGCTTTCGCACAAATTCCTAGATGGGTTGGAGAGGCCAGTAGCCTTTGCGACTCGGTCACTAACCTCAGCCGAGCGCAACTGTGCCCAGATTGACAGGGAGGCCGTCAGCCTAGTATGGGGAGTAAAAAAACTCAACCATTATCTGCATGGGCAGAAGTTCACCTTGCTGACTGACCACCAACCAGTTGTCTCCATCTTTAATCCTAAGAAGGGCGTGCCAGTAATGACTGCACAGCGGTTACAAAGATGGCCCCTGTTTCTAGGGGCGAATCAATATGAAATAGAATATAAAGGCAAGAAACAGCATGGGAATGCTGATGGGCTATCGCGCCTGCCACTGCCTATGGTGGAGGAAGCACCAGCAGTGGACCCTATCGAGATATATTATTCGTCGATAATTGAAAGATTGCCAGTAACAAACGCGGATATAGAGAAGGAGACCAGCAATGATCCGACGCTGTCACGGGTATATGAATTGACGGTGAGGGGATGGCCAACACATGGCGACTCACTGTTGCCAGCATTCTCATCCAGAAGAGAACAGCTGTCAGTATGGCAGGGGACAGTGATGTGTGGATCCAGAGTGGTGATTCCACCCAAGTTAAGGGAGAGAGTGCTAAAGGAGCTACATGAAGGTCAGCTGGGGGGAGTGAAAATGAAAAGCCTTGCTAGGGCTTATGTGCGGTGGCCGGGAATCGATCAACAAATTGAAGACCTAATTAAAGCTGCTTAGTATGCCAGAAGGTCCAAAAAGCAAAACCACATGCCCCTCTACACCCATGGGAGTGGCCCTCCTCTCCATGGCAACGGGTGCACATTGATTTCGCTGGTCCATTCATGGACTCAATGTTCTTAATAGCAGTGGATGCTCATTCAAAGTGGCCTGAGGTGATAAAGATGTCTTTAACCACTACAGAGAAAACGATTGCAGTCCTACGGACCATATTTGCCAGAAACGGTTTGCCAGACCAGATCTGCTCTGATAATAGACCACAGTTTGTGTCCGACGAGTTCCAAAAATTCATGAAAAGGAATGGGGTAAGGCATTACACATCTGCCCCGTATCATCCAGCCACCAATGGATTGGCTGAGAGGTTCGTACAAACCTTTAAGAAGGCGATAAAGGCCATGTGCGATGAGGAAATTCCACTACAGCATAAGATGGACAATTTCTTATCAGCCTACCGAAACGCGACACATGCAGTTACCAACCAGACCCCAGCCATGATGTTCTTTAATCGAAGGTTGTGATCTCGTCTGGACTTGCTCAGACCAAATGTGCAAAGAAATCTTGAGGACAAACAATTCCAGCACATCAACGAGAAGCCGACAAGGAGCTTCAATCTAGGGCAACCAGTCTTGGCCCGTGACTATCGAACAGAGAAGTGGCAACCCAGAACGATATGTACAAGGCAGCGGCCATTAATGTACACAGTGGATGTCGGGGAGAACATTGTGAGACGCCACGTCGATCAGATCTTAGCATCACAGGAAGGCGTCAACCCCATGTCTCGAGTGCCTGTGGATGAACCCGACATACCGGGAGCATCTACTTCAGACCCAGTAGCAGTGAAACCCGATGAACTACCCGATGAAAAGGGGTCAGAATCACCTCTGCACCAAGAACAAGAACCTCCGGAAAGGCGCTATCCCGAAAGGGTCAGGAAGCCGCCCCAAAGACTGAATCTATAAATGTACTTTTGTTATTGAATATACATGTAAAAATGCAATTGTTATTTGAATATTAAGGGGGTATTATTAATATAAAAAGGGAGGAATTGTAGTGTATGTGCTTTAAGTCAGAACTACTTTTTCAGCTCCTGTATACTGTAGTACCGGCAGTAACCACACTGGTATATAAGCTGTGCGCATTCCTCTGTACCCCAGTCTAGAGATGACCCTCCTCCAGTAAAGACCTGTGATTTGTTTATGTACAGCGTCCGTGTAATTATTTATCCACTGAACCACGGATCTAACACCACTCACCAGCAGTTCAGTGTCTGAGATTGACAGAGCCTGTTCCTCTCCATTGTACCATACAGTATTGGGGGAACAAATCGCGCTAAGGGACAGGATTCGCGTCGCTCTCACACTCACCCGCTGCAACTGACGTGTGTCCAGAGTCACTTCCTACTCTCCTAATATCTCCTTATCTGTCTCGGTGTCAATGTTTCTTTGATAACGCTCCTGTGAAGCTGATTGGGACGATATATTGCGTTAAAGGCGCTATATAGATTTAAGTTGTTGTTGGTGCTTTATTTAATTTGAGGTTCAGGAAGACAGGTCTGAGCATGCGTGATAAACACTTGCCTGCTCCTCCCCCTCTCCACACAGTGTTTAAAGTGACAGGAAGTGTCCTGCGAGCTCCTCTCCCCCAGCTCTGCCAGCAGGGGCCGTTTCCTCTGTGCTCGGCTGATGATCGCTGAACACATCAGGGAGCGGAGATATCACGGGCCCGAGTAAGGGAGCAAACAGCAGCCTCCTCACAGCAGCACATCGCATTGGGACTGTGTCCACAGATGGGCTTTGAGTCGGGGTAAGTTTAGCTGCAACCGGGGGCTCTTTGTAAGAGACAGATTGGAGCGGGAACCAGTTCCGGAACATGGAGAGAGTAGGGGGAAGGGTGAGGCCTTTCTCGGGCTCTGCGTACAGTGTAAGGTAACAGAGAAAGTACATCACCTCGCTCTTTCAAATCATTGCTGCTTTCTTCCCCCAAATCAGGAGTGAATGTTCCTGAATCATTTGCAATCTCACCATGTCTGTTGTTCTAGGACAGGGAACAGTGGAAACACAGCCTGACTGTGAGGATGTGAGGAGTTTCACAAAGTGCATCTATTGCAGGCACCAGGTGAGAAGTGTGAAAGAATACATTTCAATGATCGTTTATTTTGTTTCGGTGTGTTGTGTTCTCCAGAAAGGTGTTGCTGGTGATCGAAAGATACATTGTCGCTCCGGCAAATACATATGGATACACTCTGTCAAATTCATATGGATACGGGTTCTGTGGCAGTCTTTTATCGACACAGGCCCTCAACTCGGTTTCAATAGACTGAAAACAATTATTTGTACAGACCAGGTACCTCTGGCTATCTTGCAGGAAGTGATCCAGAATTTTATATATAGTCACTTGGGACTGGGAGATATAAACCTGGACTGTGCCAATCGGATGGTCCCATTCATGGTCCAGAGCTGGGTTGGGTTGTGTCTGGATGCTGATAATTATTATAGAACCGTCCTACACACCTGGCGTGGAGAATCTGCGTGCCGCTGTACTGCAGTGAGGTCAGACAATGTTTGTATCGCGATTTCCCCTCTGAAGATACATTACTTCATTATAAACAAACACATTAATATAACTTTATTTTTATATTCTAGCGACACCAATCCATATATTATAACTTATATTGTTCTTGTATTAATCTCGTAGCAAACTACTACAACGAGCCAAAATAAGTGTGATCTTTCCTCCATCCGGAACACAAGGGACAGTCAGAAAGCTCCTTCTCACACACAGAACGCAGAGACAGAGAACTGCCCTCAATCCTATTATCACAGGCAGCAGAAGCAATCAGTCCCACAGTGATCCGAATTCCCAGAGATACATTATGAATCTCACAGTCACTTGCAGCAGTAGAATAAGATGTTGTTTCAAAGTCCAAACATATCGCTCTGACAGGCAGATATATTTTCACTCCTTTACTCACACACACGAACAGATAGACACTGATACGGTGTCAATCCACACTGCTGGCTGTACACAGACTATCAAACCCAACAGCCAACATACAAGACCAGACAATCAGAGGTAATGGACTGAACCAAACCTCCTCCTGAGACAGTCACAGATAAAATCAAACTAGCATTGGCCTACATAAGGTGGAGAAGGAATGGAGTCCAAAAGTCACACACAGCAAGAATAGTCCAGTACATGAGACTGCCAATTACATAACGAATCTCCCACTCACTCACATTACCAGTGTAACAGATACATAATCAACACCACACTCACAAACAGTAGCAGAAACTTACCAGATACAGAAATAATCTCACATTCACAAACATTACCAGAGACCGAGAGACACAGAGAATAATAGATTGAGAAGAAGCACATTCACGTACCATACCTGAGACTGACATGACAGGTACAGGGTAAAATCAACACTGACACATCTGTAACTGAGATGTGAGTATGGACTTTACTCTGTATTTGTAGAGACTGACAGATATGGAAAAGCCCACACTCACATCGCAGAGACTGACAGGTGAAGCCTAAAACCCAACCAGCATACCAGAAACTGACAGGTACAACAGAAAACCCAATCTCTGAGCAGAAACTGACAGGTATAGAGTAAGACCCACTCTCATATATCAGAACAAGACCGGTATAGAATATAACCAGACTTCCATAACAGAAACTGACAGATACAGTGTAAGGCGCATACTCACATACCAGAGACCGATGGATACAGAGTGAAACTCACATATCAGAGCCTGATAGATACAGAGTGAATATCACACATCAGAGACTGATAGATGCAGACTCAAAACCCACATTCATAATCGAGAAACTGACAGATTATGAGTAAACCTTCTCTTCCATAGCAGACATTGACAGGAAGATAGGAAACCCCACTCTGATAAATCAGAAACTGACTGATATGGAATAAATTCACAAATTTGATGGTTTTGAGTAAAAGCCAAGTTCACATACAAGAGACCGAGAGATGCAGAGGAAAACCCACACTCACACACCATAGAGTGAAATAAAGATAGTTAAACTCAAACTCTAATTTCAGAATTTGAGAGTTACAGTGTGATAACCACACTACGATGTCACAAACTTACAGGCAGAGTGAAACAGACACTCACACATTAGACACTGAAAGGTACAAAGCAACATTCACATTCACATACAAGATATTGACGGGTGCAGAGTAAAAGCCACTCTCACATATCAGAAACTGAGAGGAAGAGTAAAACCCAAACTCACATACCAGAGGCAGACAGATGCAAAATTAAACTTACATTCAAATGCCAGAGAGTGAATGATAAAGAGTAAACCACACACTCTCATATCAGAAATCAAGAGGTACAGAATAAAGCCTGTACTCACATACTAGACACTGACAGGTACAGAGAAACACGCACACTCACATATCAGTACCTGAGCGTTACAGCAGAAAAGCCACACTCACGTATCAGAAACTGACAAGTAGAGTAAAACCCACAGTATTATATCAGACACTGGCTGACTTAGATTAAATGAACTGTCACATAACAGAGAATCAGAAATCGAGGGTATAACCCACGCACACATACCAGAGCTTGAGAAGTACAGAGAAAAGCCTCTCTTCCATGCAAGAAAATAACAGGTACAAAATAAAAAACACACTTCCATACCAGAGGTGGACATGTAGACTGATACACACACTCTCACATCAAGACACTGACAGATACGAAGAAAAATGTTCACTCACTTACCAGAAAACAACAGGTACAGATTAAATCACACACTCACATTCCAGATACAGACAGGTACAGAGTTAAACCCACACTCACATAGCAGTAAATGACAGTGGCAGAGTAAAGCCACAAACAAATGTGCTGTACCTTTCTCTGATTCATTAAAAGGACAATATCCCGAATGGATAATTCGACGAAATTAATGGTGTGGTTTCCTCTTAAAAGAGCCGTTGCTTTGCTTAATGCTTTCTCAGGGCATTGTGAAATTTATTTGCAATGGCCACCGGCATTGTTCCTTCCGACACGCCGTGCTGGCCAGCTCCCCGGGCACCACCAGACCCACAGCGGTCTGGATGTGTGGACACAATCCGCACATTCCAAACTATTAGAGTTTGGTGCCATCTCCTGGCCGCCAGCTAGGAGTGCAACAAGATAACCATTCATCAGTAACTATTTTGAATTGGAGAGAAATAATCTGAACACCTTGTTTATGTTCAGATTGAAATGATTGCAAAGTCTTTTACTCGTCCTGACTAAAGCTCCAATGATCCATTGCGTGCGATCTGTAAATACAGAGGATTACATTTTAAAATTAGAGCGATGATTGGAGAGTGGTGATTGTAGCTGCTCTTTCGAGCGAGTTGATTGGGGTTCGAATTCGCGGCATCGCAACCAGGCTCCTGTTGATACATAAGAACATAAGAAATAGGAGCAGGAGTAGGCCAATCGGCCCCTCGAGCCTTCTCCACCATTCAATAAGATCATGGCTGAACTGAGCCTAACTGCCAATCCACTATCACAGAACCATCTCCTGAATCTAACAGAATTAGACACACGAAATAGGAGCAGGATCAGGCTACATGGCCCCTGGGCCCGCTCCGCTGCCCACAGGGCCATGACCGATCTGAACCTAGACTCATGTCCAAATTCCTGCCCGCTCCCTGTAACCTTTAATTCCCTTTACTTCTAGGAAACTGTCTATTTCTGTTTTAAATTTATGTAATGATGTAGCTTCTACAGCTTTTTGGGGCAGCATATTCCATGGACCTACCACCCTCTGAGTGAAGTAGTTCCTCCTCATCTCAGTTTTGAAAGAGCAGCCCCTTATTCTAAGACTATGCCCCCTAGTTCTAGTTTCACCCATCATCGGGAACATCTTCCCCGCATCCACCCGATCCAACCCCTTCACAATCTTATATGTTTCAATAAGATCGCCTCTTATTCTTCTGAACTCCAATGAGTAGAGTCCCAATCTACTCAACCTCTCCTCATATGTCCATCCCCTCATCCCCGGGATTAACCGAGTGAACCTTCTTTGTACTGACTCGAGAGCAAGTATGTCCTTTCTTAAGTATGGACACCAAAACTGTACGCAGTATTCCAGTTGCGGTCTCATCAAAACTTTGTACAACTGAAGCAATACCTCTCTATTTTTATATTCTATCCCCCTAGCAATGAAAGCCAACATTCCATTGGCCTTCTTAATCACTTGCTGCACCTGCAGACTAACCTTTTGAGTTTCGTGCACCAGGACCCCCAGATCCCTTTGTACTTCAGTACTTTCCAGTTTCTAGCCATTAAGATAATAACTTGCTCTCCGATTTTTCCTGCCAAAGTGCATAACCTCACACTTTCCAGTATTGTATTCCATCTGCCAAATCTCTGCCCACTTACTTAGCCTGTCGATGTCCCCTTGCAGGTTTTTTATGTCCTCCTCACTCACTACTTTCCCTCCCATCTTAGTATCACCTGCAAACTTTGATATGTTTGATACAGTTTAGGTCTCCCTATCGCAGTTTAATGCCTTCCAGCAATGTGGATTATTATTTTATAACCTATAAAAGATTTTAAAATAATAAATGGGGTGAGGGCTCAATCCTAGCGATATAACAATTCACAGTGGCCATTTTTAATTGGAGGGAAAGTGCCTCAGCATAGTGCTGATGTTCTGATTTAAATGATTGCTGTGTCTCTCACTTGGCCCACTTAGGGGCCAAAGAAGTCCGTAAATATATTAATTAAGATGAGAGCGATGGTGGTATAGTGGTGAACATAGATGCCTTCTAAGCAGTTGACCTGGGTTCGATTCCCTGCCATCGCAGCTGAGATACTTTTAATACCCCTCGCAGGTCAGAACTGACTTATGGAACGTTGCAGTAGGATTTTAAGAGAAAAAGAAATGTCCATTGCAACTGACAAAATACTTTGATCTTCCATGGAATTCCATGCGTCTCCCATAGAAATAAAAATGAGTTTTAAAACAACATTAAAAATGGGGATGAAAAAAGAGAGAAGATTTCAGGTCACAAACAGTGCTATGGATACTGCAGGGGAAGGTCATGTATCAGAGATTGACAGATACAGAACAAAACAAACACTCGCACGACAGAAACTGGCAGATACAGAGTAAAGCCCATACGCAATTATGAGTAATTGACAGGTACAGGGTGAAAAGCTCTCTTCCATACCAGAAACTGACAGGTACAATGAAAAGCCACCCACAATTTAGCAGAAACTGGCAGGTAAAGAGTAAGACTCACACTCACATTTCAGAGATTGTTTCCCCTCACAGGAGAATCTAGAACTATGGGGCAAAGGCTCCAGAAAAATGGCTGGCCTTTTAAGACTCAGATAAGGAGGAATTTCTTCACTCAGCGGGTTGCGAATATTTGGAATTCGCTGCCCCAAAGAGCTGTGGATGCCCAGTCGTTGATTATGTTTAAGGCTGATATAGATTCTTGTACTGCGGAGGAATTAAGAGAGATCGGGAAAGGACAGGAAATCCGAGTTGAGTTTGAAGGTCAGCCATGATCTTATTGAATATCGGAGCAGGCTCGAGGGGCATAATGGCCAACCCCTGCTCGAAATTCAAATGAACTTGGAAAGTAAAACGAATATTCACATATCATAAATATGTCTGGTACAGATAAATCTATACTAATATACCAGAAAATGACGGGTATAGAGTAGAACCCACATTCACAAACCAAAGACTGAGAGACACAGAGTAAACATACACTCAGACACCGGGGATTGACAGTTAGAGAGAACCCCAGATGTAGTTAGCAGAAATTGATTCCGTTGATATGCTAAGTGCCCAAAAATCTACATATCTCAATCTTGAATATACCCACCGACTGAGCATCCGCAGACCTCTGGGGTAGATTTGAGAAGATTTATAACCCTCCGAGGGAATACATTTCTGCTCATCCCAGACCTATAAAATTGAACCAACACTACCATACACTTATACTCCAACCAGTTGCAATAAGGGCAAATATAAAATTTAATTCCCAATTGATTGCTGTTTACTTTCTGTGATTCATGTAGAAGGACACACAAATCCCTCTGAATACGAACTTTTACTCGGCTTTCACCATCAAAAAAAATTACATATTTTCAATCCTATAAAGTAAAAAACACACACACACACATGCATGTTAATCTTAATGTCAGATTAATACAGAATAAAACCCACACTCAGCTACCAGAGACAGAACAATACACAATGAAACCCGCACTCACACATCAGAGACTGTCAGGGACAGAGAGAAAGCCACACACACATCGAATAAATTGAAAGGTACAGAATAAAGCCCACAGTCACATACCAGAGACATACAGATATAGAGTAAATATCACACTCACCTCCCAGAGATTGATTGATACAGTGTGAAATCCACACTTAAATCCCAGAGACAGACAGATACAGAGTAAAACCCACACTCAATTCCCAGAGATTATTTATTGTGGGGGCTGCATGACCCATTCAGATTAACATGCATGTGCAGTTGTTGCCATTAGAACATCGTAGGATCTGCTGTACAGGACCTGCTGCTTAAAGGGAACACTTGCTATAGAATAAAACCAACACTCACATATCAGAGACTAACAGATACAGAGTAAAACCTACACTCACATACCAGAGACTAACAGATGCAGAGTAAAAGCCACACTCACTTACCAGAGACTAACAGATGCAGAGTAAAACACACACTCACATACCAGAGACTAACAGATGCAGAGTAAAAGCCACACTCACTTACCAGAGACTAACAGATGCAGAGTAAAACACACACTCACATACCAGAGACTAACAGATACTGAGCTAAACCTGCATTCACATACCCGAGACTAACAAATACAGAGTAAAACCCACACTCACATACTGGAGACTAACAGATACAGTGTAAAACCTACACTCACATACCAGACAATAGCAGATAGAGAATAAGATCCATATTCACATACCAGAGACTAAAAGACAAAGTAAAACCAACACTCACATTGCAGAGCCTAACAGATACAGAGTAAAACACAAAGTCACATACCAGAGACAAACAAATACAGAGTAAACCCCACACTCACATCCCAGAGCCTAACAGATACAGTGTAAATCCTACATTCACATACCACAGACTAACAGATACAGAGTAAAACCCAGACTAACATACGAGAGACAGACTGATGCAGAACAAAGTCAACACTCACATAAAAGAGAGTGAGAGGTGCAGAATAAAACACACATTCACATACCAGAGACTGAGAGATGTCGATTCAAACCCACACTCACACCCCAGAAAATTACAGATGCAGAGTCAAACCCACACTCAGAACCCAGAAACTGACAAATGCAGAGTTAAACCCACACTCATACCACAAACTGACAGATAGAAACTAAACTCCACACTCCCAACCCAGAAATTGATAGGTACCAAATAAGCACACACCCATATAAGATAAACTGACAGTTATAGCATAAATCCCACACACACGTTCCAGAGATTGCCAGATGTATAAGAAAACCCCATTCAAATACAACAAACTGACAGGTACAGAACAATGTTCCCTCTATTATTTTGGGTGTGCAGCCCCTTTAACTGGGTGTGCGGCCCATTCAAGTTTTGGCACATGCATGGTTTCTTCCACTGAAGAGCCGGTGAGCAGCCTACGCGGGTTCCCCAGACATCCAGATTAGCCAGAACATTTGTATAGAGACTAACAATCATAGCAAAACCCACACTCACATCCCAGAAACAGACAGATGCTGAATAAAATACACACTCACTTACAATAATCTAACAGATACAGAGTAAAACCCACACTCACATTCCAGAAACAGACAGATACTGAGTAAAATACACACTCACATACATTAATCTAACAGATACAGCATAAAACCCACACTCACATTCCAGAGACTGACAAAAACAAGTGGAACCCACACTCACATCCCAGAAACAGACAGATACTGAGTAAAATACACAATCACATCACAGATACTGAGAGATTCTGAGTGAAACATGCACTTACATCCCAGAGACTGAAAGCTACAGAGTAAATTCCACACTCACATCCCAGAGACAGACAGATACAGAGTAAAACCCACACTCACATCACAGAGACAGACAGATACAGAGTAAAACCCACACTCACATCCCAGAGACGGACAGATACAGAGTAAATCCCACACTCACATCCCAGAGACAGACAGATACAGAGTAAAACCCACACTCACATCCCAGAGACAGACAGATAGAGAAGAAAACATACACTCACAAACCTGAGACTGACAGATGCAGGGTAAAATCCATACTCACATCCCAGAAACTAGCAGATACTGAATAAAAACCACACTAACATACAGAAAATGTCAGGAACAGATGGAAATCCACACTTACATATCAGAAACCGGCAAGTACAGAATAAAATCACAATGACATACCAGAAACTGACAAGTACAGAATAAAGCCAAAATAACATACCAGAAACTGACAGGTACAGAGTAATTCCCACATTCACATGCCAGAAACTGACAGATATAGAGTGAAACACACACTTAGATCCCAGATGCTGTCAGGGTGTGTAATAAAACCCAAATCAGAAGCTGAAGTAAAAAACAACGCTCACATACCAGAGACTGACAGGAGCATGCCATAAGGCCATCGAGTTTGCTGCACCATTCACTAAGATCATTGCTGAACTGCCTAGGTTCCAGGCGGTGCTTCTGCCGAAGAAATTCAGGGCTGGGCCCCGCAAGAGCAAGTAAAGGGGAAAAGATTTAATCTAATAACATAAAGGCTCGTTTCAGAGCCACCCATTGTATCTGTGAAAGGGTTATTTACTGTCTGAAGAAACTGACCTGTTGATCACAATTATCCCAGCTGTGTTTTAATATTAAATCCCTACAGTTGTTAAGCTGGAAATGTCCTGATTAGAAGTGACCCTCAGGCAATTTCGGTCATAGAACGGTCAATGTCTGTTAAACATTTAGAAATTTAGATCGACATACACAGCAGTGAGTTTGCTGTTCAGATTATTGAATATATCTATATATATAAACGGATACATCTGTCTGTCTGTCTGTCTGTTTGTCTGTCTGTCTGTCCTTCGGTGTGTG